>NC_059479.1:10947157-11599274 GCF_018139145.2 Gymnogyps californianus
CCACATTTTATCTCACAGTCTAATAGCTCTTCTTTAAAGGGTTGCAAATTGTCTTGTGCACTGTGTTTTTGTCCTGCTAATGTGGCACTTAGAAAAAGTGGTTACCAATATAACAGTATCTGTAAAGCTTCACAAAGACAGGAAGGGAAAAACTATTCTTTCAGGCACAGTACTTTTGTCTCTACATCATTAAAGTAAGCTTTTTTCTGTTACTGATATTCTTCAGTGATAACAGTAGGGGTAGGACTGAAAGGAGGAAGATATTGCCATGAGCAGTTTACGTTATGCCGGGGTGCAAGCAGGATGGGAAATATTGATGCTAATCAACCATTCTTATTCATCACAGCACTATGGACACAAAAATTGCCTGGATATCTCACAGGCATATTTCCATGCTCAGTGATAGAAGTTAACCCCTCACTCCAAGGTACACTTTGTGGTTAATCCATTTTTCCTGGAAACAACATATTTTCTGTTTAACTTTTTTACTACTGTTGTAAATCTGTTCTTTTCAATATGAACTTTGCAGACAGGCTTTTACATGCAACCCAAGCACATCCTTTTGATAATGGCAAAATATTCCTCCTTTCCTATGGATATAATTGTTATGGGCACAACAGCTTTAAGGAACATCAGCCAAAGGAAATCCTCTCCAGGGGTGCAGCAGCTGGCTTCACCAGCTCTTCCAAAGCCTTGCAGGCTCCCATCAGGTTTTGGTGGCCATGTAGCCTCTCCTGCTGCCACACTGCCTGCCTGGTAGGACATATGACGAGCAACTGTCTGGAGCTGAGAATGCTCTTTAATGACAGCATTGTTGATGCACCTGACAGTCTTATAATTTGAGTTAGGTTGGGGAGTTTCCATGGAAACAATAGATGACACTAAGAAATAAAGCAGAAAACAGATTTGAGAAGAGGGTCCCAGGCTGTAGCCCACTGACAGTCTGGAGGGACCCCAGCACTTGTCACAGTGATGAGAGAGGAAAATAGGCATAAAATAATTCCTTATGAAATGGTGTCATCCTGTAACATTTCAGTGCTACTTCATTGGTAATGAGCAGTTTGGGCAACAGCAACACAACCGGTACCACTGCATAAGCACCAGCTCCAGACATGTAATAGGCAGAGGAGGCAGCATTGCTCAAAGCTCAGCCACAATCAGTGGGGACTCACAGCCCTTTTATGTCAGATTCAAACATCTTGGAAACAAGCTTTGATCTGCAGATTCAAATGTTAGGATTTCCAGCTTCCGCATGATGAACACTGTCCTGCATGGTGCATGAGCTATGATCTCAGATGCCCTGCTGACAGCCTAATGAGAAAGTGGGTGTGCTCAGGCTGCATGTCCCAGACAAGCAAGCACGGTAACCCTTGGTATGGAACAACCGGCCTTTTCTTACTAGCGACCACTCCGAGGCAAAAGTGCAAGATGGCTGGTAATCACCGTCAGCCACTTTCATCATTTGCTCTTTCGCCACAGAGCCAGAATTCTCACCTCAGCCCAAACACTCCAGCCAGCCAGAGGAAAAGGATCACTGAAATGCAGCAGTTAAGAGAGAAATGTTGAAATCTTAATGCCATCATTACAGCCAAAAGCAGGTGAAGAACCATCATCTTTCTTTTCAAACACACCCACCACCTGAAAACTATTTCCAGAACGAGCTGCACTTTGTTAGGACTAACCTCATTGCAGTCTGGATGGAAAAATGAGAGCTCCAGCCCATTTTTTGCTAGAAACCCTGTGCCTAAGGCGTAAGGAACACAGCACCAGTGCCAGTGAAACTGCGTCTCCCCCAGCCCTAAGCAATGTCAGGATGGGACAGAGCTAAACAGACTCCTGGTGCTCCCCAGCTCACTGAACACAGACATCACGCCGGCAGGGTGCAACACTGTGTTGCACTACCAGTCCTTAAGCTAGCTGCAAAAAAGCTACTTTCAAACCAGCACAGCCCATGATTGCCTGGGGATTGTAGCTCGACTCCTGAAAGCTGCATAGCCATGGAGTTCTTCGCACTCTTCTGCCTCCTGAACAAAGGTGGCACACAATCTGGCTGTTATCCAGATAGCAAATACAGAACTCAGGAAGTCAGCATGAGATTTTTCTTAGAAGCCTGATAAAGAACACTAAGTTCAAATAGGGAGAGAGAAGAAGGTCTTGACTTTGGACTCATTCCACCTACAGTAAAACTCTCACTTGACTGGTTATATGTACTGTTTTCTTGCATTTATCTGACAAGTTACTGCTCTTTGTGCAACAAATTCTTATTCAAAAATAACATTGTTAAGAGTTTTCAGGAATACCTGTGCAAGACACTACACCCTTAATTTCTGAGCTCTTTGTAACTTCTTACTCTGTTTGTAGAGACACATGAGCGTGGCTCGAATGTGACAAGTCTAAAGGATGAAGGTTCTTGCAGGAAAAGACTGAACTGCTATCCAGGAAACTCACAGTCATTTCTCAGCTCTGCCGAGATGCTCATCCTAGACATATCATGCCTCAATGCTTTGCATGCCTCAGTTCTCCAATGGTAAAATGAGATCAAAGACAGCAAATGTTGCCAGCAGAACTCCCTGAGGCATGTCAAGAGGACAGGCCCTTGTGGATAGCCTTCCTTGTACTCACCCTTGGCCCTTCTCATCCTCTTTGATTCTAAAACCTTCTATCTGGATATGGTATTTAGCATAACAAGGGATGTCACAGTGCTGTAAAATAAGAATAAAAACAATAAAGTCAAAGACATACTTCAAAAGAAAAAAAAAATCACATCTCATTAGGTTTCTTCATAAATATCAGTTAACATGTCCTACAATAATCACTGGATTTTCACTTCTGTCTTGAACTGGAACAGTGCATTCCAGTTTAACACTCACTTCCACTTCTGCTAATGCTACCTGCATCCTCATGTACCCCAGCCTAGGCTTCCTCCGTGCCTCTCCACCTGGACCATCAGTTTCCCATCTTTGGTCCAGCCAGCACTGACAGTCATATGCTGGGGATGATTTACACCGTTTACATCAGGCAAGTCACACTGAAGGGAGTTCACCACATCCTCGGCTAACAATTTTCTCCCTTTCAGGAAAAGCAACAGTTATGCTGAGGGCAGAGAGACAGTTCCCTCTTTGGGAGCACCACCCACACGGGGTTCAAATCCAAGAACCTTGCATCTCTATAAGGTCAAGGGCCAGCACTGAGCATGCCCCTGAGCACCCTATAGTAGCTCACAATATCATATACTCAGATTATAGTTGAACAAGTACCACATCCTTGTTTAAGACATGCATGAATTATTGATGATGTTCAGGAGCCCTATTAAACTGTCTAGTGGGCCAGCAAGAACATTCCGTGGTTCAAATGCATCAAAACGCATAATAAAGCTTTCTATTTTGAAGTTTGGCCGTTAGAGAAAAGAACCCTGGCAAATATATAATTTTGTGTAATTTCACTTGGATGCTCACTGTAATAGCCGTAGTATTTATGACACTATGAGTCATACCCATACGCTCCTCAGATAGCAAAGACACCATTATCCACACTATTTAAAATCAGAGTCCTTATGCAGGAAAATATTCTACTAAAGGCAAGGCCTGCTTATTTGCCTTAAACTATAGGCTTAGTCTATAAATATGTACTATTTCTGCACATACATCTGTGTCAGCCATGAAATGCCTATAAATGTTACAAAAGGAAAATCGTCAACATTATGAGAAACACCTTCTAGTAATTCTTTAGATCCTGTGTATAAAATTGAGAATTCCATTAAACTGGCTTCTTATTATAAGCACAGATGAACTCTTGTCATGCAATAATTAAATCATAAAATAAAGCCTCTCAGAAAAAAAGACTTGCATATTCAGAACATGATACTCAGTCTCATCCTGCCAGCATTTGTGCATTTCATTGAATGCAATCAGAAGACAGAAAACAAAGTTATCATCTTTATTTTGAATGTAGGGCAGAGTGGGATAGAGCTGTTTTGAGGGACATTTTCAGTAAGTTTGAGACAAAAGAGATACTTCTTCATTCAGCTCTGGCAGGTACTCAGCTGCAAACTTGAGAAGTTCCTGTACTGAGGGTCAGCCCCTCTCTTTCCTTCCTCCTCTTCACATAATGCGTAGGAGACTGTGGCTCCTGAGGACGTAACCCCTTGCTGACTGCCGACACAGTTTTCACGGCTACCAGGGACCTTTCTGGGTAAGACTCTGCACACAGCTTCTAGGATTTCACACATTTATTCAGTGCTGTTAATAACCACGCAGTGTAAACCTGAGCAGTAAAATATTTATTCTGGAAGACTCCATGTCTTGATTTAAGGAACCCTTCAGTAGCTTGGGACTCACAGTCCACCTCAACGACTGCAGTTACAGTGAAACACTAATCAGTATTTGGAGAGATGCTGTCGCATATGATATTCAAAGGCATTTAACAGGATGTAGCTGCTACATAAATAATATGTAGCTTTTATTTGCTAAATCCACATACAACTTCCCTTTTCAATATCCTTCCCTCCTTGCTTGCAATCACCATCCACATAAAAGTCACTAACTTGGGAAAATGTTTAATCTGGAGATGTTATATTCTATGACAAGCCTCAGAGATTGCACAGAAATAAACCATATCATCCAAAAAGTCAACACTTTGCAGAGCTCTGCCACGAGCAGTAACTGCCCCAAACCCCAGGAAACAGATTACAGAGTTTGTAAACACTGAGCACTCTCAAAAGCTTTTCTGATAGCCAAAGAACTGTTAACAAACAGGTAATTTAGCCTCAGAAGTCATTAAAAGCCTAACGCGTTTCCAGAATTACATATACCCCAACATTGCCATTGCAACGGATTTCTATATAGCAGTACAGCAACAGCTATTATAAAAGATAGGAGCAACAACTCCAGGCAGTAATTTGTTCTTGGATCTTCATCTTTTCTGGAGTCAGTGTCTACATTTGTGCAAAACAAGAAGGGGATAACAGGGCCTCTTGTCCAAAAGGAGCTACCTCTTCCTACCATCTTAAAAAAAAAAAAAAAGGCCTCACTCTTTTCTTCTATTTCCTCTCCAATCAAAAATCTATCATTCTGACTAAACTGAACTATCTTAGAAGATTATATCAAGATTTTCAAGCTTGACCTCTCAGCTACCAATCTTCAAAGAAACCGCTGCCATTACAACATACATCCAGCCCCCTAGGATGCTTTTCATACTATTAGGAAGTCTAGTGTTCAATTTAAGTATTTTCTCATTTTTCCTCAATCAGCTAGAAGCAAAAAAGAAGTCCCTGAGCAACACATAGAGAAAATTCTATCTATCTCAGCATGCACAGTTTTCTCCTAGAGATCTCAAAACAAAACTCAGAGGTGAATACAGCTCTATAATTATTATTCACAAAGTGTTTCCAGCAAGCTTTTTACTCATCTCTGGGAGATGCAGTCTTCTATATCAATGTAAGACAACATTGTAAACCCACTTGCAAACTCTATAGAGGGTTCTGAATTCATCATTGCTTGGGGCAGTGATGTGGCTGATAGTCATCTCCTGATCAAAATTATCTTCTGGAATCCATGGCCCAGGACACAGCCTATACACGAAAACGTTGATGCAGCTGTAGAGCAACACTATTTAGAGAGTAAGAAGTGGTTGGGGCTTGTTTCTTTGTTTATTTATTACAGATATACTGAGAGTCTTTCATTTGGATTCTGGATTTAGTTCTTCCTTCAGCCACAGCTAATAACCAGATGACAAACAGAGCATTAAAGCTATATGACTAGCTAAGCTTGTAAAGCCTTAATAAGAGATCCTTTGGACAGCACTGCAGAGGCGTGCTGGAAAGCATTACACAAAAACTTAAGTGTTTGTTTGTCTTACAGCTATGGCAGGTCACTTCTCCTAGCTTCATCCCTCTCAGGAGGGGCTCAGGAAAGTGAAATCCATGAACATTAAACAGATAACACATTGCTGAGATGATAGGCACAGATACCCGCTCAGTTCTCTATCATGCCATTTTATATATGCTAGTGCTACAGTCAAGGGATGTTTGTAATGGACCTCACTGGCTATACTGGTCAGGAAGGTTCATTCAGCAAAACATGTGCCCACGTGCCATCCAACAGGCAGCAGACTTGAAGGAAATACAGAGACCTGCCACCAACATAATTAGCTCAGCTGCATGGCATGAAACAAAAGTCTTTTTTTTTTCCTTTCTTTTTTTTTTCCCTACAAAATGCCAGTACTGTGGAAGCGATAAACACCCTGTGAGATTAGCACAGTCATTTTACACTGCTCTGCATCACTATGCAACAGTTAGATGTCAACGTGGTGAACTTTGCATTCATCAGTGAAGTATGAACTTTCCTAATATATTGTAAAAACAGTGATATAAAAAAAGTGAGAATACCTATAAACATTAAAGAGCTGTATTTCAAAATTTTATAAAATCGAACAGTTAAACTCTTTGTACCCTCAGGAAGAGTGGCTATGCTAAGCAGTCTACTGTAGAAACAACACCCTAAAGTTTGGATAGACTTAAAAATGTCAGGTTAAAAAAAGAAATCCAAAATGTGTGATTCCAGTTACGAAACAGTAAGAATCCTCCTCAGTCTGCTCATCCATGCCCAGGTGTCTTCTCATGGCCTGAGATGATGGCAGAACTGCCTCTCACCCTGCCACGCACACGTCATCGTATGCATTTACTGAAGAGTTTACATGGCAGGACAATAAAATAATCGCTGCAAGCCATCTCCTCCCCCTAAGATATACATTAAAAAAACCTGTGAGCTTTGAAACTGTATTTTCTGAGAGGTGAGGAGAGATAGAAAAGGAGTCACATGAGCCCAAGCAGCCCAAACAGCAATGGTAGGGACCCCCATGAGCACACGGAGCTTACTGCTTCAGCAGGGAGGGAGGAAACTTGCCCTCTTGAGTATCTCTTCTCCCAAATTAGCATCATTAGCACAGTATCCTCATCTGCTCTTTTCCAATGCACAGGAGATCTCACTGAAGTGCTGCAGGAAGATACAGTATTTGCCCTGCCATAGCTGAAAGAGCCGGGGAAAACCATACCTTATCCCCTGCAACTCTTCAGAAAATTAATTGGAAGCCCAAGATGAGCCAAGCTTCTCCAGCCTACTTTGACAGACTAAATCAACAAAAACTATACAACACAAGTTGGAGAAATAAAAAGAGAACTAGCACAAGATCTACAGCCAGCAGCAGCCAGGGACAAAGTTTAAATCTCCAGTTAATAGCATCTATTACTTTCAGTGCTCACCACAGACTAAAACATTTCATCTCACCTTGGAAAAGAATACTGCTTCTCAGGCTGAAAAGGGGACTTCATTCAGCACTCCCATGGGCTGATACTGTCAATATAGCAACCTTTTATCATGACTATGCTCTAATCCACATTCCAATACTTAAAACATTAAAAAATGCACACTTATCTTTTAATATATATAAAGGTGTACTTAAAGTTAGTAAGACTTGTTTGTTCTAATATTTGCGTCATAGATTAGCATCAGCACTGCAAGACGGCAGCAATAACTCCAATCTAACCAAACTTTGTTTGCAAGTAGCACAAAGTTATCACTTCAGCAAAGAACTTTACAGTATAATGTCCACACAAACAGTGAATAACCTTTAGACAAATAAAGAGCAGGGGCAATAACCCCCCTCCAGGTAAAATGGCTTTCTATTAACCTTTGGCTTATTTATGATTTGGTTTAATATAAAGTTAGAAGGTTTCTTTGTGCAACATTTATTTTTATTCAGCTTTTAGAAAGAGTTACATTCTTTTCTATGTACCCTATCAGCATTAACAATCATTAAAGTAATATCCGCTTAACATGCCTTTGCTCATCAGCCTAACTCGAAACATGGTCTGACTTGGCAGCATGATGAGCAGTTAGCTCCCTGTGCTTTCTATTGTGGTTAGGGGTATACGCTGCTGGACTGCATTTACAGACATTAGATAAGCACAGGTGTCCCTACTGCTAAAATACCCATAAAACATTCTTTTAAGAACAGAATGAATCAACCCAACCTAAAAATGAGTCTAAATGTTCTTAAATAATCATGGTATCTTCATTTTGAAGAAAACCAACTTTTAAGCATCCAAGGCTTGAATATTATTAAGACTTCTAAGAGAAATATTCTACAGCCCCAATAGAGCCCATATTTTATTTAAATTAGCATTACACCTAAGAGCTTTAGCACATATTTTCTTCTCAGGCAGTCCTTATTACTTTGTGACTGTTTCATATCACTCCTAAATAACACTGTCACTAGCTAAATGAATAGAGTGTGCTATACTTACAGATGATTAATACAGAACTAAAACATGTATCAGTAGGCATATTTCTACCCTGAGTCTCTAGATACAGTTCCCTTTGGCATCAAACGAATTATGTGCCTTTCTGCCCTGAATTTATAACAAACTAATTTACATATGCACACATGCCTGAGCTCTGGCACGCACAACTTTGCACAAAGTTGGAAACCTCCATCTGGGAAACGCACCCTGCATGCTTCACCCTGTTCTCCTGAACATCCCCTAAAGCCACTGCTAGGATCACTTGGCATAGCTCATTATAGGCACTCCTCTGCTTCTGGGAGGAGAGGGGAAAAAAATAGACAGGAAGAAAAACGTCCAATCTTATTCAACAATCACATGGCATGCACTGGAGCGGTTAGAGCTGTAGGGACTTATGGACTCACCTGTATGAACAGAAGAACCCTTATCCTTACTGGTGAGGTCAAACAGTGAAGAGCTGGGTACCGAAAGCCAGTCGTGTCAATAAAGTGTCTCTATCTTCCCATTGGTCTTTTATATGTTATCCTAAGGAAGTTCCAATGACTTCTCAAAAAAATTTGCAGATAGTAATGAACAAAGCAACAACCACAAAAGAAAATATATCACCTTAAGAAAACAGTAGTCTGAAATAAAATCATTCTATTAGTAAAGCTGACCATCAGCTGAGGATAAATCAAACTATGGTAAGTGTGTTGGCTGCTAGAGTTGTGATGGTAACAGAGAAGGCGCACAACTGAAGAACTAGTAGTTAGAGGTCTAACGCCTGCATCACTCCTCTGATTTAGCTGCTCAGTGCCCTGGATAATATATTCTACTTGCTAATAGAGATATTTTTAAATACAATTTCAAACCTAGCATTTTAAAAAATTCAAATATATTTTTCTACTTGCTTCATACAGTTCAGACCTTGTTTCAGATTTAAAGGAATACTGGAGAAGTTTTCAGAAAACAAATAATCTGGAAATAAAGAATGAACCCCACAGTAACCATGAAGATGCAGACAGAAAAATCCCCCCAAAACCCCCACATACATCCTCCTACAACCTTGGCTGCTGTAATACACCTCAATGTCACACCATAGGAAAGTCCACATCCTGGTAACCCTCACAGCCTCCCATGTGCTGTGTGTGAAGCCCTGCATCTCCAAACCACTGATCGAGAAGAGCAGCTGTGCAGCTTGGGGCCAGCCCGTGCTGCCAGTCGCCTGGCCACCGTCTGCATGCTGGTAGTGCTCCAGGGCTGCCCTGCCATGGAGCAAGCAGGACAGACACCTGTAACCTCTCTGGAGGTGAGGGATACTGTTTGGGGTCTCTCCCTCCCCTATATGGCCATGATTTTCACAAAATTTTTTGCAACATCACACTTCCAGCTACGTCACCTTGTGTTACAATAGCCAGAGCTTGAAAGCTAGAGGAATCTGTCAGGCAGAGCAATCATATAAGGGCTTATAATCAAATGCAAGGACTTCTCCCTTCATCTTGCCACACTGCAATCGTCTCCTCAAGGAGCCTCCAAGGGAGAGAAACACAAGCTCCTACTCAATCAGGTGCGAAGAGACCTGCAGATGAACCCCAGCACTGGCTCAGAAACAAGCACGGCACTGCCGTGGCTTTCTGTGCTAAGCAAAGCAATGCCAGGCAAGGAGAGGGCAGCGCTTTTGGAGAGAGGCAGTTATGCAAGAAAATATGCCATCTTGTAAAATTAACCCTTCCTCACCAACATGGTTTTAGGCATTATATCCCCCACTGGGCTGTGTTTAAACACATTCACAACACAGTCAGGCATATGTGATACTGATCACTGCTGACAGGATATATCAGGGTTATTATATTCTCACCCTGTTTCTTATATTATTCTCTAAGCATCTGCTATTTGCCACTGTTGGAGACAGGATACCAGGCTGTCAGTAATTGTTATGTCAAGGAAACAAATGGACTGTTCAAGAAAAAAACTGTGAAAAAATGAAGATGGCAAAAAGAGAGAGAAAAAGGTAATCAAGGTGGAATCATAGAGTCCCAGAGATAAGGACAAGGGGTGCTAAATAAATAAGAAATACTAGGGTGAGCACTGAGGGGACAGGAAATAGAAAGCAACACCACAGTGATCTGAGGAGGAAAGGTTTTACTCCATATTCCTGCTGGAAGGGAGGTACCTCAAGGAAGGAGCAATGGAAAAAGATGATCAAGCTAAGGAAAAGAGCAGGATCCCACAAAGGGATATATCACTGCAGCAATTGTAAGTAGTCAAGATGGTTATCCAGCCTGGACATGAGCCCCAGAGCAACATCACAAAGCAATTGCTAGAGGACTGAACTCCTAAGGGAATGAAAAGAAAGTAACTAAATGTAACACCAGCAGGAAACCCAAAAATGACAAAAAGTATAGGGAAACAGAAAAGTGCTCAAACACCAAATTTGTAATTTGCTTCATCTTTATCATGGGTGATTTTATGAATACCTCAACAGCAACAGAAATCTGTTCAGTCTCTCCTGGGAAACATCACCCAATGGCCATCAGGAAGCGGAAAGCAGTAGAGATGGTTGCGATTGCAGGGAACCCTGTATCTGCACGTGATGGGAACCTCGATCAGCCCTCTTGGATAATCCTGAAATGATTTTTAATACACTTAATAAAGCAGGTGGTGGCGGGGGGAGGAATAGCAGCTGTGCCAGCATTGCAGGCTTGGTTTTTGCAAACAGCTCAGTGACACGCCACATACTGACTGTAAGAATATCATCACATGAAATTACTACAGAACACTTTAAAAATCACTGATGATCAACAAGATGTAATTTTAATGAGGAACTGTCAGTGAATGGAAATGCTTTTAACTGGGCCTACAGAGACAAATTTCTCAGCCCAATGCAACTCAGAACTGGCTTAAGTGATAAATATTGCCAAACTCAGATGACTACAGCCAAACAACTCAGTCCCTTTCATATACCCAGCCCTGTCAAAGATCAGATACTGTAACGCAGGAAAGCACAAGTCTACTTGTCTAGGATCAAAGAATGCAACGGTGAATGATCTACCCCACTTACAGTGGGTGAACTCTATGTTGGAAATCAGAGACTTAAAAATATATATGGGAGTCAGGGCAGATAAATGGAACATGAGGTCCCAGGGCAATGCTGGAGCTACAGAATCTAATGACACACTTGGATGTTTGAAGAAAGGTAATTTTGTCGAAGGTTAGAAAGGTGATGTTTTTTCTGCGTATGGTGTTAGTGAGACTATTAGTAGAATGTGGTGTTCTGCTGTCCCAGAATAGCCACCTCTGATGTCCACGGCTCAAAAAGATGCTGAAAAACTGGGAGAGAAATGCATAGGATTTGAGGGCCTGAAAACAGATTTTGTGGAAAGAGTTTAAATGACATGATCACTTTAGCAAAAAGAAGGCTGAACAATGATTTGTCCACACCGTGGGAAATGACTTCCATTACTAGCAGGCTCCTTAATTAAGTAGACAAAGGAAGAAGAAGACTCAACATATGGAACAGGGAAATAAACTCAAATTGGATTTTTTTTTAAAATCACCGGAAATAATTACTCACCGAAACAACTACCCTCAGGACATCTTTGAGTCCCAGTTATCTGCACTCTTTAAATAAGGCTGAATATGCTTCTGAAAGGCAAGGAGAAATTGCTGGATGAAATTTTCTATAGCCTGTGTTATCAGGAGGTCAAACAACATGATCCTAACAATCATGTATGCCTTACAGAACCAAGGACTGCTAGACAGTATTTGCCATATTCACACCACAATGCTCAGACTTACATGCTTACATGAGGTTTTATATTTGCACACAATTTTAGAAAACAGAGAAGGTGATGATTAACATTTAAAAATAGGGAAGTTATCAAGACAAGAGACCTCTTTGATACAGATATATTCACATTCGTTCCAGCATTCAACTATGATTTTATTGTCATAAGCCAAGCACATAATACTGGGTACCATAAAATCTAAAAATACAGGCTTTTCCAAATAGAGCCCACATTAAAATTAAACCATAACTGTAAGAGTTTCAGTAGACCTACAATAGCTCCCATTAGAGCCATTAAAATTACAATCTTTCAGATAACAATGTCCACAATAACTGTTTGCAAACCACTATATACATTAAACTGTGGATAATTAATATGCTTCTGCAATCTTTTTTATTTTTTCCTTTGCAAGCAATAACTGTTATAAAATCATACATGTCTGCCCAGAGCTTCTTGAATGTTGCATATGCTGGAAAAGAAAGGAGCTAGGCATTCACAGTCAAGTGCTGCAAGTCTTGGCATGAAAACACACTCCTGAATTCCACATTTTGGCTGAAATGAGCCTGCTGGGTAAATCCCAAATATAAAATGTTTTATGGGACAAATCTCATACTACCAGTCTTCTCTCTGCAATAGTAACTCCCTGCATACAATCAAGGTGGTGGGGAAGTGGGCAGGAGCAGAAGATCCGTGAAGCCCACTGACACAAACACGTATCATCCACATCAGTCTCTAAACTGACACAGATTTTCCCACTTCAGTTTCGCCATAAAGCCTGGAACGTACAAGTCTGGAAGATTTTATTGCTATTTAACAAGGGGGAAAAAGCATGACTTGTAGTACCGAAAGAGATTGTATTTACAATCAAGTAGCAATACCGGGTCCCAGTGAGCGGAAACATAAGGGGTATCTGCTATTGGGGTGCTCAGTGGCAAACGGCAGCACATACTTCACAGTCACACTCGATAACATGGATTGACAAAGCGACTCAAGTTCAGTAAGGCGGAGTTCAACCTACAGGGTCGGATCCTCCACCATGCCTCTCATTTCCACCAAACCCCTCAAAGGAGCCTGGAGCAGCCCAGGTGGAGCTGAGCAGTTTGCTGGATGAGGACTGAAACCAGCTGCCATCGCTTGGTGGGTTTCATCTCATCTAGTGCTGCAGCCACCCCCGGAACCAGTTACACAGGCTCCATCTGCATGACTAGAGAGGACTGGGCATTTCTAGCCTGGGTTTCATCTCATCTTACTGTAGACTCCTAAAATAAGTAGGGGTAACGGCTCCCTCAGAGTGCCTTTTTCCTCTGCTGTGAAGAAAGTTTAAACAACGAACTCCAATGTAAATGTATGCAGTGTCAGATCAATGCCTTTCTGTCTTTCAGTGCCAGGTAATTACATCCATAATGACCAGTGAGATCTTCCGTAATGTCACCACCTCAGAAATAAAGCTGGGACAGAGCAGGAAGACCAGCTTTGCCACTGCTTGAGTTAGAACCAAAATTAATTATTTGCTACGTAATATCTGTGGCAAAAAAACCCAAAATACCAAAAATTGGTCGAAAAGGAACCAGGTTACCAGCACCTCACAGTATCTGTCCCGCTGCCCCAGAGACTGAAGTGATGATCAACATGTGTCCTGGCTGGAGATCAAACCAGCTGAAGTAGCTTCTGTGCAACCTGAGTTCATGGACCGTGGCCGAGGGTGGAAATATTTTGGGTGACAGTGGGGCTACCTGTATCATGTCCACTATTACCTAGCTCGCAAATAAAGTGCAATTTTGATGTGCAACAACTTCCCAGCTCTATCTGCCCCCTTATCTATTGTGCAGAAACCATAGAATTCATACAATATTTATAGCAAGGAAAGAGCATTTCAGTGGTGGGAGAGGTAATGTCATTTCTCTAATGTTTGTTGACTTATGGCTAGAATGTGCAATTCAACAGCTGAGGAATGTATCATTTCTATTTGTGCTGCATTACACAGAAGCACACGCATTACAATCCATGTCATCTGAACAAAGGTAGCAAGGCCCTTGGACACGTGCCACTGCAGCTCTGTAGTAAAATTACAGTCCCTTGAACATTTTATGATCTTTGATGATTGCAACATTTGCATTGGGTTCATGGTTCAAACTAATCTGATTTTCAAAAGATTCAGAGTTTAATTATGATTAGTAATAAAAATGATAGCATTCAAAAGAAAAAGTAGTATGACAGCATCTGCCCTGAAACAGGACAGGGGGGGAAATCAGTCAGGGTTTAAAAAAAAAAAACAAATTAATATTAAGAGTGACTAACAACTGAGGAAAATAACCTTCTGGAACAATAAACAATAGGTAGCAGCTGCCTCTTATCTTTGGAGTAGAAAGTCACTTGATACTTTTGCACCTCAAAACATTTTTACTTTGATGTGGTGTAAACCCCTCTCTGCAATACAGGTCCCTTTCTATGCATTTTCTAAGCAACTAAATCCTAGCACTCCATTTTGACTTTTATTGCTTTTCAGACTGGTGAGAGCCATATAATGATTCATCATTAAAGTAATCTTTAAGCAGCTTTGTTCCTATTTGTCGTTATATATATTAAATAGAAATTGCTCTTTGAATTCACCTCTAAAGTCAGACTCAATTTTTTATCTAACAAGAATGGTATCTCTAGTCATCGTCTGAATACAGTTAAAGTGAGAAAACCTTTTGCATAATATAAATATCTGCATTCACTAAGAGGAGGCTGATGCCACCACCTACTGTGAACGCATTTTATAAGTGGTACAAAGCCAGATAGATTTCAAATGCAGTAGCACAGTCTCTTAAAGATACTCCAGGCACTACCAGAAAGGCACAGTTTTATCTCCGACACAACAGTTTCTGGACCATAGGCTTTGACCACCTGTAGCTGGTTTACAAGCAGCATCCAAAACATAAAAATACAATGGTCGCTGAAAGACTGCAGGCACCTAATGACTGGCCTTCGCTTACCTCCCCACAGAAACCAGGGAAATCACTTCCTAGCAAATAGTTCTTGAAGATTCAATTTATTCCCTTTGCACTTGTCTGTTATCCATTCCCTGCACCACCTGTGACTGCCGAGCAGCACACAACTGGCCAGCCATCCCAGTGTGGCTCGCCAGGTGCAGGACCTGATGGATAAGGCCAGGCATTTGTCTCCAAAAAGGCAAACACCACAGGGATCCCAGCATCACTGCTGCCAGGTCACCACTGGGCCCAGATGAATGTCAAGCTTAGCCCCATCTTGCAGCAGAGCACCCGTGGGACACGCCGAGGAGCACCTTGCCCTTGCTCTACGAGATGGGCAGTTATGTGACTGTCAGGCAGAGGAAGGTATCAGCACAGCACGTGTGACACGCGATGCTGACCAGTCTCTATTTAATAAATTACAATTTTAAAAATTACCATTATTAACTCTAGCAAATAGCTCTCGACTTCCATATAATTAGTTTAATGCAAAACTTTATTACTGAACAGAAAGGCTGCTTAGAAATAATCAGTAGTTCAAATGTACTGGTTTGATTTCCTGAGCGGATGGGAGTATGGCTGTAAGGCATGTATTCCCATCCGCTCCTTCAGACCACATCACACATGAATACGCTCCAACATTTTGCTGTTTTCGCAAAAGTACTTTTTGAAAAATGCACTTGCTGGAATAGGGATACAAAGACAACCAAAATAGTTGCTGGCCTGAAAGCACCAAATTAATTTTTAATTTTGAAATCATGTTTGTGAGAAGCATTTTACTTTAATTCAGCCAGTTCTAATCACCATTCTGCCTGCGTGCAAATAGCAGTAAATGGGATGACTACTATATAATTTTTCTAGTGTTTCCTGCACAGGCAATTGGGTTATTTAACACTCACCACCTTTTATAAGTGCTCTTCTAGAGAGAACTCATTCAAATGACCTTACACCAGTATTACACTGGTGAGACTCCACTGGGTGTTCGTACATTTGTGTTTTCACCTCTCTGAATGAAGCCAAGAGATTTTTCTCCTCTTTGTGGGAGAAACAAGTGTTGCTATGGAGCACTGCTGCCCAGCTCTACCTAGTGGGTGAGTAAGAAGGGATCCTCTTTCCCAGGACAGAGAGAGGCAGCTACTCCCCAGGCATCATCCCAGCCTCCGTCCCTGGCAGGGCTTGTGGCTTCTTGATTCATACACAGCAGTGAATCCACCAGACCCACTTCTGCTCCTCCACCTCCAACACAGAGGTCTTCTCTACAGGATCCCAAAGGAGGATGCACTAGTGTCCTTTCTTGCAAAAAAGGAAACATGTTCTTTTCTGCATTTTGGCCCAAATTACAGCTAAAAAGGGGGATTCTTCTCCAGCCTTCCCTATGAGATACGTCAGTGCTGAGTCAAGCATAGCACAACAACCCTGGGGAAGTTGAGGAGGCAATAATAAATGCTCTGACCAAACTGCTCAGGTAGCAACATGTTCCAGTCAGGAAGCCCTGACTAAAGAACACAAAAGTGACTAAAAAGATTTGCAGTGCAGATGACAGTCCTGCTCTTTTTCCTGAAGAGTGCAGTTATTCATAACACATTTGTTCTGCTAGGATGCCACAGAAACACTTCTGAAACTGTTACACAGCAATGGCACTGTTAGCTGTGATATCTTAATAGATCTGCAACGCCAGAAACGTGCACAAACCTCTCTCCACGTGATCCAGGCACATAATCCACGCAGCACCTACCTATTCTGCACAGCCAGGTTTCCTTGGCAGGGTCTGCACTCACGTGCTCAGGAGCCAACATGCAAATACACATATATAGGTCAACCAGGAGAACCAAATCAAACAGGTATCCAATGACCAACACCCTGCTTTTCCGGGGGAAATTGTTTGAAAACTTCCCTTTCACCTTAATCTTTACAGAGGAAAGCTCCCACTGGAGGTCTCAAGACAAACCAAAAATGCATGCCCCGCCAGTGAGAAAGGAACAGCATTAGCTGCTACTGATTTTGTTAGGGATTTCCCAAGAAGGCATCTTCCTAAACAAGCCTGAGGAAATTTGATGGCACTGACAGTTTTTCTCTCCCAGATATTGGTGCAAAAAACCCTCAAGCAAAGGTTGCAGGTGGTAAAGCAGTTAGCAGAGATGAGCAAAACTCTCCACAGAGCTGGGAAAGCAAAACACAAAAACCAGACTCATACACAGGCTGCTTCTACAACAAATTTCCTTCTTTACTTCCAAACACCAAGATCAACCCTTAGGACCTTAAAATTCCCTCTTCCTCAGGGAAGAGCACCTCTTTTCTTCCTTTTAGTGTAATTTCACTCCTCCAAAAAACACCACCTCCCTGTCGGCAGCATTTTCTCTCTCTGTGTGGGTGTCCTCTGTTCTCCCCATGTCCACAGGAGCAGAATGAAGGGACCTGTAGAGTGCACTGTGTCCCTGTTTCTGAACCAAAGCATAACCCAGCATACTGCAGCCAACCCTTTCGAAAGGTCATATGCCAGGAAGAAGCAAAAGCTCCCAGGTGCATTCCACAGAGACCAAGGCAAGTTTGTTCCAATTAAGTGCAATAACTTTATTGCCAGGCATGAAAGGTATCACTTAGGTATCCTTTGCTCTCTCCTCCCTGCTGCACACACAAAAACCACACACACATATTTCTGTCTGGCATTAGGCTGCAAATTAAACCCCGTTCCCATGGAAAGATTTTTTAAATTTTATAGCCCAGGCTGAGGAGAGGACTGTATCCCCCCAACAAAGAGCACGGCATATTGCACAGGCAGCAGCACCTACCTCAGTGAGCCGACAGAGCCAGCAAGTCAACATAATTCCTCTTGGATGGAGACATTTACCCCAGCTCAGACAGCCGGGGTTCTGCTGTCATGACTGGTGCTTTGAACACACCAAGAAAGCATCTTCTGTGAGCAGCGCGTCTTCTCTCACACACCAAACTGCAGCAGCAGCAGCCTGAGAGAGCAGCAGCAGTTGAATTGCTGCACATGTATCTCTGCAGATTATTTCCTGCTTGAACACTTGGCGTAAAGGCAGATGCTCTTAACCCTCTGGAGGCCTATGCTTCTGTCCCCCCTCGGCAAGGGTGAGCAAGCAACTCCAAATATTCTGCGGTGAGGCCAGAGAGGAGTAACTGGAGACACACAGGGCATCCTCCGAGAAGTAGTCCCAACCTCGAGTTAGTTGCAGTCACTTTGTGCTCAGGGAGCCAGTCGTTCCCACGGCAGCCCACAGCATCCCTGGCCAGGCACCACGCGGCTCCTGCTGCATCACCCGCTGCAGCTCCCCAAGCACTGGCAAAGTGCTGCTCATAGCTCACGCGGGAGCCCCTGTGAGGGCCCGCTGGGGTTGGGTAGCCAGCACACTGGACCTGTGGCTGGAGGCCACAGCCACACAGGCGAGAAGGTGAGTGGCACAGGTGATGTGGTGAGCCCGGCAGTGTCACCAAAACTCAAGCATACAGGGCTCCTGCTTCTGGCACAAAGCTCTCCGGCCCCAGGCACTGCCCATCACCTGCGGGCACCCACGCCACGGGCGAGCACGTACTGTCCGGACGGCACTCAGCCGGCAAGCTTCAGCACTGCTCCCTCTCACAGCCTGCGAATGTGACTGGAAAGCATGGCTGAAAAACATGCTACAATTAACAGGAGGGAGGGAGATACTATTGCTCTCCTGCTAGTCTTAAAGGCACATTGCTCACATGTGCCTGTTGGAGATGCAAACTCCCACAGCTCCAGCCCCAGCATCTCACCCATCTGCAGGCAGCCAAGAAGCCCAGGCAGGAGCCCTGTCAGGGTCAGGGGAAGGAGAGCACCCCGGGTGCCAGGAAGGGAAGTGGCAGCTAGCAGGAGAGCCCCTACATCAAGGTCTGGGAGTGAGGCCTCCCACATCTCCACCACTGTCCCAGGAGCCAAATTAAGTCCCTGTCACCCAGCCCAAATGCTTACCCCCGTCACTGGCCCCTCTACCAGCATCCCAGCCAGACGCAGGGCAGCCTGGCCACTGCCGCACCATATCCCACACACAGCCCCAGCCGTTGTCTCCAACAGGCAAGGAGAGCCTGCCGCATCTCAGGAGCAAGGTGCCCCTCTTCTGGGCTTGGCAGGAGAGCCAAGTTAGTGGCACTGCTCCCGCCGGAGATGCTGGCCAGGACTACAGCAGCAGCAGGTGCAGTTTTGCGCCCTGATGTTACCCAGAAATGATATCCCTTCTGCAACTCTTCTCAGAGCCAGGAGCTGTGAGACACTGAAATCCACTGTGCCACACATGCTAAAGCTATGATGACTTCAGCAGGTCTCAGACTGGCTGTGGCATCTGGTGCTACAGCTACCTCCCTCCAGCCACAGGGCTGCGGCCAGTGGGCTGTGCACCAGCTGAAAGCCACATGTTCTCTCTTTGCTTCTCCCGATACCCTTTTCTATGTGCTTTGGGATACTCTGGCTTGTCCTTCAGTATGTCACAGCTCAGATTCAACAAGAACAATGCCAGTAACTCCAGCCTACATCAAGCTTTTCCCTCCCCTGCCCCCCAGACAGCTAGCATCTGAAACACCCTCTAGAAGTCTGTTAAACAGGGAATTTACCCTATTAAAAATCTCTACTTTTTTCTCAGTAGTGGTTGTTGCCATACACAACATGCTTTTCTGAGCAGGACAGAGTCACGTGAAGCCCTGGACCTTGTTAAACCACTTTTTGCGTCACACAACGTCATGCTAACACCTTCGATTCTCCAAGCCCACTGGAGGCACCAAAATTAACCTGATTGATACCTGCCTCCATCACTGTGAGGGAAGCTATTAGCAGCGTGGACTTTTTAGCCTGAGCACGCAATGACAAAACTAATTACTGTGGTGAAGAAGCTGTAAGTTAAGCATAGTTTAACTTCAGGCTTTTCTGAAAAATAGCCTGAAAGAAAAGGTACAGACTTTATACCATTAACACAGAATCAGTGAAGAGTTACCGCTGATGCAAATGTGCATCACAGCATTATAAATACCTGCTTTCCTGTAGTGCTAGTAGAGAAAGGCTATTAAAACATGATCATCTGATGAGACGAGTGCAATGCAAATTTCACTGCTTCCAGGCCGTGCAGCTTTCTGCAAAAATACCACAGTGAATTAGTTCAAATTTGTCTTTATTAAGCATCGCATGTCTTAAAAAAAGTCTTTTTGACAGCAGACCTAAAAAACATGTATAAGTAGTAATCAAAATGCTAGCAGAGACACTTAAGGCTCTATACTCATAAAGTTTTTCCCCTGAGTATCAAAGATCAAATTTGTTCTACAGAGCATAGCTGAGGATTTCTCAAGTATGCAAACACAGGACAGTGACTACCATCACATCGCTACAAGTATCTGTCCTGAAATGTAGCCGTCCCCTGCAACATATTGAGTAGAAATATTCTATGTACAGGCATTATTATTTTTTTAAAGTGACTGGTCAATTAAAATTAAATTCAGTGGAAAGGACTGCCTATTAGATTCATAAGATCAAATGCTAATTTGAGTTATTCCATTGTGTGCAATAAAGTGTGTTTGGTGTGAAAAACCCAGGCCGGTAGGGTCACATCTTACTGTCACCTACCAGATCTGTCACTGAGAATTATGCACATGTGTGTGAGGGTAGAAGTGGGCCACACTGAGCTGCAGCGAGTACATTACCTCTTTGATTCAGGGCAATATGAGATTTTATTTTAAAAAAGATTTGAGTGTAAGGAAGACATCATGCCACGAAGTGTCATACTATAGAAAGCTGAATCATTAAAGATGTCTGCAAACTGCAAGACCCAAAATTCACATTGCAATTGTACTAAACTGTATGTTCCACAAAAAATAGGTATTCCAATTAGAGTGCACAGGAACACCCCTAAGGGACTGCAGTTTGTGGATAAGTCCAAGCCAGAGCAGGGGCAAGGGGAGGAGTTCATTGCAATGTTAAACTCGATGGTCTGGTCCAAAGGACCAGGGTGGAGGTTGTAATGGAAATACCTTTAAATTGTTGTAACCTGGGACTTGAGTTGCATGTTGTAGGAATTACTACAGCAGGAACCACCTGAACCAATGGAGGACGAGCCTTACAAGAAACAGTGCAAGTGCAGCAGCGACTCGACCTGAGCTGGCTTTGGTGCCCAGTGACTCCACGCAACACACCACCTCTCCTGTCCTGAGTGACCACCATAACAGATGGAGCCCAAAGTCATGGACTAAATGAACTCAATGGACATTTTGTGGACATTTGTGAACATTTTATGGGTATTTTATGGACATTTCACAGGGGTGGTCCATAGACTAAGGGAATGATATCTGTGTGTATATATCAAGAGACAGGAAAGGTGGTGGTGATTAATTGGAATGTGTTGGAAGTGTGGGACCTGGGCATGATGTAAATGGTATAGAATAAGCAGTGGATATTGTCCTGATTTCGGCTGAGACAGAGTTAATTTTCTTCCTAGTTGCTGGTACAGTGCTGTGTTTTGGATTTAGCATGAGAATAATGCTGATAACACACTGATGTTTTAGTTGTTGTTAACTAGTGCTTATCCGAAGTCAAGGTTTTTCAGTTTCCCATGCTCTGCAAGGGAGCAGGTGTACAAGAAGCTGGGAGGGAGCATGGCCAGGACAGCTGACCCGAACTAGCCAAAGGGATATTCCATACCATAGGACATCATGCTCAGTATATAAACTGGGGGCAGTTGGCCGGGAGGGGCCGATTGCTGCTCAGGGACTGGCTGGGCATCAGTTAGCAGGTGGTGAGCAATTGCATTGTTCATAACTTGTCTGTCTTGGGTTTTATTTCTCTCTCTTTTTGTTATCTTCCTTTTCATTACTATTATTATTATTATTATATTTTATTTTATTTCAATTACTAAATTGTTCTTATCTCAACCCACGAGTTTTACTTTTTTTTCCAATTCTCCTCCCCATCCCACTGGGAGGTGGGAGGAGTGAGAGAGTGGCTGCGTGGTCCTTAGTTGCCAGTTGGGGTTAAACCACGACACGGCAGTTTTAAAAAAGAGAACCTTGGAAGTCAGAAACCTAACTACAACTATTCAAAACTTCTAGAAACATATTTTAAACTGTATTCCTACCTGATACCCTAGGAATAATGGTGCAAACTGTAAAACCTTTTGAAACTCAAACCTCTTAGGTGGTGGATGTGTCCATGTTGAAGGATATGCCTAGCATGAAAAACAAGCAAGTATCCATGAGACAGCAGGCACATTCAAGAGCATCCAGCATGCCGACCCTAATGGGACTGTGTAAGAAAAAACAACACTAGTTTAAATGGTTACTTTGGGGGTGGGGGGTGGGGGGGGAACAGGCAGGGGCAGGAGACAGATGGAGGCCTGGCAGGATGAGGCTGTACCCAGTAACTCACTTGCATGGGTCCTGCAAAATACTGTGGCTATCTCTGCTCAGAAATCCTGGAATACTGACCTCAGTCTTCTTCATGTTACAAAATTAACCTGCCCTTCTCCTGAAATTCAACATTTAACCTCCCTTTATAATTATTCTTCTCCTAGACTCATATAGTGCATGAAGGCTAATCCATCTTCTAAGAAACAGTTTGTCCATTTTTTAGAACATCTGCTGTTACCAAGTTGCACATGATCATAATTGGTTTGTAACAGGTAAGTAAACGATTCATACATCTATTGCCAGCACATACTTCAGGTGATGTGTAAGAAAATCCTTAGCAGTGGGAGGAAAGGGCTTCTGTACTGAAAATCAATGTCAGCACAATCATTTCAGACTTCTGGAGGGTGATGGGGGGTGGCTGGAGTTTCACTTGTGCACTGCATGCACTGAAGCGACTGTGTAGGGCCACCACATACACTGCCATGGGCAAGCACCTGAACTCCTGCATATAACAATGGCAAGAGCAGCACTGGAAGGAGCCAGTACGCCCTGTGTAAGCGGCAGGCAGGGAGATTGTCCATCCTGAGCCTTGCATCCACTTTTGAAACATGCAGTAAGAGCCGCACTCAGTTTAGTGAACAGCTCCTGTACAGACCATGAACTGAAAATTTCTTCCAAGAAAAAAAATTGCCAAATGGTGAGACGATGCCATATAGCCAAGCTTCTCTTAGAAGGACATTTCACACACATGCCCAAAAACTGTAAAGAGTAATGCCCAATTCTGTACTCCCTACAAGCTCTTAGCTACAAATAAATTATGGAGACTCCGGGATATGCCAAGCCTTTCACCCCAGGATTCCCTACACTTACTCTTCTCCAAGCTGCCTAACAGAGCAGCTCCCAAACATTTTGTACCACTGGTCACTCTTCAGCTTTTCTCATCGACCCCTACCAGTAACCAGCTACTGAGCACTTATCATAACCCCATAGATGTCTACAGTTTGGAAATGCTGGGTTGATAGCAAGGGGATTCCAGCCAGAAGAGAGGGCTGGAGAGGCGGTTCAGGTGTAATAGCAGATAACAGAGCGCGGAGGCTGAGAAGTAATGGCACTGAGCTTTAATGTACAGCTTTCTCGGAAACTAACTCCCAGCAAAGCTAACAAAAGGAGCAACTAAAACATATACAGTTTTGAACACTTGCACACTTATTAGCATGGTGAGCTGACAATCCTGAGGTTTGTTTACACTGGGAAAACTTCAGAACTTCAAAAAAGGCATAAGCATCCAAGCCACATTGCCAGGCTACAGCACCTCACTGGGAAACATCACAGGACCAGTCTGCAGTGTTTATCCAAGGAGGTGCATGTGGCTCAGAATGGGAGTTTACTGGAGGAAAAAGCTAGGGACATCAGAGACCTAAACGCTCTTTCAAACACCATATTTGCAAGACAAAAAAAGCCCTTGTGACCTGGACTGTTTAGAAGCAGATATAACTGTTTATGTATCTTTAAAATGTCAGCATTGCATTGCCCTTTTTTTAATCAGTATTTATGTTTTGCTTGAAAATATGCTGTTGTATTTAGAAAGTAGAATTTCACAGCCCTCCTTGTGTCTGTGATTTAGAAATGGAAGTATTTGCACTGTGAGAAGGGTTTGCAGAATTCAATGAATGTGTTGGCACTGAGTCAAAAGAGCATGTTTGGACAACCTGGGGATTAGAAAGTCCCTCCAGCTGCCTTTAACAAACTTGCTGGTTTCACCTTTATTGAGGCTTCCTTCTTGAACTATTTTTGAGAATTCAGTCTTGATTTCTCTGAAATTTTCAAATGTATTTGAAAAATTAAACATTAAAATAGGACCACAGGAATAATTCATAAGACAATAATCTTCTATATACTGAATGCCCTGTGCAGTCAGAGATATCTGGGCTGAACCCTATAGCCACAACCAGCTATGGTGTCTACAAGTACAAATCAGTCTATCCCAAAATGGAGTTCTCAAAGAAGAAAAGGCATCATTCAGCAATCAGGGGCCATGGTTCTGACTGGTGGTGCTTCTTCCTGGTTCAGTGACAAAATAAAGGTAACAACTATGAATAAAAAACCCAAAAGGTACCAAATGGAAAACAGGCTGTAGCAAAGTGTGGCAAGACTGACCACCTGAGAATTGAAAGATGAACTCTCATAAGAATCAGGTGCAGCAAGAATGATTAAACATCGATACAAACTCCAAACTGCAAGCAGCAGATCCTCTGTTTCTTGGTGCAGGCAAACTGCAGCTGGAAGTATTTTAGGAAGGTAAGCACAGGTAATAGCTTTACTGTAGGGATAACTAGGTTCAATTGAGCTGCGTTATAAAGGAGTGAGACTGAATTATTTAAACTTCCTTTCTGGCCATATGTGCTATGAATGGCTGATAAGTCACAGGAGGAACATTCTACTTTTAGATCTCTTGACTTTCCTGCTCCAGGGCCCTAGTCTCTCCTGCTGAGCAAACAGAAAAGTAAAGCTTATTGCTACCGGGAAGCTGGGAAACATGGATTCTGCCTTTACCTCTGGTGCTGGCATGATGAATTACTTTGGGCTAACCATTAAAGCTCATAACACATCCTTTAAAACAGCCCCAATGATTCCATACACATTTGGGAGGTGCTTTGGAAAATGGCAATGCCACACAGACCCCATCAGCATCTGCCTGCTGCATCACAGACTCCAAAACCAGAAAGGTCTGTCCAGGCAACTGTGATGACCAAGGTCTGTGGTCATCTGGGAGACACAAATACTGTGGAAATATTGTGAACAGAGCTCTTGAAGAAACACTGCAGCTGGTGTCAAATGATGAGCTCCTGTGCCATCAGCAGTGATCAGAGCTGCACAGGCTTGGGACCCACAAAGCCATGGGAGCGCACCAGCAGCTAGAGGCACAGTGAGCCACACCAAAGTCGTTGGAGGCCTTCTGGCACCCTTCCCCACCTCATGTTCCTTCCAGGGATTTTCTTCCTAATGAAATTCTTCCTTTCATCAATAATTTCATAAAACTTTATATCCAAGTTCAATTTTCTATTTATACCCGTTTTACTCATTTATGGGTTTGGAAGAATACTAAAAGAATTCTAGCCCATACATTTGCCAAACTTTGATAAATCTGGTTTCTGTTCAAAGGTCCACACTGAGCAACATGGAACAGACCTGTCAAGCCCACACTCAGACCACTAGCTTCACTCCTCCACCTTCCTCTTACAGCTCTGGAGACCATCTCTCTGATATGCGCCCACAGTACAATCTCCACCTTTCCTTTGCCTTGCTGTTCCCTGCCCTGCTGCTCCCAGATGCAGCATCCCTTCCCTGGGAATCCGCTGCCCTTAAATACCAGTTACAAGACCTCTCCATACACAGGGTCTCACATATTGGCACTGAGGACCTTGTGAAAACTGAACCAATATTAACACCAGAAAGCCGTTAGGTGACCATGGAAGCAGTGGGCCTTTTCTTCACACAAAATTACACCAGGAACCTGCATGCTGGGGTTGTCCCTCTGCTTCTCAGCTGCAGCATGAGCCTATCCATTCTCCAGGCAGCACCTGATGGAGTCAGAGCACAAAGGAGTCAGTTATTTAAACCTGGGTTCATCAGCAAGGTCCAGAAACCCCAGGGGAGAAAGTGAGAGAGGAGCGAGATATCACAGCTGACGAACCACAAATCACGGCACTGAAGGGGGATCTGCTCCTACTGCACCTCCTGGGGCTGAGGAGACAGTTTCTCGTACAGTAGCTGTCAAAATCTTGCTCTGAAATGGCTCAGCAAGCTTTGCCTCAGCCTTGTCCTGGCTTGGACGGCTGGGGATAGCTCTGCGCACTCTCCATTTTCCCTGGGAGGTTCAAGAGCCTGTGTGCATCCAAGGGCCCTCCTGGAGCACAGGGAGCAGGACACTGTCCTCTTCTGCACCCATGATATATTGGGAGGCCCCCTGTCCTCTCCTCTGCTCCCCTTTCACACTCTCTTAGCCAGTGGCTAACAGACCCAGTGAGGGGGAACATTGCAGAGGAGCCCAATGGTCAGCGCATTTACACAGCACATGGTGTCTCGATCTCTGCTATTCAAGCACACAAGTGCCCTGCACTAGGCTGCCGGGATGCCACAGCTGCTGTTCCAGCCATGGACTGAGGTGTCGATCCAGCCTTCAGAGCAGCAGACTTTGTATCCTGGTCCCTTTGCAGGACACTCACTGGTGCGTTGTGATTGCTCAGCCTGAACATATTAACCCAAGAACACTAAAAAGGTTTATCTGAACTGGGGCTAGAAGGAAAATGACTAAGAAGCTTTGGCAGGTGGGGTGAAACCTATCATTAATTTTAGTAGTGAATGATCTAAAATATATACACTTGTTGTCCTTTTATAGAGGGACTGTGTTTCTCTATTGCTGCTTTAAAAATGTCATGCTAGCTCCACCTAGCACATTGAATGCTTATACTGGCACTGGTGAATCATTCAGGATTAAGTATGGTCACTTTTGTTCGGTTTGATCAACTGGTTATTTTTTGCAATTCAGACTAATGCTTCCATTTAATTCCTTTCACAATCTCCCACAGGAAAAATATGGCCTTCAGCTAATCTCTTAAGGGTACATTTACTAAGTATGCAAAAGATTTTACAAATAACTGAGGAGGAAGGCAACACTTTGTTATGCATCACATATATTTTAGAAGTCCATTAGAGTCCTCCAGATTTATCATGCTACCAGAACCCAGATGGATATTTAATACAAGTACAATTTTAAAGGTCAATGCAGAAATCCAACTGACTGATCTGAAATTGCCTGGACAACAGAAGTGCTCAGGCCACCCCTTGCAAATGCTGCCTAATAACTCGTACCTTGCAAGCTCTGCTGGTCCCAACTGGATCAATATTATCCCATTAAAAGTTTCTGCTCAGTAGCTAAGCAGTACAACCACTAAAACGGAATTCCTGGAATACTAATTCCAAAGGAAAAGGCAATCAAACTTAATACTACTACTACAGCCTGCCTAATTTTTTGTGATTGCCTCTGCACTAAATTTAACAAAAGAAACTGGCAATCAACAAACAATATTTTTGACAACAGACAAAATAAAAAAGTTTTTGGAGAAGGGACGAGCATTGAGGTAAGCCATGCACTTACCTACAGAAATCTAGGAGGGATTACTGTGGCATCTAACAGGACAACTGCCCTTCTAGCAGGGCTAACGAGGGGTAGCACTGCTGGTAATTGCCTTTAAAGTAGGGAAGGAAGCCTTCCCTGCACCACAGATTTTCTGTGCACTCTGCTTCGTCCTTCAGACAGAATGGATTCTTGCTGAGCACCCAAATGCGAGTTAGCAAAAGATAAATCATTCAAGGGATATTTTCCAATGTCTTTGTCACAAGTTTCAGAGAAAACTTCAGTGCCATTCAAATGGCTGGTCCTATGGGCCAGACCATGATATCTAGGACATACTCTTTTTTGGCTTCTCTCTAAGTAAGTCAGAAAAGGCTGGGAAGATTTAAGGGTATCATATGAAGTTTACATCATTTGCATGCCCCTTCTGTGGGCTTGGGGCTTTGTCATTCAAGTGGTTTGTGGTTCAAGTCCATGGACTTTCTCATCAGAAGGATCATCCCACTTTTTCTGCATCAGGGAACAAATACGCTCACAGCTGTGGCATTTCAGATGGGACTGGAACAGCCCCGTGCAAGGGGTAGAGCCAGGGGCGTCCAGAGAACAACCTGAGTCTCGCCAAACTCACACTGCAACCCTGGTCAGTACTAAGTTCAAGCACTTCTGCTTAGAGGCCAAATTGAGGATCTAGGGACACATAATGATGTGTTGAGAAACCACAGGCAAGGGGAGAGTGATGGGCAGAATTTACTTGGATTTGTGGAAAACAGGGGCTAAAGCAGATGACTCCACAGCCTTTTGCAATTACAACAGCCATAGGGAGACACAGCATAGCAACAAAGATGCGGCAGAAACGTAACAAAAGCCATCACACATCCTCAGTATAGTATATTACCCACAGGAAACAGGCTCCTCTGTATATACATTATTTAGCAATTAGATTTTTAATATTTTCATTTGAAAAAAACTAACCAAATAGGAAAACCATTTTGAAGATCAGGCCTTCTGCAGAGATGAGAAAAAGAGCTGATATAGATCTTTGTCACAGCACTGAACAATACCAAAAAGAGCCAGAGAAACACAGATCAGAGCATACTCAACCCACAGGGATTTAAAAAGCAAGTCCCAGGCCCGAAAGATTCACTACCTTTCCTATGTGGGAATCCTGTTCCTGTTTTACAAATGCACCGTCTCTGCTGCACACACTTGGAGCAGACCGAGCCCATATGCTTGGGTGGCTTTGGGCCCACACCGAGACACGTGCCAGTTCCACTAGGGCAAGAGGTGCTAAGTGAATCTGCATGCAGATGGGGAGTATGCATAATGAAGCGAGTGCCAGCACTTTGGCAGGATGCTGCTCGGCTGAGAGGGTGATGCCATGTTGATAGCAGATGCTGCTAACACCTGTTGATGGGTACAGCACTCTCTTTTTAAAAGCAGTCAACCGTGGGAGGCAGGAAAGCATGAGGCTTGTAGGCACTCGAGGGACAGAAACAGATAATTGCTTTCCAGGTGCCAGCGGGCAGTAAACAAAGGAAAATGTGTGCTGCAAGGTTACAGAGCCAGGCAGGAGGTGAGGGAATCTGCAGCAAACAACGGCACCGGTCCTCAAGGAAAAGAAACACCAGTCTGAAGCTGCAGGACCCAGAGCGATGGACCTCATTGCTTCGTGTGCAGCAGCAGCAAAGCAGAAAACATAAACCCCATTAAGTTTCAAAGGAAGCTGGGTTTAGCACAGAGATCGCTTTGCCTAAGCCACACTGTGGGCTAAAATGAACTATTTGAAAAAAAGAAGGATTAGGGCTGCGTAGACAATAAAGAGGAAGAAAGAACATTTCCCTTTCTGAATAACCCAGCTGGGAGGCTGTATGCAAACTGCCCGAGACTACAATTTCTACCCAAACGTGTTGCCATTGTTCCTGTAACACATGCCTGTTCTGTTCTGGCTACCTCCTATTCACTGATCCTTCAAGCCATTCAGCTGGCCCAGGACAGAAACCTCAGCCTGCTGCACAATTTTGTAGTGCTCAACCAAGAAGTTCTCTAGGTGTGAGCCAGCGGACTTGCACAAGACAAATGTGGAAGGCCACAACACCTTCATCATTCCCTTGGAGAGCATTGTTGACTCATTACTTCATTTTTCCACAGAATTTTTCTCCTTCATTCACATCCCTAGCTAGGGAGCGTCCCAGACATCAGTAGTACTTTAATACAACATAACTTAGGAAGCATCCACTTAATTACTTGTACATGGGACAAAAAACGATTTGCTTCTGGTATGAAGCAGATGCACTGAACACATGCATTTTTACTTCTTTGCACCGAGGTCTCCAAGAACGTAGTGGTTATATTGGGCCAAACCAAAAGTTTGCCTACCTCAGGCAGATGCCAAGGACAGGACATAGGGCAGGGAAAGCAGATACATTCCCCTAATACTCTACTGGCATTCAACCATTTTCAAGCCAGCAGCTTTTTAAGCCAGATATCATTTCTATGTATTTCACAAACCTCATTGGATCTTGTCCCATTCTCTTCTGAATCAGTGTAAACTTCCGTGCTTGTGACACCTCTTGGCAAGGGCTCCCCAAGTTGACTGTCCATTGCATGAAGGTCCTCCTCTGCTTACACCAACCCAGCACTTGATACCTTCACTGTATTGCTCTTGGACCAGCACTGCCTGAGAGAGCACGCCATCAATCCCTACCCCTCCTCCTCATGTGATTTTATACTCCTCTGCCATATCCCTCCCCACGCCATCTCTTTTTCCACACTTCGGACTCCAGACTATTAAGATTCATTCAAGGAGTTCTAGCGCTTCCTTTTCAGTATCGCATTCTTAAATATCCCCTTTGTTCACTCTGCCTTAGAAACTCATTCTTTACTACATTACATTAAAGGAATCTTATTTGTCTCAGTCTGGTTCAGTTCCAGCCCTCAGATAAAGTATTGAGGTAGGAAAGGAACTGCGGCTTCCAGAGAATAAAGCTTTCCCCTCCAGAAGCAGTGCCAAAAAGAAGCTACAGACCTGGGCTGTGGCTACAAAGGACTCTAGCACCAAACAAGAGATGTAGCTGGTCAGTCAACTTTGTATGTTAGGGCAGTCAGGTCTCAGTTTGCACTAGACAAAATAAAGCTTGAAGCAAATTTGTGTTAGGGCACCCTCACTGTGCGCCTGCTTCCTGCTACATTCATGTTAATATACTCTTCCTCCACTGCCAATTTCTTTTTAAATCCCCACTCAGAGCTGCTGCGATAAAGGGTGTTTTCATTAAAGATTCTCAATTATTACTAAAACCCCCAGATTTCAGATAAGAACTTTTTTCTTTTCCTTCAAGACTCTCTCAAACAGTGCCCCAGCTAAGTATTGTCTTCTGACTGAATTTCAAAACTCAGCTTATTTGACACCACAGAAGCACAAAACCCAAGAAAAATAATTCTCTGGAAATACTGTCCACTGCTTCTTTTATTTTAAATTGGTTTAGTGCTTTCATTGAAACCATCCTGTGGAAAAAAGGAAAAAAAATTCCAGCCCTTGGGGAGAGACTAAACAGAAAAAATTTTAATATGCAGAGTTCAAAAAGCAACAACAGAAAAGAAGGTTTTGGAAGGAGCACCTCTGGCTGGCCCTAACAATAGCTTTTGTCAGTCCCCCAGCTCCAGCAGCACTATCGGCCAGCTGGCTGCATAATTTAACATATAATATCTTATGCATCTTGATCTTTTCAGAACACTTTATAGAGGCTAATGGAAATGGTAGAATAGACTTTTTAGAGCTTATATAGTGCTTCCTTTGAACTGCCAAGGTTTACACTGCATCCAGTCAATTACCTAATCCAATGTACTGAAATCTACTGTCAAATGAAGCACAAAGTAAAAAGCATTTAATAAATGCATGGATGGAATGGAGATCAGCTGACTATGAAAAGCATACTGTTCAGTTGTTCTTCTTTTAAACTGTTAGGTTTTCTAAAACCCACACAATGATGTGTCTAATAGTCTTAGAGTTAATAGTTTAGAACTCCTGTTTTCCTAGGCTCGCTCGTTCTTCTAAGGCTTGCTATTGTAAAGTAAACTTGCACAGTTTACTAGCAAATAATAATGCTAGCAAATCACTATGCAATACATTTTATTGCGCAAGTTTACTACAGAAAAAGGTTTTGTATTTTTCCATAACTAACAAAGAACAGAAAAGTGCCCTTTGCTCAGCTTCGGCTTTTATCAATTAAAGCCAGGCAGGATGTATTTTTATTTTTATTTTTATTTTTTTTAATTTTTGAACTGGCTAGCCAAAAAAAGTTAAGACACTGAAAATAAAGCCATAGCATACAAGCAGTGTTGGAATTACGTATTTCCATGACTGCTTTTTTGAATCAAGCACCAGTCTGGCAGGGTAGACATCATGCCCAGAAAGTTGTTTTTCCCAGGGTGAGAACAATCCCTCGCACTCTAGTTGTTCTGACCTTGCGATTTTCCCACACACAGGGAAGTTGACTGCATAATTTGTAGAACATTTCAAGTTATGGATTTTTTTTTCCCCCCGAAGTTAATCCCTGTAAGAAAAATAGAACAATGTGAATCAGTTGAATCTAGGAAGATGACAAAAACAGGGCTGTTTCTAAACATAATAATTCCAAGAAAACCGCAGTCATTGTAATAGCACATGATTATCACCACGACTGTGCAGAAGATAATTATTTCCACTAAAATGTGGCAACCTTTTGCAAAGCATAGATAGATACTTCCACTTGCAATCACCCAGTCTAATGTCTGCATTTTTATCTAGATATTAGACAGGGGACAGGTTAAATTAACATGATTAACTTCTTGCATTCTTTTTATATGACTTATGTCCTTTACTGTATCTTTGCCTCCACATATGTCATAAATCAATGAAAGGGGAGAGTAATAAAAGTAGATACACAGAAAAGATGAAGGACTAATATTCAAGTCCTCCCACGGAAGGCAGACAAACCTCCAAGGAAATGTGGGCAGATTTGTGTTAAGAGGAGAAGAACGGGAACATGAAAAATATCAGCCAACCAAAATAATGGAAAAACCCAAAAACATACATACGTATGGATGGCTCTGGGAAACTGGCAGGAACCTCTCTGCAGGACTATTGTCTGGGGAACAAGATGTCTCAGGGCTTTTAAGTCAGGCCATCCAACCATGGGGCACCAAAGCCTGTCAACATCCAAAACTAGCACAATGGTTATAAAGGGAAACAGGAACTAGGCCACACTGATAAATGCAGTAAAATCGCCTTGAAAACACAAGAGCTAAGAGCTTAGCAAGCTAGACAATAGTTTTTCCTCCATGCTGTCATGGTTGATTGTTTAAAGCCTGTCAGAAGCTCCTCTGGGAAACCCTTCGTAGATATAGTGAGAGCAGTGGGAGAGCAGGGAATCAGTCAATATTTAATAACTTTATTACTCAGTACCATATGAAATTAATAGAAAATTACAATGACATTTGGGAAAAAGTGCTTTTCTTTTGCAATAACAATCAAGTAGTTTGAAGTATTTTGAAAAGATTTTCTCTTTTTAATATTTAAAAGAGGCACACACCTGTGCTAAAGCTGTAGCAGAATCTTGAGGACACTTCAACTATCGGAGAGTTTCCAGAAATACTTCTGTTGCCAATGCTGAAAGTTTTCTTTTTCCCATCTCACTTTCTTTTTCAAATCATGAGCAAATATGCAACTGCACTGAAATCATTAGCACCACCCACAGGGCAGATCTGCTTGGCATCGCACACTCACTCTCTCCAAGACAGACAGTTGGAGGCTGTATCTGGACACCAGGGAAGAGGCTTGCAGAGCCTTCCGCTGCACAGGCTGCGTTAAGTTTCTTTCTCAAGGAAGAAAGACAATTTCAAAAGGAAGCCCAGAAGCACATTTGGTTTTAGCTCCTACATCACAGTAGTGAAACTACTATTGGAATGCTGCACACATATCGGGAAGTTCACAATTTTAAAAGAATGACAGAACATGAAAAAAACCATAGAAATAGCCAAAAAGCATTTGAGAGGTAGAGACTATGCTTCGCAGCAAGACACCCAAAGATCTTCTTACAGAAAAACTAATACCGAGCAGTGACTTGTAGAAGTGGATGAAAAACCTTCCTAGAAAATATGCACATGTCTAACTACCAACATAGACAGCTTCTGTAATTCAGCAGAGAAAGCAAAGGAAAAAAATCAGTGTCACAAAGCTGAAATTACTGAGTCTGGTATTAAACTCGACCAATCAATATACTCACAGTACTCTCAAATATCATGTGTCTCCTGGAAGACTGGGAGCACTTCTTTCATTGCTCTGCTGTGTCTGTCTTCCTCCAGCCAACACCCTGAAGAAAATAATTATTTTATATCTTCTCTCCTCACACACCAAGCTCTGAACTGCAATATAAATTTAGTTCTCCCAAAGAGCTGGTAATTCACCTGCCTTTGCTTGTCCCTATCATCCTCCAAGGAGGAAAGCAGAGCAGTGACACTCTCGCAAGTTCATTTGATTGGCAAATGCCTGAGGTTTTTTACTGATCTTTAAATGCACACTGAATCTAATAAAGCCTTCAACACCAGTACTGGAATATTTCATACGCTTCAGTTTTATTTAATTTCTTATTTATCTGACTACTGCCAAACAAGAGGATATTCCATGAAAGCTAATACAACCCTAAATGAGATATGAACCGTTCTCAAAATACTCTGTGTGTATGTGCATGCACACATGTGAGTCCACATATCCCACTGTTTAATTCTCAATGAAGATGTTTGCTTTGTTTTGAATATTCTGACTGGAGACATTCTGCTTCAGAAATATCTCTAAAGATATACCCAGGAGGAAATTTGACATACACAGTATAATCCCTCTGCTATCTAGACTTGATCCTGCATAGAAATTGTCTGTTGCGTTAAAAAAAACCACACACACACACACACAAAAATCAAATAAGATGCTTTTTGCACACTGCTTACTATTTCTTAAATTTGTGTTTTATACTGTGCATGTACAGACCACAATGTCATCACAAAGTGGTGTTATACTACCGCTTAAAAAAAACCAAACAAACCCTGCCACCTAAGCATGCCAAGATGTACAGAGAAGCCAGATGCACAGAGGTGAGGCACCAAAAGCAATCCTTTCATTCTGTTCTGCTCAGGAAAGGCCTCAACTAGACCACCCAAAGCTCAAGAAGAACCAGGACCAATGGAAAAGAGTTCAGAGGAAATAGCCAGAAAAGTAAAAAACTTAACTTATTAGGAAGACTGGAAAACATGGGTTGCTGCATTGAGGGAGAAGACAACTGGGGAGAGGAGGTGCTAAAATGGCCTTGCTTGCTACAGAGAGCGCACAATATCCAGGTTGGAAGGCACTGCTCAGAGGGCTGAGGGCTGCTCCCTGCCCCAGTACACCTCTGTTTTTCCAGAGGTGTTCATTTAACTTGACCTTCACCAACCAAGGCTCTAAATTTCCCTGAGCAATAAATTCTGATGCTTTACTACTGCTCCCTTAGGAAGCTTCTTCCTAGCATCCAACCTCAATCTTCCTTGTCACCATGGAAGACCTCTCTATAACGAACACAGAGAGGAGAGTATTCTCCTCTTTGGAGCAGCAGTATCGCCACACCACCCATTTTCAGTTCTTGATGCTAAACAAGCCCAGTTTGTTCAGCTTTCCCCAGCAGTCACACTTCCTAGTCATCAGCCAGTTCACGTTGCTCCCATCCAGACCCATTCCAGTTTGCTCCCAACTCTCTTGAAGCACGGTACACACAGCTGGAGCGTATCTGTTATCTTCTAGGCTACTTTTCCATTTATCCACCCAGCACAGCGTTTGCCTGTTTCAGAGCAGCGAGGCACCCAGGCTCCCATGCAGCTGTCACCCACTCTGCTCATCCCACCCCGTCTCTGCCACTGCTGCCCCACCAGCTGCTCACCAGCCTGTGTTTGCACAGCCGATGGTTGCTGCCCGGTGTAGCGTGTGGCATCCTGCTAAAGTGCATCCCCTGGTCTCAGACCATATTTGCAATTTGCCATGATGATTTTGATTTCTGGTTCTATTCTCCAGCATACATACAAACCCTTCCAAATGGCTAATGTCTGTATTTGGAAGAATGCAAGATCAGGTCAGATATTAAGAAGATCTTTCAGACTAATTATAATTAAGCACAGATAGGGATCCTGTGGAAACTCCACCCTGGAGGAGGTGCCTTAGGAAAAGGCTAGCGAAACTTCTGTTTGAAAGAGTATAGTTACACGTGACCCTGCTCGGGGTGGATAGATGACCTGTGGAGAGCCTTTTGGACATACTTCATGGGGATGTGAAAGCAAGGACTCTTGCTCCATTCACACATTCATTTCACATCTTGTTGCTGTGTGTCAGAGTGACAACGTGCTGTGTCCAATTGTGACAGCTGTCTCAGCAGCAAATGCTCCAAGCACCAGTAGACCTTAAGGAAGCTTGTGGATGGAGCGAGAGTCCTTGCTTTCATTCCCTAAAGGACTCCCAAATTTCTTCGAAAGTGACATCAGTTCCCAAGAGAGTGGGGGAGCAAGAAGGCTGGATGCTGTTCCCAGGGAGCACTTGACCATGTCTGCAGATGCAGAGCCCTTGTTCTTCCACATCATTTGAGCACTTGCTCCCCACTCCTTACCCTGCTTCTGTTCCTCCAGGTCTCAGCCAGAATTCAGCTTCTTTTCCCAGAAACCCCTCGTTCCTGCAGATTGATGGGGTTTGTCTTGATCCCTAATCCCTGCAAACTTATACCTCTCTTCCAAAGGAAGGCTCATGCTTCACTCTTAAACCAAGGCTCCATATATTAATAACTTACAAAAGCCATACAAAAACCTTTGACCTGCTGGAAGCAATAACCTATTGATTTAACATTTTGTTCACTACTACCAACTAATAAAAGGATGAAACCAAGCCACTATATCACAAACTGCCACGAGCAGTTCAGAACAAATCAGATCCCTTTTGGATCAACAGAAGCATAAAGACTCATGCAAACTCCCATTTCATGCCTGCACTGAATTGCGGGCAGTACCTCAAATCACCTCCCTCCATCGGCTTTCAGCCGCTATCCCACTCCCATCACCTGCATATGACCAAGTGCACTCAGAAGAGTGAGTGCACAATGACAGATGGGATAATTAAAAGGCTTTGAGTCATATATCAGTAAGTGCATGAGTATTAGGGTATGTCAATTAGCATACTTACAAACAGAAGGGCTGAAAGACAATCTACATTACAGACATGATCTCCAAATTCAGCTCTGAAGTTTTAAAATAGCCTTCTTGTCACACTCGAACACCAAACAGCCATGCCCGAAGCTGGATATACATTCCCTCTTTCATCAACAAATCTCTGCTCCCGCCTTGTCCTAATTGATGCGTTACCTTGAGCTGTCACATCCCATTATACATGATGTGACATAGGATGACATGAATAATGTACCCCACTTTGATGTGAACATATTCATCAGATTAGCTTTGGGGAAGAACAGGAAAGCAAAAATGTACTAAGCAGCAGTTTACTTGAATCATTGCTATATTATTATTATTATTAAGTTTACTTCCCCTCTCATTGAAGAGGAACAAAAAAGCCAGAGTTAAAAAGAAATCTATTTCCTCACAAAAAGCATTTAGGAAAGCTTCCACAGACCTTTTTTTCCAAATCCTACAAAAATTAAATGGGTCACTTCAGCATTGATTGACATTGAACTATCGGTCACCAGATACTAACAGATGCTCTTCATATTTCTTTTGAGAAAGGAAGGACATGAGGAAGAAAGAACCTTCTTTGCTGGCTTGTTCCTTGACTAAGCAGACTTTTTTTTCCCCTATTGTTCTACAAACTGGATGTCCACAGATACTGGAATCTAGGCATTAAATCAAAGAGCCAAAAAAGTTCATTAAATCTCTTGTTAATTACAATCTGAGCTAGCGAGCTTCCTGCTTACTCGTGGAGGGGAGGAAGGATAGCACTTAGAGAATCACAGCTTCCTGAGGATTGCTCCTCATGGCCAGCAGTCTGCCAGGACGGTGAGAAGATGGTAAGAATGGGGTGCATTCGTGTCTCTTTTTGAGCACGTGCGTATTCCTTCACTCTTCTAAGAGTAAATGCTAGACAAATTCTCCTGTAGGTGTCCGGGTTGTGCTCCACCCTCATTTCCATTCTCTGCATTCCCACCAGGGTTCATGGGACCACATGCAGATTAACCAAGGAAGGAATCCAGCCCTCTGCTTTTATTTTTACCCATTGTGTTTTCACCATAGCTGGGTGACTGAGAAACTATCTGCTTCCTTGCGATGAAAAGGCAGGAGAGGGAGCTACGGTTTCCAGAGGAGTACATCTTTAAAGATACAGCATCTGTCCTTTCTGTTCCTTCTGATTTATAGGGATTTCAGTTTGGGCCAAATTCACTGCTACATTAGGAATGAGAGTAACCTAATGTGACGCTGTACCCAGAATGAATTTGGCACAGTGACTTCAGCTCATTCATTCTCAGGGGTGATATTTCAGAGCACTTGATCCATGATGCATAGTAGGCGAATTTACACTGATGCAGTAGGTGACTTTCTAATTTCATTTATGCTCAGACCATCCTGTTGCCTGGTATTACAGAACAGATTTTAGCTGAAGCTATTTAGTTTGAAGGATTAGATAATAAGGATATGTAACTTTCATAATCAGAAATAAGTTCTGTTAGGATTTTGCACAGGAACATTATTAGTGCAGCACAGAATCTCTGGACATCCAATTTGATAATCCTTCACATTTGAAGGCAGCAGGAGAAGCAGCATCTGATTTAGAAACAACTAACTTTTGACTGAGAAAGAATTATGCCAGGGAGGAGTCAGAACTAAAACCTAATCTTTCTGATATATATGAATTTCAAGAATTTTTCAGCTTGAAAATTGTTGTCACTGTTATAAACAGGATTCCAGGCAGATGTATAAGACTGACAGATTTCCCATATCACAAATATAGTAGCTGCAAATACAGTTCAAATAACAACCTTGATCTCCTCGCTTTCTAGATAGTTGCTAAAATTTGAAATCATCTTTTTAGAGCTTCCTAGAGATCCTCCTCAACTTCATTACTGAAAACAATCTGACAAAGCCTAATGAACAAACTAACCGACTCACTCTCTCTTTTTTCCCTTCAGCTATAACAGGTCTTTGGCTTATTTATGTGGGAGTCAATGCCCAGATTTAGTCATAACTGTGATTCACATTAATATTTGGCCTTTGCAGAGGAATGTGTATTATCCTTAACATTGATCTGCCCAAATTTTGAAATCCTACATTCTTCCTGAGATGATGCCAGGAATGGCATGAACAGTAAACTTGTTTGGGGACCACAGAGCTGGGCTGATGGAGGTGGTGGTCAGGGCTGTCCACCTGCTGCTGGGCAGGTGGCACTGATGCCTCCCTGACCCTGCTTCCCTTGCAGCAGAAGGTCTGCAAGATCCTTGGACAGGAAAGCGCTAGCTCTGCCCTAGCTAACGTTGAAAAATCATTTCTGCTTAATGACTACTTATTCCGTTCTAAGATACACACACTTACTCAGAAGAGTTTGGCACTTGGAACCTTGATTTACTGTTCTAAGGTAGGTTCCTGTCCAGCTTCTCTAAAAATTGATGGCTTCTACCAACATTTTCTGTATGAATCTAAGGACAAAACCATATCTCTGGTAATGCTGCAGATGGGCTCAGTGATGCAACACGATTGGCAGCTTCACAGCAATCCCTGCCCTTTCAGGGAAGCAAAACTGAAAGTGGTATTCAAAGAGCTTGGCCTCCCAGGCCAGGTCTTAAGGGAGGACTCAAGTTTTGCTAGGAAATCCCAACTCTGCAGTGATCTGGGTTACATTCAGTGCAAAGCTGCCAACACAGAAACTGCGACCAATGTGATTCTGCACAACAAACTCCAACATCAAAGTTGGAGAATCTACACTAGGTCACAACAGGTTTACAGCAAATGGTATGCCCACCTCTACACCCTGCTGTCACTAAGGTTTTCGGTGGTGAACATGGCTTTGGACCCCTGCAGAGACCAGCAGTAAGCCAGCCTGGTGGCAATGCAGAACCATAGCGAGTGTCAGGGATCCACCTGATATCAGTGGTAGGGCACATGCCAGAGCCCTGGGCAGCGCAGGATTTCCTTCCCAGATGAAAGGCATGGCCAAGGACCATTAAGCAACATCCCCAGTGCCCCCTACTTCAAGGCTTTCAGGAAATCAAAGAAGGGACAAGACTGCAAAAAGCTTCCAAAATACAAGAAACTGGGCAGAGACTCAGCAGATGAAAATCTGCCACAGACATCCAAAATGAACAACACGTCGCCAACGAAGGCACCAGAAATAAATCACAAGAGACACAGTGCAGTGAAACAAGAACTAGAGATGAGCAGAAGGGAGATTTGTTGTGATAGAGGCAGAATGTGTGCAGCCTGGGAGCAGATTTCAGACCCTGGCAGTCTCATCTAGCCAGAGGATTTAACCCAAGCGTATTAGGAAGTAACAATCTTAATCCGAGTCCTTTTAGCAAGTGATAATGTTGATACTAGCTAATCTGTGCCACTAACAGCTCTCTGCTTCCAAAAGCTAAGGCAGAAAGCTCACCAGCTCCAGCAACACTTTCCACATGTTTGGATCAGACTGTGGGCAAAATTAAAGTGTCAACACATGTCCAGTGCTGGCTGAGACTTCCTATAGCATTCAAGACATCTGCATGGGGCTTGCAGGAAACAGGAGTTCTAGGAGATCTGCAGCCTTTTCAAGCAGCAGCTGGAAGCCAGGACATCTGCCAGGACTGAGAGTGACAGGAGTCCTACCCTGAACATCTGGGTCATCTTCATCCAGAGCTACCATAATTTTTAGAAAAATATTTTGCCAACAAAATTTTCTATACATACTTGAAAAATGGCTTAGCAGGTGTTTTATGTAAATCTGCTCTGAAGCACTAGCATTCACAATTAACCCTCTTGGCTTGGACACGCCTCCGGAGTGAAGTCCTTGCCACGCTTTCTACCATCTCGTTACTTAAGTCCCTTTATTGTCAAGGGGATAAGTACTGACTTTGCCTTTGTGAAGAGTGATGGAGGGAATATAGATCTGCAACTGCCAAGAGAGGTTGCTGAGGTAGTTTCTTTGGCAGGGGATCCAGGCATAAGTCTTACACAAGTACTGCAAGGTGGGCAGAATATAACTTCTTACAATTGTAGGACACGGCAACCTGGAAACTACAAATCTGTGTTAAACTGGGCTCCAACACAAGCATATTTGTGATGCAGTGGCAGCTAGACTTTGCAGAATTATTTCATTAAAAAAACCTAGCTGAATTTTCAGTAAGTATACTTATTCCTGTGATTCATTAATATACCTGCTGGCTAAAAATGACAAGGGACTTCCAGCACGGCTAATATGTTCTCTGTTATGGAAGAGTCAAGAATTACTGTATTCACTTTTGAAATAGATTATCTGTCATGGTTGGTGCACAGCTGTCTGTGTTCCTAACTCACTGGTAATTAATGTCACCGAGAAGTAACATTAATCCCACATACTGACAGAAAGCAGGGAGCAAGTCTCCTGGAATTGATGCCCTTCCCCCTTTAGCAGGGGGAAGTTTCAAGTTTGAATTGATTCAAGGGAGCTGAGATAATAACAGGACTTGGGAAGGTGATTCTCTCATGTCTGAATTGAGAAATGAGAAACAGAAGTCCAAAGCAGACCCGCAGCAAAGACATTAAATTTGTCCATTCTCAGTGGAGATAAGGATGGCAGTCTGGCACCTAAATATACCTGTGAACTGCCTACTGGTTCTGAGATATGTTCCTCCTAAATAGGTTTGTCTGGGATAGAGAGCAGTGCTTTATCAGGATAGGCTTGTCCCTGCCTAACTGCATCATTGACCCTACAGAGGGGCAGCATGGCCATCCTCACAGAGATGACTGCAATGAACACCAGAAGTTTCCACCTTAAAGCACAGGATGAAAAGAGTTGCTGGGAAGAGTCCACCCAACGAGAAGTGGCACTGGAAGGTCTGAGACTAATGCTTTGAGGAGAGGCAGCGAGAAGGTCAAAGCAACAGATAGCTAGGGAACTGCAACACCCTCAACCAGAAACATGGCAAACCTGCCTCAGAACCACTTAATACTATACCTGTAGGCGTGCAAGAAATGGTCAGAAGGCTTTACAGCTTTCTGTAACCCAGAGGATTTTCAGTGCATCTGACAACACTGTTTACTAGTGATTAATAATTAGTTAGTTTTAGAAACACTAAGCAATTAGAATAATTTTGCCCTAAAGCAGTTCCAAATCTCATAATTTCCCAAAGACCCTCAGGTTGCTTGGATTCCCACAAAGCATATTGTTCCTACAAAGTAATGCTGTTTTACCATGCACAGTAAGTCACATCACATTTTCAGCCCTCCCTGCATGCATCAGCTTGAAAATAACTACAGGCAAACCCTCTGCAGTTCCGATTTTGGAAGTTTTAACTCCGCACAAGTGAGCATGCCACCATTCAGGTGTGGACCCACTTGCCAAGCATGAGCTCAGCAGGTGTCAGACCCACTAGCCCTCTCTGGGGCTGATCAATGCACCAAGCAGTTACTGTACGGACTGATTCCATGTTTGCCTGCAGTAAACGCAGTCATCTTGTTTCTGTCAGTAACATTTCCTCAGTAGGTCAGCAATAAGGGAAGTCATGAGACGAATTTCCCAGTCTAAACATAGAGATACTTTTTGCAACCTTCCAACATCAGACTTGCACAAAAAAACGGTCGAGCTTAGCCCAAAGGCAATGCTCTGCGTGTACTGTACTCCCTCTGCGTCACTAAGGGGTTTCTCATAGAGCAATCAGTCCAGCACAGACACACAAACTGGCTTCCTATGTATTGCCCAAAGTGGACACACGATGCGTTAACTCTCTCCACATTTGAAAATCAACTATGAGGCAGATTGTATTGGGTTTGTGTGGGAAGGTTTTGGTAGCCGGGGGGCTACAGGGGTGGCTTCTGTGAGAAGCTGCTAGAAGCTTCCCCTATGTCCAATAGAGCCAATGCCAGCCAGCTCCAAGACAGACCTGCCGCTGGCCAAGGCCAAGCCCATCAGTGATGGTGGTAGCGCCTCTGGGATAACATATTTAAGAAGGGGGAAAAAAAACCTACAGCAATTGGGGCCAGAAAGAGGAGTGAGAATATGTGAGAGGAACAACTCTGCAGACACCAAGGGCAGTGAAGGAGGAGGGGGGGGAGGAGGTGCTCCAGGTGCTGGAGCAGAGATTCCCCTGCAGCCCGTGGGGAAGACCATGGTGAGGCAGGCTGTCCCCCTGCAGCCCATGGAGGTCCACGGTGGAGCAGATATCCACCTGCAGCCCATGGAGGACCCCACGCCGGAGCAGGTGGATGCCCAAAGTGGGCTGTGACCCCGTGGGAAGCCCGCACTGGAGCAGGCTCCTGGCAGGACCTGTGGCCTCATGGAGAGAGGAGCCCAGGCTGGAGCAGGTTTGCTGGCAGGACTTGTGACCCCGCGGGGGACCCACACTGGAGCAGTCTGTTCCTGAAGGACTGCACCCCGTAGAAGGGACCCACGCTGGAGCAGTTCGTGAAGAACTGCAGCCCGTGGGAAGGACTCACGTTGGAGAAGTTCATGGAAGACTGTCTCCCATAGGAGGGACCCCACGCTGGAGCAGGGGAAGAGTGTGAGGAGTCCTCCCCCTGAGGAGGAAGGAGCAGCAGAGACAACGTGTGATGAACTGACCGCAACCCCCATTCCCATCCCCCTGCGCTGCTGTGGGGGAGGAGGCAGAGAAAATCAGGACTACAGTCAAGCCTGGGGGAAAGGTATTTTAAGATCTGGTTTTATTTCTGATTATCTTACTCTGATTTGATTGGTAATAAATTAAACTAATTTCCCCAAGTCGAGTCTGTTTTGCCCGTGATGGTAATTGGTGAATGATCTCTCCCTGTCCTTATCTAAACCCATGAGCCTTTCGTTACATTTTCTCTCCCCTGTCCAGCTGAGGAGGGGAGTGATAGAGCGGCTTTGGTGGGCACCCGGCATCCAGCCAGGGTCAACCCACCACACAGATGCAGTATAAGTTTCCATCTCTGCCTCTCAGTGCCTTATGTCACATTGTCCCCAAATTCTTACCTCTTCAGACTCTAGCTAAGAAATGAGCTTTTCCATTCCATTCTATTGATTTCTAAATTGCTTTAAAAAGAATACATTTGAAAACTTCCCATGTCCAATAGTGATTACAAAGGAGGATGTACGTTGCCATACAGCTGTCCTTCAATTCTGAATTGGACCTCCAGAGATGCGTCTGTGTGTTTTTGTGTCTACAGTCAGGCGACATTAATACGTCCACCTGAAAGATAAAGCTAAGAAAAAGATCTGACCTCACTGCTTATAGGTAGTCAGAATGCAAATCACCATGGAAATCTAGGCAGCACATTATGAAGTGCGCTAGCTGAGTGGATGCAGAACAGTCAACAGTGACAAATAGGTTCTACTGAGGATTGTGTGATTTGTACATTATGAGTTTTAGTTGATACAGCTGTAGACGATATTGTAAGAGTTTTTAAAACCCCGTTCCCTACTGTCATCTCTCCTTTCCCTGTTATGAAAGGGAGCAACAAATTCTGGAAGATCTCATCTTCAGAAATTAGCCAGGTCTCAGGAAAGCAGAGACTGGTGTTCAAAAACAAGACAAACATCCAGCTGCGTCTAAAGAAGGGGGTTTACTGGCCAGAGCATTTGCCGTATAATTACTTGGGATTCAAGAAGCAGAAGAGCAATTTATGTTAAACTTTTACTGCAATCCAAACAAGTTGGGCACGCTGAGGCTACTCTCCAAGAGAGTACAATCAACAGTGAAATCACGTCTAGTTGAATGCATTTGCTGTGTGCATACAGCACTACCAAAGAGGGATAAAACCAGAATTTCTCTAGCTGTAGAAATTGAAATCTAAATATGAATGACTAAGACTGAAAGTTTAGAGGAATTCTTGGGCTATTCCCAGTGTCAAAGAAGAGTATTGGGACACTGTGGAGCTGCAAAAAAAGGACTGCCTATCTCCACCGATTGGTGTTTTTTTCTTCTACCCTTTAGGGATGATATCAAATTCCTCACTGAAAAGGATACAAAGAGAAATTGCTACTTTATACAAAGAACTGCTGTCATACTGAAAAAAATCCTAACCTGATCAGCAGAGACACAATCTTCTATAAGTTCAGTTCAGCTCTTAATGAAGTTTTTTATTATATTCAGAGGAATCTTCATAGTCTGAGAAATAAAATATTTTTAAAGGATTCTCTTCTCTCTACAGTTAAGATTGGCAGTCAGGGAAAGGACATCAGAGGACAGGTTTTCAGAGCACATTATTCAGGATTCTGTTCAAATTCTAAGCCATTCCTACTTCCCAATGCAGGTACTTCACATTGAATCATGTTTGTTCATAAGATGTACGTGTAATTCTGAAAAACGAAGAATAATACAACTCTTTATTCTTAATGATACTCTGGTGTGAACAGGTATATTTTAATATGTATCAAATGGATTTAAGTGTTCCTAGATCTCCTCCAAAAAACAGCTCTGACAAATTTTCTGTTTGTCAGCTCTTGATACTAATACATGGAGAACTCTCTTAAGACTATGCTTAAAAAAAAGAAAAAAAAAAAAGCCTTGACCTTTCCTATATATATATTTATTTATTTGTTAATTTATTAAAAAAGAATTGAAAGGCTCATTCATCATCTACCAGTTCACAGTTTGTGATGGAGTCAAAACAATATTTTTCTTAACACTGAAACATGGGACAAATCCAACCATGGGATCACTGTGAGGTGAACAGAACTACTTGAAAGATGTATATCAAACTGCTTGTTTGATATACAAGTTTTTGTATCCCAGCTTGGTCTGCAACTGGGAAGGAAGTTGAGAAAACAGTGGACGTAATTCACAATTGGAGCAAAACAATATTATGTCTCATGGACTCCTTTCAAAGTTACTCTAATCAAAATGACACCTTTGAGTTTTAGCTATCCAGAATATCAGATAGGCTGAAGACCAGTGCATATGGTATGTTTTGAATAACTGGTAGAGATTATGCCCCTTCTGTTCAAAAAACAAACTGAACAAAAAACTCACATACACACAAGGAATTTAACTCACAGATGCTTATAAAACATAAGCTTCTCCACTTGCTCTCACCTATATTTCTTCCCCAAGAAAAGCAAATACAAATGTGGAGACAGAGAAAAGAGGTCTGCAAGAAGTCTGCCTTTTCTGTCTTTAAGAAAAATTTCATTTTTTTTCTGCAAACCCTTCTAGTTTTTGTGATAATGGCTTATGTGAAATCAGAGACGCAACAAGTGCTGAGAAAAACACCTCTGATGGTTACAATTCTCTGGCTCTTTCCCAGATTTCTCATTATCTGGAAGACCCAAACTTCAGAATCTCTCAGAGTAAAGAATTGCGAGCAAATACTTCCTTTTCTTCCTTTCTCAAAGGGCAATGGTTCCCAGCTATCTCACTTTATTCTATGCAAAGATATCATAGGTCCTCCTTTTCTCAGCAACTCCCCAAAGCTAGATTAAATCAAAATGCAGAGGGTTTTTTGAGGATACAATACAGTTTAAGGAGCATTTCTTCTGTGAAGACCAGCACAGGGCTGAAATAGAAAAAGGCATCCATTTCCTCTCGCTTTTGGCCATATTTAAGAAAAAAAACAGGAAAATGTAATGCCATGCTAGAAAGTAACTATTAGCAAGCCTGTGACTTCTCTGTGAGAAATTGCTGTTGCAAGACTTGGTAAATAACAAGGAATTTCATGGAGGGGGCTAAAAGTTCAGCTAGGCAGAGCACCACTTGGTATGCAAACAGAGCACATGGTGCAGACACATCGGCAGAGCCATGCATGATACCAAACACACGTCCTCTTGCTGCCCAGGGCACTCGCCCTGACGTTACACCAAGCCAAGACAGAGCAACGTAGCAGCAGCTACACTAACCCCCAGGTATCCCATGAAGTTTTCAGCTCTCCGAGACAGCAGCCAGGCATCTTGCCACCTGAGCACCAGCTTTTTCTTGCACAAATACAGGGTCAATCAATATGTCTGAATGATCACAGCTCATATGCCTGCACCTTTGGCAGGCTGGACAATAATAAAAAATGTTGACAGTTTTGTTTCAGTTTTATAGACAACTAAAACTGCTGACGCTCTGTGGTGCTGTTTACATAATATGAGAGACCTATTTCAGTGTAAAATGGCATTTCTATCAGAAGTTACTTCCATTACCAGGAACCCTTGGCACCGAAACATGCTCTTCTAGAATAGCTCATTTTGGAGAGTCCTTTAACAGCATTATAAATAGACCCACCACTCACAGGAACCATACGAGAAGCAATTCAGGGAATGGAAAATATATTCTTATTAGCTAATCTACATTAATTTTATGCCAATATTGGGACACTTATTAGCAACTGGTCAAAATACACTGCTACACAGATCCTAATTGCAACTTCCCAAGGTACGTTTTCCTTCACAAGTATAATATTGCACATACTGAAGCTCACTTCATTTGCATGCTTTAATATCTTCATCTCAGTAATTAGGTAATAGAAAGCATGCATGACTGGATAGAAAACTGCATCCTTCTATTTTAGATTTTGTGCTTTATTTCATTTTCCCTTGTAGGCAAAGGGTCTAACATCTGTTGTTTTGCCCAGTTAATAAAGTTTGTTTCTCCCCTGAAATTTGGCGGCCCTAGTTTAACATTCATCTAATTAAGAGAAAAAGGGCTTTATCTATTGCACACATGTGATTCACCCAGAAATTGCCGAGGCACTGCAGTACGCCTTCTGGAAAGGAAGTCTTCAGATCACAAAGCTAGAAAGGCAGCGACCCCCAGTCTGTGCGCACCATTCTGCACTCAGCATATGCACTGACAAGTGCTGCTTGAAGGAGCCTGTCCTCCTTTTACCCTTTGAAGAGAACTCTCCCATTAATCTATTTTTACTGATCGTCATGAAAAGTGAATAGTCTTTTCTGAAACGTTTAGCTGGGTAGCAGCACCAGCCCAAGTGAACAGGATATGGATTGTTCATACAAAATACTCTTGCAATTATTGTCTCTGATAGTCAGCAGTGAATACAAGAGCTATTCTCATTTTAAACTAATTAACCATGAAAAGATGTCAGGCTCTTATTATCAATCTCAATCACTCAGCAGTAGCAATACTTGCAGATAAGGTCAGAATTTGCTTCCATTGTCTCCAAAGACAAAAGCGTGCTATGGCATGGACCAGAGGAGACATCTCTGCAGAACTGATTCCCAAATTCAGCTTGCTTGGGTGCCATCACTGGCAGAACAGCAATGGCAGCAGCAGCTGCCCCTGGCTCTGTGACAAGTTTCATGTGCTGGCAAAGAACTGCAGTCTTCTGGGATACCTATGTAGATTTTCAAATAACCTACTGCTCCTGAGAAGTTTGGAAACTCCTTGTGTGAAGGAAAACTGGGATGCTCCTCCCTTGCAACCAGCACATAGTGAAGTCACATCCTTCCACTTCTGGCATGGGCAGGAAAGTTCTGACTGTTCTGCAACACTCCCAAATATCTACTCTGGATTTGCCCTGGTCTTTCTCTGCTGCAAGCAAAGAGCCATGAATTAGCTTTAAGCACAGGCATGAGATGCCTGAGCATATTTCTGGACTGTGGCCAATCTGAATGCACAGCATCCCAGAGCCATAGACGACTTACGACCCCATACATCCAAAATCCAGGGTGCGAAAGTCTAAGAAAAGATAAAACTGAGGCTCACAGGACACTGGCACCAAAGAAAACAGTCACCATGCCAAGAGGTTTTTATGGCACATTATAAAGGCAAGCCAGCACAGAGTAGGCTGAAAAATTAGAGGCTGGATTCCCATGCTGCGGTATAACCCTGAGCGCTGCCAGGTCCCCATAGACAGCTTCTGCCTCCGATTTCTCTGGATGTGGACCTTTGCTACCTATGGACTTTTTACTAAGTAGTACAGGGTTATTTGCATGCAGAACAAGAAGTTTCCGTGCTGCTCAAAATGATTTTCACTGCTGTCCCCAAGCACAACTGATAGTTTGTTGGTTTCAACAGAAGTGCAAGAATATTAATCCAGTTGTAACATTTACTCTGGTTTATAAGTTAAAAGAAATAGCATACCCAGCAGGTATGTATACAAAACTGGAAAGAATCTCCTAAAAGATTCATAATTTCACTCTCAACTGATTTTTTTTAAAAACTTCTCCAAGACATATTATCACACCTCTGTCTCTCCATATCCAAAAATAAATAAGAAATGAACACATTTTATTTTGTGCTGTGAGGAAATATCAGAGAAAGCAGATGAGGTTTACTGACTCTTCATTGTGACTTGAATTGTTATTAAAACCAAATGCTCTGTGAAGAACTGTTTTATGGAAAAGGTCAAGTAGATTGAACTTAGTTTTGTGAGACGTGCTATATATCACATGCATCTCACAGCTTGGATCCCTTGGTACAAATAGTTTAAAAGGAGCAAGTTATTTCATTAGGACTGCCTGGTGGTAAAGTGACCTACAAATCACGGCATCTCAAGTGCTAATTTGCTATGCAAACCCCTCCCTTTCTTGCATGATGCTGGAGTCTTGTCCTCAGGGTAGAACGGAAACTGGAACCCACCCAAAGCAAACACCATAGATCTTGTTTGGCAGTTTTTATAGCAGAAATTTAATATGGAGACGAGATGCTAGATGGTGATGCAAGCATTCTGCTGTACATGCAGTCCCCAAGACCTTCAGATCTTGCAAACACTTATGCACATACATAAATGGAAGTAATTTCATTAAAAGCAGATGTACCGTTTGGATGAAAAATGCTATATCTGTCCCTAAACACTTGCAAAATTTGCAAGCCATAAGGCCTCTTGTAGGAACTGGTCTAGATTCTGTCTCAGATTTATCAGCTTTTTTGTTTGTTTTGTTTTGTTAATTGACCACAGTCACCCCAGATATCCTCAAACAAGGATCATGGTACTCACAGACTTCTGAAGGAAGTATCATTCTTTAGACGTGACAGGGTTACAGGCATATAAACATCCTCCCGGAATGATTATGGTGCAGTACACGGCACTCATTAACTGTCCCTTTGGGTTGGTAACCATGCTGTAATAGTACAATGCTGTTTAATCAACGTGGGGTTTTTTATCTTTTTTGGTAGGAGAGCAGCAAACGGTTTCTAAAATCTGGCACTTTGGTTATGAGCCTCCAAGACCTTGTGAACCTCTGCTCACAAGTTTCTTTTACATTAGTTCTCCAGGTTTGTTTTTCATCATCTTCCCAAAGGTGTCCTAAAGGCCTGCAATGGCAGGTATGCGAAAGGAAAAAAATCCACGTGCACTACCGTCAGAAATTTTAAGTTGCAGTTGGAAAAATAACTGACGTCAACAGAAGTGAAGGAGTGTTCTGGTTTCAGCTGGGATAGAGTTAATTTTCTTCCTAGTTGCTGGTACAGTGTGTTTTGGATTTAGTGCGAGAATGATGTTGATAACATGCTGATGTTTTAGTTGTTGCTAAGTAGCGCTTATCTTAAGTAAAGGACTTTTCAGTTTCCCATGCTCTGCCAGCAAGCAGGTGTGCAAGAAGCTGGGAGGGAGCACAGCCGGGGCAGCTGACCCGAACTAGCCAAAGGGATATTCCATACCTTAGAATGTCATGCCCATTATATAAACTGGGGGGAGTTGGCTGGGAGGGGCAGATCGCTGCTTGGGCATCGGTCAGCAAGTGGTAAGCAATTGCATTGTGCATCACTTGTCTTTTCTTGGGTCTAATTTATCTCTTTTTGTTATATTCCTTTTCATTACAATTATTATTATTGTTATTGTATTTGTATTATTATTATTGTTATTATTATACTTTTTAATTTTTTTTATTTTAGTTACTAAACTGTTCTTATCTCAACCCACAAGTTTTACTTTTTTTTCCTGATTCTCCTCCCCATCCCACTGGGAGGGGGGAGGAGTGAGCAAGCAACTGCGTGGTGATTAGTTCCTGGCTGGGGTTAAACCACGACAAGGAGTTATAAGGTGGGGGGAGGCGGAAAGCAGAAATAGTCTGTGGCACCACAACCATCTCAGCTTCCTCATTCTGATTCTTCACTGATAGGCAAGTACAGTCAGCAGAGAAAGAAGAGTATAATGAGCCTCAGTTACATGGAAAGCAAGTGCTTCTGATCTAAAAAACACACAGTACAGAAAATAGGCACACAGCACCACAAATACATTTAAATTCACAAAAGGAATTGGACTGAAGATTAATCTACAAAAGTTTCACAAATTAGTTGAATTTAGGATGTGAGATTTTGAGATACTTATGTTTTGTGAGTCCTTAAAAATCAAAATTTTTTTTTTTGTCTGATTAACAGAGGCAACACTCTAAACTTGCAAACACAAGAGCTGAGGAGTCCCCCTGGAATCCCTGGAAAAATTCCTGCCATTCTGTGAAACTCTGGATCAGGCCTCAGGAATCTGATGACCTTCATGTACTTCAGGAAAAGCAATTGTGCTCTCTAGGGGAGCCCTCTTAAGCTCCAACTTCCACTATTAATCAGGAAGAAATTTTAGTGAGCCCTAGAAAACCTCAGAGCTGTTTAATGAACACGCTGGCTAGACCTGCCCTGGCTAACAATACCACTAATGTGCATTATTGATAACTTGGTCTCTTCAGCTGCTGAAGATGCTGGAGCACTCAAAGAAAAAAGACCCAGGTCAGGAGCATGGGCTTATTACCAGAAAAGCTGCAACAGGAGCAGACCCTGTACTGACATGGGGCTGGAGGGCTGCATGCTCGTGCACTTGGTGGAAGTCAGCTCTCAGAGAACAACCTCAACACACACTGTGACAGGCCAGGTCCCTGGGGATGTTCAGTGGTCAGGGAGTCCAAGAGTTCTAGTACCTGTCACTGAAAACAGACAACGAAAGAGAAAAGCCCCATCAAGCACCCTTGGCTGAAACGTCCCTTGTATCTGCTGGCACAGGTTGCCATTCAGCAAGACACTCATCCGTGTTAGCGAAGGCTTTCTGCCAAGGGTTAGGCTTTGGGGAGTGGTGTGGCAGTATCCTCCTGCAGTCAGACCCATTTAGTCACTCGGTACTAGAATATTTCTCAGGAAATGAAATCACTGCACATAAGGAAGCTAAATATTAATGTTTATAAACCTAGGCAGATGGCAGTTATTAGGCAGGTATTACTACATTATTACTCACAACTTGATACTGAAGATGCAGGTGGCTGCCTTTGAATCCCCGAAAACATATGTTATTTCCAAAACAGTGAACCTCTGCTAGCACTTACCTAGGGTATGTAAAGCAGGTTAACCCTGCTGCTAGCAATGCCAGGCTAGGCCAGAAGGCAGAGGACAGTCTGCTAAAGCACAGGAGAAAGCTTTCATGCCTCATGGCATACAAATGGTTTCTTTCTTAATCCCCGGGGGCATCAGGGCTTAATACAACAAACCAGACGAACTGCTACTGCTCACCACACTAACTGCTTAACACATCTGAGGCAGCAGATACTCTCCAAGACATCTTGCTTGGGCAGCAGCAAGGGGCAGCAGCCTATTCCCTCCCAACTCAAAGGCCATCCAGGACCACAACAGAAGCCCAAGGACAGCTCTGCCCCACTCCCACTGGCTGCGGCTCCCAACAGCCCTGTGCCATGGAGGAGCCTGGGTGCAGGAGCACACTCCAGCCCACAAACCAACCCCAGGCCAGCATGTGCTCATTGGGCATGAGAGATGGTTTTTCATCAGATGAGTGTTTCTCCTCCATTCTCAAGCGAGCAGCAGCTGCTCCCTGTATGCCCTAAGTAATGCACAGCAATGCAGGACATACCAGAGGTCCTGGTAGAGTTTTGTCTTGAAATGCCAGAAGCAGATATCTGCTATAAAATACACAGTGAGAGTGCCACTCTATAAAAATAAAGTGTGCAGATACACTGCTTAAGGAGAAATACAAGTGTGAAATAAGGTCAGAAAAAAAAAATAGTACAAAACAACGGATATAGTTTGCTTTAGTGCACACTTTAAGAGAAGGATCTGTCAGTACAATTACCCTGGTTTCAGATCATTTGCAGGACTCCAGCAAGCTAAGTGTTTGTACCTACGAGTCACAGCCTTTCCAAAAGCATTTTCTTTTTGTGCCAAAACTAAAACAGTCAGCACGCTGAACAGAAATGCAGTCACACCTTTTGGCAGTGTGTCTGGGTCAGCCCAGCCAGCAGCGAGCACCCCAGCAGCGAGCACCCCGGAGGCATCTCAGTCCCCAGCCATCATGGTGCTGCACAGAGCCGACCAACAGTGAAAACAGGCACCAGTGCAATCAACCTCCGCTGAAAGTCTGCTATAAAAAAGCAAAACTCTCTGTTATCTAGAAGCATGGAAATGTGGCCTTCAGCATAAGACAGGCAGCCCGCTCTCTCCCCACCTGTTTTTTCCTCACTTATTTATTGTCACACACATTGACTGCAGCTCTTCTCAGACTGCGAAATCTTATCAGAGAGGCAGTTTAACAGCTCCAACTCATAAGTGGGGAAAAGAAGCTGGTTATTTCCAGAAATGAGAAGCAGAGCTGCCTATGAACATACTTTTCACCAGTAACATTAGTTAAACTATAGAAATAGCAAAAACAAGCAGTGACTCTTTTCACAGGTGCACAGTGCATACAATTCCAATAGACTTTTCTAAATTAGTGTCCAGTGAACATTATGGCAGTGCCTACCAAAACCTGGAGAAAGAGAGTTTTTAGCTAAGCTGTTGTTTCTCTGCCACAAGAAAAAAGTACATTAAGCACCGAGTCACTAAGCTAACGAGACAAGACATCTCATTGTCACTGTAGTAGCAAAGGAAACGCTGAACTGCAAGATAATCTTATTCCAAAAGAACGAAGTTCTTATCTTGGAAATAGCTTCTTTATGAGACATATCCTGCTACAGCAACTTTGCAACAAGATTGTACTGGAAAGGTTAAAAGAGAAATAAATACAAAAAAGCAAACTGAGCAACAGAAATCTTTGGTGTGAGTTAAACAGTACATTACAATGTTTATGCAAACAAAAGCCAAAAAGATTTGGGCATTTTCTAAAGCTTGATGTTACAACTTAAATTTTAATTTGAAGTGAGTTTTCATTACCACATCTTCATGTGTAGCAGCCATACGTGCACATCTAGACCATGCTTATTATGCAGTCTTTCATATTGCCCAACATCTTAATCAAAGAACATAGCTGTTGCCATAGTTCACCCATTTACAGAGATCGGAGAACTTCCTGTCCAACAGAGGTTTCCCTGTCCTGGCGTCCAGGCCAGCAGAGAGGTTATGGGCTGCATGAGTTGCTGGGAGGGCATTTAGGTGGGAACCAGTTCTCCTGAAAATACCAGGCAGGCACAGCTCTCCCATCTGCTCGTTCAGAGCTCTCCTATATGTAATATTTTTCAGGACGCACCACTGAGATTTGACTCTCTAAAATAACAGGCCAACGACATCAACAACGGATTTTGAGCAGCTACTGCATCTGCTGCAGTGTAAGGACAAGCTGGTGCTCATCTGAAACATCCACTAATTTCCGTAGGTGCCACCTGAGGATTTTGGTGTCTCTTGCAAGCATGCTTATAGGAGTGAGCCATCAGAGTACAGTTGTGGCACAGATTCTTGGGGACTTCTAATACTACAGCTGTGATTACAGCATTGGAGGCTGTCAGAGCTGGCAACCAAAAAGGGAATCTGTTCTAAAGAGAGTCCACAGAAAGGCAAAAATGTTTCTAAGATGCACATGCTGGCAGCTAAGACAAGATTACTTCATTCCTATCCTTCAACCATGTGACGAGAAGTTAATTATGAAAATTCAGCAAAAAAGTTGAAAATGTAGCTACTGAATTCCTTATGTGATTTCAGTCTCACAAACTTCAGTAGAATTTAGTAAATAACATATCTTTGCCATATTTTATTACGGAGGAAGATGTGATATTTTATTGTCCTGCAGTGCATGATGAACGTTAAATCAGCACAGTATCTGCAAACATGAAAGGACAAACAAACAAAAACAAACAAAAAAAAATCAGAGAATTTGCCTGCAATTAAATTATTTTCACTCTGTAAAATACATTTTTCTATAGTAGCAACAAGCTTTTACTCACAATGAAGAATTAACCATAGAATCATTTAGGTTGGAAAAGACCCTTAAGATCATTGAGTCCAACCATAAACCTAACACTGCCAAGTCCACCACTAAACCATGTCCCTAAGCACCACATCTACACATCTTTTAAATACCTCCAGGGATGCTGACTCAACCACTTGCCTGGGCAGCCTGTTCCAATGCTTCATAACCCTTTCAGTGAAGAAATTTTTCCTAATATCCAATCTAAACGTCCCCTGGTGCAACTTGAGGCCGTTTCCTCTCGTCCTATTGCTTGTTACTTGGGAAAAAAGACTGACACCCACCTCACTAAAACCTCCTTTCAGGTAGTTGTAGAGAGCTATAAGGTCTCCCCTCAGCCTCCTTTTCTCCAGACTAAACAACCCCAGCTCCCCCAGCCACTCCTCTTAAGGCTTGTGCTCTAGACCCTTCACCAGCTTCGTTGCTCTTCTTTGGAGGCGCTCCAGAACCTCAATGTCTTTCTTACAGTGAGGAACCCAAAACTGAACACAGTATTCGAGGTGCGGCCTCACCAGTGCCGAGTACACGAGGATGCTCACTTCCCTAGTCCTGCTGGCCACACTATTTCTGATACAAAATTAAATTCCACTATGCTTTGAACAGAACAGATGGGTTTGTTTACATCTGAAAGCATCCAACTAGTAAAGTGCTTTCCTCATTGCGCAAAGAAGATTTATCAGAAATCTGTATTATTCTATCTTAGAAAACATATACAGAAGAGACCACGAACAAAAATAAAAGCCAGCTGTCTGGCTGCCCAATAAAATAGATCTTAGTGTGTCTTCAGGGAAAGAGATCTCACAAGACATATCCATAGTATTTCATAAAATGACAGAACCTGCCGTATCAGGTCCTGTTATTGTACAGGACAGAAGAACAATGCTTCATCCTATCAAACAACATTCTGGCATCTAAGGGATATTATTAAAGTTTAGAAGTGGGCAACTTACCACTTAGTTCTTTAGTGTTGAATGCTAATCAACTGAAATATATCATTTTAGTACTGGAAACCATATATATTGGAACTAGAACACTGAAAGTGGCAAAATGAGTGACAGAACACACAACATTTTAAAAATCACAGAAAAGAATGGGATTGTAAGTAAAGCTATAGGCCTACCAAAAAAGCAAGACATAGATGAACTAGTGAAAATTCTCTTCTGTTTTTAAGAGTGTAAAATTTAGGATAACAGTTTAAGAAAGTCATTGAATAGGACGCAGAAAGATACATTTTGCAGCTTCTGAGCTAAAGGTGCTAGTAGACCATGATTAAAAAAAAAATGTAAAGTCTATTCTTCTAGCTGTGAGTTACTGAGTTCTAGCAAGAGTGATTCCCAGAAAGAGTGATATTCACTCATTTCTATTATTTTGATACCTAATTACATAATGAACCTTTAAGATCATATTTTACATAATACAACTGAAAGATTTCATCCAAAGAGAACAGTAATGCAATTTTGTAATGCTTAGAAAAAGAATTTTCTGACAAATTCACATCATTTTTACAGACCTTCAAACAACTGTGGAGTTTCTTGTTCTCAGCCAAGGTGAGCTATGAAATCTCAGTGCTGATGCTTATTATTAATAAGCTTTCAGCCTGGGGGGGGGGGAAAAAGACAATTCCATTTATCTGAAAAATAGAGTAGAGCCCTTTTAATACTTTAGTGCTTCTGGGTTCTATTGAAATAGGAATTATATGTTAAGCAGCCAAAAGCCTGTATGGGCATTTTTTTTATTTTATTAGAAATATATACATATTTCAGACTATCAAAGGTCAGGACAAAGTCATCAGGCTTCTTACTGCAACTGGACTGAACTCCGGCTGGAAGGATTTATGTGGCAATTATTTTTCCCAAGAATATAACTAGTCCAATGCTAAAGACAAAAGAGTGGCTGCTGGTGACTCTCACTTGCCCCCCCCAAGGATGCGAGCATCACAAGAAGTCCTTTTTTGAATAAATGGAAACATAGACATCAGCTGTGTTCACTGCAGCAGAAGCTTAATTCTTGCATAAATACTTCTTAATACAGAGGTTCAAGGGGTACAAAGACTTATTTTTTTGCTGATGCCCCTCCTATCTAGTGACAAGATCTGACAGCAACATCTTGTCTGATATATGGCTAAGAGATGTAGCTTCTCATCAAGGCTCCTTTTTTCTAAATTATGCAATTCTTTAGCTCAGAACAGACTAAATGCCCCACAGAAGCAAAAAAATGGAGTGGAGCGGATGGGATAGGAATAGATAAATTTGCCGCAAAATAGCCCTGATCCGCTTGCCATGCAAATTCCACAGTGTCACCATGCATTAGAGAAGTTAATAGCTACATGAAATGCTACTTTCCCCCTTAATAGGATAGATATAAAGTTAAAATTCATGTTTAAGTTATGAGATACACCACTAGAAATGATCATGAAGCATGCATGTGTACAGGCTCATTAATGTGTTTTTCTGGTTTTATGCACTCCAGCAAAGAGGGAGTATGGTGCACACAAGGGATAGGGAGAGCTCAAGGGGATGTATTTAAGTCTGTCCTGTATTTTTGAAAGTCCAGCATCTCAATTTAACTCTTGCCATTCCCAATTGATATTTGTGAAAAGATGACAGTGAGAAAACACAACAGCTTTTACAAAGCAGCTAAGAAACTATGTCCTCTCTTAATGTCACATTGAAAACAAAGGTAATTAAAAAAGACTCTTTGTAAGTGCAAAAAATGATTGATTTCTTCTGTAAAGTTTTAATGCAGTGAATGCAAGCCTCAGAAAAATGGAATCGATATAAACTCAATGATGTTTGGAAGTTTCTATTTATGTAATGACATTAAGTACTCTGGAATTTAAATTGTATTCATTTTGACTGTGGTGACATTTTCAGATAGAAGAAAAGTGTTTCAAGGGTATATGAAATACGTCTTTAAAATGAAGTATCTTTAACACTTGAATGCATACTCTCTAAATTAAAGCATTGCTGCAAAAAGTACATCGATATTTCAGAATACAATTTTCTGTCAACCTGTCTAAGGTTCAGATTGTGTGTGTGTGATAGGTATGTTTTCAATTTCAGCCCTGAGAACCAAAGATCTCCAACTTACCTTTAAGCATGTGGAAGTGCAAACAGGTCACATAAAAGTAATAGAAATTATGAGCAAATAATGGAAACATGCTCTTCCTTGGAAACAGTTGTGACAGGAAATGCATTTCTCTAGCTAGACAACAGAAAAAAAGAAAATATTAGTCTCATTCGCTACACAAACACACATGTTTGGGATTTTTTCTTTCACACAAAATTTACTAGTAGAAATGGTGAATAAAGGGCAGAGCCATGAGCTTCAACGATTCTATCAGGCAAAGGAGAAAGGGGACTGTATAAACTAACAGCTGTATCATTTTGGCATCCTGCTGCAAGTAGAGGGATTTTCCTCTGAACAATGGGTTGGCATTAAAGTTTCATATGCTTATTTTATGCTAGTCAGAATAATAATGCACATTTCCACATGGTAACGTCTCTTCTGGACATAAGTGCGGCCAGTTTATCATTGACAATGGGATTTTTGAACTGGTATAGAGAATTCAGTATTTGAGTTGAATCACCGGTCATCAGCAATCAGTGTTGGTGGTGAGCCGAGTAAGGGAAAGGAATAAAAATCCGTGTGCAGACTGGACCAGACCACGAGAAGCAGCTTTTACGATCACTGTAGAAGAAACAGCACAAACTCTTTTTCTGGTTTATTTAGGACATTTCACTGCATTACGACACATGTGCGCACACACTAAAAATGTGTGCAGTTAACTTAAACATCACCTAGCACTGCGGATTGGGTGGATCCAGAAATTGAAGCCTCTAACGCTATTTGTGCCACAGCGTGCCAGTCATGTTTCTCAGTACTTGTGTTACCGGGAATCCATATCATCACGAGAGCCAGAGTGAGCTGAAGATGCACGGGGACTGTTTTAAAATATTTCCAAGGTCTTGGAAGCTCCCCTAAATGTAAAACTATGTGATTACTGCCACAGTCACAGTCCCATACACCAGGGCATACAGAAAAGATTAGTCTCTCTCTCTCCTCTGCAAGTGAAAAGCAGTTCAGAAAGTTTTCATTTAACTATAAGAACAAAAACTAAAAAAGGAAAATGGGCCAGAACAGAGGGTTTGGGAGAGGGTTATCACATGGGCCACAGCTAAGAGCAGCTGGTGAGGAGCAGGTGGGTTTTGCCAGGCATTTTTATACCCAAAGTGGTTTTCAGAAACTCTCAGGCCCTCTCAGCTCTTACTAAAGGTTAGTGTGTTTTAAAGGGCTGTCACAAGAGTTACTTAAACACGCTTTCGGTAGAAAAGAACAGGTTTTCTTAAACATCAAAATTCAGCTGTCCCTGAAACTACAGGTATCCACTGCTGATCCAGGAGGGCTCTGGTGAGCTTGCCAGGCTTAGATCTGTCTTCATATCACACTTGCCTTGAACATTCACAGGTATTAAAGAGATTTATTGGATTCTAGAAATATGGCTGTTCTGTCAGAATTAATATGGTGTGGTTTCAAGGGCCTTCTATAGATATTTGTAGTATCCTTCTGATAAAGACTATTCCAGATAAACAGAAGTATTCTACCCAGACACTGTAAAGTGCCATATACTACCAGAAAAAAGAAGGAAAAAAGAGCTGAGATTTGTTCTTTATCTTCTATTTTTCTTCCTCTCCATATTTTTAAAACTCCCCAAATATCAGCTGAGTCAGCTCACCAAATATCAAACTCTCCATGCAATCTCAGGGCAACTAAAAAATTGCAACTCAGATTAGAAGGACACGTTTGAGATCCACCCTTGTCCTCCTGTAACTAAAGGCAGTCATTGATGCCTTCAGAGTTCTGCAACAATAGAAACTCAGGATCAGCAGGCACAGACTCCTGCAAAACCCCAGTTCAGCCCCAGATGAAGTTACTCATTCCTGAGCAAGGAGTGAGACACTGCCCCTCTGCAAAACACAGCAGGAGACCACACAATACAAGCTGTATCCTAAGGCACATGCACAAGGGGGAGGCATTTACTAAATTTTAAGTGCTTGAACTAGGAACCTTAATACTAGTCCTTTAACGTAGTGCTTTGGGTGCAACGTACTGGGGGTTTCGCATACCTCAGGAACTGTGCCAAGTCATATCCAGTTCTCATTTACCCCCAAAGCTCTGATGCTCAGGGTAGCTAGGTGGATTAGCATAGCAGAATTTGCTGTGGCATTGAATTGAGCCCATACTTATGGCAGCATACGTGAGCAACCACTGCTAAATAATCCCTCCCATCCAGCCTCTGGTGCTGCCATGCACGCCAACTCACAGGGCACAGATCCAAAAGGCATCACCATCAGCTCTTGGCCTCAGCTTCTGCAACAAGTGAAGAGCATCAGACCTCCTGACCAAACTCCCACAAGAATCAGACTATTTCAGAAAAATCCTTTTAAAACTACATACTAAGAGAGACTCCATCATAGCCCCCAATATTTAATAGTTACTAACCAGTTGATATTCTCCTGATTTCCTTTCATACATTTTGGAAAATTGTATGAAAAAATAAAGAAAAAAAATAAAGCACAGCATCTGCGATAGAGACTGCACTTTTTACTACTTAATAATGGCAGCTAGGGTCACAGGTCAGACCAAAACCCTGCTCTGATATTCATGCAAAGCAAGAAGCCATTACCTCCCTGTAGAGCTTACAAACTAAGTGAATGAGAAATAAGCAGAGGAAGAATTATCACCCTGTCATTACAGACAGGACATGAAGGAACAGAAAAAATAATGTGTCCAAAGTCACATCAGAGCCTGAAGCTGAGCTGAAAAAGTATAGTACAGTACCCAAATAACAACAACAAAGAAAACATACATTGTGCACCTTCTCTGTATAGCACCAAACAACCCAATAGCATCATCTCTTTGTCACTGTACACAATCCCTGAAGGGCAATGTGCACAAGGTATATACACATCCTACAACAGACACACTCCGGAGCCAGCGATGCTTTCAGCTCAGGGGTTCCTTGCTCACAATAGTTCTGCAACACCACCAGGGACATTATTCCAAGTCTTTGAAAACCATTTCTAATGTAGGTCTTGCTTTAAGGACTGGAGAAGACTGGGTGTTCCTTGTTCACCTGAGATTGAGCTACAGAAGTAAAAAGCCAATAGCCCTGAAAGTCATTACATCGGGATGTTTAAAGAACAGACATGGATTCTATAGAGGTAGAAAGAAACTGTGTTAAGTGATTAAGAATTTGATTTTGTTTTTAATATGTAAAGAACAAACTTCAGACAATGAATTCACTTCAGCAGGTTTCCATTTTTTGCCGTACTACTGCAATGATGATATAAGGCTTGACACTGAGGGCACCAGTCTCTGAAAATGACTTTTATGTCATTAATATTCTATTTTTGAGCTTCAGGCGTGTGAAATGACATACAAATTGCTGCAGTAGAGGGATGCTGTAGGTCAGGTGATGCAAGACCAACAGGTACTTACTTTCATCTGTGTAAGGTGGAGTATTATCACAAATACACTTCGCAGAAGAGGCAAAATAATTGGTCATTACATTTGAGCCAAAAAATGTTGGCTCTCACCCCGTGGCCCTTCTCCTGAAGATCATGCAACAAAGGAAGAAAACGGAACGTCACATTAATCTATGAATATCTGAGTAATCTCCTCCTCCAAGTGCAGCCCTACCTAAGTCAATGACAATAAATCCAGGCAACATACATGATGTAGGTACTGTTTTTTCAGTATGACACATAAATAACTATGAAAAGTCTTAGCCTGAGAAGAGGCTGTAAAAGATGCAGTAGATAGCAATACAGAAGTACTACAGACAGATAAAACACAAGGAGTCTAAGACATGGGCACAGAAGCATGGCAGAGGGTACCAGCGAGAGAGTACAGTCAGGGGAGTCAAACACCACCATCATTCAGCTGGCAGACTTCTCCATTTAAAAATTGCTGTGTTTTTCTTATGGTGTAAGTGAAATCTTGTGGAAGAAAAACCTGCTGATACCATGTTTTAAACATTTTCTGAGAAGCTATACACAATACATTTAAATCTAAATTTTGATTGAAGTTATTTTGAAGAAATTGAACATATGGGTTGGGGGGTGGTTTGGGGAGGGGGGGTTGAAGCTATTAGCTTTCCATGGTAAAATTATTTTTTAAATTATTTTAATAAGAAGTTCCATGGGAAAAAAGCCCACTAAGAACAACAGTACTGGCTGTATATCTTCTTTTCCTATTAAAAAATCTGTACGCTCCATCTCTAGTTCTGGGTATTAACATTTATTTAGACCAGTGAGTTCAAATCCATAATGAAAATTCATTTTCCCAGTTATTCTATATAGTTCCTAACCCTATAGGAGTTTGGGGGTGTTTTTGCAGGAAAGCTAGTTTTAGGATCCCCACAACAACTACAGACCATGATGCCTTAAAACTGCATTTCTAAAATTATGTGAAGTCTTGCCCCCAGGCAGTGACTGGTTGTCAGCTCTCTGTACCTTCAGGCAGCCATACAGCACAGCAATGATGATAAACTAGTTTCTGGCTCCTGTGTACTGTTGACTTACATAAATGTTAGATGCAAAATCAGTAGTTTGAGGTAACAGAATTGTTAATTAGGTGGGAAGAAATGGCCTGTCATAAACTTTCTTAAAGGTGGAAATTTCAGAGCTGATTAGGCTCATCTTGCAGATCTCACAGAAAACCTAAGTATTTTATGTAGGCAGGTTAGGAGCAAAATACACGACAATGCTAACTTCACAGGAAATTCTCCTACCCAACCTGTTTGACGCCCACGTTGCCATTATGGCTTGTGTTTTAAAATAGCCACCCTGACAGGAGGAGTCTCAGCATCATAACAGTTTTCAGTTACTCCGTGCGTGTGTGTTCACTTCAAACTGCGAAAATAACTAGGATTAAGTCTAACCCATTCTTCTACACTACCACGTGTCAGAAGAGAAGGGAAAAAAAAATTGAAAAAAAATCTCACAGGCATTAAGAAATCTACAAAAGAATCAAACTCAAGGGTGCTAATAGCTATTTGATATTAAAAAAAAACCCAAAACACCAAACAAAAAAAAAATTAATTGCCATAAATTTTCTGCATGTTCATGGTAGGGTAAACAGATCATGACAGTAATAAATTTATCTTTATGTTTATTTTTTGATTCTTCACTATTGTTACCTAGATGGAAAAGAGAGAGCCAGAAACAGAAGTCAGGAGACCTGTGGCTAATGTAATTACTTACTTAATGAAATCCCCGAACAGGAGAGTAACCTAGAACAAGATACTTACATGCACTAAAGCCTTTTCTCTTCAAAACTGTGCAAAGAGTCCAAATTAAGGGATTATACATTGAAAAAGAACAGCTTCCACTTTCATACCTATTTTTTTGCCTTTGGCACAGCGACATGAAAACGGCAGAGAACTGGCCCTGGCTCATTCAGGAATCAGGCTGGTAAAAGAAAATAAAAACCCAAAGCAGCAACAGAGCGACTCAACTTTCCACTCTCTGATTTTACACAGGAGCTGCAATTCTACTGATGCCAAAAGAGTCATGATCAATTCGTGCTATTGAAGCAAGGGACAGGTACTGGGTGCTGGAAGATGCTTTCATTATTCTACTATTAATATTAATATTAATAATTAATCAGAGTGTATGCACTCTGATGACATCTGGGACACAGCAAACAGAGCTGAAAGCATCACGCATAGAGGAGCAGGGGCTGGAAGTTGGAGTTGAGACCTCTGGAGACAATTTTCTCAAGGTGCCTAAAAAAAACTTGCATATTCAACAGTCTCTTTTAACCTTAGCTGCAATCTCTGCATACTCACATCATAAACAGTGAAGTATGGCAAACAGAAGACACACCAACGCTTTCTGAAGACATCAACCCTAGTATGAAAAATATTTTTGCTAGCACTGCACATGCTCTCTTGTGACAGGCTCATTGTTCTAACATTTATCAGAGAAATTGATGGTCCTTGGAGGCATGAATACGTTGCAGAATAGCACCATCATCAAACCTTTGACAGTACTTGTGTCACTTTTCCTATGATATGCCAAAATATTTTCCATTCAAACACTTCTTGAATATAGTCGCTGCTTTAATTGCAGAGGTAGTTCTGCAGGTTGAGAAAAGAATCAAAATCACAGAGCTGAAAGATAATAAGCAGTCCTGTTCATAACTTTTTCTCCTTTGGCTCCTTCCACTCTAATTATTAACATTCTATTTATTTGTGTTATAATACAGAAGATAATCATGCACAACACAAGGATGCAGACAGAACAAAAAAATGTTCACATTCAGGAAAGCCCAAAATCCAGCACAGGTGGAGGCAGTCAGAGAACAAGAGGAAGTAAAAAGCACCAGGTAATGACGATCCAAAGATGGTTAACCAAGACAAGATCTGGAAGCAGTAACTGTGCTCAAATGTATCAAAGGAAGGAAGCGGATAAAAGAACAGGGCAGAAGGGCTTTTCTGAGATGGAGCTATTGTGAGCTCTTTTGGAGACTTCGCACTACCTATTTCAGTGGACAACAAGAGAGAGAAATAAACTAGTTATTCCATGAAGAGTATGAGGAGCTAAGAAGAAAAGCAAGGCAATTACTTTTTTCCAGAAGCCCTTTGTCACACATGGTCTGCACTGGAAAACATGTGCTTACAGATAATGCTGCTTTTCTCTAAATTCACTGCCCAATCTTACTGCCTTCTTATCTGAAACAGAACAACTTTCACAAATGTGCCACTTTTCCTTCCCTTCTCTATCAAAATAGTCTCTATTTGAGGCAGAGGCCATGAGGAGCACAGAACTACTACCCAGCCTCCCAGAACAGCAAAGGGCACTGAATAGCATCCCAGGGTATAAGATTTGGGTAACCGTGGTGGATAAATAAATTGCATTGTTGCAGAGACCGGTCTGAGACCTCAAGAAGCAAAGCTATTATATTTATGACATGTAGATTAAGCACTGTTTGATGAAACTGCAAATATCTGAAAGGAATAGTTTTCTTTAAAACAAATATCCTCTCAGAGTCTCCTGGTTTTGAGATGCTTCTTAATGGACTTATCTCTCTCCAGTAAAGGCAGCAAGGGTATGGTCAAAGTATTTCCCCCCCTGTCCCCCTGGGGTGATATTTGTTTAAATAATTGTCTGCTGAAAAAAAAAACTGTGTTTGTCTTTCATAGATAGATTTACATACAAAGAACAAAAGGAGTAGGACTGTTCAGTGCTTTTTTGGTTAGAAATCTGTTCATTTAATGAAGGATAGCATGGCAACATGGGTTAAAACTCTTCAGATTTTTAGTGCTCTTTTTCACTATTTTTTTTGATCTAGAGCTGCCAGAAGTCAAATTTGGAGCCGTTATGGCAGTACAATCCCAAGTAAAGGCTTTTTCATTAGTAAAGCAAAGCATAGAAGCCATTCACAATATTTGAGGAAAGATTCAAGAATAGTGAAATGTGTTTCAAAACTTGCATGGTTTCAGCAGTTCAGTTTTGTGCCCCTAATTCCATATCAGTCTAAAATGACCTTAACCGTACTTTTCCAACCAAACATGCAGAACATCTCCTGAGCCCTGGAAAGAGAGCTTAAGATGTATTTCATGTCATAAAAGTTATGACAAAAAATACAGTTCAACTGTAACAAATACAGGAAAATTATTATTAAATAAGGAAGACAATATTTCCCAATCTTCTTTGGGGTCCTTGTTCTACTTCTGCTTATACTCGGTTTGCCTTCTCTGAAATAATATAACATATTTTTCATCAATTAAAAAAGCCCTTTGTCTCCCAAAGAGATTTAATCACTAAGCATAATTCTGCAAAAAAACTTCATTTCGTGTCAGTGGCAATGAAGAGCATCATCTTGGTCTTATCACCATTACAGATTCCAAAACTGAAGTAAAGTTATGGCTTCTGATGTAATTTTATAGCTGCCGTCAAAGAAACATAAATAAGATTAGCGAAATTGTGATCCCAGCTCCACGGAGCACCTTCAAAGCTTACCCTTTTCTGAGTAGTTCATTTGTCAAAATGGCACAGCAGCAAGCTGTGCAGCATGGTGTCTCCAGAAGTACACCTAAATATCCGCTCTGAGCTCTGCTCCTCTCCCTGTCAGGTGAACAATTTGCAGTTATATCAAGAAACTTGTTTCTTAGACTAGTACATGGTTTTACAATCCTCATGCATTAGCTGCTGTTCCGCCAGCTAGGTCAGGCATCCAGATACAGCACGTAATTACAGGAACTAATTTATCTTTGACATCTCCTTATCTGGGGCCCAGATGAAAGCAGTTTGATCGGTACAAAAGCAGTCACAGAAATATAATGAGAGGTAGTTCGAACATCAGTACTGAAACCACACGCTATAAAACAATGTAAAAAGTGTTCCTCTCTTTCCTGCTAGCTAGTAGTTGCCAGACATAATGTGTCTTTGCGACTGTATCAGAAATGATACCTTGTAATTTTACAGAGTCTTCAAAGGCCTTTAAATTGCAGTAGCCTCGCTGCACAAGTTTCATGGAAGTATTCTGGGAGAGCACAGATGCTAGATGATGCTGGTTGGGAGCGGGGGAGTGGAATAAAAACACAGGTTGATTATTTCATTAGGAGGGGCAGAAAAAGAAAAAGAGAGAGATGTAACAAGAAGGTAGGAATTATAATGACTAATCACAACTTAAAAAAATAATCAAGCTATAATCCATAGCACAAGTAAGTTTGGAAGGGATCTCGGGAGGTCATCTAGTCCAATCTCTTGCTCAAACTGAGTCAAAGCTGAATTCACCCCCAGACCAATTCCAAGCCCAGGACAACAGCTCTCTGCCCCCTTCCACACACACTCACACTAAGAAAATCCATCCCAAAAACTGAACAAGACAGTTCACAACATTAGTTCCCTCACTTCTTTATACAAGGTTATTTTTACTATAATAATACAAAAATAATGGTGTAAAAGAAACAGCTGGTGTGGAAATACAAATCTTAAATCAACTTCCTAACTAGTTTTGTTTGTTTTCATTAAAATAGTTAATGGAAACAAGAAAGTATGAGATGCAGGACTAACAATGCCAGTAGGTTTGTGCCTTGTGGTTGGATTTCCTGATGTGTAACACATTGCTGGCACTAGTGGCAGTTTTGTTATATTTGGGATATTTGTATTTCTTTCATGTAAATTCTCTGAAGAACTTGAGGGCTAAGCACATGATGAAACATTTCCCTTCCGGACACTAATTGGGTTGCTTTCCTTTAATTAGCCATCTGTTTTCATAAAATCTGGAGGAATTCCATAAGTTAGATATCTCTCTGTCAGATTTTAGTGAAATCTGACAGGGGGCTAAAAAGTTTTCATCGGGTGAACACAGAGGGACAGACTGACAGTGTGCCTGAATAAGATTTAATTGCCTCAGGATATCAGGCTAAAATAGATGCATGATTTATAATCATTTCTGAAGATGGGCTCACTGACAGGCTATAATGTAGACCTCAGGAGTTAATCTGATTTTAAAAAAAAAACAAAAGATTGGGGGAACAGAAACCCATCAACGCTTCAAACATTTGTGGATTTTTTGGGGTGAAGGCAGAGCAAATACTGCTCCTACAGATGAGAAGAGCTACTGCTGGATGGACAGACAGGACATGGTCTGGAACAGGCAGGGGGTGGTAGGTCAGGTTTTTTAATCCTTAAAAAGGTTTAACTGAAGTATGGTGAAATGTTCAAGTAAAATGCATCCTAAGTTCATCTTTACCTCACTTAGCCTGCACCAAGTTAATTTTCTTTGCAAACCCCTGACAAGCATCAGATAGTCTTTAGAATCTGACAGCAATCCTGCACAGCACAGAGGAAAAGTGGTAAGATACTATTATTATCTATGGCAAACCACACTGATCAAGAAATGCTCAAAAAACCCTGCAGTTCATAATAGTTTAGACTATAGCATCATTGACACAGATTTTTCTTTTTTTTCCCAGCAAAATTAGAACCATGATAGGCAACAAGAGACCTCTTGCATTCAGACGGAGAGGCTGGGGAAGAAACACAAGCTCTTCTGCCAGCTGGCAGGTCAAGCAAGTGTTCTGTAACCACCCGACTTTATCTTTCTGCAAAAGTGTACTTGTAATTCAAATATTTTCATGTAGCTGCACTGAAGATGCTTAGTTTCATGACTGTCATCTATTTTATAGAAGATTACCCAGTTTGCTGGGCTATGTGTGTCATGAGAAGTATCACGCTCAGGACACCTTGGTAAGTCAGAATGAGAGCCTGCCTTTTGGGCATTGCTCCTTCTCTGCAAGGTTGGGCACAAGAAAGCTCAACCAGAAACAGATTCTAACTCAAGCTGCAAGAAAAGACACAACGAACAGGTGAAAAAAAATCCTGATTAAAAACCAAAATGGTTGATTTCAGTGAGACACCCAGAAGAGTCACATTTTCTATTGAGATTCTTTTTTTTCAAGCCAGAAAATATTTCAGGGAAACTTTACTTTTCCTTCTACATAAGATTTATACATATAAAAAACCAGAAAATATATATATATGTATTTAAAAAATAAAATTATACTTTTAGTTTCACAAAGAGTTGCAAGGACACTTTTAGAAGCACCTACACACAGAGCCGTGGCCAAGCCAGTCAATGAATCAAGACAGAGCCTGGTAAAGACTCACTCATGTCAAAGAATTGTTTAATGTGACTCCGCGCAGCAGCTCACCCAAGTGTCCGAGCAGTCCTCCTTGCATGGCAGTGCCCCGCACTCATTGTGTGCCAGATTAACTGAAGCACAAAGAAGGACTTCCCCAAAGCCCAGGAGAAGTTTACAGCAGAGAATGGGTATGCTTCCCATTCTCCCTGGTGCCCTAAAAAGTGATCACCCCAGAAAGTCTGTCAATGGGTCTTGCTCGTTGCCTGTTCTCAGGAAGTTTGTGCAAAGCTGGGCTTTGCTCTCCGCCTCTGTCCCAGGCACGTATGTGCCTCAGACCAGAGTTATTTACCCATTCAACAGTTTTTTACCCATTCAGTCTTCACAAGCCTAAACCATCACAGGATCACTAGCTTCCCCAGCATCCAACCAGGTAACACAGCAGTTTATGTCCCAGATCAGCATGTCATACTTAGTCCAGGTCTTACAACACGGATGCTGTTGCATATCTTGTTTGACACAGACAGTTCTGTCCTACAGGAAAAAGAGAAGCCTCAAACTAACAAAACAGCGTAATTTCAGATAGCTTTAGGTACTGCTGTGTGCATTGGTCTTCCCCAAGACACACACATGCTGGACTGTGGGTAACAGCAGTGATCCTAAACCATCCTTTGCTTTAAAACTCTCCGTGTACTTCGACTTTCATAAATCCAAGACAATCCATAGGAACATTGCAACTTTGTCATTTGGTAGAAGTGGAAAAGACAAAAAAAAAAACAACCCAGCTGACAGAAGCAGCACATTTGTACCCATGGATGGACTCAGAGAGAACATGGTCTAACCTTGCCAGAATCCCCTAGGGCTTTCTCCAGCTGTGTCCTTGCTGAACTGGCCTCCCCATACTGATGGGTAGCGTCAGCCTCCCTCTGAAAAGAATAATTCTGCCCTGCAAAGGAGGAGAAAAGAAAAAAAAACAAACACACAGAGAAAAACCAAAACAAAACAAAAACCCCAACAAAATGCTGCAGTTTCTCTGCAAGTTCTGGTTGCTGAGCAGTCTGGTGTCAGTACCTGCTTGACACCACCTGCAGCACAAGTAGGTTATGCAAAGCAGCAGTCCTGGTGCAGCCAACTAACCCCTTTCAGTCCCAGAAAAGGGACTGAATCGCAGAGCTCTCTATCACCCTATGAGTCCTCTGCTTCACACCTGGGTTTCTGCCAGCTTAATCCACGCAGCAGCACAGCACTACACTTCTTGCTGAGACAGTTCCATTGTCAAAAAGCCCCCATTACGCCTGATTAACCTGTAGTGATAGATTCTCTCCCCTGTACTAATCTAGTATAGAGCTGATGATTAAATCCTCATTTGTGAGGCAGACCACATCTCTTGCATAAAGAGATCGCTGCTAGACAGCTATACCACATACCCAGTTAATTATGATTTTTATAATTTGGGTCCTAATGGTTTCTTAGTCAGAAAGCAGTTATGGAAAAGCTTCAGTACATAAATATTGCATAAATTATCATAACTTAAGACAAAAAATTGGTTGGCATTCTAAAGCTGACAAACTGCATGTTACGGTAGTTAGAAAGAGTACAGAGTTTATGTACAACCTGCATGGAAGCGCGTATTGCTCCTATCCACTTCTTACAAACTGGCAATCACAGATGGTTTCATAAAAGACTTGGAACAGAAAATAGATCTTTGCATTTGGAATGTGCAAGTTCTACATCTACATTAACAGATTTGTAATTCACAGCATGACATTCAATGAAAGACGACATGGTAAGGGTGTTGTACATTTTAACATACTTACATAATGAGCAATTATGTTGAATATATTCAAAAATAGAATTTTCTGTAGGTTGGGAAAAATCCACAATTAGTAATCGTTTCCCTTTCTAGCAATTCTGATACCTTGGATGGCTTACATTAATTTTTTGGTGCATTGATGCTAAACATTTTTCATATAACAAACAGTGAACTCAACCTGAAAAAGCAACAGCTTTATTTTGGAAACGAAATAATATAATGACATATTGTGATTCTACAATACTTGACAGAAGCATTGCACAAAAGTCCTTTATGACAGTGCATTGTTTTATTTCTTCCAGTCATCTCAAAAATGCTCATTTTATTTTGTTGTCACGAACAAAGATAAGGGCCTACTCCTTTTCCATTGTTATGCAGCAAAATCAAAAAGGGACACAAACTCCACTACTCATGGAATACTGCTGTGGTAGGGAGACAGAGATGGCCTGAACAAAAGAGGAGCTACTCAGATGTATGAAGGAACTGACAGCCTGGTGCACCGATTCCCTGACCCTTCTGATTTCCTGTTATGTACTGCAAGACCACTGTCACATCTCCAACAACCACAGCAATACACAGCAACAACACCGTGTTTTAGAACAATTATTTGAGATGTTCATCAATTCTAAAATTGTTCTCCCAAACTCCGGGCCATCTGCATGCTGTAGCCAAGCAGAAGAACAAGGAAGGGTGTGATTTTGTTGATGGAAGTGAAAAAGCTGCTATTAACTTTGTTATTCTTTGGTATCAATCATTCCACCTCCAAAAGTCTTACCACGCTATGTGGTAAGTACCTCCAAGGATGGAGGACTGTATGGAGAGTTTGTAATTAATCCAAACCAATGTCACATGGAGTCAAAGCGACCTTATTCCAATCAGTGAGAAAGGCAATATAAAATCACCTGCCTTTGCAGGTGACCTTTGCAGTCACTTGTACAAGCTACTTGCACTATTAATCATTTAGTCAATAATGATTCATAACAAACAGAGCTTATTTTAGTTTTGTTACTTACAGCTTGAGCTTGTAAACTCAGGCGCATGTAGACAACTTAGTTCAAGTAGCTTTCTGTACTGGACCTGCCATTGCATGCTTCTGTCCCCTCTGCGTTAGGCTCTTTAGCTTTGGGTACATTTGCAATTCCTGCAGTGTATTTTCTTTTAGACCTTCCTGCTCAGTTGATCGTTGTGGTTATCAGCGTGTTGGTTTTGTTGTTGTTTTAAACATATTAAAGCAGCTTGGTTGCTTCTGTTTCTCCGTGTCAGTGATTTTTATGAGCAATCATTTTAAATACTAATACTTTGATAAAATTTTTGTTTTAATTTTGTTCTTGACTGCACAAGTGAGTGCAGTGATTGGCGAGGTTCTTACAGGACCTACAACCTGCACTAAAACCTGCAATGATGCCAGGACAGTTTATTTCCATGCCACGGTAGCTGTCAACTATCGCAGAAAGCCTGCTGCTCAACCAAGCCTGGACCCTGCTTGTTTCAGGAGTAGAAGCACTGTGAACTATTATGGACTGGCAGCAACGCTAGTTCTCTGTGCTGAGGAGCTGGTAAGTCACACAGCCACCAGTCATTTGTCATTCTCTCAGGTCAGAAGACTGCTTTGCAAACAGGATTTAGCCCATGAGTCACTACCTGTCCTTCTGTGTTCTAGAAAAGTCAATTATCAGCTCAGATTGCCTTTCCTCTGTGACTCCAAAGCCAGAAGGTCATGCTGGGGCACCTCAAAGCATGCGGCCATGGACAAGCCCGTGACAGGGCAGGTACACCCCTGGAGGGACTGCACCCATGGGTAAGGCCATGTTGGAGCAGGTTTACTTTTGAAGGGACTGTGGCTGTGGGTAAGGCCACGCTGGAGCAGGTGTATCTCTGAAGGCATTGTGGCCCATGGAGAAGGCCACGCTGGAACAGGCGCACCTCAAAGCAACTGTGGCTGTGGCTAAGTCTATGCCACAGCAGGTATACCCCTGGAGAGACTGTGGCTCATAGATAAGGCTCCACTTGGAGCAGGTACACCCCTAAGGGACTGCAGTCTGTAGGTAAGTCCAAGCCAGAGCAGGGGCAAGGGGAGGAGTTCATTGCAATGTTAAACTCGATGGTCTGGTCCAAAGGGACCAGGGTGGAGGTTGTAATGGAAATACCTTTAAATTGTTGTAACCTGGGACTTGAGTTGCATGTTGTAGGAATTACTACAGCAGGAACCACCTGAACCAATGGAGGACAAGCCTTACAAGAAACAGTGCAAGTGCAGCAGCGACTCGACCTGAGCTGGCTTTGGTGCCCAGTGACTCCACGCAACACACCACCTCTCCTGTCCTGAGTGACCACCATAACAGATGGAGCCCAAAGTCATGGACTAAATGAACTCAATGGACATTTTGTGGACATTTGTGGGCATTTTACAGACATTTCACAGGGGTGGTCCATAGACTAAGGGAATGATATCTGTGTATTATATCAAAGGGTGGGAAGGGGCGTGGTGGGTAATGAGAATGTATTGGATAGTGTGAGACCTGAGCATGACGCAAATGGTATGGAATAAGGGGTGGAGAACGTGCTGGTTTTGGCTGGGATAATTTTCTTCATAGTAGCTAGTATGGGGCTATGTTTTGGATTTGTGCTGGAAACAGTGTTGATAATACAGGGGTGTTTTCATTATGCTGAGCAGTGCTTATACAGAGTCAAGGCCTTTTCTGCTTCTCACCCCACCCCACCAGCGAGGAGGCTGAGGGTGCACAAGAAGTTGGGAGGGGACACAGCCGGGACAGCTGACCCCAACTGACCAAAGGGATATTCCAGACCACAGGACGTCACGCTCAGCATAGAAAGCTGGGGGAAGAAGGAGAGAGGGACTTTCAGAGTGATGGCATTTGTCTTCTCAAGTAACCATTATGCATGATGGAGCCCTGCTTTTCTGGAGATGGCTGACCACTTCCCTGCCAACAGGAAGTAGTGAATGAATTCCTTGTTTTGCTTTGCTTGTGTGCATGGCTTTTACTTTACCTATTAAACTGTCTTTATCTCAGCCTATGAGTTTTCCCACTTTTACTCTTCCGATTCTCTCCCCCATCCACCATATGGGGGACTGAGCGAACGGCTGTGCGGTGCTTAGTTGCTGGCTGGGGTTAAACCACGACAGAAGGAAAGCATCATGGATGCCCTTTCTTCCAGAGTGGGAAAGAGAAAAATATAGCAGCATTATTGCTCTCTTTGATCTTTTCCTCTCTAACAAGTTCCTCAGTACCAAAGTGCAAAGAGCAACAAAACCTTGACCTTCTGCAGCAATGGCCAGCATACTCCATGCATTTATTGGCAGGGCCTCTTTAACACTGATGATTAGCACAGAAGAAATAAAGCTATATATAAACAGTTATGTTTGACTTCTGTGCAAGTGGCCCCTTTTGCCTGAGAAGCAAGAATGAGTGAGGCACCTCTAAATAATCCCTGTGAGTAACACTTTGGCAGCATACTAGAAGCACATTAGGGTTAGTCAGCAGAGCTGGGAAACTTTTTATTCAAAGTTGAGTACGTTCCTCAATCCATTCAAAAACGTGATGAAACAATGAAAATCCTACACAATCAGGTTTCATCTCCCCTCCCCAGCAGATATGCATATGGAAGTCACATCTAGAAATGTTTTCCAAATTAGCCACCAGTAATGTCATTGAGAATTCTTTAGCAAAAGTCTTCATAGCTACAGTTACATTAGTGAATAGGAAAATGCATTTTCCTAAGTTTAACCAACTAATTTAGCATGGGCAAATTGAATGACTTGTTTCACAAGTGCTTCACATTTATTTCTCAGAAAATTAATCCTGAAGAAGGAAAGCTGCTTCTATAGTAGGTATTAATATATTTAGCATCATACTTGTTCTTCCTTGCTTTGCCTCCTTGGTTTTATATTTTTTCCACACCAAGGAAAACAAATGACATACCACGATAAAAAGTTGGTATGAGTTTAAGCCTCAGTTTGAAGCACTGGGGAGTTTTCAGCAAAACTCCAGGTTGTTTAAAGATTTCCCCCATGTCCCTGTGTCCTGAAATCACCACTGATGTCCCAGAATACTTTGTTCCCTACAACTTCAAAGACACGTGGATTTTCACGGATTGAAAACAGACACCACATACGCTCTTATCATAAGAAACAATTGTGAGGGGACTCAGAGGGCCCTTCACCCGTCCTTGCTGCCCAAAGGCAGGGGGTGAAGTGTCCCCCATTGGACAGAAGATTATCAATTAATCTTCACAATTACGCAGAAGAGAAATACAATTACAGACAAATACTTAAACCTGATTTCTCTGCTGATTCAGCCCAAGGAAGCCAGACAGTTAGTAAATATGGAATTCCACATGTTTTATTTGATAAGGGATAGTAGAACATCACATTAAATAATCCACTTGCCAGTATCAGTCTGACAACATGGCATGTGGGCTGCAGAATGGGTACCAGATTATGCTGCAGGTTTTTATATATGCGCATTTTGAATTGTGGGTGCCTGGGAACTGCATTTGGGATTAGCAACAGATGTTTTTTGTGGAGCAGAGTCAGTCCCTCTTGCAGCAGGCATTGCTTGTCTCGAGTCCTGCTCCCACATCCCTTGAAGTCTGAGGCCAGGGCACAGCTCAGACACCAGCAGCTTTCCCTCCGTCTGCGATAAAAATCACATAATCCGGCTCTCAGGAGACCCTGGGCACGCAGGGACTGAGGCTTGTCTGCCTCGTTCATCTTTAATCAGATTCCGTTGTTGAAGATTTCTTATTCATAGCTCAGTCTTTACATGTTTTTAAACTTAATTTCTCCTAAAAAAAGATTTTTTTGTGGGAGACTTTCCAAGGTGCGAGACTTACAGTGCAGTGATTCACCCAGGGTCACTCTGTCCATTAGAAATCCTTGGTCAGAAGTTAAAATTGCAGTCATCTTTGGAATAGAAGATCATGATTTCTGCTGTGCTATGGTACTGTCAGAGATCTCTGCTACTACATAACTGACATGTAATATCTGTGCCATTACATAACAGTAAGTTCAAGTTTTACCTGAATTTGGACAGAAACATGTTCCTACCTCCCTTTTTAAAAGACCTTTAGTCTGTTTTATAAGTCTCTATTTTGGGAATAATTATGAGTTGACTGCAAACATGGATCACTAGATTAAGACGATTTTAAAAGAACCTGTACCATCTAGACAGCTTTTAGAAAAAGGAAATTTGTTTTAAGAACAGAGACATACAATAATTCTGATGCAAATTCACTCATCTGCAGTCAAATACAGTTTCTCTTTGTTCAACACACTCTTATTTTACCCTTCAGAATATCAAAACCCTCACTTTCAGGTGCATGTCTATGTGTTAGCAAAAGGATAAATTTTGGCACTAAATTCAAAATGCTTTCCATGTACTTGGGAAATAGGAAAAAAGAAAAGATGTACTTAAATGCAAAAATCACCAGAACAAAACGAGATCTTTTTTTTGAGTGACCTCTTCAGTTGAACCAAAGGAGAAACACTGCTAGCCACCAATTTTCCTCCTTCTGGACTCAGCACCATGAAATCAAGAAGTCATCAAGAAATCAAAACAAGTCATTTCAGAGAGATGGGACTGTTCCTCCATCCAAAGTGTAATTTTCCCTGGCTGGTGTTGGACAGCATGCCACCAAGGAATTCTTTACAAACATCCATGCAGCTGCAGACTTCCAATATGAAACACAGATGGAGCTGAAGCAGGCAAGGCAAAAAAAGCCCCTACAAACTCACCGCACACATGCCATTGAACTGCTGGGGAATTTGTGCAACCACCTACTCTGTTACTGCTGTACGTGAGCTACTGACACTGGCACAGGGGAGCAGAGGGACTCAAACGCTTGAGTTAGTTAACGGGCACAGCTTGCTGCTCTTTGGAGTCTGGTCTTTGTGATAGGTTTAACCCTGCTCAAAAAGTCCCTGCATGTTCAGGCCACTGACTCCAGCATGAGACTTCTTGCCACTGGAGTTACTACAGAAAAAGCATTAACCAAACTGATTCAACCCACCCATATGAGCTTTAAAAGAGGAGAGGAAAAACTGTCAAGTAATTTCAAAGGCTAGAATGAGTTTTGATTTGGTTTTCATCATTAACAATACAGGTTGGAAACAGTTACCAAGGAATGAAATGTGCATTCATAGAAGGAACTGCATCTTTTTTGCACTTAAAGCTTTTCTTTTTAAAAAGCAAATCAGAGAAAACTTTCAGGACAGAGGCCCTCTTGTGCTCCCCCTCCCTTACAATCTCTCTGAAGAATTGTACATCAGATTGAACCATTCCTTTATTCCACTGATTCTCCCACAAACCATATCCTAAACAGCCTACCTCTGCAAAGCCAAACAGTATGAAGATGCTTTTTACGGCATCATAAATTTTTTACAAGGCTGATGTCCTATGACAAGCACGAAGCCACCCTAAGCAAAGTATTGACTAGAACAAAGTACTGGAAAGTTATCATTTTTAAGGCAATATTTTATATAATAGTAAGATTAAAAATCAAGTAATATATCCAGCTCAAAGCTATTCCAAATGCAGAGAGATAAAGCATACAGACAAATATCACTGGCTTCTAGACAAAACTCGTAACTTCTTTTCTGAGAGCAATTCTTATATTTCAAAAGATTTCTGAATCAGAATAAAGCCTTAAAGATGCCTTATTTCCTGCAGGAGCAAAATTGTGAATATTATTCTTCTGGAAACTGTAGGTGCTTTTCCAAGAAAATGAAGCGGTTTGCTTCTCCCAGGAACAAGTGCATCCTTCATCTCCCAGTTCTGCTGTCTCCAGAGCTCTGACTGTATTTGGCTGGGTTGGGGTCTGGACCTGGACCACAGTGGTTGTCAACAGTGACCCACAGGCCACTAGACAAGCTGAAGTAAGTCTGCCAGGATTTCACAGGAAGTTCATGTAAGCAAAAGAATTTTTCTGCACAAGAGTTTTTCTGCAAAAGACCTTTAGATATGGACAAATCTTAAATAAAAATACTTAAAAAAAAAAAAAAAGCTTTAAAGCATTTTGCTGAGAAACTCCAGGTCTGTGCTTTCAAATCTGCTGATTGGAAAGTTCTCTACATTTTCTAAAATACTGCAGAACTGAAAATGCTCTAAAGGAAGTCACCGAGCAAGCACTTATCCTAGCTCTATCAAATACAAACCACCAAAATCCATTTGCTGGGGTCCTGGTGAGGAATGCCAGTGCTGCCTTTTTGATCAAAAACTTCTAAGGTTTCTCCAGAGACGCTTTCATCCATCAGTTTCCATTTGGGAAGATTAGTCGATCAATCCCTTCTCTAACAGAATCTAACATTAAATGCTTTTTAATGTTAATGTTTCTTTTTCACTTCTGGAGAAGTGAATCAAGAAAATGTCATGTCTTTTTTATACATTTTTTTTCCAGCCTGCATTAACAGGTAAGAAACACCACTCTGGAAACAGAAATACTTTCAGATCTCTGCCCAATTAGCAATCAAAAGGTGGCAACGAGTAGTAGAAACCCCAGAAACATACTTCTTTCTAGATCTATGGCTTAGATGTAATTTAATATCCATGTAGATTAAAGTCTCACTGCAGGCCTAGATCAGTTATCAAGTTGAGTACAATCTTGTCTTATGATATCAGTACAAACTGGGGTTTCCAAAAGAAACAAACTTATTTCGATTTAATAATCAAGACTTCTTGTGGAACCACGGTACTTGTGCAATGCACTCAAAAAGGGGCTGCCACTTCTAGTGGTAATGAAATTGCCTGGACTTTGAAAATCAGAACTAGGTGACATAGCCCAGGAACTTCCTCAAGCTTTTTGGGAAATAGAGGATAAAATTTTCTCTTGTGAAAACCAGAAAAAGAGAATAGCTCTTGAGTTTCAAGCTAAATAGCATCTGGGAAACAGCTTTTAGCTGAATTAAGCTTAGAATGTGGGGTTTAATTAAACTAAGCTGAAAGCTGAGGGCCATTATTTAATAAGAAAAGGTTTCACCTTCTGAAGAAATCACTGCTATGCTTTATGGCTGACAGCAATTTTGAGCAATGATCACTCTGAAAGGGCTGAGGATTTATAGTTCTTAAAGAGGAGGTAAGTAAGAGGCCATGGCGGGAGGGGGGGCAGAAATCTAGTCAGAAAGTGCATCATGGCTACAGTTTGGCATGATAATTTTTAGTAACTTTCACAATCCAGGTGCAGAAAAAGTGTTCCCAGAAAGGTTACCAGGCAACAGAACTCCTGGCAAACAGTGGCTGAACCACAGCGCTGCTGACCATATTCCCCCTTTCTAGCTCTTTGTCTCATCGGAGCTGCATGTCAGAGAGCAGATGCCCCCTCTTCCCTCTGGGCTGGCGTTGCTGGCGCAGCAGTCACCCTTACGCTATAGGGCATCCTCCAGCACCGAGTTACAGGGTGAGCTAACCCAGCAAAGGTTTCACACCAGCATCTCCAGTACAACATACATGTGTGCCGTCGCAGAGCCCATCATGGCTCACAGAGGCTTCCCCACTCTGCTGGCAGGCTGGGGTAGGATCCGCTCCGGTTCACCCAACTGCTGCGGTGGAACCACCGTGCGTCAATCATAACGTACAGGAGACATGATCACGTACGTGGGGCAGTTACTGCATCTGCAATGGCACAGCAGCTGCCCCGAGGGACCCCGCAATCTTTCAGTCCAATAAATTTCAGTTTGCTCCAAACTAAAAGGAGCAAGAGCAGCAGCAAGCACAGAAGGGAAGCACAGCCAGATATTTCTGTTTACTGTTACTCTTCCTGTTTTTACATCTCTGTTGTTTTCTTTTCCTCATTTACTTTTCCACTTTGCTCCAATGCTTGAATACCTCTCTATTTATCCTGTGTGTCCATGGTGTTGCTCGACAGGATCGCGTTTGTGTTTTTTGCCTTGTTCTTGCAAGGGTAACACTTCTTGCTTTCACTCACTACACCAAAATTGCACTCTTAACTTTAATCAATAAGGTTGTTCCTCTTGCAGGCCTGGCACATTAGCAGGATAGGTCCTTATGAACAGCAGAAAATATTCCTTATTTATCCTTGAGATATAATGTTCTCAGGCACTACTGCCTTATATTTAAAAACTCTTACAACACTTCACATCCCAACTTTCCCCCACTGCCAACTGAAGAAACTAACAAATAATCTCTCTCAGACAAGAGACATTTGTTTGGATTTGTGAAGATGTAAATATTTGCATATAGCAGGCCTCCATCCCCAGCACAAACATCTTGTAGGGATTTTTGTCTTTTGCTGTAGCTCATTTCCACAGTCCTTTCTGCTCTTCCACTGTAAGTCTGGTTCAATCCAAGAGTCATCTCTAAGTTCCTTTCACCTAAACAGTAACTACCCTTTCCAGCTTGGAAGAATTTAAAAGGAATAGTTTGATGAAGCCAAGAAACAATTTTGGCTATGATCTTTTCCACAGAGGCAGGGCTCTCACCTGTACCAAAATGGGATTCCAACCAACAGACACTGCAGTTCCCCACACATGGAGGTGACAATTTGTGGTAGCAACAGGATTTTCTTCTTCCTTCTCACTCTTGCTATAAGAAATTACAGCCAGTGGGAGTATCGTGTGCCTCTGTCAGGAGGAAGCGTGCGCAGGAATACCTCATGATGAGGAATACGGAGTTCGGAGCCCAATCTGCAACTTGATTTTGAATTTTGCAAAGGAGTCTCCAAACAAGTTTTTCAAGCACAAAGAGTAGAAGTACAGCAAAGCTCTATACATTTTATAGCAGTTCTGTAGGAAAAATTGGTTTTGTTTGTCCTTCATATTGCCCATCAGCATCACTTAAAAGACAGTTTAGGAGTTTAAATCAGAGCAGACTGCATGCTTCGTGTGTCAGTTCAAGATACAATCTGCAAAACAAGTTGGAAAGCAGCATCTTGCTGCAATGAATCTTCACTGTCAAAGTTTATTTCCATTATTTCATTCTCTGTGGTCAAGCACTTCCACCTCCAGAGGAATTTAGTTTGTCAATAATTACAAAGTAGGAATAGAATTAAAAAAATTTTCTTTAGTAAAAGCTTCCTTTTCCTCTTCGCCCAAAAAAGCTGATAGCAAAAACTTCACAAGTAATTACTGTAACTGAAGACCATCTTCATTAAACTTTGATATGAATATATCATAGCTGGGTCAAGAGCGGACTTTGTTATAGCCCTCTAAACTCTGTGCTGCCTGAAAGGGAGCATCACTTGCAATGATTTATAGACAGCATTTGAAATTTCTGCCTGACTCAGCATAAGGAGGCCCTTTCAAAGGGGAGCAGTTGTCTTTATTGTTTATAAAGAGCTTACCCAATGGAAACCCCTTGAAAATGTTGTACATGTGACTCATCATACACTCATATAATGTGGTGCAACAACACATTTGCTGAAAGGGAACACCAAGTCTCCAGAGGCTGATTTATCCCATCCTCTAGTGGATGTATATTTAAACAAAACAAAAACAAAAAAAAACAAAAAAAACCCTACACCAAACACAATGATGAGATTAATCATTCAAGATGTTTCTCTGAAGGGATCCAGAATATACGCACTTCACTTCTAAATGTCTAAGTTAAAGGAGATAAATTCCACCCAGCAACCATTTCTAAACTATTCCTGGGCACTGCAAGCATCTAAGCCATGCTAAAGGAAAAAGGTTTTCAAATTGTGGAAAAAGGCTTTAATGTCTGTATAATAACTCAAGACATCACACAAATCTAGTAACTCTGACTGCAGAAGGGAGAACCGAGAGCAATATCATGTTCTGCAGTCAGGTCACTCCAGTGCTCCAGATAACCACTCTTCTTTCAGGTCCAGGTTTCTTATAACTGATATACAGTAAGAAGTGTGATTATCAGCAGTGACCATTTACTGCCAGACACACAACCATCAAGAATGGAGGAAAAAAAAAAAAAAAATTGTATTCTTTCTCATTTTGGAGGCAACCAGGGTTGTTACCGCTTCATCCATTTACTGCTACTTCTTCCTTTCTTATTACTGCTGCCAAAGAATCACAAATTGCAGGTGGCTGCATCACAGTATTTGCTGTAAGATACATATCTACAACTTTGAAGATGGGCTTTCCTCAACACCTTTTTACCAGGAAGGCTTTGTGGCTGGATTTACACTGAAATATGTGACAATGTAGGTCCAAAAGGACTGCATCAAAGGCAAAAATAAGAAGGCAGAGACTCAAAGGCAGAGACAAGAACAGCCTCTAGAGAAGTTGGGATGCTAGCATCCCTGCAACGAGCATGAAAGCAGAGCTCTGCACACTTCGCAGAGGTGGGAAGCTGCATTCTGCAGTGGCTGGTGACGACTTTCCCATTACACCCATATCATGGCTTCATTTTCATAGAAGCAACAGTGATCTCTACTGTAGTGCGCATGAAGCAGAACATGGCTTATTATATCTTTGCAGACTCCAGACTGAGAGACTTTTAGGGTCTGCAACTCTCCCATTGACTTTGTCATGCTGGCCAATTCTTTGAAGTCCAGTCTGCAGCTCAGAAATCAGCTGCCAGCTTCCCAAAAGAGTTCCTAGATTTTTCTCAGAACTATTACAGATGGAAGTTTTTTTTAATAGGTTCAGGTTATTGCAAGGTACCAACACCGCAGACCATAAGGTGGCTGCCAACAAGATCTCAGGAATGAAGATGGGCTCACTGGCAGTGACGCTGTACGATATGCTGTAGCCTACCACAGAGCTATCACAGCTCTTCCAACATTCTTCACTTCCTCTGTATTTGCATATCTTGCACTTATTTGCATATCCTTATTTCCTTCTTTTATAGCAGGAGAAGCCTGAGTTTCTATCAATCGTATACCACACATCATCTAACAATAAAACAGGCAACAGAGCTCTTGATACGTATTTGGTAATGAAAAGATACACAGATCCTTTTCCCATACAGGTAGGTAATCTAAAGCGAGGAGTTCATATAACAAAAGCACTTGTCTGAGCATTAGTCCCATATTACATTAAATTCAAAATTTGATATAAAGTAACAAGTGCAAAGTCTGATAAGGAACATGTTTTCCAGTGAGGCACTCATTCCAGTTGAAGAGTTTAACATTGGGTAAAATGTAACAAATGGGATGCAAAAGAAGTCTTAACTAATTACATAATGGGTCATTGAATTCAACACTGGTATAATGTCCTGGTGAGTTCTTTCCAGGTAATATCCTGGGTGAGATTTTCTTATGCAGCAGAGCAGAAATGAACCAACAGATTACAAATTTTAAAGAGGAAATAGATTTTTAATGGGAATCCTGAGGCTGGAGAACAGAAGCAGAGTAAATTGCAGTAGGAAGGCAACCTGGAAGATTTAGAACGGGAACATACCGGCACATACTTGCAAGCTGTAAATGGTAATCAAAACCACAGTTACTAAGTGGACTAAGAGAAGTCCCTGCAACGGTAATATAAGTCATGGATCCATGTAATTTTTCCAAGTGTCTTTCTACACCATGATGTCTCTTCTCTTGTCATTTCCCAAGCCTATAACATTCCTGACAGGCATTGTCTAGTCTCCTCTTTAGAGGAAACCTGCCAGTGACAGATTCTTTACGATATCCTTTTTACAATGATGGGACCAGTGCAACACACAGTATTCAACACGCAGGTACACTAATACCATAATGTTTTCTGTTTTGTTTTCTGTCCCTTTCCTTACAAATCCTAGTATTCAGTTTGCTTTTTTGGGTGCTGCTGGCATTTTCATATCATTAGTCATTATAAATCCAAGATAATACTCTTCAGTATTAATAGCTAACCCATCCATACTACTAACCAAAACAAACAGGCTCTGTTTTCTGGCTGCAAGGCCAAACAGCAAAACCTGGCCACCCTGTGGGTCACACAGCACTTAGCCTCCCCCGTACCTTGCATGGTGCCACTGTGGGTGTAAGACAAGACGCCACAATCCTAAAGGTGTTCTGGGGTCAGTGACATACAAAATAGAAAGTGCACAGAGAGCTGCAATATCCCTAACAACCTCATGGACTGAATGTCCTTCTTTTGAAGTCAAGAGCAGAATTTGAATGAATTTGACCTCAGCTTACTATGTCACTGAAATTTTAAGTTCATTAAAATATATACGTATGCTACTGCTTGTGTGCCGTAGCAGAAGAGCTATTGTCTTTACAATTTTAAAGAAATAGCTGCAATTACAGTGTACTAACAAGCTGCAGTTGTTATAACAACCTGGCAAGGTTAAAAGCTTGGCAAAAGCTGTACGCACTGGAGTTTATGATCTATAGCAAGTGGGAATGCACTAAGAGGACAATGAACAGCTGCTGCCTTCCAGTTAAAGTGTTTTTAAATAAAGATGGGGGGGGGGTTGCCCCCAACTTTCCACCTTCTTATTGCTAAGACTACTGTCTTCAATCATGAAGCCCCATTCCACCTCTTTATTATAGAGCTGAGGAAAGCTTAAAAGGGGTAACAATGAATTCTCTGGCTTCTGTAAGCCTGGAAACTAAAAGAAAAAAAATGTATTAAAAAAAAATCAAGTATCTTTCATGTACAATAGAACAGGGTTTGTAAAGTAGACTAAGAAGTTAGAAATAAAGTTAACTTCTGAAATTCAATTAAAAGAATCACAGCTCACGCTATTTTCTAAGTACTACTACACAATTACACTGCTCTGGACTTAAAGTGGGAGAAGGGTCCCATAAGGCACTCTACAGACAGATTTACACTGAGCTTATAGTTACCAATGGTAAATACCTCGGGCATATTAATAAGTTTGCCCCCTTTAAATAAAAGGCAGAACCATAGTTTTCGGAAAATTCCTATTTTCTTAATGTTTTCATTCAAAATTTTAAAGAGGCAAGAAGTTAGCAAAGGGTACAAACACATATCACAAGACAAAGTTCGAGGTACTAAAAAGCAATGAACAATTTAAAATATATTTCATTACTTTAAAACAAACAAACAAAAAAAAACCCTAAACAATAAGGCAACACCTAGTTTCACATATTCAGATTGCTTGAAAATGAACACATATTGGATAAGTGCAATGCTTAGCTTCCAAAACTTCCATAGCCCAGTTCTGGCATTGAACTAATACACCTGCAGACCAGTCCATGCTTTAGGTGGCCATAAAGCTGCCATTTATAGAAACATTTCACTCAAAAATGTTAATTCAGATAGAAATGTTTGAAGCTATAAGCAAGCAAGCAAAGGCTGGATTAACAGCAGCAGCATAGTCCAGAGCTGGCTGCTACAATTACAGCAAGACACAGGAGGCATCCATGGTTTCCTAGAGGAAAACTGCAGTCTTTAACACAGTATTCTGTGTTATGCAAATTGCTCAGACACATGTATTGCAGCTTTACAAACTGACAAAGCCAGCCTGGAAAATAAGATGGGGGGTTGTGTTGTTCCACATCTCTCTTGCATAGAGGCAGTTTGTTTTCTAAGAAGGGTCTGAGGTGAATTCTAAAAACTTATCCCTTCCTCCAAGAAGAGTTCTCTTGGCTCATCACAAACTTCTCAGCCACTTTAGTTCTTAGAGAGAGACCCTAGTGATTCTCTTTTCTACTTCTCCCAGCTCCAGCAGATTTCAGCCATTACTCCAATTATCCAGACTATGATCCATAACTGCAGCTCCTTAGACAAGGAGCATCTATGGATACACTCCTCCACAAACATGGAGTCACTTACTCCATGCTAGATGTCTGCTCACGTTCAGGGGATTGAGATCACAGCTACATTGCACTTTGAGGAAGAGGATAATGCACCTTATGCATTAAGGCACATTAAAGAGGCATTCCATGCTTCATTTCCAACTTTCTTTTAAGGCATAAATAAAAGCAGCTGTTAGAGGTATCAAATCTTGAGTCCACCATAAAATCACGTTCCTTAACAGAGCTGCAGAGCACAACTGTTTCTGCTCTGATTTATTAATAAACACACACAATGCGATAGCCTCTCCTAGAACACAGCCTTCCAGCAAAGCAGAATAAGCAACTTTTAAGTTAATTACCATCATTACACTTCATCTTGTAGAAGTCAGCGCCAAAAATACAGGTATGAGCTCTCTCCTGCTTTCTGATTCTTTTAAATGATTCGGTTAACTTATTGAAATCAGCTAAATGAGAAATACAGCAGCTCACTAAATACCTGTCACATATATACTTGGTTAATGCAAACTGCTTTTCAATTAATATGACTATATCAGGTGTTTTTTATACTTTTCTTGGCTATACATCAGGATATTGAGCACACAGGTTCTCTACTAGTGCCTAAATCTGCCCATAAACAAACCAGTAACTCATGTCAGCCCACCCAGCTCAGTCAACCACACAGAGTCTTCTCCCCCATCCACAAGAAACTCAACAGCTCCTCAGCAAAACAGACCCCCAAAATTTGCTTTTAGTGCCTATTCCTTCTCCACACAACTTCAAACCTGAGGCACAGTTCTCCAGCTCCACATTTGGCCAAACCCACAGCCCTTTGAGCCATCACAAACACTGCAGACAGCACAAGTTGCAGGAACTTTTCCTGAGCCACCAACTATCTCACTCCCATCCAGCTGCAGCTTTTTTAGGGTACTTCCCTGACAAGTACAAGTGTGGGCCCCACCCTAATTAGTATCCACCCCACACTGACTCTTAACACCTTCTAGGATGGAAAGCTGTTGCTGAAAGCAGTTTTTCACAACTAGAAATAGCATTTTTCCTTTGTGTGCTTTCCCAGTAACGCTTCAGGACTATTTAAATTCTCAGTGCAAACTTGAGAGGTGGGTGCTGGAAGTTGCTCTCACTCATTTTGTGCTAATTCGAGAGAGGAGAGACTCGCCAGTCCTCGTTGTCTGCTCCCAACTCCTTCAGTACAGAGCAAAAAGCTGAACCAAACACGTGCTTGAACAAAGCCTTGTCATTCTCAAGTTTAAATTCATGAGTCCTTGACATCAGCTTTCACACATGCATGTAGCATCTATCATCTACTATTAAATACTGTGAATATGGGTGTTGAATATTAATCTTACTGCTTTTTATCCCTCTCCTTCTGTCAAAATTGTGTACTTTGACCCCACAGTCCTCAGAAACAGAGAACAGAAGATATAAATTAACTAGGACTCTCAATTCCCAAAGTTTAAAACAATCTGGCACCTTGTATTAACTGGAAGATTTCTAGGAACCCAGTTACTGAGGTGGCAGTCTGTCAGCTTGCAGCAGGTGATTCCTCTGTCTTAGCTGGATCCTGTCTGCAAGGATTGATCGCACCCCAGTTCATATCACACTGTCCCTCTTCCTTCCAGGATGTCAGGAGCTTCCACATCTTCCAGCTACCTGAATGTTTGTTCTTCTTCATTTGGTTTTATTTGTCCATCTACATCACCGAGGCATCTTGGTCTAACAGTGACTATTGCGTGGCTGGTGAATAAAGGGGAAGAAGTGGTTTAAATTTCACATAACATCTGCTTTTCTGGCAATGAACAGCCATGATTTCCTTCTACACCCTGAAATGCTCCAAAATATGGCTCTTCCCTGCCTTGGGGTAGAAATAGCTCATGCACCATCTGCCTACATGTTGCACATCTTTACATGTTTTTCTGTTCACTCATATTGTCTCACCACAAAAAAATCTGCAATCAGATTTCTTGATAACAAACATAGACTGAAGCTATTTGGGGCCACATTCATCCTCTGAATCAGCAGGACAGAGCCTGCTCCAAGCTGGAAGATGTTTTGCCATGCTAACCTGAGCTAGCGTGCTTGGTGACAGCCATGGTATTTCATCTGTGGTGTAATACTGCATTCACATGGCTTTGTGGTACAAGGAATGCCCATGGGGTATATAGTGCCATGCTTTGTTGGACTGTATCAGCAAAAACACAGAATACGATTAAACATTCCAGAGATTTATGATAAACCATAGCTTTTCCAATAATTAACAGCACAAAACACTAGGAAGGACTGTTAAACACATTCTGGTTTGGGGGGGGGGGGGGGTGTTTCAAAAATGAGATTTGGAAAAGTAATGCTTAAGTTTCTCTTTCCAAAGACAAATATATTGGCATTAGGAAGCCACCAGTGATCTGTAATAGGCAGTGCTAGGAATTTTCCCGCTGCTATTCAAAGTTGCTAGAATTTCAATCAGAAGCTGTGATTAACCATGCAGCAAACCTATAATCAGGAGACCAAAACCAGAAAAGTTGGCAATACTGCATCACTGGGTGCTTGTTAGGGAGTTGTTTAGGATACACAGGACACCCAGAGCAATGGTAATTCAAGATATATTGCAGATGGAGCAACTCTACCACTCATGCTCTAGAAAGTCTTATCCAATTTATTAAAACTAAGAGACTGCTAGAACAAACAAAAACCTCAAGGCAGATTGTATCAATTGACACAAAGTTTTCAAACACTTCATCAACTCTAGTCCTGTACTCCAAACTCAGAAGTCAGAATAAAGTTCCCAGATTTTTCCAGAGTAAAATGTCCAGGGTTACTACAACAAAAATTAAAAGGTTAAATCATGTAAATATTATGAAGTTAACTTCTTCCTCTGATGACAAGAGGAAGAAACATCTTCAGATAATGATTATAAATGTGACATTGACCCAGCAATGGTCTATTAAATTAGAAAACTACTGCAATTGATTGAGAACACTTGGACCACACCTACACAGAAATTTCTGATAGGAAAAAATATCTTCTCTTCAGAAAAGTCAGGCTTTTGAAAAGCTGATTTATTCTAAACAGAAACTTAGTGAATTTTTCCACTTCATTGATCAAATGTATTAGAACAAAAATCCAATTACTATTTCCGATTGATTTATTGGCAGGTCTTGGAGACCTCATTCCAGTAAAAATATTATTTTTGTATCTTCCAAACCAGGAGGATTCACAGCTTGGAAAAGCAACCTTCTGTCACAGAGGAAGTATTAGATTAAATATGAGAGTAGCAATGTGGTTTTGTCAGCAGAACTTGCTGCAATGCTATGTTCAGGCATCTGAAGTATTTTTCAGCACTGCAAGAGCACATTAAGAGATGAACTCATGTCACTGTACACTGTATTAAATTCGAGGCTAAGTCATTTGCAGCAGATATCACATTTCCTACTTGTTTTGCACAATGTTAGCAAACCGAGCTTGCAGTAGGGACTACAGTGAGTCAGAAATGTTCTAGTTTCCATTAAAAAAAAGTCAATTTAATGAAATCAAAATGTTTAAAAGGCCATGTTCCTGTCCTGTAGCATTATGGGCCATTGCTAGATTGGGGGGTGAGATTTCCTTCACAAAGTCAAAGCCATGCCCCTGTCCTCACTGTGCTTTAGGGCAAAGGGGGGCTCATAGGAGGCAGTGCAGGTGTTTCTCTGGCTCCAGTTCCCCCCCGTACTGGGAGCGATGGAAGGAGATAAATACTGGGGCTCTGTGCTCTGTGCAAATGCAAGTGTCACGGTTTAACCCCAGCCAGCAACTAAGCACCACACAGCTACTCGCTCAGTCCCCCCACAGTGGTTGGGGGAGAGAATCAGAAAAGCAAAAGTGAGAAAACTCATGGGTTGAGATAAAGATAGTTTAATAAGTAAAAGCCACACACGCAAGCAAAGCAAAACAAGGAATTTGTTCGCTGCTTCCCATCGGCAGGTGGGTGTTCAGCCATCTCCAGGAAAGCAGGGCTCCATTACTAACAGTTACTCGCGAAGACAAACGCCATCAGTCTGATGACGCCCCCCCCCCCCCCCCCCTTCCTTTTTCTTCCCCCAGCTTTCTATGCTGAGCATGACATCTTATGGTCTGGAATATCCCTTTGGGCAGTTGGGGTCAGCTGTCCCGGCTGTGTCCCCTCCCAGCTTCTTGTGCACCCCCAGCCTCCTCGCTGGTGGGGTGGGGTGAGAAGCAGAAAAGGCCTTGACTCTGTGTAAGCACTGCTCAGCAATAACGAAAACATCCCTGAATTATCAACACTGTTTCCAGCACAAATCCAAAACATAGCCCCATACTAGCTACTATGAAGAAAATTAACTCTATCCCAGCCAAAACCAGAACAGCAGGGTGAGTGGCAGGGCTTGCAGACACAACATATAATACAGGTGCTACAATGTGTGGTGAAGTCCCACCATGCTGCAGCAGTCCTCCCCGTCATTTCCAGACTTGCTTGGAGGTGACCAGAAGACTCATCTTTTTTCAAACTTTGTCCAAACCCGCACCTCAGAAATCTGACTACTCACACATCAGGTATCAAACCACTCCCCTGTGGAGACATATCCCAGCTTCCACTGCAGAGGTGATGCTGGAAGTGAGTTGGTTTTCTGGCTCTGAGTTGTACAAACCTACCTCATTCACTCCTTGAAAGGGAAATCTAGAAAACCCCCTTTAAAAGGAAGCTGGCACATGGAAATGATTTCTTATCCCAACCATGCTTCTCCAAGCAGCATCCATTCTCCTCCTGCTTCTCCTTCCCAAAGGATGGGTGCGTTCACCGCAGTGCACGCTTCATGCAGCCAACAGTATTTCCAGCTCCCAGCAGCTGCCAGCTCAGTCCTCCCAGTGGGGGAGAAGCCAATCAAACCCAGGATTCATAGTGCTGTCACTGAAACAAAAGCAGCACCTTTTGCCAGGCTGCAGAGCTTGCAAGGTGTTCACTGGAGACTAGATGCTGACACTGAGACATCTTGCAGACCACAAGCACAACTGGGGGGGGGGGGGGGGGGCCACAGGAAGGGATTTTAAGTGGTCAGCCCCTCACGACCCACAGGGTCAGCGTCTCTAGATGAATGCCCATCCTCAGATCTATTCTAGCTTGCTCCTTCTCAGATACTTCTGGTATCTAGTATTTCTCATTTACTTGTCGAATGACATAAAAAAAGGGGGAGAGAGTGAATCTATTCCTATTTTATAATATTTTTTACTGAAGGACAGACTACTCTTAAGCCCAGGCCTGTGCTAGGCATTTTGCATTGCCCTGGAAGAATAATGGACAAGAAATAACCATCTGGAAAATACAAATTAATACACAAACCAAGCTACTGGCCTCTCTCAGCAGATTATTGCTGGCTCCCCTTGACCAGGTAGAAGACCGTAGTCTATAACGATTCAGCTTCTTCACTGGAAAACTTTCTTCTTTTCCATAAGTAAATCGTGGAGAGATGAACTGTTTTTATGCACCAATTTAAGGTAAAAAAAAAAAAACCAAACCTCAAGCTTTTTAATCACCATGTCTGAGAAAGCTACCAAAAAACTTCTTGGTAAATTTCTCACATGCAATGTCAAATTGATGTACATCAAGCTGCTGTCACCTTTACAGTGTACACAGTGTTCTGAGGCTGCTGAATTCATATATCTCTACGTAATACCTTTTCTCCTATAAATAAATATTCCATCATAGCCACTGAACATTTCTCCATATCTGACTATTTAAGAAAGAAGTTACAAGAAAAATTTGGAAAACAGAAAACTAAGTTATTTGTCAATATTTCTTAATCACTTTGACTTTTCAGCACTTTACCTACTGACAATACCTTTATTAATGCATGCCTTAATTTCAAGAAATTGAATTTTCCTTGACTGGAATAAGCTGGGATAATGAATTTAATGATAATACACTAGTATATAGTAATATTTTCAATTGCTTTTAACTCTTTGTGCAAACATTTTCTGTTCAAAAGTTATATGACATATAGTCCACATAATGGTTGCAGACCCAGATGTACAGCTCTAAGTTGTCCGCGTAACAAGTCAGGAAATTAAACCTGCTATTCTACAGTGGTCCGTAATTTCGCACCTGTAAGTTTACCAGGAATTGCATTAAAGCTCTGCGGCAAAATCAAGTGAACTAACAACTCAGACTTCAGAGGATTTTATTTTATGCTAGATACGGTGTAAATATGCTTGGAAGGCGATATATTTCTTTTTGATTTACCCATCTCAGTTTAGTGTCACTGATATCTTCAGCTGCCAGAAATGGTAAATAAATGTGATAAACAACATGTGCAGTCTAGTCAAATATACTCTCATTGCAATGAAACAAGGGAAGTATTACAAAATATGTTTGTGATCAAGCGCAGAATATCAACCAGTTGTAGTGTTACTAAATTTTAGCGTATACTGTATTTCAGATATTGACACAATTTTATCCACAACGTATTGTTTTGCCGTCAATTTTTGTCACAACAGTTATTTCCTTCTTGCTAAAATGACATTTTTCTCAGGGATTTGATCTCTGACATTATTTTGCATTTGAAAATTTCCATTTGCTTTGGATTAGAGAAGTAGGGCTCAATGAACCTGGGCAAAAACTTGGCAAAAGGCAGAAACCATTATTGTCAAGTGCAGATAATCCACATCTGAAAGCTGCTAATCAAAACTGCTCAAGCATGGAAAAGATATTGACCGCTCTTCCTATTAGCTTGCAAAAATAAACAGATTCACAGCTCTGCTGAGGACTTTGCTCATTAATTCCCTGTGAGAGTTAAACTTGATCACTGAATAAATTACTCATACATTATTTTGCTATCTTATAAAATTCTAAAGTAAATTAGTCTAATAATGAAAAAACTCTGACTAATAGAGTTTGAAAGCAAAAGTCATGCTTCACATTCCTGTGGAAAAACCCAATAAAGTAAAAAAAAAATTTTTAAATCTGCTTATGACAAGGCAACAGGCCCAATATTTGACCCTTGTTCACCCTCTTAAGTCTAACAGTTTCCATGAATTTACACAAAACCGTAGACATCATAATTTTGGTATACTCAAAGCAAATACAGTATAAGTGTTTCCTAAAAGGACTCTTAGAGCTAGGACTGAATGAGGCTGAGCTCTAAATTAAAATGCCACAGACAGCTGGTGAAAGAATAGCTCCTGGCAAAAACCCCCATTCACTTGCAGTCACGTGGTGCTTCTGTAAAAGAAATTGGAAGAAACAAGGGGGGCAGGGGGAAACCAACACTGTACATCAACAGCTTAACCATTCAAGCATTACCAGGTAAGCATATTATTTTTCTGTGAGTTAGGTTTTACCCTGGAGAGGTGCTGCAGGTTACCTGGCAGCTCTGGCACAGGTTAAGAGCAGCCAGCACAGGTTTAGCAGCCCGGAGGCTGGGGCTGCTTTCCAGCACTGCGCTCCTGCCCAGAGCAGTGTGTGCTGCTCAGAGGCAATAAACCTCTGAGCCATCCTTGCATCCCCTGGTTGTAACTCTAGCAGGAACACAAGTTACCCAGCATCAAGCAACCTCATCTGGGCATGGAAAGGCAGGTGGGGTGCGATGGCTGCTCCTGAAACCTCTGGTGGGAAACTCATACCAGGGTGGCAGCCAGACCTTTTGCGTGGGGACACAGGACTGAATTACAGCTTCTTAACAGGCAGACTAAAGGGTAAGCCGAGAAGGAAGAAAGAAAATCCCAAAAAACAGCTCAATCCAGAAGTCTCTTTAGACTTTGCTGGAATGCTAGCAGACTGAAAATCAGCAGAAGACAAACAGAACTTGGCTAAAGAACATTATCAGCTGGCATTTGAATAGTGTAAAATGAGACAATCCAGGAATGCATGCTGGGTGACCCAGAAGTGCACATGAACTCCAGAAAAAGCTTGGACTGAAGGAGAAACCTTTGTGATGGACTTTGTGAAGACCTACCAGAAAAGCTTTCCTGGCAGAAAACAGAAGAAAAATGAACATACCACACAGATGTAATGTAGAAAATGCTAGGAGGTGCATACTATGGGCAAAACAAATTTGGAACCAAAAGAGAAGAGGAGCAAATTTGTGCCACTGACAGTGCCCAGTGGTCACTGTCCATCCACTCCATAACCCCACTCTTGGCTCTATGGGATACACGCTGTCAGTGATGTGAGGCTGTAAAAAATGTTTTCTATCCTGTCTTAAAACAATGTGCTTCTGCAGAATTAATATAGAGAACCGAGGGCTGTTCTGCATAAGGCAGACCTTTTTGAAGCCATGTAGCTCCAAGACATTATTTTAATTGAACAAAAAAATCTTTAGTTCTGATTAAGAAGAAAAAGTCAGGTGACTAGCAAATTCAATGTCCAAATGTAAAAAGAGACAAAACACGATCAGAGCATTGTTCTCTGTCTTGTAACAGTACTCTCAGGCTCTTCTGATCAACTGTTTCCTCCTTTAGAAAAGCCCACACTTTTTGAATTGCACGGCCTATGACAACAAGATTAAAGAGAATAACTATGTATTTGTTCTGAACAAGCTGAAAAATACATGATCCAAGGTTTCTCTGAAACAGAAATCAATTTTCTGTAAAACAAGCAAGCAACCACACCTTGTTTTATCAGACAGGGTCTTCCTTTGGTAGTAAGAAATACCAGTACCAGTATATTGATGTACCTGTAATCAATCTTGATGACGATGTTCCCTGCTAAACCACGCTCCTCTAACCTCTGTGGGTAGCACAGCATCAACTTAACCAAAGTAGAAATAAGAGGCTACCCATTAATTAGCAGTCTCAGTTGCCACAAATCTCTAGGGACAGGGAAGGTATCCTTGAGGAAGTCTAACTCAACCATTGCCCTGTTCTTAGACTCTTCCCCAAGCTTTCTTTTTGGGATACCATCAAAAAAGACCCAGGATATTGGGCTTGATCAACCTTCATTTCAAGCATATGTTTTCAATTCTTATGTGATTAAAAAAAGACTTTTTTTTTAAGTCTTAATCCCACATACACTATTTAATTTACATAAAAACCAAAAAGATTTCTCTGCTTTGATGTGCACTTATCAGACACAGCAGACCTGGAATGGATATATCCAGAATGTACAACAGCCTACAGTACGCTGCTTGCTAGATGGCAGCACAGGCAGTTAGTGCAACACAGGAGGGGTCTACAGACAGCAAGGAGGGAGGAAAAGGGAGGAGCAGCACATTCCCATTGCTAGAGCATCTGACAGAAGATGGTCTATGCAAAGAGTAGCAGCACTCTGGGAGATGGAAAGCAGGGAGACTCCTGTTGAAACACATCGCAGTGGCCACAACAGTGACTTATGTATTGTTTACTTCTTCTCAGGGCCACCACTGGGTTCCCAGCAGCATCCTCTCTTGCATAAAAATGACAATTGTGAATCATACTTTAGTCAGGTTTCATTAGGTTTATCACTGAACTGAGCCATTAAGGACATGCGGGATTCAGATCACTCTCAAAGATCAGTTATTGGAAATATAAAGCAGCATATAATTCAATTTCTTCTTTTCCATGCAGGACATTAATTCATCAATTGATGTTCATGAACAAGAGCTATTGCACTGGCACGGACTGAGCTGCAAGTTTTCTCTCACAGCTGCTTGTGAGACTGCACAATGTTGTCTTCTCAAGCACAGCCATGTGTAAGCCAAGGGCAGGCATTTTTGTTCTGGTGCTCTAAATTAAGCTCCATAACATACAGGACGACCAGAAGTCCTTCAACTTCCATATATCCAGAGCTACTGCTAAACCAACAGGAGAGCACAAATATCTTAGAAACTAGCCAACCTATATTCACCTGTTTATATATAGATTTAAAAGCCTGACTTGAACACCCACTTTAAAAGTGCTGGCTTCTTATCAAATCAGTAACTGTTCTTCAGCAGAACCAAAGACAGATTGCATGAAACATGTTGTGATTTGCAAAGCTCTGTAAATATAAGCTAAGAAGTATAAAAAATGTGCTTATGAAAAAATACGTGGCCCAAAAAGTAATTAAGGAAAGTATGCATAACAAAACAAGTTAGATATAAATGCAAATTATGCTGCACAATTCAGGACATTCTACAAAATAAATAGAATTTAACCAGTTTATGTAGGATACTAAGAAAAACCTCACATTCTGTTATTAACATGAAGAGGATTTAATTAGCAGCAGGGGAAGAGTGGAAAGAAAACTATCCCAGCTAGACGAGAAAAAATTATTTTTAGTAGTAAGAACATTTAAAACTTTGACAAGTATAAGTTCTCCTGCTTCAAGTCTTTATTGAGCTTCTTACTGATGTAAGGAGGAACCAAAATCCTCTGGGGCAAGCTATTCTTGTATTGCTCCATCAACGTTTCTCACATTCTCCCTTCAAAAAGCTGGTCCTGACTATCACTAGAGACAGAGTGCACAGATAGGGGGTCCTTGTTTTTATCTCATGTGACAACTCCTATATTATAAAATCCTAAAAACAAGGAATCATGATGCCTAAAAATCTGTGTATGCTCAAATGTAGGGATCCAAATCCAACAGGAAGCCTTAACAAAAGTCTTTTTATTGATTTCTGTGGACATTACGTGGGACCCTAGAGATCTCAGCACAGATGAGAACTGTAAAATATATTCACAGTCCTGTCAAAACCTGAAGACTAATAACCTAATGTGAAGTTGCTAAATTGGAGATCCAAAGACATCCATCAAAATTTTATTGAGAGGCATGAACATTTCAAGTGACTTCAGGGTAATACAAGCTTGGAACACAGTAAAAGGGGATGTTGCCTTTTGCTTTTCAAGCCCAGTTAAACACTGTCATCCTCTACAGAAAAGTTAGACTGATAGGGGAGGAAATGAAATTCACTACTGAAAAAATGTGTAAATCCACTGGAAAAATTGAACCAGATAGAAACTTCTGCACAAGCCTGAGCAACACAGGCTTGCTGAATTCTAGGAAGCATCACACAGGAGCAGACACCTCCAGCCTGTCTCACCCTGCCCCAGGAGGACCATATCCTAGGACAATGAGGAGGTCAACAGCTCCATGTGCACACTTCACTTGTATTACAGCTCCATACAGCAGCCCACCTTCCAGCAGTGCTACCTTCCCACGTTGCCACTGCTGTGCTCTCAGAGTCTAACAGCAAGCCTATAGTATAGAGTAATACTGGTAAGCGGTGGGAAATGTGTAAAATTTCAGATGGCATAAAAAGCAAAACACAAAAGAGTGGCTTAAAACAGGCTTTATAGTACCTGGATGAAACAATTCATTCTACAAAATAACTTTGCTATCCTTTGGTTTTAGGCACCTGTCTTGCAGTCCACACAGGCAGACCCTTTCTAGCAAACAAAGATCAGTAGCCTCACTTCAGTTTATTTTCTGTCCCAAGATAAAACCATCTACCAACAGTTTACAGTTACAATAAAATTCCTCTTATTATGTTGGTTTAACATAGGATGTGAACTGCATCCTTATTTTTATAGCATGGTTCATTAACACTCATGAAATTCCTGGGGGAAATCTATTTTCCATCTTTGAATTTTCCAAAACTGATTTAACAAATTTCAACTTACTATCTCAGAAATAAAACCAGAATGATTACACTAAAATATATCTAGAAACTTTCCCAGACATTCAGATTTCTATGCACCTGCCAAACTGCCAATATAGAGACACACAGGTCTGAATTTAACATACTGTCGTCTTTTCTTCAAGGCATCATTTTTAGTTCATGTTGCATTATGTAGATTTCATAGTGTTATGCTGACACATGACATGAAATTAAACTAGAGAACCTAATTCTCAAACTCAGGTGCATTTAAGGAAAAATAGTAAGTCATTAATTTTAAGGTGCTAGACAAAGTTTTGTTCTACATAAAACTGCACTATAGCATGACTAAGACGATTGACAGGTTTTGGTATATTCTGTAACAATTCCTGTGTACTCTGTATTATCTTCAATAATAGGATGTTTGTTATAAGAATGGTTTGCCTCAACAGAGGTCCATGGGAAGAAAACAAGGAGAAAAAGATCAGGTTCAAGATAAACCACTCCTTAACAATTAATTTTTAAAGACTAATGTCAGGGCCACAATTTAAAAAAAAAAATGTTAGCTTACCTTTCTAAGTTTGATTAAAGCTCAGAAACAGGAACACAGAAGATTTGTTGTCAGGTTTTAAAGGACTGTTTATCATCAAGACAAAGTTGGCAGTGATGTGAGGGAAGATGAAACTGGCACAGAAATGTAGCGTGAGTGCCTAAGAACCTGAGTTTGCAAGTGATCATCAGGCAAGGTTTCAGATACAAAAACATCATATGTTGCTAATAATTCTTAAAAGGTAATGAAAAATCCACAATACCTTGCATTTATGGCTTTTGAAGGGATCAGATATTCTCTACTAGTCAAAATCTTTTCAGAAGATATAAGCAGGGGAGGCAAGATTTGGCTGAACTCCTGCCTGCAACACAGGCTATCAAGGCCCTTGGCTCACACTAAGAGTACAGGAATTGTAAAATTTTGTCCCTAGAGAAAAAGGCACAAGGACTAAATTTGGGGAGCAAACACTGGGACAGAGGAAAAAAAGGAGGGAAATGTAGGCTTGCCTGCAACACTGGGACACAAACAGCAGATCAAGAGTCTGAAGACAACTCACCAAGACTTCGAGAACTAATTTTTAGCCACATCAGGAGTAGAGTCAGTAGCAATTAATCCTTCTCTCTCTGCACAGGCAAGACAGGCAGGTTTTCAGAAACTGTTTTGGGCTCTTATGGAAACTAACAGAATATTTTCTTTTCAACCAAAATGCACAAAGTGAGAACAGGTGGCAATGCTCCCTTTCCTGAAACTGGATAAAGTTAAAGGGAGGTTTTGCAGACATGGTTGTCGTAGTTCTTCCACATTTAAACTAGTTCACATACAGCAGGTAATAGAAGCTCTTGCTTTCCTGTGAAATATTGCACCAGAGAACATGACTCTGTCGGTTTCCTCCTGTTTCCAGGACTGCATAAACTATTAAAGTTTCAGTGCTGGCATAAACACGCTCTGAAAATATTTTTACCATTCACATGTAGAACATCAGATTGCCCTGAGGAGCCCAATTACAACTCACTGTGTACCTTAAGCCAAATTCCCAGCAACAAGGTGCTCACTTAAAACATCAAAAGTAAGTTTTGATCAGGAAACAAAATGCAGTTGTGGATTGGTTATGCTTCTGCCTTGTTTTCAAGTTAGAGAAACTGGTTCACCAGCAGCACTTCTATCACAGACTATGTCACAGTACTCAGTCAGAAAGGCTTCTGACTTTCTGATACGATTCAAACAAGTTCAGTGACTACTGAAGCCTCTGACAGGCCTTCTGTCAGATTGGGGTGAATGAATTTTGCAGCTGCTTTCATGGCTGGTTCAGCATTCAGATTTCTCAATAGGCTCAATCACAGATCTCAACACACTCGTTCTTACCCAAAGAAACAATGTGTTTCTGGTCTCAGGTGTAAACTGAGACCAAATTACTCAATATTGTGTAAAACCAGATTAAGCAAGGTCAGAATTAAACCATTAACATCTGCAATACAGGCAAAAAGCAAAACCAAAATAAATATACTTATTTTCTGTAAAAAAGAAAAAGTTGATAAGGAAAAAGGGAAATAATTCTTTCCTTAAAAAAACAAAGCAGGAGATCTTAGTGTATCATCTAGACAGCTGTACCATTTTATAAAACAGATTTTTGTGATGATCACAAAAGCCTGACAATAATTCTCTATTTTAGACAGGAATAACAATTCTTTTGTTCTGGTTGCTCTTCATCTGATGCCTTTCAAGTAGGGAACAATCATTTTCAGTTTTCAGAAGAAGCCAAAAGAGATTACCTGTATTTCATCTCATAATCAAAGCTGTCCTATTTGTAGTACAATCTATATTTGAATCTTATTTGCCTATGTGAAGACACTTCATATGCATTTAGCTTTATACATTGTGTATCACTAAAAACCAAACAAAGAGAACCATATTCTCTTTCCTTGAAAGTAAATGCAATTTTTTGCTTTGATTTCAGAGATAACAGCATTGAGTCCTGAATGCAGACAGGTGGTCTTAGGAACAAAAAACACACTGTGGCTCACTAAGGCGCAGGGAGATAGCACAAACTTCTAAAGCCACTAATGTTTATGTTTTTGTAAATATACTGTGTACAAACACTTTTGGATTATTATCCTCAAGGATTGTCTTGGGATGTAGATAAACTAGAATAAAATGAGCTTGGAGCATTGCTCACTGTAACACTATGTTTGACTATGAACATGCTTTTTCCTCCATAACTACATAAATTCTTGCCAATCAAGAAGGATTACTTATTCAAACCCAGAAGCACCTACACTGGCTTTAGAACTGGGGCTGAATTCAAACATTTCTTTCTCTCCACTTCAAATTCTGCTGACATCTTTCAGCTGAAGATAAACAAGTGGCAAAAAATACGTGTGTGCTATTCATCAAGCAAATATTTTTTAGTTCAGTGCTGTATCTACAGCTCAGCAGATCAAATCTAAGCAGTCCTGGCAGTGTTCTCCGCTATTCCACAGAAGTTTTTATACTACCACCAGCACCACAGTAATTTCAATCGTGAGGAAAGCCATGTTAAGCAGGTGGCTAATCAGCAAACTCTATGAAATGATTTGGCAATTTCTACCTAGTTCTTGGTGGATAATCATGCATGTCACACAAGCTGCCAGTGTGGCTGAGTATCCAGTTGGCAGGTTAAACCAATTAAGGAATGAGTAGATGAAGACACAAGAGAAATCTTAGATTAAACTCTGATTGCCTGGCACATTTTATAGGAGGTAACAGGGACACAAGGCAAGAGAACCCAGTCCTCAAGGGATTTTACTCACATAGTAACTATGTGTTCACTTTGCTGCAGCAGCTTAGAATGTGGGGAAGAAAAAGAGTGGTCAGAGTAACTCCCTCTTGCCAGAGCCGCGGTGGAGCCAGAAGCATCTCCACGTACTTCACTCACCTACTGCTCAAGCTCAGAAACTCAGTGCTGCCTGTCTGGCTTTAAGTGGTAAGTCCAACTGTTGTCACTACACTGACAGTTCCTATACTTTGCCTTCCTTTTAACTGGGAAACACACAGGAAGAATGAGGTGGGGAAAACGTAGCTAGATTTCAGTTTTGATCATCTGTGTTGTGCACTTGGAAAATCACCTCATAAGTAATGAAGTCAAATATAGTGCTGGCTGCCCTCAGCAAGAAGGGAAAGAATCATCTTGATCTGATCACATAAATATTCAACAAACAGTTTTTGACTTTCTGCAGAGCGCTCATTACACAGACCAAATTTTAGTCTGATTGCTTCAACCACTGTGCTTTTCCTCTTAGCATAATTTATCTCAACACAAGCATTTTAGCACATAAATTAAGCTACCTCCAAACAGACAGAGATTAAATAGCCTATACCAGCAAAAAGCTTTTTAGTGTAAGTCATTCATTGCATTTACAACATTGTGCTACAAAGCAAACTTAAAATGAAAAATACAGTATGTCAAATAGAAGTAAACAATCTCTCGTTTTAGACATATTTAAGCAGAAGCTGAAATGCATGCTCAGAATTGACATCAAAAGTTTATAACTTTCTAGTGAGTTTTTCTTGCTTTGTATTATGTTATTGCTTTGCATTGAGGATGAATTGCTTTTTGAATAGCAGCTCCACCTTATTTCAAGCGATCAGTGTGATCTAAGTGACTGGGTGCAAGCTGTACGCTGGGGTGCATCTGTGCTGCTCTCTCTGACTGCTTTGCCATCTCAGTGAATGTGTATCAGTTTACAGATGATGTCTTAACAACATTTTAAGAAGGACTTTGTTTGCAGAAACAACTTATTTTTAGAAGATATACTTGAAGTTCAAACATGTAGCGCTCTCTGAGTCATCATCTTAGAAATTTAGACACTCCTGAAGGAAGTTGTGTCAGAGTGTGACCAAGACAGTCTTCCTGTAATGGCATTTTGCATGACATCATCACCTATTTGAGAAAGCAGAACAGACGTCATTTTCCTGTTTGCCTCTTGCCAAGCACAGGGCTCTCAATTCTTTTCCAAAGACTTGGGAAGGCAGGAGTTACTCACAGAAGTAAGACTCAATAATCCACCAGTGGGTTATTCCTCACTTGCCCTGAATCAATACAAAAAGAAGAGTATGGAAAAAATGGGGGAACTAAGACATCACTCTTAACTCTTACTTTTTTTAATGGAAAAGCTTAAGTGTGCACCTGAGACACTAACTGTTAAGAAATTGTAATTCATCCAAATGCAAAAGTTGTCACCTAGGACCTGCAAGCTTTATTTATCTTTCACTACATTTCCAGGCCTAAATTCTCCAGTCTAAAGAAAAACTGGTGATTAGGATATAAAAGGCTTTTATAACACTTTCCTACTAGGACTACTGCCATGCACAGAGAACAGCAGGAATCCCACAAGGTAACACTGTCTTACCCATTATGTAAACATTTCTCAGAGAAAACAAGTTTTAAGCAAATATACAAGCAGCTCAGGACAAGGAGCAGAGCTTTCAGTTTGGCTTTGTAAGTGCTATCAGAAGACAAATTGCACTACCTTTCTTTTCCCATTTCCAAGTGGAGACTTTAGTTAACCACTTCTCTGAATCCTATTTTCCCAGCATAAAACACTACCCTGCTACTTAGGTTTCTGCCCAGCAGCTGCATCTGCTCAGAATGTCAGACTTGCTAACAAAACTAAAAGCTACCAGAGGGAAGACCTTGGCACAATAGTTATTACTCTCTGACCTTGGCCAGCAACATGACAACAGTCACAGTTCAGGATGAGAACACTTTTCACTGAGACAGCCAAGTAGATATATAGGCTATTTCACTTCAAGGGTATATGCGTTTTGAAAAACTGACGCCTTTCAAGACTTTTGCTACTTAAAAGTTTAATATAATGTGAGACAGGACAAGGGGCACCAGGGCACCAAAAAGCCTGCTTATGAAAAGTAGATGCTGTTCATTGAAGTCACAGCAATAGAACTAGTCAAAAAATGACAGTAGTCACAAACTATTTTTCCATACATTTTCCTAAGGCTTGCAGGCAGGTACATGTTTAGATTTTTTAAGTGCATTGGGCAGATCCCTACAAATCCCAGAATACTCAACTTGTTCACTGGCATCAGCTGTTCTGACCAAACTTGTCTTGCTCTTCAGTGGATTAATCTGTCCTACAGCCAGAAAACTGCTTTCCTAAAGAAATGAAACTAAGCAAACTATATCCAAATATAACAGCCTTCCTAACCACAAAACTGGTCAAAATAATTAGCCAAGTTCATACTTCTCATTGCCTTGAGTTTTCTACCGCTACCACATCTAGCTACTATCAGTCCAGATGCACACAAGTCCTTGGCATCCAAGGAGGAACGTTAAAATTCTCAACACTGTTCATTTTTGTTCTTCTAGAGTCCAAACCAATATACATCCATCATTCTCACCTGTATAACATCAACTTTGCCTTCTTCTGCTATTATCAATATAGCACGAGCACAGCAATTGGAGTTCTTAACCCCACAGAGAAACATTACAGACGCAATCAGTGAGGTTTGGCACAGATTCATCCTCTGGGAAATGTCCATGTCTCAGATGTAACTAAGCCCTAACCCTTCAAAGATGCAGTATATTCCTCAGAACACACAGTGACATCATTTTGTGTGCCTTGTCACAAAACCCCAGAGACACAAGGAGAATCAACCTCTACCTTAGGTCCTTTGGTTATCAGTTTTGTTCCCTATAAATGCACGAAACCCTGTCTGGGACCAGCAATGACATAGCTCAGCAGGACTGAAGGGCAGCAGAGAGGAATATATGGGGAATCACTCATGTCACAAGGCATACTCTGCAGCAGGTCACCTCCAAAAAGCACGCAAAGCTTGGATCCCAGTTTCTCATACAAAAGGCAGAGTTCATTTTGGGGCAGTGCATTAACTTAAGAGACAGTTTAAAAGGTACATCAGCATGACTGAAAACAGTATGCATTTAAAGTCTACGATACTATTATTTTAGAGCAAGTCCTCTTCCAGGAATGACTTCAAAAGACTAAATTGAAAAATATCACAGGAAGCGATTAATATGCTAATAGTCATTCAAAATGCAATGGGATTCTTTCCACACAAGGGAATTGGTTTGATTTCCGTTTCTAGATGCAGAAGTAATATATTGTTATAAACATAGATAAGTCTGATTTTAGAACATATGGACTCTGCCATGTGGTTGTTTACTTAGATGGGGTGCTTTAATTTGTCTTGGCACTTTCTAGTGTTCAGGGTGTCTTGCAGGGTAAGGAAGAGATGTATGGACACACTGTGGGCTAAGACAGAATATAATTAGAAAGCAAAAGCCTTACAAGATCCTTCTTTATTATATCCACAACGCTGAACACATTATCTAGCTCTGTACCCTATAATAGAACACTCAACATGTACTAAAAGACAAACCAAGCATTAAAATAGCATCATGACCAGCCCTCCATATGTGTTTCCAGTGAGAAGCACCATGTAAAGGCAAGTCAGCTACAAAGAAACCAAATGAGTGTGTATTTTTCATATATAAATTCTATCTTATCTGTTTAGAAAAAACATTAAACAGATCCCTTAGGAGCTCCCAACAGCATCTTGCTCATGAAAAATAAACAAATATATGCTAAATATAGCATTTATAAAATTGTTTATTCACTAAATATAGGCATATAGACTATTTTACTCAAAGACTCCCCTGGAAAATGAGTTAAGACTTAGGCATAACTGAGCCAAGCCAGTCAAGATGAAGGCGTGTAGAATGCAGATCCTGTCTATATATCCTGGGACCATGATAGGTATGGAAGAGGAAAGGGAAGGCAAATACCTGAAAGAAAATACTCAGGTTTGACATTAGCAGATGCTCTGCAGAAAGTTTAAAAAAGGTTTTCTAAACAAGCCTATGTGTTACTGTTTTGCTATGCCAAGACCTAAGGGCACATCCATGCACTTGTATTAAAGGCATGTACTTAACTTTTTACCCAACTAGGCAGCTGAAGAAAGTGCACCAACACTCAAGCCACCATCGCAATTTGTGCAGCAGCAGCAGGAATTGCTCAAGGCTCCAACTCACAGATACGCAGCCTGAGGGGCCATTTGAGAAGCATCATCTCCCAGTTAATTGTATGAGAGCTTTCACCTCTTCAGGCTTGTAGACTTCCACAGACAAACTCAAATCACTGTCGGTGCCAGGCACTTCTCTGCTGCACCAGTGCTGACCTCAGCCAGGAGTTTCTTGCTCCAGTGCAAAACATGGAAGTTTAAGTTAAACTGGCTTTGCCTTAAATGAGTCCTGAATGGAAGACTCATGTAATAGGTAAGAGTACCCCAAGGGCAGTGTGAAGATCTGTGTCCCTATTAGCTGTGTATGTCACCAGAACAGTGCACCAGAGCACAGTTCAAGGTACAAGAAGAAATGGAAGTGACTTCAAAAAAGGAAAGATACATATTTGTGTAACAGCAGCAAGATGGATATTGGGCCAAAAATGGCACAGCAGTATTTCAATGAATGAAAAGATAGCTGCCATTAGGAAGAAACCCTGCCACACTGATTCAGCAGAATTGCAGTTAAGATCAGTGCAGATGAAACCTATACATGACATCTTCAGGTACGGTTTCCTGAGGTCATAACAAAAATTCAGATTGGGATTCCAGTAAGTCTGTAAATAGAAGCATGAGCTACACACAACCACGAGGACTAAAGAAATAAAAATACTCTGAACTTAGTGCCACGGTTTGGGGTATGGTCCCTTGGAGGTGCAGAAAGCTGCATAAAAAATAATGGTCCAGACAGCCAGCAAAGCACAGACCTCTGTTCCAGAAGAGATGTCCCTCAGAGGTATAAACCTCAAAAAAATTGTTGCATACTGAATTCTTCCCCACATTTCTACTTCATTAATTTAATATTTCATTACTGTTTCAGAACATTTTAGCACATGGCAGAACAGTTACCTTAGTCTCAAAGGTGTCCAAGAAATAATATTACTATAAGCAAAGACTGTGTAGTATCATTCATCAGTTAACTTCTCAGTTACATAAACATACTCTGTGTTTAAGAAGAATCCAGGACCACATCGGTCATCTGTTTTATTAATATAGATCATAGGTAGACTCACAGAAAATAAGACAAATTCCTGATATTGCTAGACTAACAGGAACATTGTTCAGATAACTGCCACAACATGGAACTTGTATACAGTTATGAAACATGTGCAATGGAAGTCACATCATCTGTGCAGGGAGGAGTCAGATGGAATTGTAATTCAACTGCCTTCCCAAAGAGGAAGGTAATTGTGGTAATGAAAATCAGCATATCAAAGTGTGTTTGCATATCAAAAGATAACTCAGCCCCAGATAAACAATGTTTCATTTGCATTCTTACAAATTCCCAGAATTAATCAAGGCACAATATAAAATTTCCCTAACTTAATTAGCATGAACAAAAGGGAAGTGGAAGTCCCACATACTGCTTTGAAGACTCATTAGTGCTCAACAGCATCCTGATAACATTCAAGTGCAATTAGAGAGGGGTACCAGAGCAGAATACATTTTGAAAGACAGAGCCACAGAGGCAGAGGACTGAGATACTGCCAAAAGATGCTGCAGAGAAACACAATGTGACGTAACAGCTTAATACCAGACATATTCTCTGCAGAACTGCTGCTTTTATTTGATTTTTTTCCTGTAAATTTATTCCAGTTTTGTAACCACTTCACTAGAATAAAATTTACCACTCTGATTTTTAAATTGTCAGCAAGAGGAACTCCTACATATTTTTACTTCTTTGAAATGAATCCTAATCATATGGCGATGCAAGGATATCCTGTAGTTGTCTGAAACTTGAGGCAAGTTTGGAAAGTCAACGAGTTAAAGTGCACCTCCCATTAAGCTGAGAGGGTCAGTTCAAGAACTGGTATCGCCCAGTGACAGCTCTAAGGCTTCACTATGAGATATCTCCTAACAGAAGACAGTGGATAAATAGCCTGTGACAACAGTGAAAGCTGCATCGTCAAAAATAGGACAAAAAGTTTAAATAAGAAAAACATTTATCTGTAAAAAGCTTTCAAAAATCCATGACTGGGCAACTGTGAAAGGAAAAACAGCATCACCAATTCAAAACCATTTCCTCAGGAAGATTCCCCCTTGCATAAAGGGTGCAGGAAGTACCAGCATAGAAACCTGGCTTAAAAGTACACAACAGTCAGGCTACTGGACACTTTCAGGAAAGAAGAATCTGCCTGTTATTTATACTGGATAAATGACTTTGGATTTTTCATATTTGGGTTAGGATTATGCAATGTAGTTAATTTAAAATCTTTGCAAACCATTGAGAATGTTGATAGGTTCAGCCTCCAATTCTTGGAGAAAATTTTCTATATCTATTCCATTACTTTCATCAATGAAGCAGCAGAAATACCTCTTGGATTAAACAAAAAATTTGTTAGAGCCTTACCAGTAGAAGAGTCCTTACTTCATTACTTTTGTTTTCATAGCTGGTTTTGCAATCAATGGGAATAAGTATTTCAAGAACTTGCCAAGTATCCTATCCAATATAATCACAAAGATTTGCACTATACACCTATTTTTTATTTAAATAGGTAGCAACTGATCTTAGTTTTTATTATTTAAATCCATGTTATAATTTAGTAGAGCTATTTTCTCCCTGTCTTAATTTTGCTGTCACTGACCTCAATTGTTTCTTTTGCATTTCTTTTTCAATATATGGGGTTTTTTGCCTTACAAGTTTGCAACTTAATTATGTTGGTCAGGCTACACCAACTGCACATTTGTTTAGTTCTTAAAAAGTAAGCTTGTTTGGGATGACTATAGCAACATGTTGATTATATTTTTTTAATATCGAAGATATATCAAAATATCTGAAAATAAGGTAGGATGCTGGCAGAGATACTGAATTTAGTCTTCTCTGGCAAAGGATGTTTTCTATTCTCCCTATAAAATCCCATAGGAATTTAAAGCTATCTATGGCACAATCCAACTTCTGAAACAAACTGCAGAAAACTGGAAGTTAATTTCATTTTTTATTAAACCTCATTCAAAAAAAAGACATATCAATTCGTTATGTAACATTTTGACAAAGCTGACACTCCTACAGAAACTAAACTGACTCTTAAAATTTAGCCAAGTGGGATAATTCTATCAGCACTTACATTCCTTAAATCTTTCCTTGTTAACCAGTTCCCTAGCCAGCAAGGGTAGTTTTACATTTTACAGAAATTAAAGAGGGAAGGGACTAGATCTCATCTCGCATCAAAGTACAGATAACTTTAGATATCACTAGAGCTAATTCTATTATAGCTTGCCTGCTATACTTATTTAACACGAATTAGGTACATAAGCACCATTAAAGAGAAATATTTCAGAAACAACACATCCTATTACAGAGATCCTAATATTGAAACCCAGCCTCCTTTGGGGCAAAAATGGGTATTTAACACCCCAGTAAGACTGCGCAATAACTTTAACAGAAAGTGAAGCAACTGTCACATCCCACTGAAACTGAAAGCTGGGGAACTAGGTAGGCAGGAAATGAATATTAAAGATGGACTTTGTACTAAGGCTACGAGGTTCTTTTGAAAGAGTCACAAGCACATTATTTCAAAAAATCTGGCACTTCACAGGAAAAAAACCAACACTTAGTACCATGCCAAAATATTAATTTAAAAGAGAGACTGCACCTACTAAATCAAATCCTCCCTTCTGCAGTGTGTTAGTGACCAGGAATTCCCAGACTGGACAAAAGCTGCTTTCCTTATGAGCATAGAGAGATAACATCACAAGTAAGCATAACTAATCCTCAGCTGATTAAAAATAAATTGAATACAAATCATTATTCTTCTCATCCACCCATCAGATTTAGGAATTCACAAACCAAGCCCTGCAAGGAGTCAGGAGAGAGAAACATGGCCTCATTTGAGGAGTATTTGTATGTAGATTTAGGAAGGTCCATGTGGGCATGTTATTGGGGAGGGAGGGGTTCAAGCACTGTGTTAAAAATAAAACAAAAAGCACATGGGCTTAGTCAGCCCTGAGGATATATGCAATTAGAATGGTAAACCCTGCATCAACAGAAGTGCAAGATGCTCTTTTCCTCAAAAGGTTTCTCCTGTGACCACAGATACTTCTCATCTGTGTTGGGTTTACATGGCAAGGTTTTGGTAGCAGGGGGGTGCAGGGGTGGCCTTTGTAAGTAGAGACCAGGGGCTGCCCCCATGTCAGGCACAGTTCCAGTCGGCTCCAAGACGGACCGACCACTGGCCAAAGCTGAGCCCATCAGCAAAGCTGGTGGCACCTCTATGATAAAGTATTTAAGAAAGGGTAAAAAACACTGTCCAGCAGCTGTGAGAGAGAGGAGTGAGAAAAAAAAAATGTGAGAGCGCTCTGCATACAACAAGGCCAGTGAAGAAGGGGGGGAGGAGGTGCTCCAGGCACCGGAGCAGAGATTCCCCTGCAGCCCGTGGAGGAGACCATGGTGACACAGGTTGTCCCCCTGCAGCCCACGGAGGACCACGTCAGAGCAGATATCCACCCTGCAGCCCCAGTGTGCTGGAGCAGCTGGATGTGCCCCAAAGGAAGCTGCAGCCATGGAGAGCCCACACTGGAGCAGGCTCCTGGCAGGAGCTGCAGCCCCTGGAGAGGAGTCGAAGCAGGCACAGGTTTTCTGGCAGGACCTGTGGCCCATGGGGGACCCATGCTGGAGCAGCCTGTTCCTGAAGGACTGCGTCCCATGAAAAGGACCCATGCTGGAGCAGTTCTTGAAGAATTGCAGCCCGTGGGAAGGACCCGCATTGGAGAAGTTTGTGAAGGACTGTATCCCATGGGAGGGATGCCATGCTGTAGCAGGTGAACGGTGTGAGGAGGAAGAAGCAGCAGAGATGAAGCGTTATGAACTGACTGCAACTCTTTCCCATCCTGCTGCAGCACTTGGGTTGGGAGGAGATAGAAGAGTCAGGAACGAAGGAGTGAAGTTGAGCCTGGGAGGATGTGGGGAGTGGAAGGCATTTTTAGTTTTGTATTTGTTTCTCACTATCCTACTCTATTTTTAATTGGCAATGAATTAGTTTTCCTCAAGTCAAGTCCGTTTTGCCTGTGACAGTAATTGGCAAGTGATCTCCCTGTCCTTATCTCGACCCATGAGCTTCTTCATCTTATTTCCTCCCCCTGCCCTGTTGAGGAGGGGAAGTGAGAGTGGCTGGGTGGGTGTCTGGCAGCCAGACAAGGTTAATCCACCACACCATCATAACCCAGGTCTCATGGTATGTTTATAGCAGGACGGCAGTTCTAATGATGAAGCACAGGGCTGAGCCAGTCTTGAATAAAGGCCTCTGTTATTCTCCAATTTATTGCACAATTACCACTGCCTGCATCTTGCAGTTCTCCCACATTCTTGAAGGCAAGGACTCATTTACAATGGAAAATGAAACAAGAAATAACATTTGTGTAAAGGATCCATCACATCCTCAGTTATATACTCTTATACAGTTATTCTACCTGTGAATAATGCATTACTTAGTGTGCATGGCTGCAAGCTAAGGTATACTATAAAAGGAGAACATTAGATATGATGCTTTACAGGAGTCGGACTGAGAATATCACCTAGATATATGAGATATCTATGAAGTAAATATGTTTTTAAGCAGATCAATTGTCATGGGGTTAGAATATTATTATAAACTAGAGGAACTTTCACCCAACGCCCAAATACTTCTGTTCCTGCGATTTGGTTTTATGAACTCAAACAATAACAACCAAATACAAACTCCCATTTAACTTGGCCCTGGCAGAAAAACCTTCAGAACAGTCTCAGTGCTGCACTGTAATTGCCACACAGGGGTACTAGAGATATCTATTATAGTCTGAGAAATTAGTCCCAGTAATCATTCACACTGCAGCAGTGCCAAGGAACTTTACTGAGCATACCTTCGTGCTTCATTTGACTCGGGAGTGCACTTTTGAACTGAACCTCAAACATCCCCACTTAGAGTGCTCTGATGTACACTGTGGCATCTCAGAGCATGTAAACTGACTCCCTTTCAGCTGAACGTAGCCTAGAAGTCCACTCCAGCTGCAACAAAAACCCAGGCTAGAGCTAATCTGAAGTTAAAAAAACCAACCTGAAATGCATATAGCAAAAACATCAAGGCCTGAGCAGCAGTTGTTTCACACTGCATATCCGTTCCTACTGGCCTGCAAATGCAGACTAGCCGCTATGCCCAGTGCTCCCACAGGACTCTCTCGCCCATTCTGTACCATGCCAACCAGCTACATACTCAGGAGTGCACAGGAGCCATCACCATGGCTCACACAGACCTTTCCAAATCTGTGCCAGGCATCTTCCTGATGCCCTGCAATGCCATGCTTTTGCATGCCACCCAGTAGCACCACACAGCCCACCCAGGGAAACCCACAGCTGCCACTGCACAGCTGCAGTGGAGTTCTACCGTGCTCATGGAGCTGGGCGCATTTATGGATACAGCAAGCCCTGCAGATGGTGAATGCCCAGCACCTTGCTGCAGTTAAAGGTGAGAGCCTAGAAGAGTTAAATGAGTTAGCCATTTTGCAGAGGAAAAGCTGCTCTGTGGTGGAATGACTGGCAAGCAGCTGGACCAGAGGGCGTTCCTGAGCAGCCAGCATGAAGGAGAAAAAAGCAACAGAAATATGAGCTTGCCAAGACAGAAAGAATCATATTCACATCCTGGGAACAGAGCAAAAGGTTCACTCTAAAACATACATTTAATTCAATAATTATTCAAAGTATCCTGTATTGAGCCACAGGCCATGGGATGACCAGTGTATCACAGAGAAGACACTGTTTTGTAGCATATTAAATATTGTACAAATGGTGCCAGTGTTCAGTCGTAACTTGACAAAGCCACGAACTGGCTTTTCAGCAATAATGGCTCCAAGTTATTTAGCTAGATTTGCTAACAAAAACACAGTCAAGACAAAATCCTACGAAATAATTTAGTCTCCTTCTTTATCAAGTTTATCCTTGCTGATTGCAACAAATCCTAATTATTTCAGCTAAGCCATTTTAATTGAAAGCACAATCCTAGCCTGCTGGGTTAGTAAAAGAAAAAATAAATCATATGTCTGTAAGAAATAATTTTTTTTAGGACAGCTGAGCAGTTTTGTTTTGGATATTTAGTATTTTTCTGCAGTGCATTAATAGTCATTTGTTTGCCTTAAAAGGACACCCCAAAAATAGAAGATGGGTCAGAAAGCCATGAACGCACCAATGTAAAAAGAGAGAAACTAGCAACTCAATCTTTCTATTGACAGAGGATGTTAAAACAGCAAAGACAACATAAAAACCCATTAAGTATGGTGTAACGGGAAAACTAACGGTGCCAAATAAAAGTTATGAGTTCAAACATATGTAACCAATACAGGAAATAAAAGCAAACCAATAAGATTATCAACAGCCAATATGGTTAGAGAAAATGAAACTGGTGCAGTTAAGGGAAATAAAGCATTTTAAAATACAGTGAGAACAAAAGGAATCTCAAGTCAGACACAGCTTATTGCTAAATGCAGATACTTATGAACTTTTTTTTTTTAAACAGACACATGTATCCTGCCTATCACACAGGCAATACAAAGATTACTGTCTGTAACAGAAAGAAGAACCCACTTAGACTATGCATTTTCAAATTGGCGCATCCAAAAGTTTTGCGTCTATGAATCTGTAAAGCACCACTTAGATGAACAGAGAAGCCTTCTAAACTCCTATGTTTAATAAATCCTATAAACTGAGGAATTTCACAAGTCTTGAAGGACTCCCTGGGTAGTTTCAAGATGTAAAAATGGCAAGATGGACACCCAGGGAGTTGCGGTCTGGATAACATGATATTACTCCCACAGAACAGTTACTGTGAGTCTCATAACAAAAAAGAATTAGAAGCTAAAATGCAATTAATGACAGTCAATATGGTTTCATAGTCTTTCTACGCCTTTCTAAGTCTTCTCAAACCAACCTGGTACAGCTGACAAGATTACTCACCTGGTAGATCAAGCTATTTTGACATATTATATTTTAATTTCTTCAAGCTGTTAGATTTAATTCCATATAATGCAACTTTTTTGGTTTGGGTTTTTTTTTTTTTTTTTTTCAACAAAGATACCAAGTAGTACTAAAAGGATACATAAAATAGATTAAAAATTGACTTAGTAGCAGGTCTTTAATTGAGTTGCTAATGGGAAAGCTTCAGTTAACATGAACATCACTGGTGGTTGTCCCAGAGATCAGTGCTCGATCAAGCACTGTTCAATATTGTTACGAGTGATATAAAATTTTTGCTGATAAAGTTTGCAGTTAACAAAGTTCAGTACAGTAATAAATGAAGACAGGTCACCGATACAAGACCATCTGAATTGCCCACTGAACAGTCACAATCCAACCAAATCTGTTTTAACACAGCCAAGCACCAGGTAATGGTGGCAGGATTACAGCGCACAGACACAGTAACTGGCTCAGCCTGATGTCAGGGTATGTCTGGAGCACCCTCCATAAAATGGAAAATAACCATTAAAAGCTGGGTAATGACAGCAGTTATGTATACAGCACTAATAAAATGTTGCTAGAAAACCACATTCATTCAAAAAATGAGTTACACAAAGGACAGGGGAACACAAGAATGAGTTCAAAGGACAGATAAAAATTACCCAGAAAAGTAAATTTCATGGTGAGGGGCAAAAAACCATAGGAGATATAAAAAGGATATGTGATTACGCTATGATAATTTCACAATGAAGTAAATATAATGGTGAGGAACTTTTCCTTCTGATGCAAATAAAATACAATTATTTAAATTTTAAGCTTGCAAAATTCAGCCTTGAAGTTAAATCTTAATTTGCTAGTGTAGAAGGTGAACAGTGGCATGGATAAATGAGAAATGCAGTGGAGGAAACTATATCAGTTCAGGTCTTTGAGGCAGTCAGTTCATTTGAATTCATCTTCGCACATGTATGTAAATGAAGCAAACTGGTGTTTGAGTTGGGGAATCCTGAACACAGACTGTGAATGTAACAGAAGACACCAAATGCCAGAAGAGAGAGGATGGACAGCAGACAAGTGTCTGCACTACAGTTTTATAAACTCCTGCTCATTTTGTAAGATCTTGCACCTACTGATTCGCAGTAACATCTCACTAGCACTCACTATTACTGACATGTAACAAAGATTTCGTGAGCTTTATGTTGCTCTAAAAAGGGTAATCACAGTTGAGAGAAATAAGCACATAACATCTGATCCCTAAAAAAAAAAAACAACTTTGAGCAATTAACTTACCATACACATGAATTGCTGCAGAAATGCTGCCACCCAGCTGTAGAAAAGCATAGGAAGAGCCTCAGCTCCCAACACAACTCAGCTAAGTGGAAAGTGCCATTCCCTGCTTGCTGGAGCACTTTCCTTTTCCCTGCCCCATTTTGGTTTCTAGATATGGGCTACTCTGTTGTGTTCTCCATCTTACCTCCTTGTGCTTCAGTGGATACTGAAAGAAATACTGTGAAGCCTAATTTGGAGGCAAAGATCACACACAGCTGTGAACAGATTACCAGGTCTTGTAACATATGGCAAGATCTGTACCCCAACAGAAGGAGTGACCAAACCCAGGCTTTCCTGCTGTGTTGTATCATCAGATAGTACCAGGTTACATCCCTGGTTAGAAGGAAGATCTCCACATCCAGCGTTAACTCTGGCCCTACTGAGGCCATTCTCCAAGGCAGTGAGGAACAATGGTAGTTATCTTGTGAGCATGTTAATTCATCCTTAGATTCTCTCCCAGTGAACGTGCTTGTGGTTGTTGTAACATCTGTGTGATCATTCAGACAACTCAGATGAACTGTAGTGGAGCAGCACCCAGGTCCAGCACCTGCACAAAACCAAAGGAGCATGAAGAAGACATACATTTCTTCACCAAGCTCATTTCCTAATTTTCCTCCAGGGTGACAAAGTACAGTAGATGATGCATCACTCAGCTACACAACAAATTCTGCCTAAGGAATCAAGGTTTAAGATTTGCCACTAGGTTAAAATAGTTAAATGCCTCTCTTTTGGAAGTTTTTTAAAACAAATCCAAATTTTTTTTGGAAGTTGGTAATTAGATAAGCTTACCATTACATTTTTCAATGTTTGATAATGAGTTTTCTCTCATATCACCATGAACTGGAACTTTCTAAGTTGGATGGCAGCTGCCTTCTCTTTTTGAGGCATTTAGCAGACTTTTTCACTAACTAACATTCACTGACTTTTCAATTATTTGAGCCTTTGCTAAGAATAGCAGTAAAGATTTATAAAACGTTGGGTTAAAATCAATTCCGCCAAAAAAGGTGAGCATATGTATTTACTTACAATACACAAACTATGTAATCTTACAGACTCTGAAAACTTCTGAACACACTTAAAATGTACATATGATGTACTTCCTGATTGTTTATTATATGCAGTAAAACACCCTTTTTATCCAGCCACTATATTAAAAAATAATTTTTAAAAGCCAATGTAATTTGCATGGTGGCAATGTACCTCATTTGAGAGAGATGAAAAGGTCCTTTTTAATGGGCAAAAAAAAATGAAAGTTCAGACCCAAGCTTCAAATCTGTAATGATATCTAGCAGACAGTAAAAACAATTTCATTAGCATTACTTAAAAACCTCTATTGAGGAGGCAATTTCCAGATGAAATGAATAACTCAGAGATGACTGTGAATGCCCAAGTAGTGATTGGAGAGTCAGATGTTTTACTTCCATGTCATTTCTAGATAATTTAGAGAACAACAAATAAAAAAGTCTCCATCCAAAACATTTAAATACTAAATCTGAATTATTGTATTCAAACCTGGCATTTAAGACTAGGAAGATTTTTTTTGTACTCTTGACTCATTTAAAATACAGATCAGAAGTCAACAAATGAACAGTGAACCCAGAATTTTAAGTTACTTCACATTGCCGAGTAAATCCATAAGATGCAATTATCAGATCTTCCACAAATCCAGTGCTGAAAGTAGACAATAACAAGTAGCTCCTGAGCCAAGGAAAACCAGTATAATGTTAATGCAAATATATGGAAAAGCTAGAGTAATCATTTCAAGATTAACAATCACTTTTCACTTCCAATATACAATGCATAAATCATTTTTAAAAAGAAAAGACACAATAACGTAGGTTTGCAATTTAAAAAAAAAAAACTGGAAAGGCACAGTGGAAACGTATATGATCTTTAAGAAGAAAGGCTTATTTTTTGCCTTAGCTGTTCAGTTAAAATCCCAGAACTGCAAAAGGCACCAGAGCCATTATCACCAACAGCGGCTCACAATTGCAGTGAAAATCATCGTCACAGCTTGATAATATGCGTGCGTACACATACACACACAAACACTTGAGTTATGTCCTGTCCTATTTTCAGTAGAAGACAATGCACACATACAAGGGAAAAGGCTACATACAAATGCTGAAGGGAGAGCAACTGCATCCATCATGTAAGCGGAGCTCAAAATCCTACGAGGCTCAGCACTGGGACCAGATCATCTCTGCACAACTCCAAAGATGAAGGCAGAGGAAAGTACAGAAGTTCTAAAATCTCATGCTAATGGATCTGAACAGTGGGTCCACCTACAGGTACAATGATGATTTGGGAAAAATGATAGGGGCACTAGTCCAGCCACAGTAATGTACTACATTTTAGGAGAAATTAAGAAATGGAAGAAATTAAGATAACAGAAGAGGGATTAAAAACAACCTTTGTACAGATCCCCCACAAGAGCTTTTCTGGAACAGTGTACACCAATCTGTTCAGTCTAGCAAAAGCCTGCCATGTAAACCCAATGCACTTCCCTCTCTAAATTTATTAGGAGATAAGCACAAGGAAAGGAAATGTAGTGGTTAAGCAGTGTTCTGCTAACGAACAGCACAGAAGACAACTATGCAAACACAAACTAACCAGATTTAGCCTAAAAGTTGCAGAGTTCCCCAGACACCTGCAGTGGAGGTGCCAGAGGACCAAAGAGCTTCATGGTAGCAACACACACATTCTACAAAGCAGCTTGGCAGCACAGCTGCTAACTACTGCAGAAGCTTTAACTAAGTAATCCAAGAGATCTCATCTAGTCTAGTGCTCCTGCAACACTTGAGCCTAATTTAATAAGAAATAACCTATTAGTGCACAAGTGCTTCCTCCTCTTTGGGCTCCTCAATAGACTGCAGGCACCTAGTGGAAAGCACTGCAGATTCATCACACCCAGCCTGCTCTGAGAGTCCGCTCCCACACAGGCAATTACAACTACAATCAGAGGACCAGCAACATGTGGTAGTTCCTTCCTCACCATCCACAAAGCCCTTGAAAAATTCTTCACTAGCACAGAAAAATGTGCTATTACCAATAAAAAAAAAGTAGAGGGGGTTGTATAAACCAGCAGTTTAATATCTTACTACTTTATTCTAAAAGAAAGCAAGCAGAATAAATGCAGTTCCAGGATTCATTAACACAGTAATTCAAAGGGGTCAGGTTTCAGCTACAGTTCCCTCCATGCCGTGCCTATCTCAGGAAATTCTTATTTCGCACGCTCACTGCAATTGTATAGTGTATATAATGAAGCTATGCTCCCTTCTGCTAGAAGGGTTCTAATTGCAATGCTCATTAACTGGTAACCAATTAAATAAGTTTCATAGCTTCCTACTAAGTGGAAACGATTAGCAATAGGATAATAGGCTAATGTCACTCAGGAACATAAAGGGCTACAAATCTAAGTGGAGATGATTACTCACTGTAACACAGGATTATTAGAGCTGTTAGTGCATCTACTCGATTGCTACCTTTCACAGGAGAGTTTAGGCACATGGCTGTATCCAGACAGACAGGATCACAGAAGCACAGAATGGCTGAGGCACCTCCAGACCCTCTGCACAGAGCACAGTCAACCAGAGCAGATGGCTCATGACTTTGTCCAGGCGGCTTTTGAATATTTCCAAGGATGAAGACTCTACAGCCTCTTTGGCAACCAGCTCCAGTGTTCAATTACCCTCACAGGAAAAAAAAAAAAAAAAAAAGAAAAAATCTTATGCCTAAACATAATTTCCTGTATTTCAATTTGTGCTTATTGCCTCTTGTCCTTTCACTGGGCACCACTGAGAAGAGTCTGCCTCCATCATCTTTACTTCCCCCCTCATCAGGCATTCATTATACACATGGATAAGATCCCTCTGAGCCTTCTCTTTTCCAGGCTGAACAGTCCCAGCTCTCTCAGCCTCTCCCTGTATGTCAGATGCTTCAATCCCTTCATCATCTTCATGGCCTTTCACTGGACTCGCTCCACTATGTCCATGTCTCCCTTGTACTGGGGAGTCCAGTCTTGGACATGATGCTCCAGATGCAGCCTCACCAAGGCTGAGTAAAGGGGAAGGGTCACCTCCCTTGGTCTGCTGGCAACGCTCTTCCCAATGCAGCCCAGGAGGCTGTTGGCCTTCTTTCCCACAAAGGCACATTGCTTGCTCATAGTCAACTTGATGTCCACCAGGAACCCTGGGTCTTTTATCTGCAAAGCTGCTTTCCAGCTTGTTGTGGTTTAACCCCAGCTAGCAGCTAAGCACCACGCAGTCGCTCCCTCGCTCCCCACCCCTGCTCCCAGTGAGATGGGAAGGAGAATCGGGAAAGAAGGTAAAATTCGTGGGTTGAGATAAGAACAGTTTAATAACTAAAGCAAACTATAATACTAACAATAATAATAATGAAATATAATAATAATAGTAATGAAAAGGAATATAACAAAAAAGAAGGGGGGGAGAGAAAAAAAACAGTGATGCACAATGCAATTGCTCACCACCCACTGACCAATGCCCGAGCAGCAATCCGCCCCTCCCAGCCAACTCCCCCCCAGTTTATATACTGGGCATGACATTCTATGGTATGGAATATCCTTTTGGCTAGTTCGGGTCAGCTGTCCTGGCTGTGCTCCCTCCCAGCTTCTTGTACACCTGCTTGCTGGCAGAGCATGGGAAATTGAAAAAATCCTTAACTTAAGATAAGCACTACTTAGCAACAACTAAAAGATCAGCATGTTATCAACATTATTCTCACACTAAATCCAAGACACAGCACTGTACCAGCTACTAAGAAGAAAATTAACTTTATCCCAGCCAAAAGCAGGACACAGCTGGTACTGGTACGTGGGGTTATTCTTGCTCAGCGGCAAGACTTTGCATTTCCCTTTGTTGAATTTCATAAGATTCCTGTCAGCCCATTTCTCCAGCCTGTCCCAGTCCCTCTGAATGGCAGCGCAACCATCTGGTGTACCAGCCACTTCTCTCAATTTTGTATCCTTTGCAAACTTGCTGAGGGTGCACTCTGTCATATTATCCAGGTCATTAATGAAGATACTAAACTCTACTGGCCCCATTATTGACCCTTGGGGTACACCACTAGTAAATGGCCTCCAGCTGGACTTTCTGCTGCTCATCACAACTCTTTCAGACCAGCAGTTCAGCCTGCATTGCAAACCGCTTTGTTTACTTTTTGAAAGGCACTAAGTTTTCAGCAAGGCAGATGACATGAGTTTCACCTTCTTGTACACTAGCCTCACAAATGCTGACTCAAGGCAGCACTACTAACTACAGTTCTGTTGACAGTTCAATTGCTTCCCAGCAGTTAAGAAGCAACCCATAAGCATCAGACACAGCTTTAAGCTGTTCTTGCATAAGAACCTGCATTATCTATTTCACCAGAACTCCAGGTATTTATGACTGGTGACAGCTTCTGTCCCATTAACATAATTATCCAGACACAGCAGTTCAGTGCAGAATCAGTGGGATGTTAATGACAGGTAACGACACTCTTGCACAGCATGTAAGAGATGGTTTCAGCCCCCCAGAATCTGTGCGATTCCTCTGCACTCAACAGCGCTCCAAGGAACAGTGAGAAATCCCACAGCAGCTTCATACAAAGAGACAGGAAGGAGCACATCCAGAGGCGATGCAGTCTCTGTGGATGTGTCTGTGGAATTTCATTGTTTCATCTTATACAGTACTTTCCCTGACTGAAAACCACAGGATTTCTCTTCCAGGGAAGACTTTTTCTGCTACTAGGCAAAACTGATTAGGACTTACCTGCCTAGTTAGGAGCTCAGAATTATGCAGTCCCTTTTGGGAAACTTAAATTGTATTAATACAGCATCAGGTTTTCTTATGACAAGCATTGCTTTGATAGCAAAGTGGAATGAAGTAGGGTTAAAAACATACAGATAGAAAACGAGCATTTTAGTTAAAGAAAAATGCAATGACAAAACCCAGGAAAGTTTGCCTATTTTTCTACTATTCTTACAATTCAGGAGATAAGCCACAGCTCCATCACATTTCACACTCATTGCTTTGGGCAGTCAGCAGCTTATGTACTCAATTAAGGAACTGTCAGGAGCACAACTGAATGATCCCCACAGAAGCACGAAGAACTGAACATGCATCAGGGCACACCCCGGCCGAGATGTCGCACAGTTCATTATCCACAGGCAAAATTGTCTGGGGCACACCAGGAATTTTGCATGATTTTCAGTAAGCTCTCACAAGCCATGTCACAGGCTACACGTTTTAAGCAATGTTTCCATAAAAGATGCGCTTTTTCCCAGTTGCAGGACTATGTTTGAACCATAAAATCCCATAACAGAAATATCTTTAATAATCTAAGTACTAAATACATGTATTCTAACCATGGGGTACTGCTCAACCACTTTGCCCACACAAAACGCAAGTCACTTAACAGAGTAGTCCAATATGCGCCTATAGCATCAAATTTCTATGTATGTGAAGCAGAAGGAGGTAGCCATAGAAGAGAAGGTATTGCAAAAAGCACAAATACAAGAACGTTTCAGAGAATAACCAAAAAGTTTGTTGATTTCTCTAACCAAAGCTATGTTGCAATCCGATCCATTTTCTGAACTTGTTTTCATCACAACTGAACCTATTTAGCCAAAGGAAATAAAGGTCAAATGACATATGGTCCCACATGGCACAATCCAGATGAGCTAAAAGGCAAGTTCTTTTTCACAATTCTGTTTACAAATGACATTTTTCACTTGATTTGTTGATCCCATTTCCTTTGACACATGCAATGGTTTTAACTACTACCAGCTATGTTGAAATAGAATTTCAGCTGTGTTCCCATGAAGCTAGAGGACTAAATAGAGATCTGCAATATATGCAAGCTTAGAGTTAAGAGAGAACTGCTGTTTTTAGGAGCCCTTAGTAGTACAGTATCTTAAGCTATTTAAGCAATAACCACCCTCCAGTACACTGATCAGAAAGCACCACATTATGCTGCTACTGAAGCTGTTTTACTAAATCAAAAGATATCCAAGAAGAGTTGGAAAAAGAACCATCTGCTGCCCAAGGCGGGTATATCATTGCTAGGAGCTATGACAGAGGGCCGTATCACAGCAGGATCTTCTACAGCACATACCTGGCAGCTCAAAGCATTAGGATCTATTCAACCAAATGAATCCAGCCCTTTGTGCAATGGCTTAAAGCTTCTAAAACAGCTTACCTCATACAAACCCCATGAAAATGTTCTTTCCACTTACATTTGAGCAGCTAACTCCCCTATTATACTTAGTCTGTCACAACTTTCAGGCTAATAATCACAATTCTTTCGTTGATAGGTTTTTCAGGTTTTCATTTACATGAGTAGCAACAAGCCAAAAGAATCCATCAATTTCTACCTACTGTTCTGTTCACAAATTCTGTAATTGTGGTGCATAATTTTTATTCCTTGTTATTTCACTAATTGTTTCTACCAGATATGTATGAAGTTATTTTGCACAACAGCTGGAGAATTATAATGTTAGACTCCCACTGCTGATTACTAATTATTTTGTGCTATTCTCAGTGAAAAAGCTAGGGTTGTTAGAATGCACAAAAATACACTGTAGCTTTCAAACCGTGATTTCTTTAGCACAAAATTCAATATGAACACACTTCTATTAGAAAAATGTTAGCCACATTTGAAAACAAAAATTGGATGAAGAAAAAAATGAAAGCTCATGTCCTTGGCATTATACACAAATCCTGGCAAAACATTTTGAAGTGTTCTTAACACAAGTGGTGTAACCTGCCAAGAGAGGAGTAAGCCCAAATAGTTTCATGAGTGAAACAACATTCCTGTTACATGAAGTATCTTTACTGATACTGCCATATTATGAGAAGCAAAAGCCACAAACAGTAAATATATCTCTTTTTATTCAATGGCATAGAAAAGACCTCACTACTGGGCAGCTTGCCAGATCCTGGGAGCTTGGGGCCCTTTGGAAGTACCTGAAAAAACCTGCTGTGAGAAAAAAAAGCAACAATCCTTCAGGGAGAAGCAGCACACTGTTGTATGGGATAAGCACAGATATTATACATCAAGAAATTATTTTGTGTGGATGAACCTGAAATTTTAATTTAACAAATTTTATTTATCAATATATTATCCTTATTCCCTCTGTGTTCGCTTGAACAGGTTTCATGATGGTGGTCTGACTGTGAAATGGGGGAGGTGTATGAATATACGTATGTTTATTCAATTTATTCTTTTTTTTTTTTTAAACAGCAGCAGCTTCTAGCCTTGAAGACAAGACTGATCATTGTAATCAGAGAACCTGCATGTTTGCAGACAGCAAAAACATTTCACTAGTAAAGTAGGATCTGCAGTCTTTAAATATTTAAATGCAGTTTTAATGCAATTAATGGCTAAGATGCAATTGAGCTATAAAACCCAGAAATTTCATGTCACATGCCCTTGAAGGACAGGTACGACTTCATGTCATCACTAATTGAGTAGAATTAAGTCATTGAATCAAAAATAAGCCCGTAAGCAGATTTAAAACATGACAAAGTCCTTCAATAACAAATAAATAATTCAGCTCCTAAAATCAGCATGGCTAAAAGTAGCTGAAAGATGTTCTCCTCTAAGATCATGCAGCATATTCAGCATAGCCATGTTCTTGGTATCCACTCTGTGCAAAGTCACTGCTTGGACCATACGAATGCTTTTTAGCTTTTTATATTGGTTATATCTCTTCCCATTGTAAGACTCCCTCTTTTTAATTAGGAACCTAAGCTAACCAAAGTCTTTGTATTTGTCTTTTTGTCATAGAGTAACTGGGAAGTGTATTAAGCACTGGCACCTCCTAGCCAACTTCTGCTGAATAATCATGGTCCTGTGTTGCGTACCTCAGCAATCTTCCAATAATCCTCCCTTCCTGTCAGCGTTGCAGGTGTCAGTACAGCTACAGACTAAACTGAACTCAAGCACAGCAAGTTACTTTAGGATGACGCTGCTTCTCCACTTAAGACCATGGGATCAGGCCAAATGTTTTTTGTCATTAGCAAGAAGGAGCCTGTATAAGGTTCGCTAGCTTGTAGATCAATACTTTCCTTTCACTTTTAAATTACTTCCTGCTTGATGTCTTCAACCACCTCTGCCCCTGCTCGATTTTTGTTACATAAGGAAATTCAGAGATCTGGGCTAGGAGTGAGAATCTTTGTCTTCTGAAGAATGAGTTAGACAGCAGCAAACATAGCCAAAAGGTGATTGCTGTGGAGCCAACCAGGAAATCCACAATGAAGGAGACTCCCTGTCAGTGCTTATTTGTCTAAAAGCCTTGCACAGATGTGTGGGTAGGGAGCACCCAAAACCACTGTTAAGGAGGCGTAGTTTCCTCATCCTGGCTGACAAAAGCTAAAATATTCAACATTTCAGCTCTCCCTGCAGAAAGCCATGTCCTTGGAGAGCACAACTATGTGGTCAGAAGCTACTGGAGCTTTCACCCTTAACACACTGCTCTGAGAAAACATTATTAGCCATAGCCAATTCAGAATTAGCCATTTCCAATCCAGAGCTGTTGGCACTTGGACCATTTCCCTTTGCCTCCGTGCACATTGAACCAATTTCTAACCAGCATACATGAAGCCTGCGAGTACCTCTTCCCTTGGACTCCTGGCCTTCCTTTGCTGCATGCACTAGGGCCAATGATTTTCTTGTGATCATTTCAACATCCAACCATAAAATTTTGGGGGCAATCTCTCACTCATAGGCCAACTTCAACATCACAGCCCCTGAACAGTCAGTGACAGCATGGTTGTCCCCAGGCTGCAGTAAGCACACTTGGCCAAGTCACCACGTTCCCCTTCGCCCTCACAGCCCACATGGTGCTGGTGTCAGATGCTCAGAGAGCACGTGTGAGCCCGGGGAGCATATCAGAATCTGTATCTCTTCTGCCAAAACTTCGGAAAGGGCCATCACACAACAAGCCTTATTGGCTCCAAAGCAACTCTTCAGCTGGTTCCAGCTGTGCCTAATGAGGGAGGAATAATGAGGCTCCAAGTAGTGTTATTCTGTGTTGGTATTTCAAAAAATACTGGGAATGAGAAAGATATTAGCATCTCCCACAGTTGCTGTGGCCAGATGTGGTTGACAATCTTTTACTGCCTCTTTTAATAGTAACTGAAGCATTTGCAAGGCACTTAAATCTTCACATTTTTCTCCCAGACTCCAGCTGAAGAGTTTAGTTCAGCTCTGATCCAAAGATCAAGAAATAAGAGAGAGCATTTTAGCTTACGGATCCCCAACAGATACCGGCTGTCACAGTAAAGAGCTGCAGAATTTCCCAGACCCTGAGAATCAGCCCCTGCTATTGCAGGCACCATATTATACCCTCTTTTTCATGACCTATCCAAATACCATCTCAAAAGCAGTTAAAATGTGTCCCCCCATTGCCTTTAGTATAAGTCTTTTCCAGACCTTCTTGGGCTAATCTATTTTTAGGCTGACTATTAGGGGAAGAAGGTTTAATCATGCCTTATTTATTTGTACCCACCTGTACTTGTGGAAATGTTGTCTTCTAATTTGACTTTTTTCCTCTCTCTGGTGCTTAACTCCTTGATGTACTAAAGAAGGCAACTATGTTCCTCACCTTTCTTTTTGCTAAGTTTTACAGGCCAAGCTTTTACTTGGCTAAGTTTTACAGGACTGCAGCTGCTTACTTGCATAGCCACTTCATGCTAAGTAAAGAAACCTTGTTCTTGATAAATGCACCCAGACCTCACTATCCTGTTCAGCACATCACTTGAGGAATTTCCATAGGTTTAAGGGGCAGTTAAGTAGCCTGTGCTCTCTACTTTTGAAATGTCTCCCTCAGGCACATATCACACTAAATAATAATGGAGGTACGCACGTGGCTAGTGCAAAGCACATGCTCAAGTGCTTTGGGGAATAAGAGCTTTAATCAATATGCCCCTAGTTCTACAACAGGTTTCAAGTAAGCAAAAGATCTGCCCGTGAAGCTCTCGCAGCCAACGTGGCAGGTCACAGCCAACATGATTGCTGCTATTAACTTAAGCACTGAGTAAGTGTGTTCACAACCATGTTTTAATTACAAATGAAAATTGACACCAGCTCTGTCCTTGACTACAGCCTAATATGTTTGGTGAATGTTTAACTAGCGAGTTTGCCAGCTGCAATGTTGTTCCACCATATTTGCTGTTATAGTGAGTCAGAATGCTATATTCATACCTAACTACATGAAATGATGTGGGAATCTATTTCTGAGCCTAGCATTGGTTTAAACAAGAGTAAAAAAATGTGCCAAGTGATTTTTGCATCTCAACAAAACTGTTCAACTATTGAGTATTTCTCTCAAAAAAGTTCATGTTCTGAAAACAGACTACATAGGGGTTTTAATAGTCAGGTATACAAGTATCCAGGTAGAATGCAGGGTGCATTTACTGTGCTAGGAGTTTCTTCACTGACATCAGTAAGGGCAAGATTTCCACTTTTACAGTGAACTTGCACACATTCCTGGACAACAAAAACCATTAGTGTGAACTGTAGGAAAATATACTACTGAGAATTCACTGTGAGAAATGAAAAAAAATTCTTATACTTCATAATGATAGGAAAGTAGCAACATTGATCTGATGGACACAGGTAAGAAAGTCTCTTAAGTCTTCTCAATCATATATCAAGTGGCTTCTGTCTGAAGTTTTGACTATCCTACTGTTTTTATAAGAGACCTGAAAAGCCTTCCAAACAAATTCCTCTCTCCTCTGTAGTTTTAGGATGAAATTCTAGGCCGAAAGTAGTAAAATTTTCCCTTGCAGGGACAAAATACTTACCCAAGGCTTTGTTCAGCCTTTGTTCAATCACATATTCAGGTTACCTAAGGAATTAAACACCCTATAAAGCAATTAAATGTAACTGAAAGGAAAAACCACTCTTGCGCACATCAGCCAACAGAAGTTCTGTTGCTTGGAATTATAAGTAGTGGGATTATTAAAAAACCCACATTGTTATTCATTACACTGAGTTTGAACATCCATATGGACCTCCTCTCTAAGTTCTGTAAAAGACAGTTTGTGCAGATTATAGGATTTGCATTTCATATTCAGTGATAAATCAGATTCTCGTTTGGTGATATGGGAGGTTTTGGTTGTGACCTAGCCATGTTACCCAGTTCACTATACATTGTGATATCATCTTTTTAAAAATGCAAGTTTTAAAATACAGTTTGAGAAGCATTAGTCATGAAGCTTTTAAGTAGAAGATGTATGACCAAAGGAGAGCTGCAGATTCACCACATGTTTCAGGATCGGAAAGAGCCAACCTGAATAGCCAACACTGCTAAGAGGAGCTATGTTTGGCTTCACCTGAACAATTAACCTCAAAGTGGCACCGAAAGTCAAGAGCAAGGAGTCAAGGAGACAGGCAGAGGAAGAAAATTTAGAATGAACCTGAAAAATTGCGGGGGCATGTTTTAAAAAGAAAAGGAAAAAAGGAAGATGAACAGGGACACTAACTGGGCCTAGCAGAAGTACTACAAGAAAGAAGAAACTGGGAAGTGACATTGCGAGATTTCCTATCTGTGCAGAGCCAGTTCTTTTCTACCATTCTCACAAATATGGATGCACGTTGATTACTGGCACCTTAACATGCTTCAAGTTGCAAGCTCAGTGCACACATAAGCTGAGCTGACACATCCACTAGCAGCTGGCCCACTGGATCAGAGCATTTTCCCTAGAGATTGATGTGGGTCTTTTGTATTTTTCTTTTAATTTCCTGATTGGGCTCTGTATTTTTTTTTCCTCTTGCTTGTGTGATTTACAAGCTTTGCATGAAAAATTGTAAAAGAATTCATCTTTCAGGTGATATGCAGTACAAAAAGTTTCATATAGAGAATTGGATCCCCAAAGAGAAAAGTGTTCCAAGCTGTAATTGGCAAAACTGCTGATTATACAAGATAGATATATTACCTCTTGTGAGATGTCTTCTGTTGAAACATACATTAGCCTTAGCTACAGAAAGAGAACATTTGTTTGTCTCCACTGAATCTACCTGGAACGATGCCCAAACCACAAGTTTTCCCCTAACTTCCCACTGAAGCCATAGATTAGCTAACTGCTTTCCTCTCTGGCCTTAGCCATTTTTTTCAGATCCCATTTAATGTGTGTTAGAAATTGCACACTTTTGAACACAGACTAATCAACAGAAAGCTGTCATCACCATGTAGATGAAGACACACCTGGACTGACTGAACTTTCTTACTTTTCCCCCACATGGTGTGCAACAGCAAGGTGCCTAAACAGGCTCCTGGACACGGCACTGCATCTTTCACACCAAGAAGGCACGTGCCTACCAGGATAACCCAATGCAGTTATTACAAGGACTACACTCTGACTTGACTAATGTTCCTTAGGAGGCTATTCCGTTCCTCACTCCACTCTGGGTTCCCCATGTGTGTAGAGGGGCTTAGGGACCCTCAAAGAAGCTGGCAGAGAATCTGCCCTGCTCTGTAATATAGCAATGCAGAGGGGCAAGGGACCAGCCAGAGGTCCAACTCCTAGCCCACTCCAGCAGCCGAGAGGACAGACAGAGCAGTAAGGAGATGTCACAAGGACTGGCTACAGACTGATTCTGGTGGGCAATGGAGACTACCCCAGGGTGACATAAGGGCATTTATGCCTTAAAGGACAGCAGAGGTTTTTGCTGTGCATTGGGGTTTAGTTATTTTTTTCCTTTTGTGTTTGGAAGAAGGATTTTTATAACCTGGTTATAGAACTTGCTGCCTTAGATTAGCAGGAGAGAAAGACACTGTGCACCAAATAAAGTAACTGAAAGAAGATCTCAGTTCAAAGAAGTTTCCGAAGAAGTTTCTGGTTCTTTTTCAGGACCAAGGCTTTGCTCGAACTTTGTAGTTTTTCATAATCCTGTTCACCTTTCTCAGCCCTCTGCAAAGACTGTGAGAATTATTTGTTTACAGACACTTCTTATAGAAACAGGTGTCTGCTCAGTTTTTCTAGGTACGGAACCAAGCAGACATATACAGCAAGAAGCCACTGCTTCTCACAGAGACAAGACCCTCCGAGGCACAAAGTTTCTGCTGAGTTCACATCCAGATGGAGCTGTAAGCCAGGAGGAGGATATTGCTTAATAGTTGATAGCTGGTATTTTACCTTGTAGGAAGCAGAGCTTGTTCAATAGTGCCTGCAGGGATTCACAGGGGAGCAGCTCTAGCCTACAGTCTTAACTATATCCGTACAGCACGATGTGGCATACCAGATCTCAGGTGTCCTGGTACACTCCAGGCACCTGAAGCATTGCTTACAGGTTAGAGCGAAGCAGTCAGAAGAAGCAGAGCATAGGCTAATTGCTTATAGAGGTTGCTAGACAGACAGGCCACGACAACTGCCCTTGCTTTGACCTCCTCCTACAGCCACCCTTGACTCCAGCTTTTGCATTAAATAGAATTTATACAAGTGAAAAAGCTAGAATAAGCAAGTGTAAGAATGGCCATCTCCCCTGCACTCTCCAGGAAGTGCCATTTCCCTACTGTATCATGTGAGCAGCTACTCACTCAGCCATTCCCTCAAGAATCTACACACTTGTGGCATGACAACATGCTATGCTACACACTATGCTATATTATACTCCACTATCACCAGCTTCTAGACACTCACTTCAGAAGCTCCATCTTTTGCATGTGACAATGACGTGGAAAAAGTTTTCATTACCAAGAACTTATTTAGAGAAAAAAGATTAATAGGACAGAATTTGTTTATCCTGAGGGGTATCTTTAACCTCTGGAAGACACCTCATAGTAACAGCAAACTCAAATACAAATAAAATGCACACTTGAAATCCCTCCTTATCCAATCTAATGGCACATAGTAGCATCTCTTTCAGGGTATGCACATTCTCTACCAGCTGTTAGACTTCTTGATGCAGAGCTATGATCAATCATGATAGTCCATCACTATGTTCTCAGGCTAGCTACTCCAAGTTCTATATTGCCCTAGGACTAAAATAGAAACCTATGCAATCCTCCAAAGTTACCTGACAAGAAACTGTTAATTTTACACCCTACTCACCTTTGAAAGATTCGGTCTGAAATAAAAACAGCTGGCCTAATGCTCACCACTGTCATACAGCTCAGTACCACGGGGGACCACCCAGTCAGTGATACGATGTTTTATTATAGCAGCTAGAGCTGAGAAATGTAAAAGCAGTTCTGTAAATTTAATCACTGGTTGTTGGAAGAGCTGAACAAAACCTCTCCATTTGTTATCATATGTTTCAAGAGGCAAAAAAGTCTGGCTTGTAAATTATGGTGTTACAAACACTGTGTAACTAGTTCTGTAAATTCAGCATCTTTCATCAAATTTCTATTATCATTCCATGACTCAGAGCCACTCACCATCTCAGGTGGGAGCAGTCCAGTACCTAATGCAATGACTCTTCTAGCAAAAGTAGTACATTATTTTTTACTCTGGGATTTTTGAATTAGCACAGTATGGTGCAGTACAAACATACAATAAAGTACAAAGAAGGACAAATAAGTAAATGCTCCCAAATCTCCTGCTAATCCTAATAAAAATATCAAAGTAGCACATAGTTATGCTTTTTTTATTCAGTAGTCCAGCAGCGCAGTGTAAGAATGCAATTTATTCAACAATTTACTCAAGAGACTCCTGCAACAACAATATATTCAGAAACTCCTGAGACACTATCACCAGTGGTGTTTGAAGATTGTCTGTTTATGATATTTTACAATGGCTTAATAGAACAGAGGTTAAAATCCCTGGCTGTGTCTTCCCTGCCTTGCAAACAGAGAAAAACATATCAATACTGCCCTGAATCTGGCTCCCCATTGCAAGCCAGAGAGCAGCTTGCACTGCTGAAAAGCTAAGAAACAACACATGGGTTTTGCTGAACAATTTCAACATAATTCAAAACATTTTGCAGAAAACGAGGTAAAATGAACAGCAGTTTAGCAACAGTGCATAATAGCAGGTGTAATGTGTAAGGTTAAGAGGCAAATCAACTAAAAGCCAAAAGAAAGGAAAATAAAAGTGGGGATCTCAGATGGGCCTGATGTCTCTGGCAAAACAGTAAGTACCAGCCCTGCTGCTTCATCACAAGCCTGACAGCAAATCCAAGGAGAGGAACAAGTAGAGCCTGCTCCTTTTACTGTTTATTATCTTTCCTCTGCTGCCTCTTTATAAGCTTTAGTACATTGCAGGTACTTTTAGCCTTTATACTGTCATCACATTAATATACAGTGTATTTCACCACTATGTTCTGACCCTAGTGTAATACAGCAACTGTTGCACTGGGTTCAGGGCTCAGCTAGTTTCAAAGTAGGTTATGTCATTAATGTAAAGAAATATTAGTTGTTCAGCTTAAGTTTTAAACACAATGAATTGCTTAGACTTGTAACATTGTGTGATTTAGAATGCTGTTCACTTACTTCGCATGAGTAGCTAGATTTGCTGAAGCCTTAAGCCACAAGTTGTGAACTGTCACCTAGACTTGCTGAACTTGTACTGAACTTGTATCTATTCAAGCAAGACAAGACCTTCAGAGCCAGTACAAACCAGAAGATAAGGAGGGTACAACCGTCAACAGCAGCTGCAACTAGACAAGATAATGGCTTGCCTGGAGACAGTGAAGGAATCCAATACGGAGTCAGAAGGTGTCAGAAGATCTCAGGCCAGAATCACTATGGGACCAAAGGGCACATGGAGTTCGCATGAAGGGCAGATGCATAGTCTGTAAGGGTGTAATTGCCCAGGGATTTCTTCGTTCAGGGTCCCTCCCCAGCGGCACCAAGCTCGAGCTGATCCTGCTGCTGTACCACACTTAAATTATTTATTTTTATGAAATTCAATGCCTGAGACTCTGCTTTGGGAAACCTAGGGTTCAAACTATGGAGTGACTAACACCAGATGCCTGGACTGAACTGCGCTTCTTTAACAAATAATAATCCACTTAGGTCATTCTCCTGATTACAGGTGGACCACATGCTCCAGGAAAACTTATGTATAGGTGGTTTGCCTACGACATACACTCAAGGAATAGGGATATACAGGGAACTTAAGGAGATGAGAGGTATTCTTACCCTCAACACTGTCATATCTATACAGAAAGAAATGCTACTTGGTGCATTAGATATACATATATTAGAAAGGTGCTCTTTTAGTATGAAAGCAACTACGTAGTGCTGGCAGCTATCTCCACTCTAGTGGATGATATGGATGATCCTAAGGACCTTTACTCACCCAAAACAAAAAGAACCCAGCTACAGAGCCCTATTCCTAGGGACGTGCTTCTAGGACCATGCTACCTACAGGAACCAGACAAGTGGAACAGAGACAGCTAAGGAGAGAAATGGATCAAAACAGGAAAACTCAGCCACCCTCCAGGCAGCATACCTTTCAGCTTCCATTTCTGGCCCTGTCTTCACATTTCCCAGAAACAGCGCGAAACACCTTCAGTCTTTTGCTATCTCACAGTGAGTTTCCACAGGAGGGGCTAGCTCCTAGGTAGTGTGGATGGAGATATTCAGTGGAGAAACTTTTCCATGCATATGGAAGAGCTCTGATACAAAAGCCTGGCCAAGTATGATCATTCTATGGCTTTGGCTGTCACAGCACATGCAGAAGAGGAGGATGCACACTGTTGAGCTGCACTAGCACTTTCAGAGATGCTGTAATGCTAGCTAGCTTGGCAATAGTGCAACATTCAGCTGGTACCCTCATTCTGGCTCACTCTGGGTTTCCACTCTCACACCATTCTGGTGGGAGAAAATGAATGACAGCCCCGAGAAGGACAACAGTATCAAGAAGTACCATTTTGTTTCAAAGACTGATCACGGGAAAGGAGCACAGTACTGTGCTAAAAGCAGTCTAGTGACTAGACTAAGATACCAAAAGGTATCATTGGTTTCAGTGACTAAGAAATTCACACTGTTCTTAAGTGCTTTATTTAAAATCCCATTAGAGAGATTTGATCTTTAGATATTTAAACAGATTTAAAGATCAGATGCTTGGTCATTTGCTGGCACAAATCCCAGATAATGCCTGCATCCCCAACAGTTACTTTGAGCTGTGAAGTGAATCACCACCATCTGCCCACTGCAGCAGGACACCTCGTTGCACCTGCTAGTAGTATCCTTCCCAAAAGCCACCCCCAGCACTACAGTTCCCATACGGACATGGACACCAGTAGCTTGTACTCCCAAGCAGGTCTCTGCAGTCCAGGACCCTCTAGATTGCCTGCACACTTGTTTAATTACATGTTGCTGAGGCTTATCTCACCTGAAGTCTTTATGCATAGATACTTGCTTATCACAGGAAAAAGGCAGCTATCTGCTTTCAGTAAAGAGCACACACTGAACTAGTGTTAAGACACCAGACTCTGGAATAGAAAAATTGCCTGATGAGGTCTCCAAAACAGCAGCTCCCTACCACAAAAAAAAAATATCTATTTCCAGTTTGTGGGTCCTTCCATTAAAATTATTCATATTTAAGGGTCTTAAGGTGCATTTAGTGCCATGAATATTTTTTAGGAAGTATGAGAGTTAGATCCCCAATGTGATGATGATGCTCCATGAGTCAGAAGAGGTTGCATCTCACAAAGCTACTAAGTAGTGCTCAGAGTACCCAGGAGTATCAAGACCAGCTAGAAGTTGACTGAAGAAGAATCCATCTGATCCTCCAGCAAGTGCTCTCCTCTGTTCTGAGCCTGGCTTATTGCTCCCACTCCTGCCTCCCTGGCTCTGGGGTGTCAGCCAAACCATCTCATTCTTACACGTTTCCCCAGGAACCTGCTCTTTCCTGCACAAAGACCACTCCAGCCTTTTGGAGAACAGTTTCAGTCTCACCCAGCTTTTACTTCTCCAGCGGCATCGGCTGGGACACACATGTATCTCTGTACAGCGCTGCTTTCCACCAGGCCCAACCTGCCAACTCTAATGGTGCAACACATTCATATGCAGGATGGGGCGGGAAGGTGTAGGAAGATTTTAACTTGTGTGAGGAGACTACCAAATACCTCTGCAATTACTCATACTTATTTCTTTCAAAAAGGCCACGCTAATACACAATTGAATTCACCAGCCTATCACACACACTGTGTGAAAAAAATTAATTTGATATAGGATTTTTAATATAAAATACTCTATTCCTTCACATATTAATAACTGAGCTGAGCAAGTATCCTCCTTAGTAGGTATAATCTTAAGTGGTTTCATCCTATTAATTTCCAGGCAAGTGCAATCAAGTGATAATGTAAGCAATAATGCTGCTCCTTGAAGTACAGAACCTTTGAATAAAAAAAATTTCATTTCATCATTAAGAGCAAACATTTTCTCAAAGTCAGAAGAAACAATATAATCTGCCTTTCGATGCTGTATGAACACCTAGGGAATAAGTATCTCACCAGTCTTAGTTCTTTAAGGCCCTGGCAGCTTTCCAAAATTACTTATACCTCTTTCTAGTTATGTATGTCTGAAATTTTCTATCCATGTTTGTTTAGAGGGCTTCTATTCAAGTAGAGTAGACTGGAGTTACAACTTCCTTCAAATAAGGGCTTGAGTTATTATTCTTATTGCTTAACGATGAATTAAAAAATTAAATAACAAAGGACAAAAGTTTTGTCAAGACTTGAGATGTTGGCACCTCCCTCTGGCAGCAATAGATTAGCCTGGAATCTATTATTTGTTTATGAACATTCTATTACTGTAAAAGAATGCATCATAAGTATTTCTGCTTGTTGTTGACTTTCACTGCAAGAAGTGTCATTTATTTTGCTAGGATCTATGCAAGTTGGTCTCGTGCCATCTGGCAACCTCATTTGCACGTATCACATTTTATATGGAAGCATCACTAAGTATCTGTAAGTTTCCTCAACATGATGCTTTATTTTTGTTATCAGAAACTGTTTTCATTCTGATCACCAGCAGTAAATCCATATATTTCCCAGCTAAACATTATTTCACATTCCATTTAATCTCAGGTGAGTCTCTTCAGATATACTCAAACAGACTGAAATTTAGTATGCAGATGTCATTGCTTTTAGGGCCATGGCTTTCAAGCACACCCACAACTTTATACACACAGAGGTGAAAACCAACTGCCTAACAGATCTGAGGCACCTGGTGCACAAGCAGGATCCACACCACACACTTCAAGAGGTAGCAAGAGAAGATTAATGCATTCACTGCCAACACAGGTTGGCAAAAACACTCCCTTGACTTGGAACACCACCAGGAATGGCCTACGCTCTTGTACAAAAAAAGCACCTCTGTTCTCAACAATCCCATTTGCACTCCCCATGGGATTCCCTTCAAGGTCTGTAAAAGGGATAGCCAGGCCCTTCTCCAAAGGGAATAGGAAAGGACAACTCTGGTACTTCATTAACACAAGACATTGGGGTAGGAAATTAACAAAGAGCCAGAAAAAACTATCTGGGTTACCAGTCCCCTGCCATTTAGGAAGCTACTCCAAATGCTTCATCCCTTTGTGACTGAATGCAACTATGTTCTTGAAATAAAAAAGTCACCTGATGTAGCATTTGCACTCAGGCTGTCACCTGCCTCCTCTGCTTAAGTCACAACAGATTTAGAGCAAGACTCTATGGTAGGAATATTCAAGTTTATTTTTTCTATTTTCTTTCCCACATACATATACAGACACAGTATGCTCACAGAAGCCTTGCTCTTCCTGCAAGAAAAATGGATTGCTGATTATAAATGGTTTAATGTGAATAAAAGGCTATAATGACCTCAGTTTATTGATTAGATGTATTAATATTACAGCCAATCAGCAATATAAATCAACATTACCAATCTTTCATTGGCAGCAATGCTATAACGTTAAACAAAAGCTCAGCATGCATTTTGAAACAACTCTGGTCATACCCTATTTCTTCACTATACATATCTCCCTTCTGCTTACCTCAAAAGCATAGGTATAAGAATACTGAAATAAGATACACTCATTCCTATTAACAACATCCATCCTGAGAATTTTTTACAGAAACAGAAAGGGCAACACAATTATCTAGGCCTCACACAAAAGGAAAAAACCTTCAGAAACAAGTCATTAGACTATTTCACAGAATTAAAGGTCATGTTAACTTTAACTAGCTCTGTTAACTAAGTGACTAACATCCTGGGAGGCTTGTTCAGAATTTAACATAATACATAACACCTACATAATGCACACAAAGTAGTTAAACATACATTATTACTTAAGTAAATCCCCCTAAACAGCTAAAAATGTGCATTAGCCAAGAGTCTTGATCTGAAGTTAAAGCATTCCTTGTCAAACACCTCCAACACTAAAACACAACTTTCTGCTGGATTCGGCAGACTCCTTTGTATATTTGCAATTAGCTCTTCCATTTCAGAAATGTAGAAAGGAACTCAAAGCACAATGGATAGGGAAGGAGAGATTTTTTTTTTTAAATTATTTTCAGTCCTTTCATTCTCAGAGGTATTCTAGGTAGGCAAAGAGACAGGAACAGGTTTACTCCCTCAGTTGTGGGCAACTATTCAAGACTGTCCCAGCATATCTTCTTTTCTAAGAATCCAGAGATACTTGGCTGGCAATAACCAACACAGAGCTGAATTTCCAACAGTTTGCCTCAGTTGGAATCCTAATCCTTTATTTCAAATTTGGATAAATTTAAAGTGAACTTTCAAAGCACTTTATGTAATGCATACCATAAAGACTACATATTCAAAATAAATAGCATTGCCCATAAGTCACAGTACCTAAATATTTATGATCTTTAACTCCTTGAACATGCCAATCTACAGAACATTACGGATGAGCAAAGCTCTACAGCCTGACTTAAGATCAAGTATGATCTGTAATCTCTGGCCTCCGGAATTAAGAGGGCTCTAGCTACCTTCCATATCTTCACCTCTTACATGGTGTCTCCTACCCTTAAAGGAGTCAAGGCAGAAATAGCCTCTTTGATCATTTATACACCTCCCTTCAATTAGGGTAATTTACTGTAATTTACAGTAATTGCTCAATACTGACATTTGCATGTACTTGTGTCATGGTTTAACCCCAGCCAGCAACTCAGCACCACACAGCCACTCATTCTTCCCCCCCTCCCAGTGGGATGGGGAGGAGGATTGAAAAAGATAAAACTTGTGGGTTGAGGTAAGAACAGTTTAATAAATAAAATAAAATATAATACTAACAATAATAATAAAATATAATAGTAATGAAAAGGAGTATAACAAAAAAGAAAAAATAAAACCCAAGAAAAAAAGACAATAATGCACAATGCAATTTCTCACCACCTGCTGACTGATGCCCGAGCAGCAATCCACCCCTCCTGGCCAATTCCCCCCTGTTTATATACTGAGCATGGCGTTCTATGGTATGGAATATCCCTTTGGCTAGTTCGGGTCAGCTGTCCTGGCTGTGCTCCCTCCCAGCTTCTTGTACACCTGCTTGCTGGCAGAGCACGGCAAACTGAAAAGTCCTTAACTTAGGATAAGCGCTACTTAGCAACAACTAAAAGATCAGCATGTTATCAACATTATTCTCACACTAAATCCAAAACACACTGTACCAGCTACTAAGATGAAAGTTAACTCTATCCCAGCCAAAACCAGGACAACTTGAAATCCTGTAACTGATCAGCTGAATAGATTCATGTTGAGTGTTACCTTTACTCCAGGGACATTGGAAATGCAAAGTAGTTCCATAGTGTATGTACTTACCTCCTAGCAGCCAAGAACCATCATGTTCTCTCTAGCCACATCAAGAACTGCTTTTCCTGTAAGATACAGCCATGTGTCCTAGGTCATGCACAGCATTAACACACTGGCTCTAGCAGAGGTATTTCAATCAAAAGTTTACCAAATTGCCTCAAATGACAAAACTAATATACAGAGGATTTTTTTCAAATATTTAAGTTCAGAAGAGGCTAAACACCACAACACATGCTTTTACAAGAATTTCAGTTCTGAAGCTCCTCCTTTGCCTTCAATCAACTATCTCAATCATTTGAATTAATCCACACAATCACAGCATTGAATCATTCACAGGTCTTCATTTCCGTTTTCTTTAAGATAACATTTCATAAATGAATATGTATAGAGTATTTTTCTATTTCCACTATTCCAATGTTACCCTTAACACTGAAGTCCTAGTTCCCTGTTAGTCATTTCTTTACCAGTTATGTCAACATCAACTAATTTGAACTTCAGATCAGGGATTAGAACAAAGGAAAAAGAGAAGAATGAATTCAATCAGTATGCAGAGCCTGAATGCCCAAATTGATATTACTGCTGTGTTTGAGTTAATGGCTGACTACCTTCCCCAGCCATGGGACAGAAAGTTACCTCTTCATGCTGATGTAGCTACATTTATCAGTGCCAGATGTGCCTCTGTACCACTGGATTCAGACTGTTCAACAGATTGGCCAGTTCTGAAGGATTTTATTACTACACTGAAAGTCAGGGAATTCCACTAAAGACGAGGTTAACCTAAAAACTTGCTGCATCTCTGCTTGCCTAAATTGGCCATATCATTTAATTGGTCCATAACCTTTGCCATCAGGAAAGAGAAGGTAAAGGGACAGAATCCTATTTAGCATGCGGGTATTACCTGTTTAGATTAACAAGCACTGCATTTTATTTAGCTCAAAAGGAAAACTATTTATCCAACTGCACAACCATCCATCATTTCTAGCCATAAAGCTTTCACACTGTAATGCCCCCTGAGTACAAGCCAATTGGCAACACTAAAACAAGAAGTGGATTTCACCTTGTTGATAGTAGGTTCTGGGAGAATTGAATATTGGACTCTTTCCTGCTCTAAATATAGACACTTTCAAATCAAGGCAATAGCTAGTTTGCTCTCCAGATGAAACATACTTTAGCACTAAAGAGACACTATAGTTTTTTCTACACAGTTTGGAAAAACATGTTGGAACCTTTTACTGTAAATATTACCTTGCTTTTTTTTTATTAGGTCATGTGAGACTATTCCCTGCTAAATAACATTTCAGGCTTCCAGCATGATGTGGGAAGGTAAACAATACATCAACAAGATATACAGTACTCATCAACATAGTAGAATCAAACCTATTTAGAGAATTCTGGCACATTGTTGCTTCTTGGGCATAAAAGCTACATTAATAAATAATTTTAGGCAGCATTATAAACTACTTCATAGGTATAGCAAATGTCATATATAGTAAGAACAACCCTATGAAAGAAGCCTGTCAAGACTCCTTCCATAAAATGATCCACAGAAATTTTCAGCTGTAGTAAGACACCACTGTAGCAGCAGAATATTTTAATGCAAAACATCTTGCAGCTTGGACTTCAAAAGTACAGGGCTGGATTCACACATGGCAGGAACTTCTGCTGAGAAAGACATAATTTTAGTCTGATGGAGTCCACAAGATGAAAAGCAACATTTTTTTAGCTTTGTTCCTTATCCAGCCAAAACCACTTTCCAAGTGGCTTGTCCATGTTTGAAGGTGAGTACTTAGGCCATGTAAAATCCATTTCCCACAGAGGTCACTGAGAAACTAAACTAGATGTCCTCTGCCAGAAAGTAGAGCAGAACAAGGAAGAGAACCCAAGAATGCTGGTTTGCAGTCCTCTATTTTGTACCTTAAAGGTAGGAGCAAAACCTATCGGCATCACTTCTGTGCATGAGCAGCCTTGTGTGGTAAGGAAATGCTCAGGTTAAAGTCTGTGCGCATTCACTTTCACTACCATCTCCTGCATTAGTTAATATCAGCCTAAAAGACTAGAGTATCAACAGCTTTTGGACACTCTACAGATGCTCTCATCTGGGAACTATTCAGTCTAACTCAATTTCATACTCAACATGCTCTCCCAAAGCACAAGAGAGGTACAAGGAAACCTGCATACAACCAATGAGTTGCCTTCAGCATGCTGAAAATTAATGCACCATGCCAGATGGGATGGACTGCCATTTTTTGCTTGCTTCAAGCAAATGTGCCAAATAATCTTAAAACGAAGAATGTGACATGCAAAAAACATCACATTGCTACATAGCCTATTGTTCTGGGCAGCCCTCCAAAGTAAACTCTCTCCCAGGTAAATCAAATATTTGCTGCAGAAAGGGCTTTGTTTCAAACAGTTTCTTCCTTCCCTATATATGTGTGTGTATACACAGAGAGAAGATAAGAGATCTGGCATTCTTAGTGGAATTTTTTTTTAATTACCACTTAAACTTATTAAAGAAACAAGATGCAACTGGGACAGTTATTTTTGTGCAGTAAAGCTTAGTACAGACTAGCAGTTGTTAGAGCACTCATTTATTTCAATATTAGCAATAGAACTTGTCTGTTCTTCAGGACTCTTCGCTTATACCTTTGGCAATTTCAGTGACAGCAAAGTTAGGGGAGGTGAGTTGCACAGATGGGCATTAAAACCAAAATTGATTCATTGCTCTAGAGCATATGAAAAGCTTCACTTTGAAACACTACAAAACTGAACAGATAATTTAGAGAAAATCTTTATATAGTTTTCAGAGTACACAGCAGCCTTGCTATGCCCCATCAGTAGTTCAGGCACAATGCTTTCAGCTGGAATAGAGACCTGACTATCAGCTATCTGTCAAAGCAAATAACTGACTAAAACAAGCATGGGATTAGACAACCAAGATCAGTTACTCAAATCAGCCTATTGACAAACAGCCCACAGTCACCCAAGAATGGATTACCCACTGGATCACGGACATTGAGGTTCCTTTCTTACAGCAGCTCAGACAAGCCCAATGCTCTTATCCCTGCTTCTTTAGCATAGCCTTCATTGGTGTTGTTACTGCCTTTTCTGTTTACAAGTTAGCACTGTAAATTGTGCTGGTCTTACTTATATCCTCACTGCATGTGTGGATTACTGGACAGGCCTCTAGCCACTTGCTCATCTGCTGACCTTGCTTGTTTAATCTGCTGAATCTGCTGTGTGTACAGCTAGCCATAATCTAACCAAAGAACCCAAATGCCTTCCTCCAAGAATTCTGCAATTCTCATTTCACACTGCCATGCATAGCTAATATCTACATCATTTATCCCTCCTAAGTGCAGGATCCTAAGAGTTTTTCTTTGGACAGCATAGCCATTTATGCTAGTTAAATCAAGGTTAAGACTTACATCCTCCATAATGATACTCCAAGGCTCCATAATCAGATAAACAGTAGCTTTCCCCACCATCAGCCAGGACATGACAGTACTGCTTCCCAAAGAAATCATACTTGCAGTCTGGGCAATGAGATGTTGATCACTTCCACTCACTCCTCTGACGTTCTTGTTCCAGTGAATTGACTGTTCCTGTGCCAGGTAGTGCTCTTTTGAAAAGCCTCTTCTGTCCCTCATTTTTTATCATTAAATACTTTGACTTGTGCTTTTGCAGCAAAACCTATTCTCTCCAATAATGCTGTTGAGTTTTGGTAATGTCTATTGGATTTCAACATGGGTTGAATTTCTCACCTCCTACTGGTTTTGCAAAGTCTGTATTTCTCAATATTTAAAATAGGACTGAATTGATAACATCCTTGTAGTTAAAAAAGGTTTCATTAACAGCATTTAGCAGTCCAGCTGTTGATGTCATTAGAATAGAGTTATTGAATAACTCAAGGAAATACATTTCTGGTAGCAGTAACCTCAAGTAGTATTCTTATTAGATTAAAACATTTCTAGTCAGGATACTTGTAATATTTAATTAGGCATCTGAAAGGCTAGTTTATATATGGCCAAAGTGACTATCAAAACAGCACAAATTAGCACAAGTATTTGCACTACAACAGAGCGGAACAGGAATAAATCAGAGCTTGCAGTTAGCACTGTTTAAGTGATTCTTAGCCTAATCTGTCTAACACTCCCCAACGTTTATTCAGCTGTCCAGTTCAAACATAGCAATTCACGATCACAAAAGTGAACAAAGATAAGGAGAACCTAGCAAGCACCCCTGTAGCACCACAAAGCTTGGGAGGGACAGTTTGGACTACACTGTAGTGGGAACCACACAGTAGCCTCTGCTACCCACAGACTAGATCACAGCTGCATCTAATCCTGGGTTTCCAAGAGTCCCCAGGAGGACTGTAAGTACCACAAAAGCTTTCTGCAAGCTTTCCACTATTTTTCAAACCACTGATTACTAACAGCATTCAGGAGCAGAATGCCAGTGTCACACACAACTCAGTCCAGACACAATGCCCCAGCAATATCCATCTACATTTTGCAGTTTTATTCCTAACATTTTATCACACAAACAGAACTCTCAGCTTAAGCTTCAGTCACTGCTGCATCCCTATTTTGGGCTTGTTCCATTCATATTCACCCTGGATGCATTATCCTATATTCTCCTCACCACTTCTTTTGTTTTGCAAACAAGCATGTTTTGTTTTCTCCCATATTAGCCTTCATATGTGGAGACTGTCTCAAATACATGCAGTACTCACTCAGCTTCTGTATAATTCTGCAGAACCCAGAACAAAGCTTGACAGTGACAAAACAGCTAGAGTGCCAAGAAGAGTGCCCTTCATGCTGAGCTATGCATATTCTCAGTTCCTCATAACCATCTGTCTGTAACTGTATCTGACAAGGCAAGCAAGTGCAAGGACCTGAGGCAACAATCACCTTCATCCTATAGCTGTATAATGTCTAATGCAATGAGGTACAATCTGTGATGGTAGCTCCAAGTATGACACCTGCAAACTTAGAGTGGCATTTTTCATCTCAATATCCATTTCAACCATTGAAGGTCCTCTCAGGACTTGCTCTTAAGACTTTTTTCCAGGTGCGCTTCTTTTCTTCTCAGTGCTGGAGATAAGGACTTCAGGCAACAAATCCTCCCACATCAACATCACCCTGCAGTGGTCAAGGCAGCAGAGCACTCTCTTCATGAGCTTCACAAATTCTAAACCTACCATGCACTTGTAAGTCATGGACCAGCCCAGTTCTGCCAAACAAGAACAGAACATCTTCTGAGCACTCAAGCACCTTCTTAAAATAAAGGTAAGTTCTGTGAATACACATTAGATCTCTGTATAAGTATCTTATCTAGTGAGCACTTCACAGGGATGCCTAGAAGTTCTTAGTGAGTATTAGTGCATGTCTGCTGCAACACAGGAGACAAGAATTAGAAGTCTGTTTTCATTTCCCAATGCGAATTACATTCTGTTCTGGACACAGGATCAAATACTTAAAGCATAAAGTTCATTATAGGTAGGCATCAGTATCATATTCCTGCCTATATATCCTACCCACCTGAATCCACTGAGTCCCAAAGATACACACATGCTGTTTTAAGTACCACTACCTTCAAAGTTACTATTTATCTGGTCTTATTAACACATGAATCTGTGATGCTTTTACTGACTCAAAGGGAGAACAACCTAGAAGCATGACTTTTTTTATTCTAGCATTATTTCCAATCATCAATTAAAACTTAGCAGGAACAAGCTGGTGGGCTTCCTGATAAGCTGGAAGCTAATAAGCTTAAAAGAAAGGATCATATAACATGCCTACTTGAAAATCATTTCCCAAGCAGCTAAGAATGCACCTCCAACAGTCACAGCCCATACACACAGATTCAAGATACTACAGTACAAGTCATTTAAGCTGTTAATACATTCCCACAGTACATTCTCTTTGCTCACTGGAAAGGGTATTTAGCTATTCTAAAGGTTCAAACAGGCACAGCCACTTCAAGCCAACAGCAGAGAAACATTGATTCTGGATAGTATTTACCTGCACGTGCTACAAGACCTAGCCCTAATTTGCCAGAACCAGTCATTTGCAGCAGGTGCCTCAGGTAGAAGCCAAAGCCCTGATGTGGAAGGGGCTTTGGCAGCCTAAGGTTTTTACATTTTGAAGTTCTGCCTTACAGCTGAGCCTCTCCACCACCACAGGAAATTCAGTTTTCTATTGTCAGAAAACTAACAACAAAAAACAAAATAGCTTTCTGCTATGCTTTCTAGTAGCAACTCTTCACCACAACAGCTCAGCCACAATGTCAAGCCTCTCCATGCTGTCAACCACACCATCTGAAAAAGCAGCAAGTGTCTCTTGCAGCCTAGGTTCCAGAGAAGAAGGCCTCCCAGGAGGCAAGACAAAAAAGGTTATACTTGCACTTTCCTAACTTCAGTGCAAAAAAAGCCTTTTTCTTTCCCCAACCAACATCTGATGTCAAGAAAATGTTATCTTCACAACTGCACAAACACCTTCTGCAGTCTGAGAGGCAGACACTTTTTCTCCCAAAACACAGGCATTTTGTCCATAAACACTGAACATAAGAAACCACAGGCAGCTAGACACCAAGCCCTAGAGATACTGATTACATAGTAGCTCTGAGAAAATACAGAGAAAAAAATACAAATGCAGATCACTAGCTAGAAGTCACCCACAACCCTTTGCACTAAAGGCTCAGAAGAAAATTCATACAGAAGTTACAAAAACAGAGCCCTTATAGATACTCACAGTAGGTACTTGTAACAGTCAAGTAAGAAAACAGATGGTAGAGAGTACTAAAGCCTTTTTTTCTTTAACTACTATAATACTGTAGCTATATTAAACAATTCAGTAGAGCCTTTACCCAAAGATATTTATGACTGAAAAGGCCTTAAATAGGTACAAGAAAACAAGCCATAAATGAACATAGCCAGGAAATTATACTTATAGGGAACAAAAAAGTTAAAATAACTACTCTAGACCCAAAACATTACCTTTTTAAACAAAAACTACTCCTCTGTTAATAATTCTATGTGCTTGCTTCACCACAACACAGCTATACCTCCAGCCACCTAAGGACATACAGATACTACCTCCAGCCACCTAAGGACATACATACAGACACCACCTCCCCACCCAATTACTTACCACTCCCTAGCAAGGGCTCTTTATATAAACCTACCCTCAGCACAGTGCTCTGGAGGCTGGTCCTATAAATTTGGCAATGGCAAACAGCTGCTACTTATATACACTGGAGAGACTGAAACAAGAAGCTGCTTCTGTCTGGTAAGTGAGCCAGTTTGGGGCCTTTTCTTGGTTTTCTGGGGGTTTTTTTTAGTATTTAAACTGATTTAGTATTTAAAGTAGTTGGAAAATATGGGATGCAGATTAGTTACATGTGTGGGAAACTTGCTTTTATGGAAGTGTCTAATATAAACAAATTGTCTCCCTTAAGACAACAGGAAAGGCTCCAATAGTTCTGTGAAGTTATCTGATAACAACAGCTTGTAGGTATTAGGAGTAAAAACATAGTAGCACTGCAAGTATAATGGAAGTATTACTGGCTGCAGCACATCATGACTCTAAAAAGTGTTATTTATTCTCAAATAACCTATCTGAGAATAGAGAAGTGCTAGTAAAATAGATATGCAAGAGGGCTTTGTTTTCTCTACCTAGATTTATAGAGTAGAAATGATAGAATCCTATGAGTAATAAGGCTAGTAGGGGATCAGAAGTGGTATTCCTTGAGCAAGGACTGACTTGAACCATTATCTGTATTGATACTTGAATAAAAAGCAAGCATGTAAAAGTTGGGTGCTTGGGAGCTTGGGCTGTATCCTAATAGGTGCTTGTCAGTTTGAGAGTTGAGCTTTTCTTTGTCAAGTACTTAAGCTTGTTTTTGACATGAATGCTGATTCAGAGTCTTATCCTATCTAGACTGCTGTTAGCTCCTCAGTAATGCTGTAACAAAGTATGTGGCTTAACAGTAACATCAGTGAGCAGTAATGACTTCATGGAAGGCTTCTGAAACAATGAGAAAAGAAAGGCAGCCTAAGCAACAAATAGATTTTGTGTTCCATAGCATGCCTTAACATAGTGATCTCATAGCTGCTTTTACATCCTGAAAGGGGGGGTAATGTTGTTCTACAGTAACTATAACTCTGAACAGAAACAAGAGATGCATCAGGAGCAAATGCTCCATAGCAAAGGCTTATCCCAGTGCAAAAATAATAGTATGTCTTAAAAGTTAGTAAACAACAAAAAAAGGCTAAATACAAAAGCTTCTGTAGTAGAACAATGGAAGTAAGTGGCAGATAAGATGTTTTATGTTTATTGACAAGGGAAGTATTATATTTTTTCTGGAAAAAATACAAATATTGGTCAGAAAATAACATAAACCACTGATACTGCTCAAGTATGTTTTTCAATGCAAAGCAAGTGGAACCAGATCTGCAGAGTATCAGTGTTGCCCCATTCAGTAAGTTATGCCTACAACTTAACTTCTAGTAAAGCTAATTATCTCTATAAAGGAAATGAACTAACTAGAAAAACAGTTCTGCTATAATTAAATTAGTCAGCTTCCTTTGTAGATGATACAAAAACCAAAAATATGTAGTTTAAGACGCAAAATTGCATGTGAGTATACCCTGTGAGCATCCCTTCTATCATATCTTAAATGTATACTTAAGATTTGGCTTCAGTTTGTTATTGTGTGGCTTCAGTTAAGCATGCAATGATAAGGCAATTAGGAAATGGCAAACGATAAACATCTTCAAATTCTAAACTAGTTCAAGTTCCAAAAAGGAAAAGCTACATCTGAACAAAACCAATTATTTAATTCCTTGAAATCATCAATGAAGTATAGCATGTAAATCTTACAGGACAGATCTCTGACAAAAATATCAGTAATTTGGTAATTAAATTTTTTTAAATGAAAGCAAGACTTGCCTCTTTGAATTCCTCTTTTTTTCAGGGAGCCCCAGAAAAGCCTTCTTTGCCTTATTATCAACTTTAGATATGCCATGACACTATTCCTAAAAAATCATTTCCTAACTGTATGTATACAGTATAATGCTTACTGAACAGATTACTTTCTGCTTTTCTACTGTGCTCTTGTAAAAGTCTGTGTTCTCCATATGTTAATAAATGTATCTCCATAAACCCTTGAGGGTTGTTAGATTCCTATGAAAACAGAGGGGCTAAACACTGCACTGGTACAGTGCCCAATCTGAGATCTGCTGTTACTGTACAGCTTGAACTCTTAACACTCATTAGCATTTGATCCTCAGAGCTTCTATCATTCATCTCTATTATAACAATGAATGATTAGCACTCCTGAAAATCAGCCCCATGCTGTTTTCAAGTACTCAGGAAATTAAAACTATAAGGACCACCCGTGAAAAGTTTGGGTCAAGTGATTTGCCTTATATCATACAAACTCTGGTAAGAGCTAAAATAAATACAGTTCTCCACAGAGGTTTTTTCGTGCTGAACAATACTCTCACAATCTGCATTCCTGATCTCCTTAACTAGCCTACTGGGGGGGGCTACTCTCTGATCCAAAGTTTGTTCACTACAAACTTTAATTCCTTATAAGCTTCTGGCCTTTAGGAAAAAGTAAACCTAACCATTAAGTCTAGTGCCATGATGCATATATCCTCCCTTCAGTAGACATTTTACCTTCCGAGTAGTTCTTCCTAACAACTTAATTTCTTAATATGCCTATGCAAGATAGCTTCAAAATGTAGCAAGTTCTATATTACTGCAGATTATCAGCAAGTAGGGATTTTTAGATTCATGATGGAGAGATCTTTGCCTTGGCCTACCAGTTTATGTAGGAAAGCTACTAGCTGGAGTGGAAGCACAGTCTGTGCCACTGGCTTTCAAAGTGTTGACAGTGGAGGAATGGTGATACACTGAATTTTTGTTGTCCATTAGAAGCTGAGAGAGTGTGAAATAATGGTTACAGAAATCTGTGTTGCCTTACCCTTTTATCCCAGGTCTTGAGTCCTATGGAAGATTACATGAAGGGAAAACATTCCTTAAAATGGTCAAACTTAAAAGCTGTATGTCTTGTAGATTACATGCAGTATAGTGAAAAACAGAAGTAACTGAATCAGTGGCTTACATCTTTTTCAGAAAGACTGGTTTGTGACAAGTTCAGCTGAAAAACAAGAACCTAACATAAAGCCATTAAGTCACTTCCATATGTTAAAAATACCTTCTCTGCTCCCCAAGTTAATAGTCTAGAGAGATAACTTCAGCTGAATTGCAACATAGCAACATAAGTTTCCCTGCTCACTTAGACCATTCCTCCGTGCATTTGTTTTTATAACTTTTCTAGAATTTAGGTAGGGCACAAACCCTACCTACAGCAATGCAACACGATGTTGTGCATGAGCTGATTCAACTGTGCTGACAGGGACATTATTTTGTCTTCTTCCCAACTAATTCTAGCACTTCTGACTTCATGGTGAGACAGCTGTAGAGCTAAGCTAGCTTGACTATGCATTCTGGTTGTTAGCTTTAACTGTTCAACTATGACTTGGCTCCTGGCCATCAGACAAGCATCTGAGCTGGCAGAGTAGTGTATGCCTAGGATGCCCCTGTTTATGGTAGTCTGATGGACTCAGCCATGAAGTGTCCCTAAGTTTGGCTCCTTCCTTTTGGTGAAACCCTGACCTGTGCTCCTGTGCTGTAGCAGGCTCAGGCAGCCAGGACCTGCTCCTCTGGGAGGCTTGCTTTGAACAGAGGCAGCACAAGGCAAGATCTCCCTCATCACAAAGCAGCAACAGCTCAGCTTGGTGAGCTGCTGACTTCTATTGTGTGAACATCAACTACAGGAAGACCTAAAATGCGGACAGAAGCAAACTAGATGTCACTGTATGTCACCTCCATTGGCCTTTTACAGTATCAAAGCAATCTCAGGTGGCAGGCAGCTCCTGGCGAGGGCTGTGCTCTGGGGGCCTGCAGCTGTGCGAGCTCCCGGCCGAGGCCCACCTCTGCGGAACGGGGAGCCCGAGGAGCCTCCCAGGCAAGCTGCCCTGAGAGCCCTCACGCAGCTCCCGGAGCCCGGGCCCTCCTGAGGGAGCGGCTGGCGGCGGCAGCCGCTCCGGAGGCGACAGTGCTGGCGCGGAGCGAAACGGACCGCCGAGCCGGCCCTGCCGGGGCGCTGAAGCGGCGGCAGCGCGGGGCCAGCGCGCCCGCTGGCGGCTGCGTGCCGCCACTGACTGGGCAGGGCCCGGGCGGCGCTGTCGCCCGGCGCACGTGCCAGTACTCAAAATGGCTTCCGCCCCTTACAGGCACCGATACGACGCCGCTGCCCTCGTTCAATATGGCTGCCTCCTGCAGTCTCGCGGCGGGGGAAAAAATGGCTGCCGCTTCCCACGGGGCCGAAGCCGGGGGCTTACGCGGGAATGGCGGCGCTGCCGCCGCTCCCCTTCTCTGTAGCTGCCCGTGTCCGGGCGCCGCCCGGCAGGACCGCAACGCCCGGCCGTGAGCCGGCAGCGGCCCCGCCAGCGTGGCGGGAGGGGCTGCGGAACCATAGAGTGCGGGGCAGCAGAGCCACCGCGCCGCCGGCGGCGCCCTCTGGCGGCCGCTGCAGGCGGCGGGGGCTGCGCGCCCGTCTCTCGCGGGGCTCCCCCGGCGAGGGCCCGGTGCGGCCCCCGGAGGCCTCGCTCCTTCCGTAGCTCCGGGGTTGTCACAGTTTGTCCTTCAAGAGTGAAGGGGGCCCCCGCCCGGCGCGGTCAGACGGTGGCCAGTACCCGGGGGGATCCCTGGGGGAGCTGTGAGTCCCGCTGCTTGATCTGCCCGTGGCTGAGGGGTGCCTCTCCCGTCAGCTTTGCCTTGCTCCCCTAAAATCCACAGCTTTTGGGTCTCCGGGAGCTCTGCTGCAACCTCCCCTCTTCCAGTATCACCTTGGTCTCTTTATTCATGCTCAGTTTTCCCCTCCCCACTGCCTAAGCTGTTTCTTGGCTTAAGTGGTCCTTCACCCCTCCCCAGTGCTCACTTCTTCATCTCCTTACAATCTGCAACCCTATACCCAACACTAAATATCTTTAATCTGGTAAAACGGGCTCTCTGCATCCCAGGGGCTCTCCCGGGGCACAGTCCCACTGGGAAGACCCCAGCCCGCGGGTTTGCTCTGCCCCGTGGCATCACGGTTGTTCTGTGACGGAGCTGGCAGAGCACGTGGATGCAGGCAGTGAACCTTGCTCCTAGCTGCTCACAGCTGACAAAATTTGAGGTGCAGGGCTGCTTGCTCGTCCCAGGGGTATTCCTGGCCATTGCAATGCTTTCAGCTTACTCCTTCGGGTGCAGAGCAATGGGTGCTATTATGCAACCTCCCTTGCAGTGCTCCAGACCGTCCACTGATAAGGCCTCGCAGATGTACTTGATCAGCACATTTCATGGAGCTGTTCAATGATTTGTGCCAAAGCTGTTAATAAGTGTGGAATAGGATCAGCTGTGGGGGTAAGTGCTGAGGCTTCTACCCAGCCTGGCAGTTGCTGTGTCACTGCAGGATGCTGTCACCTCCCTGTAAATCAGCTTTCTCGGCTCCTTTGCAAGTGGCAGGAGATCACAGAGGTCCCCTGAGATACCAGGCAATGATGGAGCAAGTCACTGACACAGAAAGATCCGAGCACCCATCCTGGCTCACCAGGGGCTGTGCCTCTGCTGAGACCTGGAGTGGAGGGTGGGGGAATGCAGCTGTGCCATGCCACAAGGAGGGAGCAAGGGAGGTGGAGGGCCTTCTTTCATCTGCTGCTTTAGCAAAGTTCAGATGCGTTGGCTCTGAAGCATTTCTCTTGGCTCAAGACAAGAAACCACTTTTACCTCTGTGCTTCTGCCTTCAAAGCATGCCCCAGTGAGTGTCAGCTGGGCTAGCTGTGGTGGCCCAGGATGCGTCCGTCCCAGGCTTCCTCTGCAAGGAAAAGTCTCCCTTTGACAGAGGGGCTCCTGCAGCCCCATGCTCAAAGGCCTGGCGATGCCCAAAGCTCTGCCTCCATCTGCCTTCCCCGCTCTGAGCTCTCCCTGGAGCCTTAATCTGTCTGGAGCGTGGGCTGCCTGCAAACTCCTCTGTGCTGCGGCGCATGACGCCCCCCTGGGCCCCTTCTCCACTTTCCCAGCGGCCACGAAGCAGAGGCTGCGCCGGGGTCGGTGGGGCACAAAGCTGCTGGCGGGGGCCCGCCCTGACCCCCGGCCCTGCCTGCTGCGCCTGCTGCGGGCAGCCCGCCTCTGCCGGCCTGTGCAGACCTGCAGGCGGCATCGGCAGCCCTGCTGGGCCACAAACACACCCAGGAGGGTGTGAGCAGGCAGCGGAGGAGCAGAGCAGGGCTCTGCCGCACAGGGACGCCCAGCTGAGAGCCCAGCCCCAGCACTCACCTGGCCTGCCGGCGTCCCAGCTGCGGGAACCCAGCGTCCACAGGGAGCAGGTATTTTCCCCACTTGGCTCACTGCCCTGGGGTGGCAGCCCATGCCATGGGGACGCCATCCCGCGCTGCCATGGGAGCTGTGGGAAAGCTGGCAGGGCAGCAAAGGGGGTGATTGTCCTGGCCCTGCATGCAGCTGAGGGGGAGGAAGGAAAGGGGCTGCTTGTGCTGTTCCCACACTCCGGAGAGTGGGGATGGGGAGCCCGGGGCTGACTGCATGGGGGAGATGTGGGGCGTGAGGCTGGGAGTGGGAGGTCTGGGCCAGGCCATGCTGCTCATGTTGTTTTGGGGTCACCCTGCTCCCCATGCTGACCCAGGAGCTATGCCATCCCTCCTGTGAGGTCAGGGACAGCGGGGCTGGGTGTCAGCTCCTGCTGACCTGCCCAGTGGCACACAGCCTCGACTGGCTCAGCTCCATGAGGGCAAGGGGATCTTGTCCTGCCTGTGGCCACCTGGTTGTCCTGGGGCACAAAGGTCCTTGTGGGGCTGCAAGCATGTGCTGCCGTGTTGGTGACTGTAGCAATGGGTTTGTCACCCCCTCAAGCCCCCTGTGCCCCCCACACTAGGGCTGGGGGTGTGCCATGGGGGTTGTTTGGTGGGAGCTGAAGGAGGGCTCCTTCCAGCCCTGACAGACCCCCAGCTCCCGCTGTGCAGCTCTCCCCTTGGAGCTGAAGCAGAAGCTGAGCAGGGTCTGCTGCGTGCCCAGCCCAGCTCTGTTTGGGACCTGTGCCCTGTGCAGGGGTGTTGCACAATAACTACTGGTGCCGCTGCTGCAGTCCCACTCAGAGCTGAGGAACAGATTGACATTTTCCCTCTGAATCCTCCAGATAGCACCACTGGTGTAGATTTGTGGCCACTCCTGTGCCACTGCTCTGCCAAGCTCTAGTCCTGGCAGCAACAGCCTCTTGGAGCAGCTAAGTGCTGAAGTTCGGCTGGTGCCCACAGCCACTCCTACTGTACTTTGTACCCTGCGTGGGAGCCAGCTGGGGGGGTGGCGGCAGGGTTTTCCTGAACAGCTGCTGGCACCCATGCTCTGTCTGTGTGAGCAGCGAGAGGGGGACAGGGTGAGTGCCAGGGGATGCTGGCTGAGCCCACTGCTCCCTGGTGGAAGTGGTGCTTCTGCTTCTGGTGACAGCAGAGGTATGAGCCTGCAGCGAGAGCCCCTGGGCATCAGGGAGGCAAACTATCTGGTCCCATGGCTTCCTGCACTTGTGTTAGGGCTGGCTCCTTCAGTGTGATCACTGAGCAGATCACAGCTGCTGATCTGGTCCCTAGAAGACAGAGGGGGCAGCAGACGTGGGCACTGCTGTGCTGCTCAGCATCCACTGCACCTTGGCTGGCTGGTCCTGCTGATAATGGCCCCCAGACCTCCCCCAGCCTGCAGAAGTCAGCTGGGCAGGTTAGGGGTCCTGCTCTTGAGTTGGTACCTGGCTGTGCATGCCCCAGCAGCCACTGCTCTGTGTGGGTCCTGGGAAAGACTGCACCCCAGCCCTGCAGACCAACATACTGGTGGTATTTGGGAGTGAGATGCTGCACTGGAGTGCTGCTGTGTCATGGGGGGAGACCAGGCTGACCCTGGCCATAGCCAGGGCATGGCAGAGCCACTCTGGTGTGGCTGGCTGGGGCTGGAAGGGCCTGGGCTAGCTCTGTTTCCCCTCTCCAGGGCCCAGGTTGGGATGGGACATGGTCCTGCTAGGCACACTCTTGCCCCAACATTGGAGAGGATGTGGCTGGGAGGATGTGGTCAGCTGGCTACTATGCCTGGCTCAGTGGTCGCAATGAAATGACAGTTTGGCTTAATCTGTGGGGTGATAGTCTTGCATGGGGTGCCTGGCCTGTTGGGGAGGTTGGGATGAGGAGGGGGAGCAGCTCTGCAGCAGGGCAAGCTGTAATAAACATGGGGTTTCTTGGTGTGGATAAAGGGAGACCTTGCTCGGGGCTCTCTGCTTCCTCCAGCCAAGCACCAGGAATCTGGGGACCACAGCAAAGTGTCCTGGCCCTCTCCCCTTCCCAGTGTGTGGGGAACCCAGTGGTAGCCCTGCACCCAGCCTGGGTGTCTGTGACTGTAGAGCCTGCACGGTGCCCCTGGCTCACAGGCAGAGCACCAAACCCTGGGCTGGGGAGCAGGCCCTGCTCCCTGCCAGCTCCGGGCTTGCTCCGGCTCGTTGAGTGAAGGGTCCCAGGGAAGCCTGCTGAACAGGTTGGGCTGCACCCTGTGCTCCCACTTTCCCTGGCACCATGCCTTGCCTGAGGACACGGCCAGCAGCCCCGCTATGTCCCAGGGCTCTGGGGCAGCTGCTTGCCAGGGTACCTGGACCCAGGATGCTGCAGTGCCCCATCCCCACGGGGCAGGGGGCAGCGTGTGCCAACACGGGAGGTCTGTGCCAACACGCTGTGTGCATCCCCCGCAGGACGCCTGACCTTTGGCCTGGGACAGCCTGGCACTATGGCAGACCCTCCTGGCTGCTGCCACCCCTGTGCCACCTGCCTGCTCTGCCTCTACAGCTGCCGGTGGATCACTGCCAAGAAGGAGAAGAGGAAGGGCCTAAGAACCACCAAGGTGATACCGTGGGTGATACTGAGCTGGGGCTGGCCAGCCCCTGCGTGGGAGGCTTGGAGTGGTGTCTGGGGTGGGGACGGGCTCCGGCTGGAGGGCTCAGCCCAGACATGGGGCTGCTGACCCCTTGGCACTGGTCCTGCTCCCCAGGGCTGAGCCCCAAGAGAGCTGGGGTGCTACCTGGCACCCTCTCTGTCCAGGGACTGCCCTAGCCTGGAGCAGTGAGAAAGTGAGAGGGTGAGCTGTCTCTTCCTGCTAGGTGACAAGAAGGGTAGAGCAGCACGCTGGCAGCAGCGAGGCTGAGCCATGGCCGTCCCCTGCACAGCCAAGCGTGTGTCTGCGGCAGGGCTCACGCGTGCCTGGAGCAGAGTGCTGTGCTCCCCGAGGGCTGAGCGTGGCAGGCAGGTCCTGGGGCGCTGAGTGCCGACAAGGCACGTGGGAGGCATGGTTCCTGGGCTGGGTGCGGCCCCCGCTGATGGGGTGCTGGAAGGGGGTGTCCCCAGTAATTTGTAACCTGGGAGGGTGAGGCCCTGGGATTCTCTGAGGTCTCCAACTCCCATGGGAGTGGCTGTGCAGCTGCTTGTCCTGTCTTGCCTGGAATGTGCAAGCTGGTCCGGGCTGCCAGGTGTCCTGCTCAGCACCTGCGGCACCCCTCACCTCCCTGCATACATGGGGCTGAGGGCTGGAGACCCTGAGGCTGGACCTGGCTTTGGCTGGGCAGGCAGGAGCAGTCTGCAGGCTCATCGCTGCAATGGGCACCTCTGGGGCACAGCACCCTTCTCCGCCCAGCCCACAGATCACCCAGCTAGAAGGGAACATGACGTGGCTCCTTGCCCCTTCCTGTGTCCAAAGTCCCAGCCTGCTCCCAGGGGCTGCTGCATGGCAAAGGAGGCAGTCCTGCCACAGGGGCTGTCCTCCCCAGCCTGGCATAGGCAGCTTTTTAGCTTGTTGTAGGAGCTGCTGGTCTGTCTTCCTGTAGCATGCGTCCAGCCAAAAGAGCTCTCCTGGGGAGCTCTATTCCCTCTCCATGGGGCAGCTCAGTGCCTGGGCCCAGGAGGCCAGTGCCTCTGTGACCCCCTGCGCACCCTGCTGCAGGCTGGGTGCTCCCCAGTGGTCTCGGCAACCTGGCCAGGGGCTAGGTGCCCTGCAGATGTGTGCATAGCTGTCATCTCTGGATTTCAGTGTGACTGCAGCTGGTTCCTTTTCCTCTTTTGCGTCTTCCTCTTCACACTGGTGTGGCTCTACTTCGCCATCATCATCCTCAATGATTTCCACAACTTCAATGAGTGAGTAGGATCCAATGTCCAGCCTTGCTCCCCGTGTCCCCCCTGCCCCTCTGACCATCCCCTTTGCTGGCAGGTTCATCTTCAAGCAGAGGAAGTTGTGGCTAGACTGGTCCCTGGTCCTGCTCATAGCTACGGCCGTGCTGATCACCTACTCTGCTGTGCTGCTGGTGAGCCCCACTGATCCCGCCTGGGCTAGTAGGGGTACGGAGCTGTGCTGAGCGCAGGCTGGCTGCCATGCCCTGTGCAGAGCCAGGTGGAGCCGGCAGCATCCGGCCTGCTGGAGCTGTGTCAGCCTGAGCATGGCCAGAGACCCTGCCTGTCTTGGGGGGCCAGAGCTCCTGTGGCTGAGTCCTGTGCCCTTAGAGGGCTGAGGTGTGGGGTACAGCCCAGTTCTGACATCTCCTTGTTCTTCTTGCAGGTCCTTGCTTTGTGCTTGCAGCTCTGCAGCCAGCCCTTGAAGCTACACTGGCTGCACAAGGTGAGAGACTGGGGGTGCAGGGAGATGGTGCCTGCTCTGGCTGCCCTTGCACCTTGGGAAGCTGCGACCAGCCTACTGGGGCTGCGTACGGCTGCTGTGACCCCACTGAGTGGCTGTGTGTCCCTGCTGAGCTGGGCTGCAGCTGTTAGTCCCCCAGCCACACCTCTCTGGGATGGCAATATTCCCCTTGTTCAAAGCATGGGGTACAGAGCTCAGCTGCAAACCCAGATGGGGGAAGTGAGGTCTTGGGACTTGCAGGGGCTCAGGAGGAAGGGATAAGGATGACTGCCTGTCCTGCCGAGGCAGAGCCCAGCTGGCCTGCAGGATGCTGTGTGCTCCCCTAATTGCCCTGTGCCCTCCCCCACAGACCCTGCTGATCTTAACTGCCCTGGTGGTGGCTGCAGCCTTCACAGGGCTGGGAATAAAGTGGGCGGAGGAGTGGAGAAGTGCACGTATCTCCCTGCAGGTGAGTCACCTCGATACCAGAGACTCCCCCACTGTACCCAGTACCTGGCCTGTGGGGATGAGCTGAAGGGTGGTGACTGGAGCCCCCAGCATGGCTGTGTGCCATGGAGGTTAACTCCCTGCCCTTGACTTCTGCTGCCTGGCCCGGCAAGGTTCTCCTGCTCTTGCAGTCCTGCCTGGAGCAGCTGCAGTCAGGGTGATGAACGGTGGCTGAACCAGAGCGGGGAGTCTGTTCAGTCCCCCCAGGAGCCTGTCCTTCCCTCCCTGGCACTGTGGCTCTTCCAGTGGTGCTGGCTGCAGTGGCAGATCCCTGGCATTGGAGCATGTGAATTTTGGGGATGGGCTGAGCTGGTGCCAGCTGACACCCTGCCTTTGCCTCCCCAGGCAACAGGTCCCTTCCTGCACATTGGAATCGTGGGGGGAATGACGCTCCTTGCTTGGCCCCTGGCCAGCTTCATCTACCGCACCCGCAACACAGGTAATCCCCCTCCAAGGTCTCCACCTCCCCCCTCGGCTGGTGCCCTGCTTCCTACCACCCAGCCGAGCAGCACTGGTGGCAGAGTGGTGCACAGAGAGCATCGGTGCAGTGGGAATAGGTCCCCAGGACTCAGTCTGGTAGTAACGCCTGCTCTTGGTTGCTGCTTCTCATGCCCAGCCCTTGGTGCACCTTCAGCCTTCACTGCTTTGCAGCTGAAGGAGGCCTATGGATGGCAGACTGAGTCCTGCAGAAGTGCTGTGTTGGGGTGCAAGGACATATAGTGGGCCAAGAATAAATCTGCAGTGTTCCTCAGGTTGGGGATGCAATGCCTGACCTAGGGCAACCATAAGTTAATGCCAGGTGAAGCAGCCTTGGCTTATTCCTAACGGCCTGCAAAATACTTCCTCTGTACCTTACCCCTCTATCTCCTCTGTCTCTGCCTGCAGGTCTCAAGGTGTTTCTGCTGCTTGTGTACTGCGCGGTGATGATCGCGCTGTATCTGGCTCCCCTGGGAATCGCCTCCCCTTGCATCATGGAGGAGAACCAGCTGCCTCCCAAGCCAGCCCTGGTTGGCCACCGAGGAGCACCCATGGTGAGTGACCAGCACCAGCAGTGTCCTGGCACAGTGGTCAGGATGGATGGGGCAGGCTGCTCTGCCAGCGAAAGCCAGGCTGTGCCTGGCTATGGGGCACTGACATCAGACCCTTGCTGCTGCAGGCCTGGACGAGCCCTGGCCAGTCCAGTAGAGAGGGGTCTCCACACCAACCAGGGCAGCACAGGGCTGGAGGATGGGTGAGCACAGGGTGAGGCGGGTAGGCACAGCAGCTGCAGGGCAGAGCTGCTTGCTAAGTGCTGCTGGACCAGGAGCAGGTGACTCCCAGCAGAAAGCCTGGCTGTATAGTGTGGGCTGGAAAGCAGGGACTAGGCAGGCTCTAGCTGTCTGCACTCAGCCCTTTTCCATCCCCCGCCCTACCAGGGTCACCCCAGTCTCACTGTGGTTGCCCTAGAGCCCAGCCAAGCTGCTGGGTGCAGCCAGGCAGGGTGAGTGCCTGCCTCATGCCCCTTCCTGCCTGTACCCTCTGCACTAACACCATTCCTTTTCCAGCTGGCCCCCGAGAACACCCTCATGTCGCTGCAGAAGGCAGTGGACTGTGATGTGCAAGTCTTTGAGACAGACATCATGGTGAGGTAAAGGGGCAGCAGGGACTCAGAGGGAGGAAGGGGCCTGTGTATCCTGGGATATCACCTCCCACATGGGGCATTCTGGAACACACCTGGAGGACTGATATAGTCTGCATTTGGAGGCAGCCCTGTTCAAAGGGCTCCGCCATTCCCACCTTCCCAGTATGGGACTAGCTCCAGCTTGGTGTCCCAATGATCTGGCAGAGGTACTGGGTTTCTGTCCTCCCCATGCAGGTTGCCTTCCAGGGCATTAGGAGGGAGGCACTGTCAGGGGAGGGGCACTGCTTGGAAAACAGACCCTAGCTTTAGTTCAGCTCATGCAATCCTGCTGTGGGGACAGCTGTTGCAGTGAGCAAGGAACTACTTGGTTCCTGGCTTGGTCTCTAGGTGCTCTGTGCTTTGCAGACACTCACCTTTTTGCATAGAGGACCACAGGTAGGCATAAGGGTGGGGATTACCCTAGCAGGGTGGCTGGGAGGGAGCAGAAATGCCAGGGCAGGGATAGGAGACAAACAGCTTGCAACACAGAGCTTCCCTCTCTGTTCCTTTGCCAGTGCTGACGGGGTCCCATTCCTCATGCATGATGAGGAACTCACCAGGACTACCAACGTGCAGGCTGTGTTCCCTGAGAGGGCTGCCCTGAACAGCACCTCCTTCAACTGGACAGACCTCCAGCAGCTGGATGCTGGCAGCTGGTTCCTGGAGGTCAGGATGCCCCTGGGGTCGTTGGTCAGGGATGGGTGCATTTGTGGGTGAAGCATGAGCCCTGCCCTGGGGAAGGTTCCCTCTGGAGCGCTGGTCCTGGCAGACACCTGGACAGGGTGCAGAAGCACTTCCACACCTGCACGAATCCCTTGGGTGCAGTTACGCCCCAAGCTGGGGTTTGTTCTAGCTCCTCAGCCAAGTCATGGAGGAGGCTGGTTTGAGGGGAGATGTCTCATGCGTTTGCTCTGAGCTGCACAGCCTGCCTGGGCTTGGAGGCAGCTGTGGCAAGGCTATTCCCAAAAGGTGACTAAGCAACTGCTGAGCTGCTCTGAATGCCCACAGGTGTTGGGGCTGCTTGAACTGTGCTGTTAGTGGGGAGAAGGGTAGAGGTGCCCAGTGGATGTGCAGGGGAAGGATCCCTGTGCCTGTCTGCACTGGAGAGCATGTGGAGAGGCCAGTGTAGGAAACTGAGAGCCAGAGATGGTCACCAGTTTGGGAGGTGGAAGCTTACGGGGGCTCTGCCTATGATGACTAACTCTCACCCTTACAGCGGAGACCGTTTCCCACTGTGCAGAGTCTTTCTGCTGGCGATCGCTACCAGGCAACTAAACAGAGGATCCCATCCCTGGAACAGGCACTAGAGGCAGCCAAGCAGAGTAATATCTCCATCATGTTCGACCTCCGGCCTGAGAACCACAGTGACTACCAGAACTTCGTCAATGCCACCCTGCAAGTGATCTTACAGTCAGGCATCCCACTACAGCAGGTGAGCTGGCCACCACCCCACCACTGCTGGGCCCTGCTGTCACACCCCTGCCATGGTGGGAGATGCCCCACCAACCCCACTGAGCATCCCTGCCACCCCATACACCACATCCCCATATGCAATCCCTGCTGGGGAACCCTGTCCAGGCGTGGGGTTCTCTAGCTGGGAGAAGTTGCCAATAATTAGGGGTTAATGCCTACAGCTTCGGACCCCTCCAAATACTCTGGTTCCCCAGCACTGGCCACCCTGGTGTGTAAGCAGTGACTCAGTCTAGGGAGGGGACCAACAGTGCTAGCAAGAGCAGGAAAACAATGCTCAGGCTTCCACCTCGCCACACTGCGCCACACCTCTCCCTGCAGCTCTTGGGTTCCTGCTGCAACCTCCTGTGTTGCCTTTGCACTTCATCCAACCTCTGCAGCACAGGACATGTGCTGCCCCGAGGGGATGAATTAGCACCCAAATTGCTTTCCCTTCTTGGCTTTTTGGGAATGTAGAGCAGGAGGGGATACAGCAAAGATTTGTACTGTAGTGCTAATCCAAGGTGCATTCTTGCTGCAGAGTTGGGCACTGCTTGATCCATTCAAGGACCCAGAAAGGACATAACTGCTGCAGCTGTCTTAGGCTGGAACTGCTTTCTCCCCTCAGTGGGGTCTGTTGTGCTTACTTCTTGGCCGGGGCAAGCTCTTAGGAGACTGTCCTGGCTGAGATCCTCGTGGAGGAGCTGAGTGTGGAGAGGGGGGCAGGAAGCAGCTGTTGGAGCAGGCCATGTGTGCCTGGACCTGCAAGGAAGTATCAGAAGAGAGCAAGCTCTCTGGAGCACCTCTCCTCTGCATGTGCTCTCTGGCCCTCGCCTAGGTCCTCTGGCTGCCGGATGGGTTCAGGGAGCAGGTCAAACAGCAAGCCCCAGGCATTCAGCAAGTTTACGGCCGGAAGAGACTCCAGAATGAGAAGGAGCCACTGTTGCATGTCAATCTGCCCTACCAGGATATCAGCTCTGAGGAGATAAGGTGAGAGCCCTGTGCCCAGGAGCCTGGGAGCTGTGGTCTGTGGGGCCTGGGCACTGTCCCAGCTCTGTCCCAGGGGCCAGCAGACGTGAGGGCCAGCTGAGGCTGAGTGCTGGCACACTGCTGGGAAGGGTAGGGTGTGTGCTACAGCCTTGTGGAAAAGCATGCCTTATCAGGCAGGGCTGGTGCAGGGGATGGAGCTGGCTGCAGTCCTCTGCCTTGCCAGCAAATCTGCCCTGTGTCTGGCTCTCCAGACACTTGCTCCGTGTGGCTGCAAATGCTGGATCACATCCCAGATATACAGTCCTCTCTGGCTGTACACGAGTGTGCTGGCACCCTGTGTTCTGCTGCTCTGACCGTGGCTGTCCCTATGCAGGCAGTACCGCCAGGACAACATCTCTGTCAACTTGTACGTGGTGAACCAGCCCTGGCTCTTCTCTGTGCTGTGGTGCTCTGGGGTGAGCTCTGTCACCACCAACGCCTGCCAGGTGCTGAAAGAGATGAAACACCCCATCTGGCTGCTCGTAAGTGACCCCTCCATCCTTCACCCTGCCCCACAGCCCTGTGCCCCGGGCACTTGTGGGCCCCTTTCTGCAGCAGCCCTGGGCAGCCAGCTGCCTGGAGGGTGGCTTTTGCTCAGTGCTGTGCTTGCATGGGAACATGTGACCCTGCAGAAGGGACTGCTGGCACAGCAGGCTGGGCTGTGCCACCAGCACACCACCCCCATCTGGTGTTCATGGCTTGTCTTGTTGCCTTGCAGCCCAGCAGCACATACCTCATGATCTGGATTGTTGTAGACTGTGCTTCCTTCCTTGCCATTGTCTGGGCCTTCCTCTTGCTGAAGTATGTTTGATCCCTTTCCCCCACCCGGGGCAGGTCTGTTGGGGGAGGCTGTAGTGTGCCCTGGGTAGCTGGTACATACCCACACCTGGTTGTATCTCCTGCCACCCCTCTCTGGACTCAGATCCTGGGGAGTCCTCTCCTGTCTGGCTAAGTGAGACAGCAGTGTGTTGAGGCAGCTTTTATCACCAGGCTGCAGCTAAAAATCTGGCCTGACCCTTCCTTGAGCTGCTGCATGCCTTAGTTCACGCTTACTAGCTTGCTCTGCACCCCAGGACTTGGTGGGCTGAGGCTGGGGGACCTTGGCCCTGCTCCTTCACCAGTGCTGCAGGCACCAAGAGCAGATCCCTGTGGGGCCCCACAGCCTCCAGCTGGGAGCTCAGAGGAGGGAAGGGGGAGGCCAGACTGACATGCTAACATCGATCCTATTCCATCTGCTAGGAAGTGCTCCCAGAGAAGACGGCCAGCAGGTGAGTGTGCACAGATGTGAGCTCCCCTCCCTTGGAGGCAGGCTGTGCCTGCGGGACTCTCCCTGGCAGGCAGGCAGCTTTCGCCAGCCGAACATGACAGAGTGGTTTGGGATGGCTGGGAGAGGGAAGGGAATCCCAGCCCAGGGAGTTCCTGTCCTTCCCTTAGCAAACAGCCCTGTGGGACACCGCTGGGGAATCCCACATTCGCCAAGTCTCCTCAAACCTGCTTTTCAGGCTGCTCCGCCTGTTGCTGCGGGATGGTGGCTGCCTGTGATGGCTGTTTTTTCTCTCCCCAGAGTCCGAGACAGATGTGCTGCTCACAAAGATCAACAGCTTGATGCAAGAGTGACCCCTCTGGCCTACATCAGCCATGGGGAGGGGCAGCCAGAGCCCTGCACAGCTCAAGTGGGGAGCATTCCTCAGGCTGGCTTCGAGGGTCCTTTCCTTTGCAGACTCCTTCCTGAGCCTCCTGTCCCCCTTAGCCTTCCTGGCTCCTTGTGTGGTGCGCAACTGCCCTCAGCTGAAAAGACCTGGAACTGGGTTCCCAGTTCCCACTGGAGGAACTGGAGCCTTTGCAGGGGTTTCCTGGGGCTGGCTTGTGCTGGGGGGCTGAGTACTTATCCAGCGGTGCTGGGGCTAAGACCTCTGCCCTGGGGTTTGAGGACTAGCGGGGATTTGAGTTGCTGTTTGGCACAGGGGAAGGGCAGCCTCTGCCTGTCATCAGCAGCTCTGCAGCCATTGATGGGAAACCTTGTTTAAAGTGCTGCTTCCCTGGGGGGTGCCCTGCCCCATGGCTTGAGGAATAGGAAGGGGTGGGGGTGGGGTGGCTTTTCACAAGATGGAGGGGGAGCTGAGCTCTTCCCACCCCCGTGCTGGATATAAGTCCTGCCCCTGCTGCTGCTGGCTTCATGCTTGTGGGCCAGGGTGCTCGCACCCCATGCAGCAGTTAGTGCCTGTTGCTCTTGGGGAAAAAGGAGCAGGGGCTGGGGGTGGAGGGTGTCTGGGGCTGGCAGGACCACGGTCACACTCCTGCTGCTGCAAGGCTGTGGAGGTGTGCAAGGCAGGGCAGTGGTGGGACTCGGCATTGGTCACTTTGCAGCAGGGCCTTGAACTTGGAAAGGGGGATTGGGTCAGTTTTACTTGTTCCTTCCTATTTATGTCAATAAATCAGCGGAGTGGTAGACAGACCCCGAAGGGGTGAGTTGGGAGTAACTGCTTCCTCCCCCTTTCCCACTCCCCTACACCCCCCCTACCTTTACCCGCAGTCCCGGCTGCCTGCAGCGCTGCCGGCCCTGGGGCAGGCGCAACCCAGCCGGTACCGGCCCGGGGCAGGCGGCGATCCGCGGCGCGTCCATGCCATCTAGTGACAGCGCGGGGAAGCGGTGCCGGGGGCCGAGCGGCTCCTCCGGGCCGGGCCCTCCGCAGCGGGGAGGGAGGGGAGGCCGAGCCGGGCGTGCCTGCCGGGGTTCCCGGGGCGGGGTGCGCACGCCGAGCCGCCCCGGTAGCCCGGCGGGCTTCGAGCAGCCGCGCCCCGGGGTAGAGCAGCGGGCGCGCCCGGGTGCGGGTGTGCTCTCGGTGCCGAGGCGCTCCCGGAGGCGGTGCCGGCGGGCGGGGGGCGGCTCCTCGGCCGGTTCCCGCGGGGCGGGGCGGGCGGCGGCTCGGCCGCTCGCGGGCTGGCACCGACCGGAGCGGCCACCGGCCACGGCTGAGCGATGATCCGCCGGGAAGGTAAGGAGCGCCCTGCCCTGCCCTGCCCTGCCCCGCCTGCAGCGCCGGGCACCGCGGCCCGCCGCGCTCAACAAGTGTATGCCCTGCTGGTATCGGCACCGGGATTGCGCCCGGTGCCCCGCGCTCCTGCCGGGCTGCTCCCGCCCTCCTTCCCTCCCTGCCACGGGCCGGGCGGCCCTGCCCGGTGCACCCCCGGCGTTGAGACCTGAGGACCGGGTGCCCCAGCTTCACTCCCTCTCCAGGCTGTGGGACATGTCCTCATGCCACCGTGGCTCAGAGCGGCTGGCCATGGGATGCTGTGCTTGCAGCACCCTTGGGTGCTGTGGGGAGGGCAGGTATGGGCCCTGCGAGGAAGGATCTCATGTAACTGGGAGTCACACCTTGAGGCGTGGTGAGATGGGCCCCGGACACCACGTGCTCTTTCTTGGGTGCTGCAGGAAGGGTGCTCCGGTCTCTCCCCTGTGCTGGGTGGCACAGCACTTCCCTGGGTTTGGTGGTCCAGGGCCAGCACTCCCCTGCTCCAGCTGGCTGTCACCCGGTGCTGGTGGCCGTCAGTGCAGGGTCCATGCTGCTCCTTCTGTGTAGTCTGGACTGGGGTGGGATGTTCACACCAGGTTCACAGTCTTTGTGTCCTGGCGTGGTGGCCCCGGTTCTCCACCTCCTTCTTTAGGTTCTGCTGATAAAGTCAGGAATGACCAGGCGAAGATGACTCAACCCTGCTCGCGGGATGCTGGGTGCTGTCTGAAGCCACTGTCTGATATTGCAGAAAAGGAAGCCCTTAGGGATAACACACGGCTAGGATGCCTATAAAGCCCAATAAAGCTGGAGCTTGGGGAAGTCCCTGCTTTTCCTGGAGCCAGCATGAAGCCCAGCTCTGAGCAGGAGTTATTCACGCTTCCCCAGGCTCCCTTCTCCGTTCTGCTCCCCCAATGAGTCAGTGTGAGCCAGTGACACATGCAGGACCCCCTTCCCCTTTTGGCCGAGGAGGAGCCGGGAGGGGAGCGGGGAGGGGAGCCGGCCTGGCGAGCTGAGATGGCAGGTGGCATGCACCCTAGCAGACACAGGCCCCCTTGTTCAATGACCTGAATTCCCTGCCAAGAGCCCTGGGATGAGCAGGGTCATCCTTTCTGCATGAGTTCCTGGGTTAAAAGATGAGTCCCCAACAGTGGCAGGAGAGCTCCCCTGCCTCCTCACACAGACGCTCTTTGTCTGTGGGCTGCCTGGGTGACAAAGGGAAATATTCACTGATAGGGCTGGGATGGGCTCAAGGTCCACAGGAGGTCCCCACCTGCCTGAGAGATGGGTCACATCTGGGGCTGGAGCTGGACTGGCAGCTCTGGGTGTCTTGCCCAGAGAAGCATGGAGGTGTCCTGGCACAGAGAGATCACAGCTCCGCTATTTTAGGTCTAAGGTTGTCTCACAGCTATGGTGAATCCAGTCTTTAACCAAAGCATTGCTTTATGGCAGTCTCCAGCTCCCCTCAGGTCCAGCATCCCTCCTTCCCTGACCCCAAGGCATCATGTTCCTTTCCCACTGTGTCTTCTGCTAACCCAAGGTTGCTTGCTGCATGGAGCAATTCTTACGCTTCACCCTGTAGAAACCCAAGTTTGCCACTTAGCCCCTGATTTTCAGGGTTGAGGAGGGCCAGCAGGCAGAACCACCCACCCTCCAGCCCCTGCCCAGCTCTCCGCCATGGCCCCTCTGCACCTCGCAGCAGGGTTAGCTCTTCCAGGTATATGTAAAAGGAGGCTGCTTTTGTGGCTGGCTGACTCTTAAAAATCCAGAGCTGGAAGGCAACTTGAGGCGTTATCTAGGTGAGCCCTTTGCACCACTCCAAGGCTGCACTCAAGCCTTCCCTGATGATGTCTGTCCATCCTTCAGTGTTAATGCCTTGTTATTCCTGTGTTGTCTCTGCAGACACTGAACGGGCAGTGGAAATTCTGACCAGATACCAAAGCACCCTGCAGTCCCCAGAGGAGCAGGAGCTAAAAGCCTCCATTGGAAAAGTCTCGCACATCTTCCAAAGTGAACTCTTCCAGGCTCTGCTGGGTAAGCCCCTGCCTTGCGGTTCCTGGGGCTTTGCGGTCAGTGGGCTCTCCTGGGGGCCTGATCCTGCACAGGTGCCTGGTACTGACCAGCCTGGGTGCATCCTGTGCAAACACATGGGTGCCTGTAACGCCAGGGAGCTGGGCCGTCTTTCCCCTCCAGGGCTTGGGCAGGAGATACGAGGGGTCGGGGCTGCACTCGCTGGGTGTTTGCGACGTGAACAGGATTCCTCAGTCAGGTGATTGTGGACAAGGGGTAAAGCCTTCTTCGTCAGGCCATGCCAGATATATCCAGCACCTACTAAAGGATGCTGCAATGCTACAAGCACCTTCTGTGCAGTGCAGGTGTGGTGTGTCCACAGCCACCGCTGGGTTTCCAGCTCTGCTGCCATACCAAGGACCCCCTGCCATGGGGCCTCGCTCCTCCCTGTGCCCCTCAGCCTCATCACAACCTGCTGTTTTCCATTCCTGCTGCTAACCCAAAGGGAAACTAAATTTTTCTATCTTTGAGAGAGAATCCATGCATACCCAGCTCCTTTTGGGGTATCCTGGCCTTTCTTGCACTTAGACCCACGAGTACTTGCAAGTAACACACTGTGCAAGCGGCTCCATTTCACACAAGAAACAGACTTGACAGCAAGGCTCATCGTGGGGCTGGGCACCAGCAAATGCCATTCTGAGCACAGTGTAAAGTTCTCCATGTGGATTTAGACAAACACAGCTGGAGTCTCGATGGACTACGCAGCTTCTCCATGCAAGACACACGGCTATCTCACTGAACAAGGTCATTTGAAAATGCACTTTCTTGCAAAGTATTTTTTTTTAGAAAAATGAAATTTGATGGTTTTGGACTCTGAAGTTGGACTCTGAAGTTGCTTGGCTCTATTCCCTGCCAGAGCAGACCAGATCCTGGCTGTGTGGGTTCACTTAGGGCACTAATTTTGGAGGTAATCCCAGAGAACCATTTGCAGAAGCTACAGTGTGCCGAGAGGGGCGTGAGCACCCGCTCAGCCCCTCTCCTTAAGTCCCACTTGCTGTGGGCCTGGGGGAAGTGCACGCAGCCCTGGCGGTTTCTGTTCCCAGGTCTCCCGGGAGAGAAGCCAAGTTTTCCTGCTGGGAAGGAAGGGAAAGCACCCCAGAAGCTCTGCACCCCAGAGAAGGACCCGGGCCCTGGGGTGCAGAGCTCCACGCATGGTCTGTGCCTCATTCTCAGTGCATTTTGACCCAAGGCTGTCTCAGCCATGGCGCTTGCCATCGCTCTCCTCTCTTGGCCGCCCTTGCCTTTTCTTCACACCTCTGCAGCCAGAGACCCATTTCTGTGCCCGCAGAGCCCTGAGTTGCTAGCAGCTCCTCTATGCTTCAGGTTATCCATTGAAAATGAAATGCAATGATGGGATGAGCGGTGTGTCCTGAGCTATTTTATTCTCTCCTTTCCTTGTTCTTGCTGTTGGAGCACCACCTGGAGGCTTTCAGCCCCTGCGTGTCCTTGTGCAGGGCTTGCGCTAGGACGTCTGTGCCATCGGCAACAGAGACACATGGCAAGGGAGGGCTCCCCGGGGCAGGGGCCCCCATGGTGAAGGGACCAGCATGCAATTCCTTTCTTGTCTCTTCATTTATACGACCCGCTCTTGAAATGGTCCCCAGCCCACGGTTAGCCCCACACTGGAGGCAGTGGTCTCCAGCAGGGCTGTGATCGCCTTGGCAAACCTGACACAAGCCCAACACCCTGGCTGCTTTTGTGTGCTTCCCCCAGCCCTCCCCAGGGCTGTGTGAAGGCAGCGAACCAACTTTCCCAAAGCCCAGGGCTGTTCATATTAGTGCAAAAGTGTTGTGGAGGGAGTGTAGCTGGAGAGAGCACGTCTGCGCGCACACCAAGCTGGCTGCAGTTTACACGCTGGCACACGGATTCTGCACAGACTTCCTAGCTCCCTGCTCTAAGCCATCTGTCTTGGTGTCCTGTCAACACTGGCATGAGGGAGCGTCACTTGATTGCTGGTGACCTTTTCAACTGATTTAACAGGATATTAGTTCCCCATGCTAGACCGAGCTTTCTCTAGATGTGTTTACCTAACTAGGAATTTGCATTAATTACTTCTGCCCCCCACTCCCCCGAGCGTGGGTTTGTGAATTCTTCCATCCCTGTGAGGACACATGTGATGCTGTGTCCGGCTGTGTGCTCACTGTGCCTGCACACAGCTGGCACACTGGGGTCGCTCAGTGTCCACGGTCCAGACCTGCTGGAGCGCAGAGACAGCTCTGGGAGGGTGGTGGAGCATTTCTATTTTATTTGCTTTTCACCCTCCCTTTTCCCAGTAGGCTCCTCTGTCTCTGTCTGAAGTTTGCTCGGAGTCACAGAGCTTGTTCCGAGTTTGTCCAAGGGAGGACGATTTGCAGGAGAGCCGTGGGTACATCTCCCAGCACAGAGGCTCCCATATTGCTGCCCCATGCCATGCCAGATGCTTCTGGCTGTGGAGAGGTCTCAGCCTGCAGAGGTCTTGCAGCCTTTTAGCAACATGGGCCTGCTTTTTGTCAGCCCCTGGGGAACATGAATGCATGAGCATGGTACATCCCTGTCCTCAGATCACATGCTCCTACAGGTAATGCTCTCCTAAGACATGCATTGGCCAGCTTGAGTTTGAACACCAAAATGCATTATGCCATAGTAGAGCTACCAGAAGTGCCAAACATCATGGAGTTTTCCAAGTTGGTCCACATGAAAAATGCCAGGCATATGGCTTTCCATATGCTTTTTTTTTAAGAATAAGCTGTTCTGTGGACTCCAGAAGCCCCAGTTTGCCCAGCTCCAGGGGAGGATCTGCTGGAATGTTCAGATAAAGCCTGTGTGGTGTCCAGAGCTGGATGTATCTGTTGCCGTGAATGTGCTCAGTGTTGCTCTGCACATGCACCGGTTTCTGCCAGACTCCTCTAAGCACAGCCCGGCCCCTTAAATCCTTGTGACCACCGTGCCAGACTCAACTCCCTCTCCCAGAAGCTGCCCGTGCCCCGGGGCATGCTGACTCTGCCAGGACGGCTCCTGGCCCGCCCGGCGGGTGCCACAGCGGCTGGCTTGGTGCAGCGCAGCGATGCAGGAGCTGCTCTGTGCTGGAATGCGCTAACCCCTGCTCCGCACAAAAGAAATTCCTTGGCGGCACAGAGGGAAAACAGGCTGTGCTGGCTCCCTCCTCCTGGCCCCTCTCTCCCTGCGTCTGAGGCCACGAAGCCAAGCGCGTGACTTGCAGGGAAACAGCCCGGCGAAAGGGCGCTTGAGGAGCCTGGGCTCAGGGACGCTGCGGCTGGGCTGGGGCGATCGTGGCCCCGCTTTCCCTCTGCTCCCCAGAGCCCCTCGGGCAGATGCTTGGCCTCGTCTTGTGCCACCAGGAAGGACTGGGCTCGCACACAGAAGCAGCTGCCTGACCTTTCCTTCCCGGATCTGGGGCTGAAAGGGGCCGTTGTGCCCTTTGCAGTGGGCGAAGCTGGGCAGACAGGCAGGGTTTGTGTGCACTTGACCACCCTGGCTGCCGGCAGCCCAAAGGGCAGCACTTCTCTCGAAAGCCCTCTGGGGCTCGGCTCCTCTCCTGTGCCTGAGCAGTGGCTGGCTCAGACCCCAATGAGGTCCTGCTGCCCAGGCCCCCAACCCTCCCCTGCAGCTCCTTTTACCCCCAAAAGGTTCCTTCCGGAGAGCCCTGCTGCTGCGGAGGCACGAGGAGAGGCAGACTGTTGCCAATCTGCAGTGCTTCCCCAGGTGCAAAACTCCAGCCGGGAACTCAGCTTGCTGGCAGCGCTGCTGGGGATGGTGGTCGCGGCTTCACCGGGTGGCTGCAGGAGCCAGGCTGGAAAACTGGAGGAATCTGGAGGATTCCCAGCCCTGAGGACTCCTCCTCTTGCAAATTAGCCCATAGCCAAGGATGGAAACTCGTAGCTTGCTTGAAAGCTCTGCTGTGGCGGCCATAGGCGTGAATCCTCCCTATGGCAGCGGCACCATGGCTGGGTGGCTGGTGTGAGGCTGGAGTTTCTGCTTGGGGTAAATCTGCAGTGACACAGCTGATGACCGTGCACATGTCGGGGAAGAAATGTCATCTTCTGGAAGCGCGCGTGCTGGCTGGCACAAGGGCACTGCATTAGCCCTTGGATGGTGGTGCTATAGAAATATTTAATGACGTTTATTTGACGTATTGACCCCAGGAAGAAATTGTTAGACAAATTCTAATCTCTGTAAATCTTGAGTTACTCTTCCTTATTAAATCCAGAGCGGATTTACACTGTCATCAAACAGAAATTGGGCTGTAAGACAGAACATGCAGCATCATCTTTTGCTACCACAACGTCCTCTTACTGAGGCTTTTCAGGTAGTGCTGCTCTACCACTCAGGTAGTAGTAGACTACTCAGCCTACTACTCAGCCTCAGGTAGGCTTTTCAGGTAGTACGCAGGTGAGGCAGACTTGTGTGCAACTTGTGATGCCCATAAGAAATGAAGGAAAACAGCATATATTTACATTATCTTTAATACCATATGCACGTGTGTCCTAAAATGTATTCCTGTCACAGCCGCGCCCTTTGCTACCTGAACCCCGTCCTCTGATCCTGAAACTCCTCTAACCTCTGGTGCCAGCAACGATTCCCTCTCCTGGCAAGCGTCTAAAATGGGCTGACGGTTTCAGAGGTGGAAAGAGGCTGCTTCAGAGGACAAGCTTCCTGCTCCACAGGTCCCTTGCCAGCTTGGCTGCCCAAGGCTGTGTTCCTGCAGCAGATGGGTGACAAACAGGGACGCCGGCAGCAGTGCACCCCCACAATGGGGCTGTTCAAATCCTGTTTTCATTTTTGCAAAGTTTTGTGCGTTCCAAGCGTAATCCACACAGCCAGGAGCCCCTGCTATCCCGTTACGCAATGACTATTTTTATAACCAGAGGGAGAGATTTTTTGCACAAAAACAAAGTCCCATTTGTCTGGCTGTGCGATGACTGCTTGCCATGACCTCATGTCTGATTTGGGAGGGCTTCGGGGGCTGCCAGCAGTGCGCTCGGCACCTGGGGGGCTGCGGAGGGGATGCCCCAGGTGCGGTGGGTGGATCTGGGCACTCCCACTCCTCCCGTCATTGCTGGCTGCCCCATTTCTCCCAGGGCACAGGACATAGCCTGGCAATGATGCTACGTGAAGCAGCAGCTCCAAAAGCAGCATCGATGCCGGGCAGTAACACAGTGCTCCCTGGACTCGGGCAACCGCATGGCCTGGCTGGGCTCCCCGTGGGCACAAAGCCGCTCTGCTGGCAGCCGAGATTTATAGCAGCTTTTTCCGTAGGAGCTGGATGATGGGGGTCAATGCTGCTTCCCATCCCATCTGCAACATGGATATGCTGCTGCGGTGCATGGGCATGTGGTTAAGCACAGGGAGAGGATGGGTACTTGCGTCTGGGGGTGCAATCCTGCTTTGTGAAAGCCTCCCTGGGAAATAGCCTTGGGCAGTGCTCAGCATGTCCCTGCTTACACTGCCCAGCGCTCACCAGATTTCCTTTGGAAATCTTTAAAAAGTGGGCATTTAATACCTTGTGGTGCCTTGGTGTGGCATAGTTTCAGGTGAGAAATCGCACACTGAAGGGCTGGCACAGCCGCTTCATCCCTGAGCTCCCAGGGAGCACTGAGGGAACAGCCATGGCCCCCTCAAGCTGAGACCCACCGCTTGCCCTTGGGGTTGCTCACAGAAGAGGGGCTTTCCAGCCTCCTCCGCAGCAGACGCAGGTACAGAAAGTGAACTCAGGTTCCTGGTGCGGCTTTCCCTGCTCTGAGTGCTTATTTATGCTGTGTGACTTTTTGGCCCTGCCGACTCCACCAGGCTTCCTGTTTCCCAAGTGCTTGAAGGGATTTATTACTTTTTTTATGCCTTTTGCAAGGTGTTTACCAAACTTTTTTGGCCAACCTTTTGGAGCTTTACCTTTAACCTGGCACCATTTACCATCCTTTCTGGTTTTCTCATTTGGACAGAGATTCAGCTGTTTAGATGAACGTCTTCTTGCTTTTAATAGCCTCCCTCCCCTGTGGTCCAGCCTTGCTTTCCTCCCTTTTGCCTTTACAGTATCCTCTGGCCAGGCACTGTGCATTTGCTCTGATGTCCCAGTGGGGTCTCTCTAAATACGCTCAGTGCCTCCCACAAATTTTTTACCCTCTCTGTTACCCCTTTCAGTTTCTTTGTAAAAAAGCTTCTCACTTTTGATGTAGTTCCCTTTCTGAAATTAAACACTTCTGCAATGAGTATATTGGCTTTTGTTGCTCCTATGGAGGTGCTGGAGCTGGAGGTCCGTGTCTGACCTGGCTCTGGAGATGAGGTGGGGGCTGCTGGGGGCCGGCAGCTGCCTGAGTGCACGGCAGTGGGGGCTTCCTTAGGGAGGAAGAAGCCCACTGCAGCCCTGCTGCTCCCTTCAGTCCTCCTCCATGTGTGACCCAGAGAGGGTAAAATGCTCCTGGCAGGGGTAGGAGAGGGTCTGGGCTCCCACAGCTCCTCTGGAGCTACACCTGGGCAGCAGCTGCTGTCAGGTCCTGCTGTCACTCTGTAACTGTCTCTGGAGCAGTGAGGGCTGGGACACCCCATTCTCAGACCTCTCTCTGGAGCCATTATGATTTACAGCAGCAGACTCAGGTCCTTGGAGCCCAGAGTAAGGATACCCGGCATCTGCTTGTGGCAGTGCACAGGTAGTATCGTGCTAGGTGGGAAGAGGGAATTTATTGGGGAAGGAGCTGGAGATAACACAGCTGTAGCCATCAGCTTTAGAGCTTGTACACCATGAGCCTGCTGTCCTAGTGCCCTGTGCCCTCTCTGCCTGTCCCCGTGGGAAGGGAGCCCCACCGCGGGCCAGGGATGCTGGGGAGCAGCGATGGGGAGGGAAAAGCCTGGCAGCGTCAGGGCAGGAAGGCAGGCAGGCAGAGGCTGCCTGGTGCAGGAGGCTTCTCAGAGCAGAAGGGACATGGGACCACGCATGGGGCTGGCACAGTCTGGAGGAGAGCGGGATGGGGTGGGTTTCTGATTGATGTTGCTGAGTGCAGTTTGCTCTTAGTCCCCGTGGAGCCTGTGGTCATTGCTCCGTAGAAATGCCCATGCCTTCCAGAGCCATGGGCACTGCACGCTGAGCCAGGCACCCCACTACACCTCTTGCCTTGCAGAGGGGGCGCGGTGGGCAGCGCGGCAAGGGTGGGGAGCCAGCAGAGCCCTGTCCCAGCCCATCACCCAGGTGCCAGCCTCTCACAGAGCACTCAGACTTATGATTCTCTGGGGGCAGAGCGGGTGGGCACAGGTGCTGCACCCCACACAGGATGCTGGCGTCGGGCTGCCTCCCTGGTCCTGTGGATGTTTCTCGCACTGTTTTGCAGATATCCATGAATTCTACGATTTCACACTGCGCTCTGCACCCCCGCAGCCTCCCAGCCCAGACACACATCACAGCACAGCCAGGCAGCAGCATGGGGCCAGTGACCCCAGCTCCGCAGTCGCACCCAGAGAGCCCCAAAACCTACCCGAGGTAAGAGCTGCTCCGGCATGATGCTGCAGGGCCAGACCCTGCACACTCCTGCACTGACGGGGAGGCAAGGAACATGGGAGGCTGCTGGCCACCACAGCCCGGCCAGCTCACACCCAGGGTGTTTCCACACCTCCTCTGTCATAGCTTGTCTCATTAACGAGGCAACTTCTCTGGTTCACAAGTGTTAATTGAATTACTCCTAATGCAAATAGCTTCAGCTCCAGCTCTGGTTCCTGCTCTGCTGTTGCAGCTGGATTAGTTGCTCCTGTCTGACGCTGTCTCCCACGGAGGCGTTTCAGCTCTCTGATCTAGCCACCTCGCGGGCTGCTTTTGATAAGTGAAGTAGGTTGAGTCTTTTAAGTTTCCCTTTTCAGGATTTTTTTTCAGCTCTCAGATAACTTCTGTCTCTCTTATTTGCATTCTCTTTAATTTTCAACAGCCTTTTAAAAGATACAGCACCAGGTGGGGAGGCAGGAATTGAGCAGTAGGGTCTCAGTTATCTCAAAGGCACCGAGGTAAATAAAATTGCCTTGTGCCTTTGCAGGCCCTCTTCCTGTCCCCCTCTCACTGCCTCGTGCCCTGCCAAGGGATGCTGTGGGATCCCCCTGAACTGGGGATACAGGAACATTTGTGCAGAAATGCAAAAATTCAGGGATTCCTCCTTTCAGTGAAACAATCCTATCAGATAAACACCATATTTCTGCCTCACAGACTGAACTGGCTTCCCATCATATACCTGTGGGGACACCAAATTTGAGTGGCACACAGGGACAATGGAGCTGAACGATGTCTCCTAATGAGGAACACTTTAAAGGAGTTTGATGATCAAGAACAGGGGGGACAAAACTGCCCACAATCAGTGCAGGAGGTATCTGTGTCCTTCTGACTCAGGAACCATTTTAGTCCCATTTTTTCTTGACCCCCTTCACACTGACAGTCCCTCTAGTTAAAGGCAAACCTGCAGATCTAGTCTGTGTTTATGAACGAATTTTTAGTGATGTCATACTGTAGGCAGTGGGATCCCACTTTGGTTTTTTGGGTCTCCTGTAGCCTTGATCCACCTACTGGCAAGCTCTGCTGGCAAGAGCCACCGGTGTCTGCAGCCAGGCCAGTCCGTGGGGCCCCGAGGAGATGTAACAGTCAATAAGCACATTTAAAAATCAGTGTGGAAACAAGTGGAGAAGCAGCCGTGGCCCTGGCACAGCTGGCGTGAGGGGTGCTCGTGCTCCCCCCACAGTGCCCTGCCTGCAGGGGGGACGAGCAAAGCAGCCGGTCTCGGGGCTTCCCTGCACCGAACACAGCCCAAGCCCATCAACACCATCAAATACTACCTCCTTTCTCCAAAAAATGTGTTTGAGGCATCTGGTGTTGCTGAAACGTGAAATGCAACGGGGAGCTGCCCCCACCCAGCGGCGGGACAGCCCCAGAGTCCCCTGCCTGCAAGCCTCCACCGTCGCTGGCAGTGACCCTGCTGCCCATGGGGCCAGTGCCAGGGCAGGCTGCCGTGGGCAGTGGGATGCTCACTGAAGGCAGTATGAGCCCCTTGCATGGGGGAAAGCTCATTTTGACCCTTTCAGAAGCAGTGGGGGGCCTAGAAGCAGCTGGCCTGCCCTACCCGCATGTACCTCCTGTCTCGTTTCAGGATCTGTCCCGGGACGGTGAGCGGAGGCTTCCCACAGCGGCTGGGGACAGCGTGCCGGGGACACCGCCGCGGCTCGTGAGGGTGACGGCACGGAGGACGGAGGCACCAGCCAGCATCTGCAGCCTGGTGCTCAGCTCTCGCAGCGCCCTGCCCCAGGTGAGCCTCCATGCGCCCCACGCTGCGTCCCACCCTGCCAGCCCGGCTGGCAGCTGGCGCTGAGGGGACAGCACCGGGGCCATGTGCCCATAGCACTGCGGGGACGGTGCTGGGGAGGCGTTTTCCTCCCCTGGGGCTGGCAGTGTTTCCTCATGGCTCTTCTGGTGATGCTCAGGCTAGGAAATCTAGCAGTCACCTGTGCCAGGGGCTGGATGACACCGAAATCATCCCCTTGCGTTAGCATTGACCGTGGCCCGGTGTCAGCCCTCAGGGCTCGGAGGGCAGGTGGATATGATGCAGAAATAAAGAGGCTGCGTGGAGCTGGAAATCCTCCCAGCCCCGTCCCTCTCGTCCCCAGCGCTGGCACACTCCCACGTTGCAGATTTCCGTATTTTTTTCTCTGAGCTCTTAAATGGCAGGTCCGTTCCTCAGCTTACCGGGAGCTTTTCTCTGCTGTCTTACTTACTTGGAAACACCATTTATTTGTATGTGTATCATAAATCTCAGCTTCCTCCTGGTGCGAGTGCCTCATTTGGGCTATGCATTTGAGGGGAGTTTTAGGGACGAGCGAAGGGCAAAATGCACTTTTGGGAAGGATGAAGTGGCCAGGATGGATGGAGCTCACTGCAGATTTAAAATGATATGAAAATGTTGTTTTCCTTGGCATAGTTTGAAATAATGCTTGTTTGCTACGTCAAAGTCTTCTTCTGAAATATTTTAAATATGAAAATTGCACTGCTTCTTTTCTCTCCTTTTTAAATGTTTCCCTTCTTATTCTGGACTGCAATAAAATGGGTAATGCCCCATTTTTTTCCCTTACTGTTTAATTTCTCCTTTTCCTTTTGCTACTCTCCACATTTTCAAACATTCACCAAATCTTTACCAGTTTTGGAAGGGCAGGACAGTGGTTTTCTGAACACGACAGGAGGATGGGCTCGGCTGCCGGTCTCTATTCACCAGTGGGAGGGAACCACGGCCGCAGATGGGGGAATCACAGGGCAAAACCCACGAGGCATGAGAGCCTGATCAGTCAGGAACAGTCAGATTTTAAGGGATTTTCTTCCTAACTGTCCCAGGCTGTGGAGTGCAGCGGCTCTTGCATCCACCCCCAAACGTTTGGCTGAGTTGCAATGTCTCCTTTAGCAGCAGCCCACCTAGCTTTGATTTTAAGACTTCATGCGATGGGGAATCTGCTGTGTCCCTAGCCTGGCTGGCCTGATGGTTATCTATCCTTCCCATTAAAAATCTGCACTTTGCTGTTAGCCTGGATTTCTCTCGCTTTAGCTCCCAGCCCCAGGAAATTTTGCTGCCTTTGTTTGCTAGGATAAAGGACCGCGGCAATCAGAAATGTTCCCAACATGTAGGTATTTATAGATGCGTCTAAGTTCCCTCTTAACTTTCCCTTAGATAAACTAAACAGATTGGCTTCTTCACTCGCTCAGTGTGAGGCAGGTTGTTCCAGCCCTGAAATAATTCCTGTCATTCTTTTCTGAAGCTTTTTTTATTTTCAGCCTCCTCCTTTCCTAGCCTGTGTCGGTACGGGTCAGGAGCCGGTCGTCGGTGCCGGGCGCTGGCGCTTTTGAGGTCACCCATCCGCGGGGACCACAGCTGCCGGCCCGGAGCAGGGGGTCACTGCCCCAAGAGGGAGGGGGCGGTGGGGACCTGGGTGGGCAGGACAGGGCTCTGGGAGGGCCGTGCTCTGGCAGGGCTCTCTCATCTGCAGCTTCTTTCATCCCAGAGGACGGCCACTTCACAGCCTGGCCACAGGCAGAGCAGGGACCTGGAGGGGAAAAACCATAGGGATGGTAGTGTTCAGTGCTGGGCTTAGCCATGCCCATAGTCCTGCCTGAAACTCGGCTTTCTGTGGAGACCCAGCAGCCTTCCTGGAAACTGGGACCAAGCGGTGCTGGAGAGCTGCAGGCTCGAGCGCTGCTCCTCTGCGGCAGCCCCTATGCTGGGAAACGGGGCCCTTTGACACGGCGGTGAGCCTGTTCCCCGAAATGTCATCTTCATCGCTGAACACAGGCCTTTCCCCAGCGGAGCGGGAGCATTTCCAGCAGTCCTCCATGTCAGCGATCCAGACCATGACATGGGATCAGCCGTGCCTGGGGGCAGGCTGTGCTGATGGACCACAGCGCGGGCCCTGCTTCACATCCCTCACTCCTGCATGAAGGCACTGAGGACACCTCAGCTCCTGCCCAGCATCACCTCCCATGTCAGTTCTCAACAGCCCCAGTGTGCAGGACAGCATTGGAGCTGGATAACACCTACACACCCAGCTCCTGCCCACCTCCATGGTGACTTCTTGCTCCCCAGCCTTCGGTGCATGCTTTTTGCCACGGGCATTTCCAAAGTGGGTTTCAGGAAAACACTTGAAATGGCAAATGGCGCTTGGAAGAACCGGGGAAGCTTTTATAATTGGTGATATTTAATGCTAGGGTGGGAGGGCACCAGCTGCAGGGCAGAGCAGCTGCCCCCGTGGTGCTCTCAGCCCAGGAACAAGAGCTCTAGCGGACACCCTGCCACTGATAAAAGGCAAGATGATGAACTGGTTTATCCTGCCTGAAGTAAGCGCAATTCTCTAATTGCATCCATCAATGTAAATAAGTTTTCTGTGGTCCTGGCTTTGTCCTCTCCCCTGCCTGCAGCTCTCCCTGGCAGTGATAGCAGAGCAAAAGCCACCATAAACCTGCTTTAGCCAGGAAGACGCATGAGAAATAAATTGCCTCTCCGCACAAACGCTTCCAGGAACAGGAAATTTTCTGTCTGCTGGCGAGGATGTGTGTGCACTCTGAGTAGCCCTGCAGTGTGCAAATGGCTGCTGCAAAGGAAGTGGGACCGGTAAATAGAGCAGCAACATGTGCTTCCTTACGGCGAGGCTTAGTGGGCTGAAACCATCCCTCCATGGGAAAGTGGATGTTCAGCCCTCAACGGGGCAATAGCAAAGGGACTTGGCCAGCTGAAATGCCCTGTTGAGGTGCTCAGAGGCACAATCCTGCCTGAGCTCTGGAGTTTGTGGGGTTTTATTTGCCAAATCCTCCATTTCAACGTTTCCCCGAGCCCCGTGGTTGCCTGAGCAGGGCTGCTCAGGGCTTGTGTGCATCCGCAGTGGGAAGACCCACAAGGATGCTCCCGTGGCCGCTGCCGCTCATCTGCGCTTACAGGCTGGCAGGAAGGCTGCTTCTCTCAGTAAACGCCATTCTCATCCTCCGTGCGGGGAGCAGAGAGCAGCCAGCTGTAAAGATAAATGAAAGAGGAACAATGCCACTGATGAGCAGAAACTCTGCGCCTGCGAGGAAGCGCCGCTCTTCCCCTGCCGCCCTCTTCTGCCTCCCAGCACGGCTCTGCAGCCACTCTGACTTCATCCCTGTCATCGCGCCAGTGCGGTGCCGCCCCTCTCGTGGTCGCCTGCCCGTGCATCCCTCCCTCCCTCCCTCCTGCCTGCCAAGGGTTTCGTTGCTTCGCTGCCCGACACCAACGCAGTGGCTCTGTCCTTGCTCAGCCCAACAGCTGACACTGAGCAACAGCAGGTCTTAATGTGATGGAGAAAGCGAGCGAGACTGCTTCAGAGGACAGACATTCTGTGTGTGCTCCGAAATCGCCAGTGAATAGGAAACCTCGCTGGCAGGGGATGCTGCTGCTTCCACAGGCTGTGGGTGCGTGGGATGCCACTGAGTGTGCCCGCAGCGTGCCAAGTGCAGGCTGTGCTTTAGCCCTGCTGGGCTGAGGCCAAAAATGTCCCCTTCCCTCCCTGCATCCCAGGGAGGACACAGCCCAGCTCTGCAGAAACGCCCTGGCAGGGTGTTAGGAGCCCTCCCTGCTGCACCTGCCACTGAAGAAGATGCATCCATCTGCCCTATAACCCACAGCTCAAGTGCCAAAAAGGTTCGTGGAGCTCCCCAGGGGATTTGGCAGAGAAAGGCAGGCTGTGCCGCCAGCGTGGCGACCAGCTGTCTGCTTCCCCTGTCCTTCTCTCGAGTGCTTTTTCCTCTTTCCCGATTTGCCTTTGGCCAAAGAGTAGGGCGTTCCCATGCTCTGTGCCTGGTGGGAGCGGCTCTGGGCACCCGCAGCAGGTCGGGATGAGACTGGCGTGTGGTGGATGCTGCAGCTGCAGAAATGCCCACTCCCCCTGGCCTGGCTGCAGCCCCACCGCTCTTCATTTTCTCTGCAAGGTGTGTGAGAGGGGAAGCACCAAGTAGCTGTTTGCTATTGCAAGGAGTGTCAGGGAAATTAAGCAGGTCCCTGATGCGGGCGAATGTCTGACAATGAATGCAGCCCCCCCAAGATGCCCCCCGTGAGGTTGCTTGGTTGCACATGCCCTGCTGTCCCCACCACCCTGTGTCCTCTCTGTGGGCTGGCTGGGCAGGCAGCCGAAGCCATCGCTACAGGCCAGACTGGCCACTGATTTATCTCAGCTCGAGCCTGGCAGCCTCAGCCCCGTGACCCCAAAATCCTGGGAAGTGGCTAATGCTCAAACAATGGGAGCAGAGGAGCAACCAGCTGCCGGAGGGACCCTCCCTCCCCATTGCATCCCCACGCACCTTTGAGAGCATGTTTTATTTTAGGAGAAGCAGAGAAGAAAAGCAGCAACCCACAGCCCAGAGGCCCAGGCTGCTGCCCTGGTGTCACTTGAGCCACTTTGTGCCTGGAGGTCATTGCAGGGCTCTGCATTCAGATGCTCTCCAGCAGTTTTGTGTTTCGACATTGCAGACACAGGCTCAACAGCCAAAGTGCTGAAGCCAAGAGGGTGTCTGTCTGCAGTAACACGCTCAGACTGAACCATACATCAGCCCTGCACAGCATGGACACCCGGCTGGGCAGCCAGCTGCCTGTGTCCCAAGGATGCTGCTGCTCAAAGGGGGGTCAGCACAGGCTGTGTCAGTAAAAGCTGTCACTTCAGTGGACATTTTGGGGTTGAATGGCTTCAGCTTTACTAGAGGCTCTTGCTATTCCTGCTGCAGAGGTGAACAAGGAGATGCTCAGACCTCAGTTCTCCCAGCTCAATATGCAGCTTCAGCAAAGGATGAAGAACTCAGTAGAGCCACCAGGCTGTCAAACCAAAGGCTCATGTGTGGCCACCTGTTCCTACTCTATTTGGGGACATTCTGTCTAAAACCAGTGGCAAAAGGAAGATCCTCGGCAGACCCCAAGGCTTTTCTAGCTGTGCAGCATAGGAAAACCTTGCCAGACACAGGGCTGTTGGTCCATCCGTTCATCCAAGTCATCATCACTGTTTTGAAGTTATTTTGTGACAGTGTAAGTGCGTGCAGCGCGCCCCATGCAGTGGCGGAAAGGGGACAGCGAGGGGAAGGCTTTGGGGAGTGTCCCACAGATGGCCATGCTCCAGAGTCATCCAGACAAGCCTGGAGTCCATCCATCCTCCCTCCAGATTCATGCTCCAGCTTCGTTTGCCTCTGTCTAGTGCACGTGTCTGCCCATCCCCAGGGAAGCACAGCTGCTGGGGCTACTCACAGACTGAGATTCACACTGATGGGTTTCATGTGTATCTCTGAAAGCAAGAATTGAGACCATTCACAAGCATCCCAGCGGGATGGGGACTGAACAGGGGCCAGCCCCATCAGTGCCTTGACCAGGAGCTCCATGAGCCGCCGCGCTGTCCCCACTGGGTCTCTGTCTGCTTTGCTCATCAAGTTTCCAAAACGAGCTGATGCAGCCTCAGTGCAGGGTCCCCACAGCAGCACCCAGGTCCTTGCTTTCCTGCTTTGCCTTGTGGGGTGACTGACCACATTGCTGCTGCAACCGAAGTCAAGCATTGGAGCCTGTCTCCCGTAGCACAAACCAACCAGGGGCTCTCAAAGTGCGGAGCCTCCATGCCCACAGCACGGGATGTGCCACCCCGACCTCCACCCATCCATGCTCCGCTCCCCCTCGCAGCCACCCTAGCATCTTGGGAGGCTGAGGACAAATCTCACGCATGTGTTTCTGCAAAACAAATGGGCTCTCCTCGCCATTTTTTAAAGGAACAAACCAAGCTTGAAGGCAGAGCCTGGCAGGCCAGCTGCTTTCTATCTGGAGTGCTGGAGCTGGGGGAACGTCGCTGCATCTTAATGGCATTGGGCTGGATGGAAATCTGGATTCTGATGGCAGAGGCCATACTGGCACTGTTATAAATAGAGCAGCCACAATAACTGCTCATGAAGATTTTTAGTCTTTAGGATTTGGAGGATCAGTATCAAGCTATGGTGAGAGATCCATTATCCTCGGCATTGGTAGGAGCTAGGGTAATTGCAGGGGAAGGAGGACAGTGGATGAGTGCGGGTTTGGGAATCGTCCCACTTGTGAATCCGAGTGTGAGCCCTTTGAAAAGTGCTCTCTGCTGTGTGCTGCCTCCTCTTGCTTTGCTCTGCCTGCTCTGGGGGGTTAGACCATGTGTGGCTGCAGCATTGCAAGCGTTTCAAGCCAACCTCGTGCCCTGCTGCAGGAAGCGAGGGTTTGCTCCAGGGCAGTGCCCGCCGGAGCCCTGCAGCCTGCAGGTACAAAGCACCTTGCAGGAGCCTCACTGGCATTGCACCTAAAAATTATTCCAAGTATTGAGACTCAGGCAAAGGCCTCCTGTGGTCTGTGGCCTAGATAGCTCTTTGGGCTGGCACCGCTCAGGCACACCAGCACCTGTGCCCAAAGCACTGGCATGGAGAGCATCACGCCTGGCCGGTGTCGCTTTCCCAGCCTCACAAGCAGCTTCCCACCTGTGCATGTCCAGGAAATGTGGCAATGTCCTGCGAGGCTGCCCCCGCCTTTTAAGGGGTATTTTTAGACCAGATCATTTCACAGCCCAGGCTACAGCAGACTGCGGGAGGAGCTGTGGCAGAGCAAGCGAGGGGGCACTGCACTGCGGTGCAAGGGGGAGAGCCAGGCTGGTCCTGGAGCTGGATTCATTGCTGAAGCCAGGGGCAAGCTCTGCCTGCTGCTTCGCGAGCATGTTGCAGTCCCATTGCTGCACTGTTCATCCCCACTCCCTTGGCATGTACTGCGCAGCTATTTCCCCTCTGCGTGGTAGTAGATTTTGCATAGCTGAATCTCACGGGGTGTTTTCGCAGGGAGGTTTTGTAAGCTTTGGGGCTCTGCTGCTGTGGGAGCGCTCCCGCGTTACCACTCTGGTTCAGAACAAGACCGTGGTGATGAAACCGCTCTCCCAGATGCCTGCTCTCACCACACCGTGGCTCCGTGGTAGAGCTCATGGCCTGGCTTCCTTTGGGGTGAAACTCAACCCAGCTGTGTTCTCTGGCCCCTGTGGATGCCCAGTCCCTGGGACCTGACCATCCCATGTCCAAACCAAGCCCTGAGGCCAGGCTGATGAAAGCGGCATGTCATCCCTCGTTGTCATCCGTCACCCAGGGCTTGTTGCTGGTGTGTCACTCCTGAGGAACACATGTGTACGGGCGTGCCTGTGCCTCGGGAACACCTCCTCACCCCACGGCTGGGACCCGGTTTGAAGGTCACCTCGGGGCTTCCGAAACGGTCGTGTCTTCTCCTGGCGTGCCGGCGACGGAGGGGACGGGCGGGTGGCGACAGTGCGCCTTTAAGAGAGGCCCGTGAGCCGGCTGCGGCCCTGCGGCACGCGCGCTGATTGGCCGAGCGGCCGGCAGGCGGGCCGGGGGCGGGGACAGCCATTCAGAAATTTCGGAGCAGCACTTTCTCCCTTAAAGGGCACAGGGCAGTGGCGGCAGGGAGGGCCAGGGCCAGGGCCAGCCGGGCGCCCACCTCCCGTCCACCGCGGGTGCCCGGGGCTCCCAGGGACACCGGCATTCATTTTTCTCCCGGAGGCTGCGCAGGTTCCCACGCCGGAAAGCGTGTCCTAGGGCAGCACAGCCCTGACAAGGTGCCAGTATCCCCATGAGCCACTGGCTGGAGGCAGTGGGAGCTGCTGAATGGGCTTTGCTCTGTCTGGAATGGGCAGATTGGAGCAGGGCTGGTCAGGTGAAAAAGAGAAAGTGTGGACCCACAGAGCTCCCCTTCTCATCCCCCATGCAGGGTGGGAATAATTGAGGAAAGGGCATCCCTGGGCCCTGGATGTGGGGAAAGGTCCCGCTGGGTGGGTCTGTGCTGCCCAGGGCAGCCCCAGATCTGAGCAGAGTGGTGCTGAGCCCTTGCAGCACCTTCAGAGCCACATGTTGACCCACTCTGAGGATGGAACTGGTTCCTGCAGGGGTAGCTTCCAGTGGGGAGCCCACAAGAGCCGACTCCTGGGGCTTTGTGGCCCCAAGGTGACATCTGCTTAGGCAGGGCCAGCCAGGAGATCTCTGACAGACTTGTACAGCACAAGCGGCATGTGTTCGGCTGCTGCTAAGTCTGAGCATGTAAGCACACCCAGGGACAGCTTGGGACTAGTGAAAGATGCAGGGAAACAGGAGGTCTGGTGGGGTCACACTAGGCACAACCGGCTGGAGATCAAGGTACAGGACCAAAAAATTATCAACCGATTCTCCTAAAGACATGAGACTTCGAAATACCTCACTCTGACTCTGGCTTGGAGTGGTGAAGTTGTGCCCTCATCACATTTTCAAACCTTCCCTCTGCTCCATCAGGCTGGAAATGTGCTTTATTCTAAAGGCAATGAGGCACACACAAGGACTGGGCACCCACAGACCACAAAACACAGCAGTGCTGTAATTGCCATGCCCATGCAGCAGCAAGGCTCCCCCCTTGCGCCCAGGGAGGTGCCACAGGAAGGCAGCCCACGGCCAGCCCGTGCTTCAAGTGCTCCAGTGCAAGGCAGGAGCCTCTCTGCCAGGTGATGGGGATAGCAGCTGTGGGCATTGTGAGGCTGTCAGGAAATCCATAAAGCCTGCTGCAGTTGATGATTGCTATTAAATAGAGCCTCCAGGCTCTCCTTTACAGGGAGGGAGCCTGGGCTCTGCTGCAGGGACTTGCCGCAGGTCTCCATCACTCCTCTCCCCTGCCAGCGCAACCATGGAAGACATTTAGTTGGCCATAATTTCAATTGCAGAAAGCGGTCGGTGGTATTTATTGAAGACCCTTGCGCCGTTGCTGCCACAAGTGAGGATACAGGAACTGCATAGTGGCACTGGGCAATGTATCAGGGATCATTAGTAGAATGAAAATGGTTTTGCCCTGGAGGAGAATAATTTCTTTGGCAACTGCCCTGAGAGCACTGAGAGCTATCAGTCCCTTGGTATGCCTGGTTATTATTATCCCAGCTGCACATTTCCCAGTGTGAATCGCTGCCGGTGGCAGGGAGGAACAGTCTCAGTGTGAGATGTTCGTTATCTTGCCCCTTCCCACTCACTTGTGACTGTGCAAACCCTCCAATGCTCACAGGAACCACCGGCCCCGTTTGCCCACTAGCTATGCAGCCGGTTCTGCAGAGCGCCTGTTCAAGTTTCATTTGACAAGCCTCTGACACAGCAAATTGCAAATCCCTGCTGGATGGGGGTCTGTGGTAGTGCTAAGAAACTGACTTATGGACTGAGCTGAGTTCGGTTGGTTCCTCCCTTTGCTGCTCATCTCCCTGTGGCCTGCTCCCCTCCATGCATTTACCTCCCGGTGCTCCCCGCCCCCTGTTCTCAGCTCGGTGGCTGCAGACCCCATTGCCTCCCCTGCGCTTTGGACATTGAGTAGCTTTTTGCAGGTGATTGCGGTCGAGAAAGGTACCTCCCCCATGCAAAATCATCCCCCACCTCCTCCCTCAGCATTACAAAGATGAGACTTTCCCCGTCTGCACCCAGGCTCAGAGCTAACGCGTGGCTTCAGTTCCCCTGGCAGGAACTGGGGCTCCCGCTCGGGCTAAAGGCAAGGAGCAGTGTGACAGCGCTCGTGTAACCGTCGTCTCTACAAGGAGCTGGCTGCCTTCAGCCTACCCCGTCTCCTGCTCCTAGAAAGGCTGTAGGTGCAACAAACCCCCAGCTCCTGGTCCCTCACACTCGCCTTCCTCTTCCCGCAGGACTTCATGTGAGAGGAAGGAAGCGACAACAGGGGCTGAAATGCCAGCAACGCCAGATAAAACCTAGCTCCGTGCCGCCTTAGTGCCATGTAAATAGCACCATCTCCGGGGATTTCTTGACACTGTGTTGAAATTAGCACCTGTAAAAAGAGCAGCTGCCAAAGCTGAATTTAAATAAGACGGGCAGGCTTCTGGTAGGAAGAGGGTAGAGGATGAGAGAGCTCTTGGTTTCCTTGAATCACTTCCCTCCACGAAGGCACCTCCCTGGAAATCAGCTCCCAGCTCCTTTAGCCCTGCTCAATGCCCACATCACTGGGGCGAGATGCCCACAGCTGCCTGAAGGCGCTGGGCACTGCGCCTGCCCTGCCAGACCCAGGTCTGGGCATCCCAGTGCAGGTGCCTGCGCTGTTTGCGTTCCGGCAGTGCCACTCCCAGTAGCCAAAATGCCGCTACTCACTGAAACAAGCTGGAGAATAGCAGGATGTGGCTGCCCCTGGCCAGCTGGCCCTGGCCTCCTCTTGGCCTCGATAATGTGTCCTGAGCCCCACGCAGCATTAGGGAGCGTTGCAAGCAGGCGGCAGCAACCAGGGATTTTTTTTCCTTTTAATTGGAGCTAGCAGGTGGCACATACAGTTCACTACAAATGAGAAGGAATTAAACAACTCTTGTGGCAGCTAAAATGGGACATGCGGGTTTTCAGGAGGGGAGCTGCAAGTGGGTAGGGAAGGGCTCCATCAGAGCTGCAGCGGCTGAGGCTCAAGGCCCCTCTGTTTGCAGGTGGCGATGAGGCACTAACAGATAAGAGAGCTGGGGGAAGCAGCAGAAGGTTTTAGGTCGTGGAGCCGTCCCTCAGTTTGTGAGCTGGCAAGTGGAGTGGAGTGGAGGCAGCAATGCTGGCACTCCAGGGCTGGCGGCGAGGGTGTTTCCCATGTGGAGATGCTCATTGCATGCATGGCCGCCCCATCTGCGGGGCTGCCAGAGACCGAGCAGGGAGAGGACCGGAGACCTTCCTTGTGGAGGACACACTCCCGTCTCCCATGGGGGAAAAAAATAAATCAAATGCTTCTCTTAATTGTTCACTCAGCTCCTCATTAAAGTGTTTTTCCCAAACAGGTCTTGTCCTTTGCTTTTGCACTTCCCTGCTAAGTGAATGCCCATGTCCCTGCCTGCCCCCACCACAGGACTGAGTGAAAGGAGACATGTCTGGAGCAGGGCAGGTGCGAGCAGTTGGGGTTACAAACTCTGCATGTGCCCTTCCGTGATGCTCTGCTCCCACCCAAGTCAGCCTCTTTCAAACATAGGTCTCTTGCCTGACCTTGGCCCGAAGATGGCTTTGGTGGAGGCTCATGGTAGTGGAGGGGGCCTCACTGGGTGGCCAGTGGGGGGCTCTGCACACTGCATGGTCCCTGCAGCCGAACCATGGCATCCTAGGGTGGGAACTGCGATGGGAGGGAGGTTTGCAGCTGGGCTGGAGCAGTAATTAGTTATGGTTGTGTTACATGTTCTGGGCACATCTTGTTGATGAAGTGACTCAGATCTCAGAGCTGCCACAGGGTGGGAGAGGGTGGATAGCCAAGACGGACTTCATGTCTGTTTGCTCTCATGCAGGAGACACTGGCCACCTGCCTGTTTCTACAAGGCTTATTGCTCTGCTTTGGTGCAGCAATCCCCTACTTCAGCTTCATTCCTGCCCCAGTCCCTCCCCTCCTTCCCACCTCTGCCCTCACAAGAGGGCAAGATGCCCTCTCCGCACAGATGACATCCCCCAGCCCCTGGTCCACCCTGGCTGTTGAGGAGGTACAGCATCTCCCTGGAGCACAGGGCTCGTCAGCCCAGCATCCTCCTGCAGGGCCAGCACCGTGTGCTCTGGGAGATGGCACAAGGAGCAGTAGAAGATGTGGAGATAATCCTAATTTCTTAAAGCCTGAAGTGTAAAGTTCTCTGTTAATGCCAACACTGCATGCTTTCCTTCCACACACGCAAACGCAGTTTTTCATTGATTAAAATAACTCTGAACAAGCTTGCTTTGCATGCAGGCATCCAATCCTTCCTTGCCTTAGTGAGCTCCTGGGGTCTGCAGTGTCCTGTGGCACTGAGCTCTGCAGGGTAGAAGCACTTTCTTACGTGCAGCTGTTGGCTTCATCCTGCTGCATCTCTGGGTTTTTGGGTCAGTGCCACAGTGCACTCGGGTCCCATAACTGACTATTCATCAGCGAGAGTCCCTGAGAGCAGCAGGGCGAGGCTCACCTGCGGAGCTGTTTCCAAGGGCTCAGCAGCAGTGCTGTGCTCAGCCAGTCGAGGCCAGCATGGTGGGGACAGGCTCTCTAGACTTGCTTGTCAGGGGACATTATGACTGTCCTAAGCTTGCAGCTGGGGAAATTTCAGTGTAATGTATCTGAGCCACAACACGGCTCCATGGCATTAAGCATGGAGCCGGACATGATTGTAGCATCCATCCTGTGACAGAGGTAACCTGAGCAGCCCAGAGTCAACGAAGCGCAGGCAGTGCTGGAGAGGACAGGCTCTGCACCACGCGGTGGGGACCATGGGGCTTGGGGACAACGCGGATCCTGATTACAGGGTGTCTTCTGCCCCCTCCCCTTTGCCCAGAAGCAACCATTTCACTCGACCACTTGGGAGCAAACACTGCAGGAGCACCTCTGTCTGCGGTGGTCAAGTGCAGAAGTGATTTTGTATTGCAGTTTAAAGAGCTAAAGAAACAAGGAGTGGGCAGGGGCGTTTGTCTGACTGGCCATCACACGCTTCCTCCTCCCAGAGCCCTGCTTGTGAGCAGGGCCATATTGCACCGGCTGCATGAGGCCAGTAGGAGCCTGCAGATCTTGCATCCTGAATTGGGGTGTTGAACCACCACATCTTGTGGCTCAACTTATGGCCCCCTCCCGCTTCTGTCTCATTCCTTTACCCATATCCTGCGGGAGCCCTATTGCGCACCTTTCATTGCTCTTTTACACATTTATGTACCATTTCTTCAAATAATTCTTCACCCACCCCAGTGTTTATTCCAACCCTTAAGCATTAGCAGGCCGGGTTCAGGTTCTAACTGGCCAGATGTGGGTTTTTGTAATGGTTTTTCTTTCTACCCTTCAGTTTGTCTGGGTGACTCTCTTCTGAACTTCTTCCAGTCTGGCACTTCTGTGCAAGAGGTGAGTGGCTGCCTGAGCTGCACTAGGAGCAGCGCCCTTGCCCTGCTGCACCAGCGGGCATTTCTGCTCTGCTTTTACCATCCCCTGATGGCTGTAGGTCCAGCAAAGGCCCTTGGGGTTTCTACACCCCCAATGCACCCGGGGCTCACTGGGTAATTGCAGCATCCCCCGAGTGCTGTGCTGGAGCGTGCGGTAACATTTCCAGCAAAGCAGGGTGAGAGCTGATGTGGGGATGCAACAAGGATGCTGCTGCCGGGCTAGCGACCATGGTTCAGGTCTGGAAAAATGATTTCATACTCCAGCGCGGACCACACCTGATGCGAAGTCAACCCCTCTTGGTGTCAACCACAAAGCTGGCAGGGCTGCCCACCGCCGTGCTGGGGCTAGAGGAACGGAGCTGCACAAGAGCTGCCTGGTGCGTCGGGGGATGGGGACGGGGTGAGGGCAGCTGCAGGTGATGCACGAGGCTGCTGAGCAGAGGATTTCTGTTCCTTCCGGATGCCGCCAGCGCAGGCTGCCGGGGAGCAGCGGGGGCAGCGCGGGCACTCCCCCGGGGCCCGCTGCTCGCAGGCGGGTTTTGGGCCCGCTGCCCGGGCACCGACCCGTCCGGCGGGGGTAAGCGCGGCCGCAGCGCACGGCGAGCGGCGCCCCCTCAGCCCCCGCGCTCATCGCCGGGGCGGGGCGGGGCGGGGCGCGGAGGCTCCGCCGGCGCGGATTGGCCGCCGGGGGGAGGGGGGGGGGGTGTGAGGCGGGGGGTGCCTCGCGCCGCCGCAGGTGCCGTGCTCCGCTCTCCCGAGCCGCGCCGGACCGGGCTAAGCCGAGCCGGGCCGGGCTGAGCTGCCCCATGCCGCGGAGTGGGGCGGAGCCGCTGTCCCGCGCCCCGCGCCGGGAGCGGCCCCGGGACTGAGCGGCGCTGCGGGCGATGCCGCGGCGCGCCCCCGCGGAGATCACCGCTCTGTAACCTCCTCCCCTTCCTCCTTCTCCTCCCGCTCCCGCCCGCGGGGCTGGGGGCGCCGAGCGGGCGAGGAGGCGGCAGGCGCGCCTTAAGTGGGGCGGGGGCCGCTGCCGCCCTCCGAGCATCCCTCCCTCCCTCCCTGCCTCCCTCCCTCTGCGCCGCCTCCCTCCCTCCCTCCTTCCCTCCCTGCCGGCTCTATGGTGTGAGGGCAGCGATGCACAAGCACCACCACTGCTGCAAGTGCCCCGAGTGCTACGAGGTGACGCGGATGGCGGCCCTGCGGCGCATGGAGCCCCCCTCCTACGGCGAGTGGCAGCACGAGCAGTACGGCTACGGCGGGTACGGCTCGCAGACCCTGCCCGCGCCCGGGGGGGCCGCGCCCGCCGCCCGCGGCAAGGCCAAGCTGGGGCCCCCCGCCCGCGACCCCGCCGCGCTGAAGCCGCCGCCGCCGCCGCCGGGGAAGAGCGCGCCCAAGGTGAACGGGAGCGGCCCGGGCTGGTGGCCCGAGTGCACGTGTTCGAGCCGCGACTGGTACGAGCAGGTACGAGCCAGCCGGGCCGCGGCTCCCCGGTGCGGGACGGGATGGGACGGGGCGGGTGGCCGATGGGGGGTAACCCGAGGAGAGTGGCGGGGTCGTGGCAGGGTGCAATGTCACCCCAGGAGCGTCGCGGGCAGCCGGGGTGGATGCTGGCGTTGCTGGGGCTGGATGCCGGTGTTGTTGCGGTTGGCTGTCATCGTCGCTCAGGCTGGCCACCGGTGTTGCTCAGGTGGGCATCACTGTTGCTCGGGCTGGCCACCGTGGTCCTACCCAGCGTAGGAGCTCTGCATCGGAGCAGCCTCCCCAGGGCCCAGCTGGGCCAGCTGGGTCTTGGCTCGGCACAAGGCGGGCATTGGGCGTGATGTTTTTCGGACACCCCACCCGAGGTCCTCACCGCTTATGATGCCATTGCCTGAAGCCCTGGCAGTGTCGAGGGCATCCCATCATACTGTATTTAGCAGGCGTGGGGCGTGCTGCCCACCGGGCTGCCTCGTGGGCTCGCGGTGCCGCTTGCCAGCGCTCCCAAACTGGCACCCGCTCTCCATTGAGTTGTGGTTTCCTCGCTCTGCTGCTACGTCCCTGCTCCCTGAGATTATTACGTAACCCTGCTCTGGTCGCTGGCATGCTGTGTGCATTCTGCCCCATTTCACTGCCTCCATTTCTTCCCACACACATTCGTTTTATTAGTGTTCTCCTCCAGGACCCATTCTCAGACTGTGTCTCTCTTTCTCCCCTAAATGGAGAGACCAATCTTGTTTTGAACCCACAAGCCAGCTTAGAAAATGGTTGGATCTGTTTGCAAAGCATTAAAATGGAGGCTAGACCCTGCCTGAAAAACAATTTACCCTGCTTTTAGAGAAAGGCATTTCAATTTGCTTCTTCTGCCTCTTTCATTCATTATCTTCAAACCTCACATGATTTCTTATTGATCCTTCTAATTATTATTTCAAGATACTGTAGCAGGCAGACACACGGGAATCAATGGGAATTCTCTCCTCCTTTCCCCTCAGAAAACACAACCCTCTTCTTCCCTTCCCCTGTTTTTTCTTCATTACTGTCTCAGTCTATAGCTCTGGTTGAAATAATTAGATTCAAAGCTGATACGCTCAGATGATGTTTACAGAAAGCACCTAAAAACCCAGCCACCTTTCTATCAGCCTGGTCCTGCTTTCTGTCTCTTTCTCTGCCACTCTTTGCATCAAAATCAGCCTCGGCTCTCTCTTGCCTGCTGATTCCTGGCAAGCATTCTTCCATCTTTCCTTTGCTATCTCTTTCATTCCCTCCATCCAGAGCAGCAAGCACGGGGAGCTGGGCAGGAGCAGGGAATTGAAGCATGTCTGCTCCCTCCTTTCCACTCCTGCTTGCATGAAAAGTCCGGCCCAGGGTTCCTGGTAAGACAATTGCAACCAGGCTGGGAAGGAAGCGATGCCAGCTGCATCGCTGCCGTGGCAGGCTGGGCAGGGGAGCCTTTCGTGTTTTTGCAATGGTGGAAGAGAAATCATTGTCTCTTTGTGGTGCTGCCATGGAGCCCCGGGGCTTGGGCTGCTCAGAAAGTACACGTTGGGAATCTCTGCTCGGCCTTAGCCTTTCTGAAGATGAAAAGAAAAAAAAATCAAAAGCTCCTCGCAGCATTGCAAGCGACAGAGGATGCCAGTGTGTGAGGCTACATGAACATAGCGGGGTCTGCATGTAGAATATGACGTGTGTGATATGTGCACTGCCTGTATCAGAGCAGGCAGGATTGCTCCCTGGTGTGTAGCAAATGTATGCAATGAGTAAAGCTTTGCAGCAAATACCTCAGCAATGCTCCCCTTCTGATCCACAGGTGCAAAGCGCCTGAGCCATCAGGAATTCATGTTCTTCCCAGTCCAGTGGTGGGCACAGGGACAAAAGGTGGTAAAATGGAAACAGCTGAGCATGGCTTGTGCCCAGGCAGACAGGTTTGGCTCTGGGAGGCTGGGAGACGTTGGGCTCTGGGTAGATTTGGCTGGATGCTGCGGTTGCAAAGCTGGTCTCCTTCACAGGAGCTGAGGAGGCAGCCTCTGTGTCCTCAAGAGCCTCGGCTAGAGGCAGGGCTGCCATTTTTCAGGGCTGCCCCTTTAAATGAGCTCCCTGTCCCTGGAAGCACTTCCAGCAGCAGAGGTGGGAAGGGGTGTGCGGGCCAGGAAGCTTCCCCGGGAAAGCAGGGATCTGTTCACCTTCCGGGGAGCTTCACCACCTCTCATTTAAGCCTTTTTTCTCCCCTTGCTTCTTCACGCAAGCAGAGGAGAGTGCACACCACCTGCACATGCTGGTGCGGCCGCATGTGTGGATGCTCTGACATCAGAAACGTGCTCACGGTTGCATACGGTGGTGTATGTTCTCTGACATCATGCGTACTCACAGACCCTGTGCGCAGCTCCGCAGCATGCGAGACGTGCCCACACGTGCTGCCCAACACACGGCATGGTCCCAACGTCAGCCCACACCTCCTCCCACCTCTGGTGCCCCATCGGTTCTCTCCTCCTGCCTCTCCCCTTCTCTAGGACACAAATTAGCTTGCTCAGGCAATGCCAGTAACTGAGAACCCCTAATCCTGACCGTAGGGAGGGAGGAAATGTCTGAGCTCTGGGTTTTTAATTTCTTTTTGCTTTGCGTTTCTTCTCCCCTCTGAGATCTCTTCCATTTCTTCTCCCTTATCTATTCATGTTCCCTGTTCATTAGTCCCCACTCCCTGCACTTGCTGTCATTGCTGTCCTCCATTGTTCCCATCGCTGTCCCTGTGGCTCGCTCTGTGCCCTCCTTGTCCCTCCTCGCTTGCTGGTGGGGGACTCGAGTCCTCCCCTGCCAGACTAGGGTGAGAGGAGGACTCCCAGCTTTGGGGGAGGAATGGCAGCACGATCCAGGGAAGCATCCCTGATGCGCTGCAGTAGAGGAGCAGAGCGCTCAAACCCCTCCTCTGTCCTGCCCAATGACACCCACAGGCTCTCAGGACAGGAGCGCTGACCTGCCCAGCCGTGCCCGAGCCCCTTCTCCGGCACTGCTCCCTGCGCTGAGGGTCCAGCAGCAGCCAGCACCTTTCCCTCCCGCAGGGAAGGTCTAGCCCTGTGGCTTAGTTCCGCCTGAGGTCCCTGGTGCCAGGCACAGTGGCCAGAGCGGGGCCCCCCATGAGGCTCCCAAGGGTCTCACCAGTGTTTTCATGTGCATTTGGGGTGGCTGCGGCATGGGCACCTCCTTTCATGGCTGGGGAAGGGGCCCAGGGCAGTGCAGTTCCCTGGCATGGGGTTGGGAAGTACCCTCCGCCCCTGGGGCTGCCCCAGGTTTGCTGGCCCTGCTTGGCCAGAAATGCGATGTCCTGCTGTCCCCTCTTCCTGCGGCCCCTTTCTCCCTCTTGGGGAGTCAGGAGGATGCAGAGGGGGGTTAGAGCAGCATCGCAATGAGTCCCTGACCACCTGCAAGTGCCTGGAGCATGCCGGGCTTGCGTGGCCCGCCCCCGGCAGAGGCGTTTCATGGCCAGGCAGGTGGAGGAGGGGGACAGGGCCTCCCTGCCTGCCTTTGGCAGTGAGTGTTTCACCAAAGGTGGTGTTTTTCCATACACAAACATTGCTTGTTATAGTTCCTCCTGTGCACTGGGGAATTACCTGGAGTAGGTGGGCACAGCGCAGCACATCTTGGCAGAAGTACCAGCCTTCGCTGAGCCTTCAGATGCTGCTGGATTTGGGGCTCCTGGCTCTTGGGGCATGGGTGTCGGGGGGAGGAAAGAGCCTTGGGGAGGCCGTGGGGGTCCGGGCTGGGTTTCTGAGCAATGGGCAGGCATGGCTCAAAGGAAGGAGGGAGAGCGCCGAGGGGGCAGACGGGAAGCCAAATACGGGTTGCTTCGTGGGAAACGGCTGAAGCCCCAGATGTTCCCTGGGGAGGTGCGAGGGAGGGGGAGAGGAACAGGGTGCCAGGGACACGGAGGCAGTGGAGGTGGTGAGGTTGGCAGGGTGATGTTGCTATGGCTACTCCTGTGCTATTCATAGAAGAAATTAGCTAAATCTTTGCACTGAAAGGTGGAGGAGGAGAGAGGAGGAAGGCGTTCTCCGTATTTGGAGGGAAGGAGAGAAGCCAAAACAGGAAGGGGGAGAAGTTTTCCTCCTTTGCTCTGTGCCTGTGCCGTGGAGGGGCATTTGGGGGAAACAACGCTGCCTGACCTGCTCAGTGCTGGCAGGGCACGGGAGGACGCGGGCAAAGAGGAGACACCCCGTGGGAAAGCCCCCCACAGAGCGTCCACGCAGAGCCCCGCATGCAGGACGAGCTCTGCATCGTGCCAGGAGCACAGGAGACATCCTTTTAATTAAAGACAGCCAAGCTGTGAAAGGTATTTTTGGCAACCTAAATGTAGATACAACTGTAGTGAAACTTGCCCTTCGCGTCTGGCTCCATCGCTGAATGCAGTGCTTGCATGTTCCTCACCCTGTCCGTCTGCTCAGCCCCTGCTTTGCGGTCGCTGGTGGTTCCCCTGCCCTCCCTCCACCTCCAGCATCTCTTCCAGCGTGTCCTCCTGCCAGCCGGAGTCCCGGGAGGGTCTTCCCTCTCCATCATTCCTCATCGCACTCCGCGCTCTCATTGTGAGAGTTTGATTCCCATCCCACAGACCTGTTTGTCACCGCCTCACTCATGATGTGTAAATCTGTGTGTCTCTTCCTAATATATCTCCCTCCATCTGATTTCACCTCTCAGCTTGTTTCTTGGGCATCTCCGTCTGGTGATCCTGCCGTCATCACCCAGTTGAGTTGCTATAACCAGGCACTGAGCTGCTCTCCTTCCCCCAAATCCAGCCTCGCGCCCGCCCTCAGCCCCTTGCCCCACGGACCTGGGAGGCAGCTGATATTTCTGATGGTCTTGATGTTCCTTTCCTGCTGCCCAGCTGGAACCAAGGCCCAGTTAATGCTTTACAAAGTCATTCCCCCTCCCTGTGCGTCTCCTGGGGAAACTTATGCCTTAACACCCAGAGGCTGGGTGAGCTGGTTACCCTCGCCCACCCTGGAGCATCCCATGTCCTGCTTTCACCCATCCCCTGGCCCAGGCTGAGGAGGGTCAGATGTTCTCAGTGCTCCTTCCCAAAACATATTGAGTTCATTTAGGAGTAGACAGCTGAGGACATTTGTCTCCTTGTTTTCTTTATTCACCTGTAAGACTTTTCCCCCTTCCCTTGAGCACGTGAATCCCTTGGACAGGGGCTGTGTGCTTGTGCTTGCTGACCCTTCCGACACATCCCATTAATACGGTAAGGGATAACATTGGAATTAGAGAGGGGAGTTGAAGGACTGAGCTTAGCTCCTCTCCGGCCAGATTACCAACCGCTGCCTGCTAGCCAGCCCAGAGGCGCAGACCGTGGCCCCAGAGGCACAGACTGTGGCCCCAGAGCTGCACCCTGCTGCTGGTTTTGGGGTGTTGAGCTGCCGGAGGGACCCCGGGAGCAGCACAGGGAGAGGCGCTGGAGCTGGTGTCCAAACTGGCTGTAGTAGAGATGTAGCTGCTGCTGTAAAGGCAGTGTCTGAAGCCACATAGGTGGGAGAGACCCCATCAGTGCAACATGTGGAAGAAGAGGAAAGTACCCGCCAAAAACGGGAGGATGTGGCCCTGCCACATTGCCAGAGGAGGAGGAGAGCACATTGGTGAGGCAGCCAGGGCCAAGCACGGGCAGGTTTCAGCAGGAATGTAGCCAATGTGGAGGAGGTGGCTCCTCATGAAGAACATGGGGGTGGCAGGAAGACCTTCAGCCTCCACTGTGACAGCACCTACCCTCGCCCTTGTGGGAGGGATGCTCCCCACACCCCCATGGCTGCGCTTTCCACCTGGCTCTTCCCCCATGGTTTTGGGTGTTACATGGCTAGGACCTGCCTGAGCCCGGTCCAGACCAGTGCCAGGGATTTGGTGGGGATCTGTCAGCCGTCCTCAGGGTGTGCTCAAGGGAGGAGGGTCCCATGGGGGGTTGCATGAGAGGAAAACCCAGGGGACGTCTGTACCAGAGGTCCCGTCCGGGTACCCTGGGTGCAGAGGTGGGTGGGAGGTGGAAGCGAAGTAGAAGCTGTCACCATCCCTGGAGAGTTGCCTCATTCGGGTAAGCCCCTCAGCCCATCATATGCTGTGATGGGAGGAGAGGAGCTTCCGCTCCTTCCTTAGCTGTGAATGCTCATTTAGAGAGAGGAAGTCATTAAGCTAATCAGGCCATAATCAGCCACGGCCGTGGCTATGTGCCGGGCGCCTGTGGTGCACAGCCCCGTGCAGGATGCTCTCCGAGGGGACCATGGTCTCCAGGTCCCTGGGGAGAGCAGGTCCAGCACTGGTCTGCACTGGGGCACGAGGAGCTCCGCGTGGTTGGGGTGTGGGGGCTCTGCCTGCTGTCCTGAACCCCACGCGCTGGCGGGAGGGACAGTGTGTCTCTGGCTCAGCATCACAGCTGTGATTCGGGAATGGGCGTAACCCCCGCTGTAAGGTCATACCAGCGCTGCAGGTGCAATGGGCTGTGCTAATGCTCGCAGCTGGTTTTAACACATGCAAAGATGGGATGATACAGGGATCCCTCAAGGGCCTTCGTTGCAAATCCAACAATATGCTATGAACATATATCAGGGACTTGGAGATGAAAACTTATAACACAGCGTTTAACAAGTTCAGAATACCTGAATTTGAAATGAAGTTCACAGTTTAGTCTGCAGAAGCTCACTTGGATGGGGCTTGCTGCAGGACTGCTCAGAGGGTGTAATTATTTTGGGGGACACATGGTGCTTCAGAGCACCCTGGACCAGGCCCTAAATACCCTCTTGTCACCTTTGTATTAACTGGAATTTAGTTTGAGGCTCTGATGATGGATCTTGGATTGCTTTTGTCCCACAGAAACATGTTTCTTAACACTTTGTAACTAGATGTGCACTGCAACTTACTGAAGAGAAGAAAACAGGATATTTGAATCCCAGGGACCAAAGAAATCTTTATTTTAACACCGTCCCTTATTCACTCTTTTTTTTTTCCCCCTGTACATCAGTATTTGTCTGAGAGGGGGGAAAAAAGCACGTGAGTCTTTCAGATGATAATAGCTCTTCCTGTGAAAAAAGGAATTGAGTCAATTTTATTTGGTACCGCCAGGTCAGAGGGAAGCTACCGGCGCCCAGCACCTCTGCAAATTGGGTCACTTATTTTAACGGGCTAAGCCTGGAACAGGATGTCTAACTTTCAAGTATGAACATGCTGGCCTTAATGGTTTCTAAATGGAAACTTAGACTCCACAGAGCTTCTGTTTGGGGAAGCTTTCTTCCTATCCCGCTGAGTGAAGGCTTTTTCCAGTCTCTATTTAAGCTTACTCTTTAAAAAAAAAAAAGAGGCACCAAAACAAAGATTAAACCCTCAGTAGCTGCTTGTGTTCACATTACACTTTGGGCACTTCAGCAGCTTTGCCAAAGATCCTTGTGACCAGGGACCTTTCAAGTCCCGCGTTCCCCATTTCCGGATGACCGCAGTGCTTTGAGTTGGTGCCGAGGTGCAGCCGCGGCCCCAGAGCCTGCTCATGCCACCGAAACAGCCCAGCTCTGATGTCTCCCAGAGGCAGCCTGGAGAGGAGGACTGATCTTGCTCGTGGGCCACCACACTGGCTGGGAGCCGAGCACAGGGGCACAGGCAGCAGCTGGTGCCTGGCTAGCTGGGGCTACCACAGGGGGTCTGGGCACCCACAAGCTCCATAGTTGGCCCCGGCACTGTTTATGCCATGTTTCAAGCCGTGCAGAAGGAGGGCATGGGGTCAGGCTCAGCCTGTCACTCCCCTTTGTGCAGGCACGCTGTCAGGTGATGTGTGCCTCCCCCTGCCCAAACGGTGTTAGCCAACAGGTCGCTCTTGCAGCGGGTGAGAAAAAGTGCAGAGAGAGTTATTTTGTCCAGCCCAGTTACAGGGAAGGGATACTCATCTCTGGCCATTAAATTCTTCAGCCTCCAGAAGTTTCCAGCCTCTGTTTTCTTTTGCTCCCTTTCCCCGTCCCACCCCATGGGAGACCTGAGGGATGCAGCTCTTCCTCAGGGCTCTGCAGCCCTCTGACGCTCCCAAGCACCCTCAGCTCTGGCCACCGTGTAAAGAGCCCATGAAGGCAAAAAGAGGTGAGCACAGGGAGCTGTGAGAGGGGGACCAGCCTCTGGCAGCAGTGTGGTACCTCTCCCCTTGAGAAGCGAAGGGATAGGAAGGCCAAAGCATGGATTTGGTATTGAGATGCAGGAAAAGCCCTACATCTTGTGGGCCAGCTGGGAGCCAGGCTTTGGTCTGGGAAGGGATGTGCCGTGCATTGTTTCTTAACGGGAAGTCTGTGAGGTGGCTTCCCTGGGCACAGCCAGGTGAAAGCTGAGGTGTCTGTAGGCATGCAGGCATCGGGGGGGGGGGACGGGGACTCAGAGCAGCCTGGAGGGATGGTGCCAGCACCTCTCTGCTCCATGCACCTGCCCTCTGGCAGGGGCAGAGCCGGGGCTTGTCCCCTCCCTCGCCGTGGGCATGAGGAGCCTCAGGAGCAGGTTTCTCTCCTGCCTCGACCTCAGAAGTGCCCACAGGTTGCTGTGGAGGAGCTCTGTCATCTCAGGTGCTTTGGGAGGTGATCTTTTTGGCAGCTACGTGTTGGGCTCTGGGTTGGTGCAGGAGGCAGCCCCAGCATTGGGAAAACCAGTGTTTGTGCGAAGGGCAAGGAGGTCTGGTGTGAAGCAGATGAACATGTCAGTGTCTATCAGGGTGAGTGGTGGTGAGTGCGGGCTCGCCGTGTGTGCTGCACTGGCAGGACCTGGGCTCGCTCCTGTGAAAATAATGCATTAGCTTGGTGTGAACCCGCTCCCCCCAGCAGTGGGAGCCTGTCAGTGCCCGGGCATCTCGCAGCCAACCCCACTGCCACGGCAGCATCGCACCACTCCTTGGTGTCCCTGAGCCGGTACCTGTATGTTCACAGCTAGCGCCCAGCACTGTGGGGTCCTGCCACGGAGCAGCTGCTTTCATAGCTGTAAATGCACAGCTTTCTCCATGGTCTAACACCCTTTAAAAAAAAAAAATCAAAGCAGATGGAGCCGGGCTACAAGCAGCCCAGTGTGTCCACCCTGTTTAGAAGCTTCTGTTGGGCTTCTCCCTGCTTGGCCTCTGCCCCTGAGAGCTTTTAAAAGGATGTAAAGACTGAATTTCACTTGTCTCCAGAGCCATTTCCTTTTGAATGTTACTATTACACCTCAGATGGTATGAAGCAAAGTGTATTAAAAGGCAGATTGACTTTTCACTCTGATCCAATCCAGGAAAGTTGCAGAAATAAAGGAGTTAAGTTAGTACTTTGCTTCTCATGCACTAACCCAGCATCACAGTCACCCTGTCCTGCACATCCCTCGGTGCGTGACACATGGGGCACGCCAGCCTCCTGCGGAGACCAGCTCTGTGTGTTAGGCCTGGTATTTGTGAGCTCTGGAGGCTCCTGCTGGAGTCCTGTTGCTGGTTAAGGTCAAAATGGGTTTATATGTGGGCACAATCCAGTTACCATTGGCCTGGGACATCTGCAGCACGTTTATTGTGTCTGGAGGAGGTATGTAATTCCTGACCTCTGTGGGCTGGCCCCCGTGCTGGCTCTGTGGAAGATGTGAAGCTGTTGCAAAGGTTCGGGATTTCAGCTTTCAGTTCAGAGTCTCCCTGCTTGGCTCCCGTGTGCCAGCCCTGAGAGCAGTCCTTGGGGAAATGCCACAGGGCAAGTCTCAGCCCTTGGAAGCAAGCTAATGAACCTCCTATGTGTGCATTTAATTGCAGCTTTTCTTTTGGTTGCAAGTTTTGGAAAATCGTTGTGTTTTGCAATTCCTACCTTTGCCCCAGCAGATGACAGCAATAGAAACAGAGGTGAAGGGTGATACTTACAGATGTTTGGGGCTTGGCTGCCCCCAGGTGACTGTGTTAGTGCCCCTGGGCTGCCGAGGCCAGTTACCCATCGGAAACACAGCCCAAACGGCAGCGGCCCCTCTCAGGTGACTGCCCAGAGGTGATATCTAAAGGTGTTTCTGAAAGGCCACATCCTGCGCCTGAGGTGTGTCCGAGCACTGCTGGCTGTCTTGCTGCTCCCTGCACATGCTGCAGTGGAATTGCTCCAGCCTGGGGGGACTGTGGGCTGTCGGGGAGGAGACGTCCCTCCTGCTCTGCATGCAGACCTACAGCCTTCTCCTGGCTTTAGCCACGGAGGCAGCTGCCCCGAGACAGGCTCTAGGCTCTCCTGGGGCCTCTGCAGGGAGCCAGCCCCTCGCTGGGGGCTGCACAGGGCAGGTTGCTGCTCCCTCCATTAGCACCTGGGCTGTGGCTGCTACTGGGACCATTGTGTAGTGCTTGAGCACTGATGCCTCAACACAGGTGAATGCGAGGTTCTGCTTCTCTCAGCCCCCGTGAGACGAGAGAGCTCCTGAATCCTGACCTTCAGACCTCATCCCCATTCACTGCTATTCCCTTTGACTCCTGTTGCTGTCCAGATTTTCCCAAGAGCTGTCCTCTGCCTCGCTGGCTTTGCGCCTAGATCAATCTCTCTGCATCTGTGCAGTGACCCCCCTCGCTCCCCAAGGTCCTCCTTGAGTCACACCTTCCCCGCAGCCTCCAGCCCCTGAGCCCAAGGATCTGTGCAGCCCCTTGCACCTCTGCCTGATGGAGGGAGTTCAGGGCACCTCCAGCTCTGCTGGGCTTTGATGGTCCTGCTGCCGTGGGGTTAGCACCATAGGGCTTGGACCTCTTCTCTTTCCATTTGTAAATCTCCCAAGCACAAACAGGGTTTGGTAAATAATAATAGTGTGATGAAGCAGTTTAGATGGAAGAGATCTGACAGCCCCCATTGAATGTGACCTGAATGCACAGCCCTGTTCCCTCTCCTCCCTGCATGCAGCAACCCCCTGCTCCTTAGGGCATAAATTACTTACCGTTCCCTATAGCATTGAAGGCATGGTTAATTCACCAGCACGTTCCTGCTGCCCAGCAAAAAATGATGATGTTCTCTCTCCTCCCCTGGCTAGCAGAGGCCTCAGTACATGTGCCTGCCTGACAGAGGGAGGCAGAGGCTTTTCATTCTCAGGCCCTCTGCTTATTTCTGAGTCTTAGGTCTTGTCAGACTCTGCAGTAGATCATGCAAGGTGCAAATGTTGGAATATTTGCAAGTGGAAGTCAGAGCTAATGTCCAAACACCTTTCTTGTAGTAGCTGGAATAGCTGGCCACAGGAGGCAAGCGGGGATTTCCTGGTCTGAATTCCTCCTGACCATGTGTGACTGTTTTAAGCAGCCACTCACATTCGGCATCTCCTGGGTCCCATCTGGAGCCTGAGTGGGAAATTGTGCTCCTAGCAGTATTTTGAGATGTAAAAATCACTAGTGTGGAATGGCTGCGAAGGGTGCTCAGTGCACAGCGAGCAGGCTAGACAAAATATGTCCTTAGGGCTCACCACTGTGTGAGCGAGGCAATGTGATGTGTGATTTGTGGGCTATTAGTAATTCAACAAAGAGACTGCAGTGGGGCTCGGTGGAGGACTCAGGCTAGACCTGCAAAAGGCTCTATAACATTATCATACAGAGCACTTCTCCCTGGGAGGGATCCAAAGCATCATTTGTGGAGTTGAATTCATGTCATAAATCATGGGGCATGTGATGGGCTACAGTCACTTAGGCTGCCTTTTCTGCATCCTTCCTGGAAACTCATCTAATAAGAGCTGGCCTCTGGCACATCAAGATTCAAACATCCATCGTTTGTTAATTGCTGGCAGTAGAAGTGCTTCTTTTTTGCCTTGAAATGTGGAATCCCTTCCTAGAATTGCACTGGGGACTAATAAAGCCAGTGCCAGGTTTAATATATGCTATTTCACAAATTATCTGGATTAAATACAAGGACTCTGTACTGCCAGAGAGGGGATATTCCCACTTAACATTGCTTCTGGGCCATGGAGATCCCAAGACATTGGACCTGAAAATTGTGATTCTCTTATGTGTGTGGGAGGGGTTTGGCAGGAGTGCTTGGAAGTGGTCATATTTGCCTGAGCTAGAGAATGAATTGCCATAAAAACTATGGGTTTGTAACCAATAGTTACAGCTGCAGGAAAGATCAGAAAGCGTCTGAATAAATCAAATTAACTACCTCCTGCTCCACCCATATGAGACCAGAATCTTTCAGGGCAAGATTTAAACCACAATCCGGTTGACCCCCTAACTCTCCCACCTACGAAATGAGGAGAGTGAAAAGTCCAGAAATGCGATCAACTAAAACAGGAGGCAGTGGGGACTGCCATGCTGGGTTGTGTGAGGAGGTTGGTCTCTGTTGGGGGCATATAAACCCAGAGGAGGGCAATGAGGAGGTAGCCTGCTCCTGTGAAAATATCACAGACTCACAGAGGCCGTTGGGCTGTGCAATCCAACCATCCACGTTACTGGACAGACAGTGGTTCCTGTTAATTGCTGCACGAGCCCACACCTTGACTTGCTTGCTCCTGACCCTGACTCTGATGTTTCTGATGCCCTAAGGCAGAGGGTTCACCTCCCCTTGTAGCTCATGTCTCTTATCATTTCCCCGTCTTGCTCTGGCTGTTGTTCTCCACACGAGCCTTGGAATGATGATGTGAATCCCGACTCACCCCTGACCTTCCAGATTTTGCACCGCTTGCTGTTGTGTGCTGTCGAGGAATGTCGGCCCTGTAATTAATCTTAAATTTCTCACTTTTTGCCGCTTCTCCCTCACGGGCCCGCTCAGAGACAAACGCCTTCCCCAGCTGCCTTGCCCCAGCAGCCGCGCCGGCAGGGGTTGCTCCCGGGGGCGGGGGCAGGGGCTGCGCTGCGGGCTCCGCGGGGCACCGCGCCTTCAGGAGGTTGCGGCGCTGGACAGCTCCGGCGCGGCGGGACCTCGCTGGCGGCGTTCGGGGGCCCCGCCCGCCCCCGGCCCTCCGGTCACCGGCGCGGCAGCTTCCCCCGTGCCCTTCTCCCGGGAGAGCCTCCCTCCCTTTAGGGCCTCGTCCCTGCCTTCTCCTGCCTGCCCTTGCCCTCTGCGCGTGTGTCCCTCCTACGATGTGCAACGAGCTAATGGGCAGAGGGCGGCCCAGGAGGAGGGGGACCCCCAGAGAGGTTTATGGGGACCCCTGCAAGAGAGCGGGGATGCATGTGGTGGTGTGGGGGATGAGCCGAGGCTGCCGAGCAGAGGGTTTACCCCAGGGGTAACGAGGACGAGGGACCATACACTGCCACCTCTCCCAGGGCATGGTGGCCCCGTGCATAGGAGGGGCAGCAGCAGCTGCTGGAAGGTGTGTGAAGGCCTCAGGGCTGGTCTGCTGGCAATATATTCCTCCCTCAGAAGGACTTCCTTCCCTACTCCTCCTATTTCCTAATCCCTCAGTAATGTGGATTTCAAGTAAATTTTGGTGCTGGTGGGATTCTGGCCCGAGGCTGGGAAAGTTTCCAGTCTTCCCTGTCTCCTTCCCAGCAGCCAAGGCCATGGGGTGTTTGGGACACACCAGGCCTGAGGAGGGGACCAATGCCCAGAGCCATGCTGTGGCCCTGCTCCTGTCCCAGGGCTGTTGGGCACCTGAAGGAGGGACAAGAGCAGAGCCCTTCCTGAATTGCTCTCTTCTGCCTAGCCTGAAGGGTCTGTGGTGGCATGGCCAGGGGAGAGGCAGTGCACCGCGAAGGGCTGGCTGGGTTCATCGCTCAGCTCGGTGACATCCCACTTTTGTCTCCTCACAGGCCAACCCTGCTCCCATTATCGTGAACACAGACTCGCTGGAACAAGGGCTCTCTGTAAGTCTTTTGGTTTTGTTTCGCTTCCTTTGAACAAGCGGTGCGTTTTCCCTGCTCAGCGGTGCAGGAGAGGCTCCTCCAGCCCAAGGAGGCCCCGGCAAGGTGTCAGAGGAGCCTGGTACCTGCGCCACATCCCCACAGCACATTCCACCCCCAAACCTCGCTGGGGCTGGGTGACACTGAGCAGAGCCAAGGCTAACAGCAAGCAATGCTGGGGACTCCAGCATAGGGAGGGTACAAGGCAGGAGGCACTCAGAGGGGCACACTGTGGGGTAAGCAGGCATCAGAGGAGCAGGGGGAGCTGGGCTGGCTGTGTTCAGGGTTACCCACACAGCCATTTCCTCAGCCTCCCGTGCAGGGTGGCTTCAAGGCTCTGCTGGGGCATCCCTTGCCTTCCTGCACTTCCTCAGCCCCCTTCGGCAGCCCCGGCCCCTCAGGAGGGAGGCAGGGCTCTCTGGGCGCTCGCTGGCATCGCACCCGCTGGTCCTCAGGGCAGCAGGGCCCATCAGATGCTGCTCCTCTCCCAGTGAAGGCTGCCAGCAGCTGAGCAGTGCTTGGTGACTGTGAGTGTTTGCAGCCACAGTGTATCTGGCACTCTTGGCATAGTATAAAGATAATCCTCGATTTGTTGCAGAGAGGGTTTGCACACTGCTGCATCCCTTCCCAGAACATTTGCAAATCATTCCTGCTGGGGGGATGGAGGGGGCAGGGTGGCCAGCATGGATTTCTGCAGCATTGGCTCTGTGCTTGTGGGGTGCTCCCCCTTTTTTCCCCAAAGGGAGCTCAGTTGACAGCTTGCCGGGGCTGGATACTTTGCACCTGGTTTTCTTCTGATGCAGCAAATTTCAGCTGCCTTCCACATTAATGAAGCAGCACCAGGACTGAGAGCTGGGGTTGGTTTGTCTTTGGAGTCATGATGGAGGGCTGCAGGTGACTTCTGGTGGTTGAACCTTCCTTGTAAAGAACAGCAGATCTCAGCCCACAGCCTGTGGTGGGGTCAGTGTGCATCAGAGCTGTGCTGGGCTGGTTGGGCAGGGCTACAAAAAGGAAGGGAAGCCCAGCTGAGAAGCCTCTGCAACCCTGGCTGTATGGTTTAATTATGCCTTGGGTGCTGAACTGAAGCCACCTGGCACTGGGGAGGAAGGCAATGGTGCCTCTCTCAGCATGGCATGGTCCTGGGTCCAGCAGCCATGTATGAACGTGGCAGAAGAGAGTTGCTGTCCCCAAAGGTTTCCTTCTCCAAACGCATGGCATGGCAGTGTGTTTGTGTGGTTGGAGGCTTCTCGCAGCGTGCTGGGCACCCCGGCTGCAGGGCAGTGCCATGTTGCAGCCTGCTCTCTGCACTCACGCGGCTGGTGCTGTTCTACAGGGAACTGGAAAAAGGGCGATGTTTCCTGGAGGGGAAGGACAGACCGCAAGGTTGGACTGGGGCAAGTGATGGGTGTGCTGTGCGCAGGGCAGAGAGGTATTCCTGGATGGAAAGTCTGCTTTCATGTCTGTTTTGTACCCTCCCTCCCTTGGAGGAACATTGTCTGCTCGCCTTCACAGCCACCAGCACCACATCCTTCACCAGGCTCCAGCCATCCCTGTCCCTCCTCCCTGCCTGTGTGCCCAAGGGCAGCAAGAGGTGAGCCCAAGGGCCAAGGACAGACTCTGTCACCCCAGGCAGGCTCCCGAGCCCTGCAGAAGCCAGCAGCAGGAAGCCCACCCGTGGGGCCAGCAGCCGCCTCCTCCCACTGCAGTGCACTCCACTTTCCTGCCCTCCTGGCTGCCTCCCCCTACTCCATCTCATTAACTCCATATCCCTCCCTCCCCCTCTCCCTCCACCTCATTAGTTCCATATCGCCGTCTGCCCCTTCTTCCTGCGCCTTGGCCGCAGCTCCTTCTTGCTGTGCTGGATGGGAGCTCCCTTCCTGCAGCTTCTGGGGTGGATTTGGCCGGGTTTTGGGGGGTGCTCTGCACCCCTGGCAGGCACCAGCATCACCCTGGGGATGGCAGTCACCTACCCCATCCATCCAACCCCAGCAGCACATGCCAGGGGGGAACTGCCCTGCGGTGGTTAAAAGGAAAGGGCAGGTTGTGGCTGTCATCTGCTAGGCGGAGCGGGGACCACCAGCCCCATGCCCAGGCAAGTGCTGCCTGCGGGTTGCCCCGAGGAGCCTGTGCCCAGGGCAGGAGAGACACCTCACTTTGATTCCTCTCGGCCTCCAGCCTGGAAACTGTCTTGCCTTCTACTTCACGTCATACCAGCACAGAAACGAGCCCTGCTCCATCCTTTCCTTCTCCGGGGTGCCGGGCTTCTCAGGCTCCAGGGAAAACACACCCCAAAACCTCCCGTTTGGCCGTTTCCCAGGTCAGCAAAGGAGCCACACCAGGGGCCTGCTGCAGAAGAGCACACCAAAATGGCAAATCTGGAAGCATGTTTTTTTACAAACCCAAAAGCTGAAGCCTGTTGGTACAGTATGTATTTGGAAGGGTTAAAGTCACATCTTCCAGTCTTTAATTACTTAACTATTCAATGCTTTCCTTAATGATAAACAGATGGATGTAGTCTAGTTCCTTCCTGTTCTAGCTCCATTGATTGCATTGGACTAGCTGCTGGGCTGACTTTGGCCCCGGCTGTTTATCAAGAAGTCTGCTCCACATTTCAATCTCTCTGTCCACCCACCTCCATCCCCAAGAGCATGTGGCACCAGCAGCACCGTAAGGTACAAGCTGCAGCACTGGGTCCCACTCACCACCGGGGCCGGGGCTCAGCTCTGCTGCCTGCGGCTTGTGCAGAGCCCAGCACACCCAGGGTGTAAAAACCCAAATAAATCCTTATAAAATTCCTGCTGTATTAAAAGCATCACTTGAAGGGTAAGGACGGGTGTCAGGGGGGATGACCCGTGCCAGCTCCACGTCGTTGCTCAGTTTCACCCCTTGGTGTATTTTGCCCAGCAGGTCCACAGCAGGGAGGCGGAGCATCGGAAGCACATGGCGGACAGGGTCTCTGTTTCAGAGCTGCCTCTCTGAAGCTGAAACAACTTCTTGCTGCCCAGGGTGCATGGCAACTGCTGCCAGGCAGTCCCAAAGTGAGCAGGGAAGGTCACTCCAAAGCCCTTGAGGAGCTGAAGGTTTCAGACCCTGGGTCCTTGGAGCCCTCCTTTGGTGCCCCACTGCCCAGCAGCGAGGTGCCACCACCTCCTCAGTCTCTAAAAGCCAGGTCTGAGGAAGCCAAGTGCTTCCCAGGCCTGATCCCAGCCAGCGAACGCCACAGGAGCCCCAGGCTCTGCCACCAGTGAGCGCAGAGGCAACCTCCTTGTGCAGCACTGACTCTGCTGCCAGGGTCCCCAGCCACAGTTGCTGCAGGGTGGGGGGCAGCAGAGATGGCCACTGCAGTCCAGTGCCTTTGAGCAGGGCAAAACTTGCTTGTAAGCTGGAAAAGACAGAAAAAATCAAAACTCAACTGCCACCCTCACACTTTGGTCCCAAGCGCTGGCGGTGGCACATCCCGCTGCCAGTTCCTGCAGACAGTGTGGCTGCGGAGCTGTCCCAGCTGTGTGCTGGGGCTGTCAGGCTTCAAGCCCCTTCCCTCTCCCTGAGCTCAGCAGGCTCATCCCCATGGCCCTCTGGCAAAAGGCTGACCAGAAATATGGCGTTTATTTACTCTGTGCACAAGGCCAACACTGTGGGCAATGCATGCAAGGGGGTTGAGGCCAGGGGTTAGCTGGAAGTGAGTCAGTAGGTCTCGGTGCTGCGGCAGGATGCATGGATGCAGGGAGGTGAAGGGAGGGAGCTCTTAACCTATTTTCTCTGGGCCCCCTGCCATGTGCAGGCAGGAAGAGCTCTCCCTCACGAGCACTGCTGGTACCCACGCCAGCGAGGAGGTATCCATCGCACCCGCTGCCCCGGCACGGGGCTGCTCTCCTTTCCCCTCGCTGGGGCAGGCGTGGGGCATCGCCAAGCGCCCTCCACCCCCGGGTCTGGCTGGCACCACCGAGGGCTGACCCTTCAGCCTTCAGACTCTCTTCATTATGTCAGTACATGGCTGCTCCACCACCAGGTCCCGGTGCCTGTCCCCATCATGTTCTAACCACAAGATATGGGCTAGATCCTGCTCCAAAAGTGACTGCAGGCAGTGTTATCCTTCTTGCAGGTTATTTCCTCTCGCAGCCTGATGGGCTATTTGGGTTGGGTTTAAGGAACCCCATCTTAGTCTTCCAAATTTGGCCTCCTTTTTTTTATTTAAAAACCCCCAAAAAACCAAATCCTGACTCTCTAGCAAATTGCAAAGCGCGTTCCACGTGTGCTGGTGCAGTGTTGGCCGGCGGAGCCTGCAGACAGCTTGCAGTAGCTCTGGAAGGTGTGTGCTCTTCTATTTATCAAATGAGTGTTAACTCTGCAGCCTTCTGTTGATGATTTAAATGTCATCATTGCTAACTATTTCCTTGCTGCTCAAAAGACGAAAGGGAAGTGAAGGCCAGTGAAGGGGGCCTCTTCCTGAGCCCTCAGGTGGGCTCGCTGCGTGGGAAGGGCTTGGAAAAAAATACCTTTACTCTTTTCCATGAGAAATCAGATGGTGCTTAGGATCAGGATATGCTGGGAACAGCTAATTAGCCCCCGACACCCCCGTCAGCTCTGCAGGCATTACATGGGGACACAGGAGTGGGGTGGGGTGTGCTCTCCCTGCCCAGGGGTGATGGAGCTGGGCAGCTCCCCACCGAGCCCATAGCGCTGAGATGGCCCCAAACGGGAGCTGGGGAGGAGCGCCGGGCACTGGTGAAGGAGAGGGGGAACAGCCTGCGGCAGAGCCAGGTCACAGTGGCTCCGGTGGGTACCGCGGGGAGGTTTTACCATCAGTAAATGACTGGTATTCAATTTTCCGATGCTGGAACGTTTGCTTTGTTGGCTCGTTCCCTTGGTTACGTGGTATATATTAAGTTCGCCATTTGTCTTCCTTATGCAATTAACTGGCATTCTGTTGCATGGATTTTGGAAACATAATCAGAGCTAAAACTTCATGGTCAGGCCTGGCTGACCCTGGCGTGCCTGGCCAGAGCAGGCTGTTCCCAGCACGCACTGCTTTCAGGGACCGATGCAAAACACCGCTCAGCATTGGCAGCCCCGAGATTTGGGGAGCAGGGATAGCCCAAACTCACCTGCCTGGCAGCAGGGTGCCTGATGGGGTTGCATGCCGGAGTGTCTCTGTGCTCCGGGCCCTTGCTGGCAGCAGCCGCTCACTTGGCAGGGCTCGTGCGCTGCTGGCTCTCTCCGCGGCTCACAGATTGTCAAAGTTTTCTGCACATCCCCATCCTGTAGGTATGTATGTGCTGTTCCTCTGCGGCCGTGGGTGTGCATATGGCTGGCTGTGTGGCAACTGTGTTGAATGCCAAAGCAGAGAGGACAATGTGTGTAGTAGCGAAGGGTGCCAGGAATCGGAGTTGCTGGAAAGCCGGGGAGAGGCGACGCCGCGCCCCACGCACCGGGCTACCAACTGCAGAGACAAGATGAGCCCGGAGGCTGCGGCGAGGGAGGCTGTGAGGGTGGCGCCGGCCAGCGAGCTGGCTTCACTCAGGATTAGTCAGTACGGTAGGATGCGAGGAGGGAAAGGCAACCCATGGCAGAGGGGGAGCCTGTGGTGCGGGAAGCAATGCCCCCCCGCCTGTGGGAGCACGACCCAGGGTGGTGCTGTGGCAGGAGGTGGCACCAGCCACACGTCCCTGTCCCTCTGAGGCTGTTGGGGATCCTGCTGTGGGTTAATCCCACCACTCCCAGTGCTTTTCTGCAGAGGGGTCCTGTTCAAGAGCTGACCAAAGCCTTTCCCAATGTGCTGGGAGGATCAGAGCATCCTAATATTGGAGCACCTGGATGTCCCAACCCTGAACCATGCCCTGAAATCTTCCCATGGCTGAGAGGCACCAGGCACAGAGCACATCCGAGGAGGGACAACCCTCTCAGCCCGTGTTCCCTGGAACCCCCATCCCATCTCTCTGCTCCGGATTGTCCCCAACCTCATCCTTCTTGAAGCGCGGTACCCACAACAGAGTGTAGGATTGCTTTGGCCTCCTAGGGCTGAACCAGGCAGGGGATGAGGGGGTGTGTGTCACAGGTGGCATGGCCCCATCCCAGATCCTAGCATGCAGAACTGCTCTTCCACCTGGGCACATGATTATTCCCACCTAGAAAAACTCCTGTTTCCTCCTCCTACCTATAAATAGGGCCTCACAGCTGCCTTGCTGAGTTTCCTTCCATGGTGTCAGATGATGGCTTTAGCATAAATGATGTTTGCTGTCCCCTCCATCTAACGACCCAGCACTGTGGGGTTTTGGAGGATGGCCAGGCTGTGCCTCCACAGGGGCGAATAGCAGGGAGCTGGGCAAGCAGGACACAACTGGCATGCTGGCGCCGGATGAAGGGACTTGTGTCCAAACAAAGCCATGGCAGCTCCGGTTTGGGATATGGAGCGTGTACAAAAAGTGGTTCCATACAATCTACAAGCCATCAATTAATGGTGGATGTAAAATCCACATGAGGAACCCTGCACGTTGTCCAGGGGCCACAGGCAGAGACAGGGCTGCATGATGGGAGAGGCGTTTGCCTGCTGAGCCCCAGGTCCCGCCACCTCTGCCGTGCTGTGCAGACCTGCCTGCGCCCCGCCCCTTGTTTCCCAGAGTGACTCAAATTGTGAGGTTGAGTCTAGTCCCCTCCAAAATGGTTGCTGTTGAGTGTAACAGCTCTGGATGTTCCAATAGCCAATTGCCTTGCAAATCTTGCTGAATTTTAGACCTCGGCAGCTGTTTATGGCCTGATCCTGATGACCTGGAGTTAAACTGCCACCTTATTTTCCTGTGCATTGTTGCTTATGGGGAAAATGGAAGTTTTTCACCTGTGCATTTACCATTTCTTATTTTAGAGCCTACAGTTGCATCCCTTTTGTTTCAAGCCATTACGTTTCCCAGAGCCCTGCTTTGACGCTCTGGGTATGGGAGATTTTTAAGCGTGGGCATCAGTATGGTGTACAGCATTGAGACAGGCTACACCATTTTTTTATATAAGGGCATCACAATGCATTCCCCTCTTACTGTGCCCCACACTCACACCTCGTTTCCTTTGCACCCAACTAATTCGGTAGAATATATTATTCTGAATTCCCCGTTAACACAATCATGCTACTAAAAGATTTACAAGATACAAGCTGCTGAAGGTGTTTATTACGTTATTATGTACAGACATTATTTTTTTTTCCTTTAAATGGACCGACCCTCTTTCTTTCCTTCCTGCAGCAGTGAATTCCCAAGGTTAATTACATGCTGCATAACAAAAGCATTATTTCTTTTTGTGCCTTTGGTTGTGTTCCTTTTCATGGTTGAAGAAATGAGCCGGGAGAATAAAGGCTTTGCGCTGAAGTGCATTAAAGTCAGTGGGTTTTGGCTCATGCCCAGAAAGAAAAGCAGCGCATGGTTTAATTCCAGGGCAGGCTCAAGTGATTGCATTTAAGGTTTTTTCAGTGGTGGTGGTGCAGCTTTTAGGTTGGATTCTCAATATTCAGCTATCAGAGGGGAAAAGCAAATCCCCCCAGGACCAGCACAGAGCCGTAATGCGCTGTCTCCCTCTCCCCAGGTGAATGGCAGCGATGCAATGTTCAAATACGAGGAGATCGTCTTGGAAAGGGTAAGTGCTCTTTACTCACCCGCCGGCAGCCTTTGCTGCCTCTTCCCACTCGCCCTCCCACCGGCGCAGCCGGCACCCCCTGCATCCCTGCACCAGCTGATGGGGAGAGGCTCGTCTCCACTCCCCACTCTCTCTGGAGGCTTTTGGGGGTGTCGCACTTGCCTTCCCCGCATGGCCCCCACGGTGCAGGGAGAGGTGGGCTTGCTGCTCCCCCCCACTGCAGCCCCCTCCAGAAGGGAGGGAGGAGGGCTTCTCCCTCGCCTCCCTCATTCACACCCTCACCCCCACAAACCTGCCAGTGTGGAGCCAGGGGGGAGGCTCTTTGTCACCGCCTTTGCTGGAAAATGGAGGTGCAGGGAGCTCTGCTCGTGCAGGCACGCAGGCAGGCACGCCCCACAGCTGGGCACAGGGGACTGATGCCTCCCCGCCACCGGACTCCCCATTGCTCTGGGGTACACAGCCCGGGGATGCTAAGCAGCAAGGACGGGTTTTCTAGTAAACCGGACCACAATGGGGGGAGTTTCTGCTTGAGCCTTTTCTTGTCTGTTGGCAACACAGAGCTGATGGCGTGCACCACACCGGCTGTGGCTAAAATTAGCTCCCCCCATGGATGGGGCTTATCCAGGGGCGAGCTGGCACTGCACAGGGCAGGGAGGGCTTTCCCCTGGCACCCAGGGAGTGGCAGGGATGGAGGGATGGAGAGGGAGTGGGAAAAGCTGGCCCAAGGTTTGCTCCGAGAGGTGGGCGCAGCCCTGCTGAGTGGGGATGGCCAGGGCGGGAGGCTGCCTGCAGCACTCCATGGCACACCTTGCCTCCTCCTTGCTGCCGCACCGGATGGCTCGGCCTCGCTGTGTGGCTGGCGTTGCAGGGGAAGACGCATCGCTCATTATTCTGTTCCTCTCTGCCTTTAGTCATCTCCCTCCTCCCCTTGGCTCTGCATCATGGAGGTGGGTGGACGGAAGGTTATCTGGGGCTGCCGCCTCACCCACTGCTTCCCCGGCGTGCCTGACAAAACCAGCTGAGGGGATGCTTCCTTTCTGGGCTGAGCGTTTCTCACTCCGGGCCCAATTTAGAGGCAAAAGCCTTGTTTTCAGGGATTCTTCAGAGCATCCTCTGTCCTCAGCCCACAGCAGGAGCAGGGGGGAGCTGGCAGGGTCACACAGAGAGGCAGCACTCATTGCTGCCCCCATTTCAAAGCCCCAGGCAGCGATTCCCTCTCCAGCAGCAAGAAACCGTGAGGGAATGCTTAGCAGCCAAGGCCAGCATGGACCATACCCAGGTCCTTCCCCTGCACCTGGTCCCCAGTGGGATCCAACAGCCTGGTCTTACTGCAGGAGAAGCACCCTGGTGCCTGTGGGTGGGGCTGTCCCCTTGCTGGGGTGTTTGGCTCCCAGACATGACCTCAGTGTACCCCAAAATTGCTGGTCTGTCACTGTTATTAATCCTTGTGCTTGTTGTAAAGACAAGGGCAAATGCAGCAGTGTTTGGGGGGCAATAACTGAGGAAATGCCGTCCACAGAGGGACGTGACTGTGGGTTTACCCACCATACATGTGTCTGCAGCAGGAGCTGCCCCCGTGTCTACATCAACCTCGATGCCAGCTAAGAAATCCCTTGAGCTCCATTTCAAGGTTTATCAAAATAAAAATAAACAGCTCCCGGATCATTTCCAGGTTTTGTAGCTAGCATCGGAGTGCACCCTTCCATAGACAGGCACAACAAATAGTTGGAGACCATTTTGCACAGTCTCACCTGTCTTGCTGGGGCCAGGCTGGGTCTCCAGTGACCGTAAGCAGCTTGTCTGAGCTGGGCATGGGGTAACCAGAATCCAGCTTAGAGGAAGGAGAGCGGCCTCAGACCTTTCACTGTTGAGTGCCTCCTTATCATGTGCTGGCCAAATCCCAGCCGGCAGGAGAGCATCTGGGAGCGTTACGTAGTGAGAGGCATTGGTGGCTCCCGGAGATGCCACGTGCTGTGTCATGAGTGGCATAAAGTCAGAGTGGAGACCTCTGCATCTCCACAAGAGCTGATGCTAAGCCCAAATTGCTGGGGAGAAGCGCAAGCCCCAGCTGGCTGCTCGTGCTAAATGACTGGGGGGAGCCTGAGCTCCAGTGTGGCCCTCTTGGCTACAGGTCCCCCAGAAGGGCAGAGCTCCCCATCACCTATTGCTGAGCATTGGGGCCATGGACAGCCGGGAGAGTGCTTGGCCCAAGCCTGTTTGTGTACGAGAGAGGCGGGCACGATAGGATGTGACTAAGTGTCAGCTCTTCCGCATGAGGAAACAAGGCGAGGAGCCATCTGATTTTCAAGACAGAGCAGAAAAAGCAGGAATTGTCCACTTGCATCAAGCACAGAGTTGGAAGCAGCACCTGTGAGTGTGTCACTAATGGGGATCCTGCAAGAGGGAGAAGTGGCGCGGGGCCACGGCTGCTCATCCTGGGACGCTGCTGGTATGGGGCTGGAGACGTGGCACAGCCCCTGCATTCCCCCTGGGCAGACTTCAGGAGTATGAAGCTCAAGTGATGCCCCAAGCACGTCTGGGAAGAAGAGGAGGCAGAACTGGAGACCTCACTCCATCCTGACAGCCCCCCTCCACCCAATCCTGCAAATTTTGGCATCAGCACTGCTGGTCCTTGGGTTGGCTCTGTGCCGAGGCCACATCCCACGGTGCAGGGGGGCAGGGGTGGGATGCTGGTGACTGGCACAAGCCCTGCTGCTCCGTGTGGGCTGCAGCATCAGTGTCTCCGCCTGGGGAGCAGCCAGCAAGGGGAGGTTTTCTCCGCCAAGGACCACCCCCTATTCCCCCAGCTCGCTGCCTGCCTCAGAGTCTCTCGGCAGAGACGTGGCGGTGAGGGAGGTCCTCGGTGGCTCCCACTCTCCCGTTCCATCTGTTCGGTGCTCCACGCTGCTGCACCGAGCACCTCGGCTGATGAGCGCCGGCCTCCCCTCAGGCCACACATCCCTCTGCCCCCTAAGCTGGGCACCCTGGGGCGCAACAGATGCTGTAAGGGCTTCCCCGTCCCGGTCAGCCACAGCCTGGGGGGGAACTGCTTCTGGAGGACCAGCAGCAAGTGGTTGCCACTGGGGGAAAGACACGGTGTTTGATTTCCCACAGGGTAACTCTGGCCTCGGCTTCAGCATAGCAGGAGGAATCGACAACCCCCACATTCCAGATGACCCAGGTATCTTCATCACCAAAATCATCCCCGGGGGAGCAGCAGCCATGGATGGCCGTCTGGGGTGAGTACAGGGCCGGGGGACCAGCCGCATCAGGGTGTCAGCCGGGATCTCCCTAGGCAGCTCCTGCCCCCCTCCCCTGCCATAGTCCCCGGCCCCCCTGGTCCCTTCCCCACAGCCAGGTCCCCTCAATGCATGGATGCCCGTGGTCCCCTGCCACCAGCCTCCTGTCTGCAGCCACCCCTCCTCCCCTCCCTACACCAGGCTCCAGCTCCCATTCTTCCCCCTGCAGCCCGGGGCAGGATCCAGCCTTTCCCCTCATCTCCCATCTCCACTAGGGTCGCACCGTGGGAACCAGCCCCACTGCCTCCCCCTTCGGGAAGGACCCTGCTCTCACCCCGGCAGGGCATGATCTGGCCAGCTTGAGCAGCTCTCCTTCGCACAAGGGTCTGCGCAGCTGGAGGAGCATGGCAGAGGTGTCCAGAGGAGGGTGGCACGGGCTAGCGGTTCCCCAGGGGAGCTCAGGGCTACCCTGTGCCCGCAGGGTGAACGACTGCGTGCTGCGGGTGAATGACGTGGACGTCTCTGAGGTGGTGCACAGCAAAGCCGTGGAGGCCCTGAAGGAAGCAGGCCCCGTGGTGCGGCTCGTGGTGCGCCGCCGGCAGCCCCCGCCAGAGACCATCATGGAGGTCAACCTGATGAAGGGCCCCAAAGGTGAACCCTTCACTACTCACAGGACCGGGGTGCCCTGTTGCCCCACGGCATGGTGGGGGGTGACCCCTCAGTGTAGGATGCCACGGGGTGCAAGGCAGCATCACGGGAGATGTGGGATGCAAGGTGGCACTGCCACGGTGCAGGATGCTGCAGGGTGGCCCAGCAGCGTGGGATGCTATGGGGCATGGGGTGTGGGATAGCCCCACGGTGCAGTGCGCGGTGGCTGGGCTGTCCCCACACAGCAGCAGGGTGGCCTGTTGCCTGCCGGGTTTGGGGCAGGATGGGAAGCCCAGTGAGGCAGAGGGGCCGTGGTGCCAGCCTGGGGCTCCATCCATCTGTCTGTCCCTCACCCCTCACCTGCCCTCTCACTCCCCCTCAGGCCTGGGGTTCAGCATTGCAGGGGGCATCGGGAACCAGCACATCCCGGGGGACAACAGCATCTACATCACCAAGATCATCGAAGGAGGCGCTGCCCAGAAGGACGGGCGCCTGCAGATTGGGGACCGGCTGCTCGCGGTAAGCCCCGTGCCCACAGCTGGCCTCGAGGCGAAGCCAGGCAGTGCCGCGGTGCCGATCCTGAACCCCTGCACCCCTCCTGCCGGCAGCCCCGCAGCCCTTCCCTGGGGTCCCCGCTGGCACGGTGCTGTTGGAGGGGCAGGCGCAGCACCAGGTGCAGGCGGGAGGGCAAAACCCATGGAGATGGGACCCTGTCTCCAGAGCTACTGCGACCCCTACCCTGCGGGAAACCGCTCCAGTCCCACCGGGCTGCATTGGCCCCTGTCCTCCTGCCTGCAGCCATGTCACCCAGCTCCTTCCCTCCGGCAGGTGAATAACACGAACCTGCAGGACGTGCGGCACGAGGAGGCAGTGGCTGCCCTGAAGAACACCTCTGACATGGTGTACCTGAAAGTGGCCAAGCCCGGCAACATCCACCTCAACGACATGTACGCGCCCCCCGACTACGCCAGCAGTACGTACGCCGCTGGCCACTGGCGCAGCAGCCCGGGCACCGCAGGGCTGGGGGGGACAGAGTGTGCTGGGGCAGCAGGCAACCCTGGGCTGGTCTCCACATCCGCGTTGCAGATGGATTTCTGCTCCTGATGCCCTTCTCCTCCCCTGCAGCCTTCTCAGCCTTGGCTGACAACCACATAAGCCATAACTCCAGTCTGGGCTACCTGGGCAGCGTTGAGAGCAAGCCTGCCTACCCGGTCCCTCCCCAGGTGACTCCATCCCGGTACTCGCCCATCCCTCGGCACATGATCGGGGACGAGGACTTCACCAGGTGAGTACCAGGCATGAGCATTCCTAATCCCTGCTCCTTCTCCTTCCCTCTCTTTCCCTCCCTGGCTGCTTGACCTCATGCCCACTGCTGGTGCAGAGCCTCAGCCGAAAGCCCATTTGTGGGTGCATGGTGCAAAGCTTGGGGCCCCCACAGTGAGCTCCGAGCTCACCCCTCCTGAGAATAGCCCTGCTGTGTCACTCCCTGGCTCGCTGCATCCCCCCCTTCCCCATTCCCCCTCCTGCTCCTCCCCAAGCCTCATGCATCTACATTTCAACTTCGTTCTCTTACTTGTTTTACAATACCTGGAATACAAGGTGTTCCCTGCCCTTACAGTGCCATACGGTGCCAGCAGTGCCACAGGCTCCCAGCCTGCGAGCCAGCTGTCCCCGAGTGGAGCTGTGCTGGGGGTGAGGGGCCAGAGGGGGGCACAGCTCTGGGTACAAGTAGGGCTCCTCCTCCCACGCTCCCTGAGCCCAGCATCCCAAACCGCCTGCACCCCGGTGCCATTTCACTGGCTGCCAGCCCCGGGCTTGACAGCCTCCTGCACAGCCCTGGCACGGCCCTCTTTTCCCCACTAGCATCATTTACACTGCACGAGCAGGTTTGTTTCCTGAACCCAGGAAATAAAGAGGAGCACAAAGGAGACATTGCTCTGAGCCTAAACGCGGTGTAAAACTTCTCCAAAGCCTCATGCTGAGGATGGGGGAGTGAGACCTGGCTGGTCCTGCTCTTCTTGCCCAGGCTCACAGCTTTCCCTCTACTTGCAACAGCCACGGGGCCAGTGCTGAGCCTGCTCTGGGTTTGGTATCCCCAGGGCCCGGGCTGTAGGGCTCAGGCTGTATTCTTAGGACTGACACTCAGGTTAGGCTTAGGGCTGGCTCTGCAGTTAGGAGCAAGGTCGCAGGCTGGTTTCGGGGTTGCATTTGCAGTGGAAGATGCCGTAGCCTCGGCTGGGATTGTCCCATTCTGCAGGGCGCTGGGGCAGATGCTGGAGCGGGAGACCCTGACGTGCCATCCAGCGTCAGGTCTGCTGTCCTCCTGGAGAGTGGCTGCACACACCTTCATCACCTTCTTGCTTCTTGGTGCTCGGCCGCGGCTGGGTGCCTCTGCGCGCCGTGACCTGTGCAGCACTGCCCTCCGCCCATGCCCCGTCTCTCCCACCTGGTCTCGGCACCAATGATGCCGGTTCTACAGCCTGTTCCCGGCACTGCGTCCTCGCCGGGTGTAGCAAATCCTGTGCTGTCAGGGCACTGGGGGATGATGCCACACGCAGGAGCAGTGCTTTCTGCCATTACGTTGCACCACAGAAGGGACTGAGTCTCAGCGCTTGGAAAACGCACCATCTGTCTCTCACCAGGGACCCTGGTCCCACCAGGGTGTCCCTTCCTACACGTGCCGACGTCCTTATTTCTGGGCCAGAGAGCAGAGAGAGCAGCCCAGCCCGGGCTGGACATGGCCCAGTGGCAATGGCATGGCGATGGCTTGGCAATGGCTCAGCGGTGGCTTGGCAGTGACCCTGGTGCAGCACGTGCTGGTGGCCGCTAGAGGATGGTGCTGCCTTGCGGAGGGCCCCGGTGCAGACAGGCTGGCACCACTCTGCCACTGTCCCCAGCCACAGCCCCCTGCTCTCCTGCAGCCTGCAGTGGGCTCAGCACCTCCCTCATGCATCCCAGGGCAGCGCTGGAAACCCCGTGTGCATCACCGACCCTGCCCAGGACAGCTTCATTGCCACAGGTCTGTTGGCTCATGTATCACCAAGATTGTGCACTGGGACCAGTGTGGTCCAAATGCATCTTACTGGTGTGGGAAAGGCAGCGACTCCCCTGAAAAAGCAGCTGTCTCCCAGGAGGCTCCTGCCAGCCATTCCCCAGGAGAAGCAGAGTTCCTGGCCTGGATCCAGTATCAAGCCTCTTCCCCTCCTGCGGGCACAAGTGCTGCTGCAGACATGGCTCCAGTGACCCTTGTGTCCTGCAGCACTCAGGGCCGGGGACCAGAGCATCTGTTTTCCAGTGAGCTCTACCACTGCAACCCAGACCCAGCACAGCCCCACAGGATCCCCACAGTCACTCTGTGCCGAGGTCCCAGTGTTAACGCTGCAACGTCCAGTATGGGATCTGCCTGCAGGATCCTGCCTCCCGGGATGAGGATGGAAGTGGAGAGCGCATGTCATGACTGAGACCTGAGATGTACCTGTCTGGGGCTTCATTTCTTCTCCTTGGTTCCTGTAGTGTCTCTCTACCTTCCACCAAACCGTCTGGTCCTCATGGGTGCTGGGGATGCTTCCCCCCAGGCTGAGTTGAGGTGGTGGTTCCTGCACTCTGTTTGGGCAGCAGGAAAACCCATGGGGCAGAGCAAGTTCATTAGCTGGTTGGAGGCAGGGTTTGCAGACCCAGAAATCTGACCTATTTCTTCCCCTGGGAGAGCTCTAGCCCCAGGCATAGCCTTGCTGCGGAGGGACTGATGGCTGCAGCTCTCCCTGCTCCTTCAAAACCACCCCTGAGTCAAGCGCTGGTGGCATCCTGAGGACTTGGGGTTGAGCCTCTTTTGGCCCCAGTGGCATTTCCATGGTGTTTCCCTGGTCTCCTCCTGGTCCTGGTGCATCCCAGCCCCGCGCTACGGTCCAGCTGAGTCCTGAGCCCCGCTTAGCTCAGAGCTCGAACTCATCCAAAGGCCATAAGGATAAAGCAGGTATTTTCTGAAGGTCACAAGGTAGATTCAGCCTCTGCCCCATCAGAAATGCATTGCTGGAGTTACGACTCTGCCATACCTCTGCGTTTGAAGGCAAGGGGCTGCAGCGATGCATGGTGTGTATGGAGCTGCAGGCATGGGGAGCCAGGCTGCAAATTTGCCCTTGCTTGGGTGCTCCCCCGAGTCAGGGCTGTGCTGTCTGTGCCTGCAGGGGCAGGAAGGAGTTAAGTCTGTAGGGTCTAGCAGAGCGAAGGCTGCGTCCTTTCAGCACTTCCATAAAAAACCCTGTGTGGGTCGGGGAAGCCGCCGGCCCTGCAGGCAGTGCAGGGCGGCCATAACTTAACGAGGAGCATTCAGAACATTCCTGCCCCTCATGCCTCCCAGCCCGCGCCGCCAGCAGAGCCTGCCACGCCACAATGTTCACCGTCAATGTCTCATCGTCCATGTCCTACAGGGGACAGCCATCCTTGTCCCCTTCCAGGCAGCGGCGAGGCTACAGGAGCAAGTGTGACCAGAGGTAGGGGACTGGGATGCTGCTGTGCCTGGTGGGAGGCGTGGGGACGGGGAGAGGAGCAGCTGGGAGAGCCAGGAGGGTCAGGCTGCGCTGAGCCCGGGGTCTGGGCAGGGCAGGAGCCCACCAAGATTTTCTTGCAAGGCGTCCTGCACTTCTGCCTGTCCGTCTCCTGCTCCTATTGCTCCTTATAAGGTGGTTGCCTGGAGTTAAGCGACATTCAGCCCATGAGGACCCCCCCACGGGGAAGGATGGTGGGAGACTTTTCCTGGGGTGCTGGCACGTGTCCCTTGAGGTGAATCCTGCCACCTGCATCCGTGAAAGCACCATAACCTTCCCCCATCCACCCAGGTGATGGCAGTGATGCTCCAGCCTGGCCTGGGGGGCTGAAAAAGATGTTTTCTTGCAAGAGTGGTCTGGGAGCATGCTGCCAGGCTGCAGGGCTTCGTGCTGTCTGCTCAGCCAAACTTTATTCCCCTGGGTCTCCACTCCACTTGTGCCTCCTGAGCCCCGTTCCTTCCCCGGCTGTCACTGGCAGCCGGGGGGGCCGGCTGGGCCAGCCCCCCCGGTGCCCCAGGGTCCCCTTAGCACAAGTCCGCCAGCATTTTGGGGTCCACCGCGCATGCCCTCACCCAGTGCTGTGCCTGGGGCTCCAGCATCTCTCTTACTGCATCCTGGAGATCTCCCTCTGCTCCCCAGCAGGCGTGGGGTTGATCCGGCTGCTGAGCTCACTGGCCGGTCCTTGGTCCTTGCGGTACCCACTGGAGCGCCCGGAATCTAGCTGGTCACCACAGCGGATGCACTGATGGTCCCCAGTGTCATGTTGGCTGACAATCACTGCCAGTCTGTGCTAATTGTCTGGCGTCATTTATTCCTTCTTATTTTAATCCAGCGCTTAAGCTGGGAGCTGCCGTTGTTCCCATCAGACTTGGGGTTTTTTTGCCAGATGAAAATTGACGCAGGATTTTTGCGATGCCAGGCAGTCTTTCTGCCTTTGCCTGCCTATTGTTTGAGCTGCAAAAGAATGAAGTCATCATCAAAAAATTTAGGACTTCTGTTGAGCCACGCAGGGCCTGTGGCATGGGGGTGCGTGGGGCTGCAGGCACGCTTGCCATGCTGCACGGGTGCGGAGAGGCTTGATCCCCCTCTCTTGGCACGGCCATGCCATCCTCAATGCCCAGGCTTGCAGTCTGATGTTTCTGTGCATGATTTCACGGCAGATCCTCTGTCTCCATCCATGCTCTGTCTCATGTCATTCATGCAACTGCCCGCAGCTCTCACGGTTTATTAGCCTCCTTGGTGCTGAGGGCTGAGTCACGCCAGGTCGCACTCGGGGTGACTCCAGCCCTGCCGGTGTGCCAGGAAGCCCAGGCATGGCCCTTCCTGTCACCAGCTTTGCTGCTCCTCACCCTGATGTCTCCCTGTCCCGTGTCTGTCCTTCCAGGGAGCCCCGGAAAATCATCCTGCACAAAGGCTCCACCGGCTTGGGCTTCAACATTGTCGGAGGGGAAGATGGCGAGGGGATCTTCGTGTCCTTCATCTTGGCCGGAGGCCCTGCCGACCTCAGCGGGGAGCTGCGGAGGGGAGACCGCATCCTCTCGGTGAGTCGGCGGGGCCGCCCGCTGCCCCTCCATGGCCGCCCGCAGCCCTGGGTGGGCACCCACAGGACACCTATCCCCTGCCACCCGGGTGGGACACGGTTCGGCAGGGTCCATCCCCAGTGCTGGTGTGGACGTGGCCCCTGGGTGTGTAGAATCGGAGCAGCAGCCTGCCCGGGATCTGTCCTGCGGTGGAGCAGGGGCTGGCCGGGTCCTTGCCCGCCTGCCGGCGGAGGGCACCCCCGATGCCTGGGCCGACTGGGGGCGGGTACCAGGGATGCCAGTACTGGAGATGCCGGTACTGGGGGTGCCGGTACCAGGCGTGGTACTGGGAGCACAGGGGCTGGGTGACGAGGCACTGAAAGTGTGGGTACCGCGAATACCGGTACAGGGGCGGGGGCAGCGGTGCCGAGGGCCGGGGCACAGGGCAGACCCGGTCGGTCCGGTCCAGCGGAGCCGCTCTATCCTGGCAGGTGAACGGCGTGAACCTCCGCAACGCCACCCACGAGCAGGCGGCGGCGGCGCTGAAGCGGGCGGGGCAGACGGTGACCATCATCGCGCAGTACCGGCCCGAAGGTACCACCGCCGGGAACCGGGAACTAGGGACGGGGGCGGGAACAGGGGGCGGGGCGTCCCATGCAGATGAGCGGGGCGGGGCGTCGGCTGGCGCGCGGATCGGGCGGGCCGGGAGGCCGGGGCGGGGGGGGGGGGGGGGGGCGGCCGGCGAGGCGCCGATTGGCGCGGGGCGGGGCCCGGGGGAGGTGCGGGCGCCGATTGGTCGGCGTTGCGGGGGGGGGGGCGGTGCGGCGGCGTCCCGCCGGCGGTGCCTGCGCGGCTTTGTGTGCGGGCCGGGCGGCTCCGGGGCTGCTGCCGGGGGCGCCGCCGCCCCCCACCGGCCTGCAGGTGAGCGGGGCTCCGCCGACCTCGCCCGCGCCTCCACGGCCCTGCGGCTGGCCCGGCGACATGGGCCGGGCTGCCCCCTCCGGGCCTGGGCCGGCGGGGGGCCTCGCCGGGAGGGGGGTCGTCTCCGGGCGGGGGGAGGGCGGGGTGTCTGTTTGCCGGAGGGCGTCTCCGCGAGGCCCCGCTCCGTGGGGTCCTGTGGGCTTTGCTGGGGGGCCTGGGGCCGGGGGCGCTCCGGAAGGGATCGCGGGTGCGGCGGCCGCCCATCGCCCTGGGGGCGGCTCCCTCCCCCTCCCCAGCGCGATGGGCTCCGGGGACCCCCCCTGCAAACACCGGGCCGGCGGGGCTGGAACCGGGGCCTTGGTGCTGGGTGGGGGCTCGTCCCCGACTCTGAGCATCCTGCCTGCCGTGCTGCCCCAACGACTGCCTTTCATTAGCGCTGGTCTTTAATTCCCTCGGCAAAGGTGTCAGGGGCTGGTGGTCCTGCGTGGGGTGGCTGGGTCCCGCGTGGGGCAGCCAGTGGCTGCGGGAAGGGAGCTGGCAGCTGCCTACCGAAACCCTCCCCGGGCTGGTGAGGCTGAAGCATCACCCATGGGCTGGAAGGATGACCGCCAGGGAGGGCATCCCACTGGCGGGCAAGGGGCCAGGAGCTGCTCCCAGGGCTGCTGCCATGCTGTTACCATGTCCTGAGTGGCACCATGCCGATGCCGGGATGCAGCAATTCACGTCCCCTGATGAAGGTGTCTCTCCTGGGCCCTGCTGGTTTTCTCTCCCAGCAGCTCTGGTCCTCTCTGCTGAGGCCAGCGTGCTGCCCCTTGCCTGCCCTTCACCTTGTGCCTCCTCGGTGGCATTGCTGGGCAGTGCCCTGTGGGTCCCTGTCCCTGCTGTTTCTCTGCTATCCCATGGCAGAGGCCATTGGGGCGCGGAGCCATTAGTGCCGCTCAGGGGCGTGCTGTGGGTGTGGGGTTTGTTTGTTTTGGCTTTTTTTCTTTTTCTTTATTTCTTTCCAGGAAGCACTTAATGTTCTTGTATTTCTGGCTCCCTTTGCCACTTGAGATTTGGCAAAGACGCCAACCAAGAGCGGTTCCTAAATGTCAAACAGGACAAAATGTTTTGAAACCGCTTTAGACCAAGGCTGAAATGTCAGTGCTTTGTAGCCGGTGGCTTTCTGGGTCCATGATGGCTCCTGGCACGTGCGGGCAGCAGCAGCCGGCACACAGGCTGCAGCCGTCCTGGAAGGCAGCATTGCTGCTGTGAAACACAGACTGTTGTATCCTGGGAGTTGACCTCAGTGCTCCGGAGGCTTGAAGGCCTGGGAGCCAAGGAGAAAGGTCTCCCTGGCATGAGCCCCAGGTGCTGGTGAGGCTGAGTCCCCTCAAGGGGATGTGTGCTCCCAAATGTTTGCCTTTTCTATGTTGTCATGGCTGTGGAAAGAGTGGGAGAGCTGGATCGAAAGATGCCCAAAGGAGGAGATGCTGGTGGAAAGGGGCTTTGAGAAGTTCCTCCCTGCTAGCAGAGGTGGAGGATAGCACCTGTCTCTCATATGTGAGTGCAGGTAGGGCTTGCCCGTGGGGTGCTGGATGAGTGCATGCATGTTCTGCATCTGACCTCGCTGGGGCTCCGAGGGAGCAGAGAGGCTGCTTGCTCAGGTCTCGAGGGATGAGGTGCCCTCCCTGTGGGGTCCTGCAAGGCATTAGGAGTGGAAAGAAGCAAAGATAAAACCAGGGAAGGATAGAAAGAGGAGCTGCTGTCCTGCCTTTCTTCTGAGCACCTGCACCTGGCTCAGCACCTCTGACCGCTGCTGCACGCTGTCAAGCAGGAGGAGGCTGCTCCCTGTGATGGTGCCTCTGAGCTGTTTGTGAGGTCCCTTCCCTTTGAGCATTTCTTCCCCTGACCTTTGCCTGCCGCTATCACCAGTGCTTGGGTTTGGCAATTCCCCCTCCTCATGCCCCACAAAACAAAGCCTTGATATTCCTCACCTGAAAATACAAAAACTCGCATGACGGCATTTCTCTGAGCTGACCGCTCAAAGCGAAGTGCCAGGGCCGCGCAGTGACTTTTAAAAGTCTCCAAGCTTTCCCCACGGCCGTGCTCCCCTCCGCTTGCCTGGGCCTGCGGCACGTGTGCCCTGTGCAAGGAGGTGTCTGTACTTTAACCCCGTAGCTGGAAGGTGTGTGGGGTCAGGGTGATAAAATGCCGGGCTGGAGGGGAAGGACGGAGCTGGGGGTAGCTTTTGCAGGTGGCTGGGCTGGAGCCTGTGGCCAAGCATCCCTGGTCTCTGCTGATGGCCCGGCGGAGCCAGCCAGGCCCTGGGCAGGCGGGTTTGCGTGCTGGAGGGAGCGGGGCATGCCCATGAGGCTTTATGCGTGCTCGGGGGTTGCTTTCCGATGTAGCTCCCCTCTCTACCAGCACCTTCTCCCCTTGCACTGTCTCCTGGTGCCCAGAAATCAACTGTAGACCCACCGTCTTGTTGGCTCCACTGGGTATATTTGCAGGTGCACCACACGAGCGTGTGCTGGTGCTGGGGATCCTCAGTGGAGGCAGGCAATCCCTGCCTGATCTTAATGGTCTGCGACCTGCACACACTCAGGCATGCAGGGCCATATCCTGCTCCCGGCGCTGAGCTCACCCTGTGGTGCAGGATCAGGCTCAACTCCAGGGGCACCCACACCCTGGGAAGGGAAGAGTGGCGGGAGGGTGGAGCGGTGTTTTTATCGAGTTGCTGAGTGGGAATAGCAAACGTCCTGCCCCGCCTGGTGCATGGCGCAGCGCCGCGGTGGCACTTGCGGCAAGAGGCACCAGGTCACCTGTTGCATATTTTTCAGTCCTGATAAGCGTGTCCTGAATGCGTCCAGCACCTGGGTCCCTTGGGAATGCCGGGGAGCTGGGGATCAGCCGTGGCTCACCTCCTCGCCACGCCATGGGCAAGCTTCCCAGGCGAGTTTCGGCTGTGCGGGAGATCTCCTTCCAGGATGCGGAGGCAAGGTGGCTGTGAGCCAGGGAGCAAAGGCAGGAGTGCTGCTGCTGGGGGTTATCTGCCGGTAATTGTCTCAGAGGCCGCTCCAGCGTGCAGATAAGGAGAGGCCCATGGCAGCTGGGAGCATCCCTGGGGTAACCTTGCCTCACTTGTGCTGGGAGGGAGGTGGTGGGTTTGCTTTTGGGGCTGGCTGCTCCTCTGCCCTGCGCCGTCCTGCAGTCAGAGCGAGCATGAGTTGGTGGCTCCTTGGGAGACCCTTCCTAGGACAGGATTGTTTGCTCTCCGGGGGATAAAGCCAGAGCAGCCCGTGTCCTTCTTCAGTTTGCTGCATCCAGCCTGTCTTGTGCTTTTTGTCATGCCGGCAGGCTTTTCCTAGCCCTTCCAAGCAGTGTGGCCGCTCCAGCAAAATTTGGAAAGTCCCTTTCCGAGGCGGGGGTGTTTGAGAGCTCTGCCCTTGAGTTGCATGCAGGGGATGCATGCAGGGCGATGGCACCGAAAGGTTGCCCTCCCAACATCCCTGCCCTGATGCCAGTGGCGGCTAAACCTGCTTTTGCCCTTCACTGCCTGCCCAGTCCCAGGCGGTGAGTCCACCACACTGGGCTTCTCGTGAAGAAGGGTGTTGTGGGAGGGATGCAAGCCCACGTGGTGGGGAGCAGTGGTCCTCTTGGTGTGGGGTGTGCAGAGAGTTTGTGCCTGCAGTGGGGTTTGGGATGACTTGGCTGGGGACGGGGGTTGTAGCGCCCAGCTTAGCAGCATTCCAGGAGAAATAGCCCTTCCATACCAAAGAGGGTTTACGGAGCAGCTGTACCCACTTCTGACGGATGCTCCTCTGGGATATAAGAGCTCATGGTCATCCGGGGGCAGAATGAGCTGCACCGCAGATGCTGTGGTCCACCCCCTTGTGGGGCAAGAAATGCAGAGTGGGATGAAGCTCACCTCCCTCTGCTGCGAGTTCCATAAAACCCCGGTGCAGGTCGGCGAGTGCAAAAGTGCTGCCTTCATGTCAGAATTCAGTTTTCTTGTTTTATAAGCCTTGCCCATGCCTGGCTGCTACATGTTTCCCTCTGATAGCAGGAAGACAGGCGGGGGCAGTGGGTGCCCCTCGGCGTGGGGCCGCTGGGGTCAGCAGGGATCTGGTGACCTCCGTATTAAGCGGCTGACCCTGCCCAGCATGCAGCACCTCTTGATGTCCCGTGGCAGGGGAAGGGGCTTCACATGGAGTTTCTGCATGCCGCTTGGCAGTTTTTGTGTGCATCGCCTTTTTTTTCAGTCTTTAAGTAAAAATGCATCTTTGGCAGCTGGGTTTGGGAGAGGGATGCCCAGGCAGGTCCAGCTGCAGAGTGAAGGGCTGGAGAGTCAGGAAATGCCAAGCTGCAGCTGCATAACCCCAGCCCCGCATGCATCTGCACCGAGAGTCGCCTTTCCCCTTGCATGGTGAGGGGCTGGCTCTCAAATGCAGCCTGCAGTGCATTTCTTAGCAGTGTGTTGTTCCTGCTACCCCTGTGCGATGCAGCTCTGCAGGCCAGGCAGCAGCCTGCACGATCGCCCCGCACTGCTGGGGCTCTGCTCTGCAGCGAGCACTTGCCTCTGCTGCTGAGCTGCTGTGTTCCAGTTCACACACAAAAAAAAAAAACCAAACCACATCTAAACCACTGGGTTGCGAAGAAGGCTTTCTAGGCAAGTCTTATAGCAGAGATGAGACTGGTCCTCTCTTGCTGGGATGTGGGGCTGTAACTGCAGGGTGTGCCCAGGGGACAAAATCAAGGGTACTGGATGAGAACTGCTGGGGTGGGCTGTGGCAGTGCCGGCAGCTTCCCTGGTGCCACGGTGCTTGCTGCCTGGCAGACCTTCCTCAGTCAGCCCTGGGTAAGCGGGGCCGGTGCCTCCACCCTCTGCTTGCTGGCCCGACCTTTACACCCGGCTGAAGGTCAGGCTGGTGCGACAGCAGGCACCAGAGTGGTGGCTGCTGCTACTGTCCAGCCACCCGGCAGGGAGGTGGCAGCGACGGTGGCTTCTGGAGGGTCCCCCAGCTCCTCCTGTGGGTGTCTGCCGCTGGGATGTGGGAGCGAAAGGTGAAGTTCTCCTCCCTGCTCCCCTTCCATGGGTGGGGGCTGTACTTTGCCTCCTCCTTCCCCATGCCTGCTGGGGAGAGGGGCTCTGCCGCCTGCAGAGCGGTGGGTGGGGACCCCGTGATGGCTGCAGTGGTACCTTGCTGCTCCAGCCAGTGGGTGACAGTCTCCTGGAGGGGCTCTCTTTCTCTGCACATTTTGAACTGCTCTGTAGGTCAGCAGCTTGCTGAGCCCTGCCCAGCTGTCCCCTTGCTGAGCTGCAGCTCAGTAGTGGCGGAGGTCTCAGCAGCCCTTGTCCAAGCTGCCTGTGCGGGGGTTTGGGGTGGGTTTGGGAGCAGCCGGTGCCCTGCCTGCTCCAGATGCACTGCCTGGACTCCCACAGGGTGCTGCAGCCTCTTCGGCTTCGTCCTCCCTTGTGTGCGGGGATGGACGGGCTCATGGGCAAGATGCCCCACAGACAGGCTGTCATCGCCTCTCTCGGCGCTGACCAGTTGCACCCTGCTCGGTGCAGGGAGGGTGGCTCGGGGGCAGCTCCTGCCTGCACTGACCACCTCTCTCTCTGCAGAGTACAGCCGCTTCGAGTCAAAAATCCATGACCTGAGAGAGCAGATGATGAACAGCAGCATGAGCTCTGGCTCCGGCTCGCTCCGGACAAGCGAGAAGAGATCTCTGTATGTCCGGTAAGGCTCAGCCCCCTCTGTCTTCCCCCTGCCTGCCCCCTTGCTCCAGGCAGCCGGACGCAGGTGGGATGGGTATATCCCCACAGTGTGGGATGCAGGGTGGGACGGTTCAGCCTGGGCTGTGCAGCACCTCTGTGGACAGGTGTTTCAAAGGCCAGGGAAGTGAGTGTGATAGATGCATCATGAAGCCTGGAGGGTGCAGCAGGGAGAGCAGTGCTTTTGCACTGGTTTGCTGGGGCTGGATGCTCTGCAATCAAGTGCCTCTTCTGAGGGCTGCTCCGCTTTGGAAAGCGCTGGTGTCTCTACAGAGCCCTGGGCAGCTGCTGGCCAGGCCGACCCACTGGGGACCACTGGGAAATGGGGAAATGCCAGGCATCCAGCACTGCTTCTGCCCCGGGTAGCTCAGGGCAGCGTTCAGGGCACTCTCCTCAAACCACTCCCTGCTAACAGGCTTCTCCCCATCTCCTCCCACCATTCCTGCAGCAGGATCTGGCTGGAGGGGAGATGAGCTCTTAGGAGGATTATTGCTCTGAGCCCTTGATGTGCTTTTGGTCCGGAGCCAGGCACGGGGCAGGCAGGGGTTAAGCAGCCATGCAGCTCTACCTGCTGCAAGTCCTGTGCTGCTAGGGCAGCCCCTGCTCACTGCCTGCCTCCTGCCCACCACAGCGCAAGTGGGGTGACAGCTAATGAGTAATTTTAACCGGGTAATTAAAATAATCCTGTAAATCCTTGCCCTGCACGGCCTGTTGAGGGTGGGGGCTGGCAGGAGCAGGGGATGCTTTTCCTTCCCTGTGGGAAGGATGACAAGGGCCGAGGCTGCATCAGCCTCAGCCTGCATCTCCCACTGAATGGCTGCTCCATGCAGAGGGGCTTCAGGCTGTTACTGGACCCGGTGCAAGCCTGACCTGGCAGGAGGGGAGAGCTGCAGTCTGGGTTCCTGCAATTCACACCTTCCCATGAGGCTCTGCAGGCATCTTGCTTGATTTAGCATCTCAGGGCTCTGTGCTGGGAGTGTGCAACGAGCTGGGTCCCGTGTTGAATAAACATCTTGCTAGTCCTGCCCTTGCTCCCCTGCTATCCCATGGACACCCTCGTGGGTGGAGCAGCGTTTAGGCTGAGTTCAGCTTGAGTTGAGCCTGTGAGTCTCCTGTTCCCTGCCTGGATAGGCGCTGCATGTATTGGGGCATGCCTGCAAGCCAGAGAGCTCCCCGCTGCCTCTGGGCTCTTGTAGCATCTTGCATCTCTTGATGCATCCGTCCATGTGGCTTTGATGGCCTCTGCAGCACTGTATCCCCTCACATACACCCAGGTGGCTTCAGACGGGAGCTGGGCAGCACCTTGCTGAGAGGGTAATCCCAGGGGAGAGCTTTCCCCCAACACAGCCCTTCCCAACCTTCCATGGCTCTGGCGGCCGCGCACCCTGCAAATGTGCGTGTGAGAGTCGCTGGGCGCTTGGGCTGTCCCAGCCCTTCTGGGCGGGGTAGTTTCGAGCACAATTCACCCGAAACCAGCTGAGCTGCTGCGCTGCGGACAGGACATCAATTACAGGACTTGCTACCCAACTGCTTGAGTCAGCCCCGTGAGGCTGTGTTGCACCCCACGTGTTGTCGACGGGGCCACAGCCAGGCACACGAGTGCCTGCCAGAGCTGATTTGGGGGTGCCGGCACTCACCATGTGTTTCAGAGCTGCGGCTGTGCAGCAGGGGCGAGGCAGGTTCGCGCGCTGCCTGCTGCCTGCCTGCACTGCCACAGGGCAAAGTCCGCCGGCACTGGGGCCATGCCAGGCAGGGATGGGGGTCAGGCGGGCGTTGTACCTGGGCACCGGGAGGAGGCCATGCTGAGTCCCTGGCACTGCTCCCCTGCCCTCCAGCCAAACCATCTGCTCTCCTGGCTGCTCATGCCATGTGCTGCCAGCCGGCCCATGGGCAGAGCAGAGCGACCACGCTGCAGTCTGGCCCCTGCACTCTGTGCGCCCCGGGGAGCACCCAGCCACAGTGGGTCCTGGGTGCCAACATGGCCAGGGGCTGGTCTCCAGGAGCATCACTCCTTGGGGAAGCAAATGCCTTATGCCTCTGCTTCACAGGTGTCCGGCCCTTGCACAAATCTTGCTGTGCCTGCCCTGGGATGCCAATGGCTGCTGTGGGAGGAGGCAGGGAGCCACCGGGCCAGCGCTGCTCTGCAGGGCAGGGCGTGGGGTGTGGGCAGGGTGTCCCGCAGCCTGCCTCAGTTCGGGAACCAGCCTGACCAGTTCCCCCGGGCCTTGGCTTGTGCTTTGCTCCCGACGGTGCTGGCCTCACAGGGGCCTGCCGGCCACACACAGCCTTATCTTTTGGCCAGGAGCTGCCTGCAAGGGTTGCTTACCTCCAGCCAAAGCGCCCTGTGGTGCTTTGCTGCTGGCTCCAGCGTGCTGGGGGCCACGCTTCGGTGCAGAGGAACTGAGCACGAGAGCTGCCCCAGCCCTGAGCAAGCTGGGAAAGGGGGAGCGACCTGGTGGCTGGATGTAGCTGGACGCATAGGGCTGCGTCGGGTCTCATCCCAAAGAGCCCTCCCCAAGCCACAGGGCAGCCCCTCTTCTCCTCCTCCCCATTCGAGACCAGCTGCCTTGACCCAGTCCCAAGTGACCCAAAAGGTTTCATCACCCGGCACTCCCCTGGCAGCACTGGAGCAGGGATCTGGCTGAAGAAGGGCCCTCCCAGCTCTGCTGCTCCACGGGGACCTGCCGCATGGTCCCTCGACCCTCTCATTTGCACTGTGTGGTTTCAGATCCCCTTAGGAGTCCCCACAGTGGACGGGGGTAACGAGCAGGGCAGAGGGTGTCTCTCCTGGTTGAGGAAGGCTCGTTAGTGCCAGGATTAAACCAGCAGCCAGCCAGTGTTTGCGGTGCCTGGGCTTGTGTGTTGGGCTGGGGGGCAAGCAGGGCCGATGTCCCAGGAGCGAACACAGGGGTTTTGCAGTGGTGCAAAAGTCACTAAAAGTGACTGTTCCCTTGGTTTGGTTTGTTGCAAAGTGGATATATCAAAGCAGGCATGGTTTGAGAGCTGACATTAGTAGAATGAGTGGCACGTGAAACTACTGAGAGCAGCTTGTGGGTACAGGCTGCAGTGCTGTGTGTGATACAGTGTGCGCAGGAAGTGTATTCGTGCTTCTCTAGTTTAAAAAAAAAAAAACAAAAATCAATAAAATCTTTTCTATAGCTGATTAGTTTAATATTGGAGATAATTTTAAACTAAATAAACTGTTCTCAGGGGAAGTATTTAGGAGTCTGAAAAGGATCACTTGTGGAAGCAGATATATATACCCTCAGATGCGTTCCTAATTCACAGGCTCTGGACTAATGTACACCTGTACATAAATAAAGTGCATGCTCAAAGTGCCCTGCAGTGTCTGCCTGTGTGAATGCCCACCAGCAGTGGGGTCTGATGTTCCCCATCCCGCTCCTTGGCCCCACAGCCGCTGGGGAGGGATGGTGGGAAGTAGCCCTGCACCCTGGCTCCCCCCTGCCCTCCTGCACGCTGCTGCTTTCTTGAGGCCGTGTGAGCTTAACCTGCTCGCTAACCACAGCCGCCTTCAATGTGTCTGTGGTTCGCGTGCCTCTCACAGCTATGGTCAAGAGCGAGTTGTTTTGGTCCAGCACTGTTATTTCTGTGTTGCACGCTTCGGGGCTTGTGCTGAGCCCACCGGTGGGAGGGGTGTGCTGGTGGTTGTGTGGTGCCGTTCGCCTCAGCAGGAGGCTTCCCCAAGTTTGACTTTAAATCCTTTAAGGTATGAAGGAGGCAGTGCCCCAGGAGGTTGGCAGTGCTGCTGCCCTCACTGCCTTGCTGTGGTCAGGAAAGGCATTGCTCCTCTTTCTGCTCCTCTGCAGAGCCCTGTTTGACTACGACCGGACCCGGGACAGTTGCTTGCCCAGCCAGGGGCTCAGCTTCTCCTATGGGGACATCCTGCACGTCATCAATGCCTCCGACGATGAGTGGTGGCAAGCCAGGCTTGTCACGCCGCACGGCGAGAGCGAGCAGATCGGGGTCATCCCCAGCAAGAAAAGGTGAGTGTCCGTCAGCGGGAGCTGTCACACGTGGTGCCTCCAGGAGGTCCCCAGCCTCCGCGAGCCCTGCAGCCCTCAGGGATCTGCTCAGGGTGGGATCTCCTTGTGGTCCCAGCCCACCTGCCCTTCCGTGGCTGTGCAGCATGAAGGGCACCCCAGTTGCAAGCTGGGGCTGCGTGCAGGTCTCCCTGGGGAGATGTTCTCCAAAGCTGGGTGAGACTACAGGTGAGGAGGGGACCACTCAGCCCCCTTTATGGTCCCCATGAGGATGAAGAGCTGGTTTTAGCCCATCTGCGGCTCCAAGTGAGAGCAGAGTCACAGCAGTGACTGTGGGCTGCTCCTTGTGTCCTCTGACAACCTGCCCAGCTCTGCGAGCCAGGTCCCATGAGATGGGAAGTTGCAGGGAGCAGAGGAGCTGGCTGCCACTGCCTTCAGGTCTGCAGAGCCAGCCTCATCTCTGTCCTCCATCCCTGCCCTCCCGGGAACGCTGGCTTGTCCCCTCTCCTGCTCCTGCAGACACTGGCCTTGGCCAGACTCCAGGCAGGCAGCTCCACCTCCATCCCTCTGTAGGAAGGAGCTGCTCTTTGCCAATGGGGCCACTACCCAAGGGTGCATGGAGCCGCCTGGGGAGCCAAGCGGGCAGCACGGAGAGGGCGCATGCATGGGACTAGCGGCTCTTTCTCCCCTTTAACTTCTGATCAGGGTGGAAAAGAAGGAGAGAGCACGGTTGAAAACAGTGAAGTTCCACGCCAGGACTGGCATGATTGAGTCCAACAGGGTAAGTGCCAAGCTGGGGCTCAGCGGGGCAACCGGAGCCGGTAGCTAGCAGGGGCAGGATGAGTCCCAGCAGCACCGGGAGCTCTGGCTCCCGGTGAGGCGGCTGGAGCAATCCCAAAGCAAAGAGCAGCACGACTGGACCTCCCCCAGGCCCGCATCTGCTCAGCACAAATCCTCCATGACTGTGCGGAGGGTGAGCAGAGGAGCCCAGGATGGTGCAAAAGTGCTGGGGAAGGAACCCTGGTTGGAGTGATGGGGGAGCAGAGCCCGTCCCACCGTGACCAGTGACTGGGAGCTGACTGCAGGCAGCTCATGCAGGTGAAGGTAGCTGCCTTCACCCCTCACACAGAGTGCTTAGCGAGCGGACGAGGAAGGGAGAACGGCCTAGCTACCTCTGCAGAGCTGCTGATTGCCCTGTCAGCTTCCCAGCATCCCTACCGCATGTTTTTCTCCACGCTTAATTTTTTTCCTGCATTACAGTTTTCATGTAATCTCCATGATTTCATTTGAGGGTAACTGCCCTGACACAGCTCCTCATTGTCTCTTCATTTTAATTTTTCCCACATGCGTTCAACACCATTGTTTTTTCTGTCCTCCCTTCCATCTCCATGTTCTTCAGTCGATCAAAACGAAACGTAAAAAGAGTTTCCGCCTCTCTCGAAAGTTTCCATTTTACAAGAGCAAAGAGAACCTGGCCCAGGAGAGCAGCGGACAGGAACGTAAGTAGCAGCTGGCCAGAGAGGGCAAGTGTGTGACCCTCAGGTCCCCTGCCTTGGGGGAGAGATTTGGCATGTTTCCGTAGCCAGGGGTCCTGGCATCTGCCCATGTTCGGATCTGTGCTCCACAATTGTGCCAGCAGCTAGGGAGAAATCGGAGCTTGAAACAAAAGCAACGGCTGCGGGCTGGCGCTCTCTTTCTCTCTCTCATGTTCAATGTCTTCATCCTTTCATCCAACTTTACACCTGCCTGACCCCCTGCTCTGCCTCGCCCTGCTCTCCTCCCTGTGCTGCAGGCTCTGCTCCCTCCCTCTGCCTGCCAAGGGCTGCTCCCCTCCAAGCGAGGGGCTGGCCACCTCCTGCAGAGCTTCTCCTGTCCATCTCAGGGCTGAGGGGCTGGGGAGGTCCCAGCTGCGCTCCCCATCTCCCCTAGAAGTGACTCGCAGCTACGTATTCCTGTCTGAGAGCCCTTCCCTATGGGCACACAGGAGCCATGCCCTTGCTGGTGGAGGAGGTGCCCACCTGTGACTGAGGCACATCTTTGGTAGCTGGCTGCAGACGTTGGGGAGTCCCCAGCTCTCACCTGGCAGCACCCTGGGGCTCCCAGCGAAGGCAGGGCATTCAGCTTGTTGCCCCAAATCTGGACGTGGGCAGCACTGGAGCTGCCCACCAGACCCAGCCACTCCTCCTTCCAGATGCTAAACTGCATCCGTTCCTTCGGCAAGCAACCGGACAGAGCCGCGGGGAAGAGGAGGTGGGCAGGGCAGAGCAGTGTCTCTGCCCCAGTGCCAGCGCAGCTAGCACGTCCCTTCCCTTTGGTGGCTCTCCTGGGCGTGATGCAGAGGCAGGAGGTTGATGCTGGGCTGCTCCGGGGCCTGCCCTCATCCCTCTGCTGTCCCTGCCAGGCTGGCGCCAGCTTCCAGTGAGCTTAGCCAGCGTGAGCCTCTGGCCTCCAGTGAAGGTTAAGTCTGTGTGTCTGGGTATCTCTCGTAGTGCCTGGATGTGGTTGGGCTCCAGCCAGCTCCATGCTGGAGCTGGGGGCTCGCTGGGGCGCTGCTCTTGGCCAGCCCCGCAGTGCAGTGACATATGGCACAGGGATGGGGCAGGCAATGCTCTTCACCAGCCCATGTCACAGACCCACAGCCAGCTCCCTCCCTGTGCTCTGCCACTGTCCATCCCAGCTTGCAGTGGGGGATCCTTCCCCCATGTTTCCACAGCCCATGCAAGCACTGGGGCATGGGCAGCTAACACACGCAGGTGGGGAAAAACATGCCCCCTCCCGCACATTAGAGGACTGGCTGTGCTGTGTCTGCCCCTAGAGCGGCTGGGCTGTTCCAGGGAAGCGCAGAGCTGCTGCGCCCCGCCAGTACACCCCGTGAGGCATCATGGAGAAACACCTCGGCCTTGCTTGCCAGCAGCTCAGGGCTGCAACTGCTCCGTGCCAGCAGATGCTGCTGTGGCCGCCCTGCCCTCCCCAGACCCAGGGTGGCCCTTGGGGGCTCTTTGGCAGAGAGGATGAGCTCAGTGGGGGGGGTCCAGCCGCACAAGGTGAGATGTTGGCAGTGGGCTGATGGCATCAGCTCTGAAAAACATTTAACCTCACTTGCAGTTGCAGCTCTGAGCCATTCTGCACTCCTGTCACTAATGCTGGTCTGGCTCTGTCTCCCCCATCCCTCTGACTGCCCTCTCCCGCGCTCTCTTCTCTCCCCCTCTCCCCCTTCTCGCTGTCTGTGAAATCAGGACTTCCCTGGGTTAAGTGACGATTATTATGGAGCAAAGAACCTGAGTAAGTCAAATTACGATGCACATCGTTCACTTTCCGTTGCTGGCATGCCTGGTGGTGCCTGGGGAACGGCTGGGCTCCAGCTGGGGCAGCTGTGCTTCTCTGGGTGTGGGGAAGGAGGAGCCCCATGGGTGCTGCTCCTCTGCCGGGGAATGTCGCATCTGCCGGCGGAGGCTGCTGGGCTTGAGGAGGTGCTGCTGCTGCACGCGGGAGGGGACAGGGGAGTTTGCTTGGGGATGTTGGCTGTGCCCTAAGCACGCCCAGCTGAGGGCTGCCCGCCGCACCAGGGGTGAGCTGTACCTCCTCATCCTCCTCTTCCTCCTGCTCTAACTGGGCTGGCTGCTGGTTTAGCGCTCAGAGACTCGGAGCCACTGCCAGTGTGGGTGGGAGGTGGCCATTACCACAACGGGTCCACTCTGAGTGGGGCGGGTGACAGCATTTTGAAGTGTTGCCACCTTCCTCTGGGGCACCACATACCCAGAGCTGCAAAACAACAATGACAGGAGCCCCTCGGCTCTCCCAGCTGGGCATGAGTCCCCTGCCGAGCTCTGTATCCCCCTGACCAGTGCAGAGCCTGACCAGGGGCAGGCAGCGGCCAGCAAGCCTCTGTGGGACGGTCGCAGCACTGGGATCAGCCCGAGCAAGCAAAGCCCCAAACTCTGTCCCATTCTGTCACTGTCTTGTCTCTGTGAGTCCCAGCCCCATCCCTAGAGGTAGGCTCCCCTGTGCCGGTGTGGAGCCGTGCCCTCCCGTGCCCCCCATATGCATGCTGCACCCACTCCCCCCGCCAGCACCCTCCTCCCCATGCACTCCACCTTCCCTCCCTCGGCCTGGGAAGCCCAGCGCCTGCACATGTCTGCCCACGCCTGCCAGGCAGCCCCCTCCTGGCTTCCCTGCCTTCTCCCAGAGTAGCCAAGCGTCCCCCTGCATGTCCCTGGTTTCCCGGCAAAGGGTGAGAGATGCTGCCCTGCCCATGTGGCGCAGGCTTGTCCCAGTGGGTGCTGGGGCACAGGTTTTTCAGGAGGCCGGTGCTGCCCTGCCGGGGTGCCCCTGTGCCTTCTGTCCGTGCTCCTTCTGAAGGGGGTCTCTCTGGTTGCTTTGCAGAGGGCGTGACATCAAACACCAGTGACAGTGAGAGCAGTTCCAGTAAGTGCGTGTCTCGCCTGCTCTCCCACCTCTGTGCACGTGTGTGTATGTGTGTGCACGTTTTGGTGCTTCCATCTTGTCTTGTCCTGGTGGTGGTTCTGTTCGGAGGCTGGTCCTTCCTGCTGGTGACACTTGAGATGCTGCGGCCAGCTCCCTCCTCGGGGCTGGGAGGAGCAGGGGCTGGGGGGCAGGAGCAAGCCTGCCTGCTTCCCTGCTCTCTCCTGGCTGCAGGGCTCTGCTCCAGGGCTGGGTGGTGGGTTTCCAGTCCATGGTGGTCCCCCATCCTCGGTGCCTGCTGCAAGAAGCAATGGCCAGAGGCCGGGTCTGTAGCATATGTGGCTCCTGAAGACCAAGCCTGTACAAGAGCATGGGGGTCCAGCTGCAGCAAATGCTCCCTTTATCCCCGGTGGGTCCTCTAAATATCTGCAGCACATCTGCTGTCCACCCCACAGGGAGGATGGTGTGTTCCAATGGGCCCCAAGCCCGCAGCAGCGGGGAGGGAAAGAGGAGGCTTGACTCAGAGCTGGGATGTGAATAATTAATGTGGATCAAGGGCTGGTAACTGCATGCCTGTCATGCTCCACATCATCTGGCGGCATGACGGGGGCAGCCTGGAAGTGTCCCCAGGGCTGTGGGAGGCTGGTGGGGGCAGGAGCCAGCTCCTAGTGGGTGTGGAGGGGCTGGAAAGCTGCTGCAAGCACTCACCTGCCTCTCCCTGGCTCTGTTGCAGAAGGACAAGAGGACACTATCCTGTCGTACGAGCCGGTGACGCGGCAAGAAAGTAAGTCCTGGCGCTGAGCTGGCCCGTGTCCGCTCCAGCGTGGGCACCTGTGTCCCCAGCACAGCCAGGGTGACCAGTGCAACCTCCTCCCCTCCTCTGCCATACCAGCATGACGCCGGGTGAACACAAGTGGAGTTTCTTGTCTGTTGCGTGCAGCAGGGGAGCCAGGTGGGCACGCCGCTTCACGGGGCTTTCCCTGGCCTTGATCGCCCCTTTTTAATCAACAGAAAAGACTTGTGACCTGGTCTGCAAGACCAAGGGAGAGATTCAGAGCTAAAACTGAGCTGGGCTTTAGTCCCCAGCTGAGGACAGGATTATCCCTCCCTGCCTCGGGCCAGGTCCCTGCTGCAGAACAACCCCACCCCAGCCCTCAGCGTTTAACCCTGCTCGATGCTCAATCCCCGCAGACCCTTTTGCAGACCCTTTTCCCAGCCTCGGTGGTCTCTCTTTGCTGGAAGCTGGATCAGACTCTTAGGCTCCCGTCACTCCCCCAGCTCTGTGGCATCCTCGCCCAGCTGTCCTGGTTTGTCTGGCTCCTGCCTCGAGCAAGGGAGCAGCTTTGGTGATCCACGACCCTGGAGACCCACAGCACCTTCCCCAGGGCTGCGCAGATGGTTTGGGTCAGATGGGAAGGAGATGTTGACTGTGACCAGAAGGAGATAAACTCGCATGGAGGGGGCACCTTTGGGGCCCATGTGAGCGGGAGCACTCACTGCCAGCAGGGAGAGGGCAGGTTGATGCCAAAAGTGACAGTAGGGTCAGCTGCCCGCAGTGCAGACGGGGCCTCAGGTTGCGGCTCTTGTTTGCAGTTCACTATGCGAGGCCGGTGATCATCCTGGGGCCGACAAAGGACCGAATTAATGACGACCTCATCTCCGAATTCCCACACAAGTTTGGTTCCTGCGTGCCCCGTAAGTCCCAGCTGGTGCTCGGTGCCCTTGCTGGAGGGAGGGGAGAGTGGTGGCTCTGCTACTTGCAGGGTCTAGCCCATGGTGTGGGGAGGGGGCCAGGAGCACGGGTGGGTTTTCTCCCTCCCAGGAGGTTTGGCATGCATCACTCCGGGTTCGCTCATGATGCCTGCTCTCCTCCAGACACTACCAGGCCTCGGCGTGAGAACGAGGTGGACGGACAAGACTACCACTTCGTCGTATCCCGCGAACAGATGGAGAAAGACATCCAGGACAACAAGTTCATAGAGGCTGGGCAGTTCAATGACAATCTCTATGGGACCAGCATTCAGTCAGTGCGGGCAGTGGCCGAGAGGGTGAGTGTTGGGTGGTATTCCTGGGACCGGGACACATCCAGCCCGAACCCAGATGTGTTCGGCAGTTCCCCTTCTCTTCCCAGTTAAAGAAGGGCTGTAACCACATTAAGCAAGCGTGGCACAAGCCTCTCCTCCCTCCAGAGTCCTGCCAAGCCACGTGGCTGCTTTTCTAAGCCGCATTACTCCACCTCGGTGTCGTACCTCTGTCATCCAACCTCCACCCAAAAGCCTGGCACTGGCGGCACCAGCCTTGTGCTCGGGAGCTCACAGGGCAAAGGTGTCCAGCTGCCATCCTCGAAGCAGCACCATTTCCTCCGCAGGAGTACTGGAGTGTACCATGGCATATAAATTGTTTCACGTGTTCAGAGAAAGATTCAGTCCCTTTGCATTGCTGCTGTCCTGCCCTAAGCAGGTGGGAACGTAAGGCTGTGGGGAGTTGGCTTGTGTTTCATCTCTGTGGCTCCTCTCTTTTGTAAGCACATCTGTATGAGCAAGCTGTTTTCTGCATGGAGTAGACTATGTGGGTAGGTCTGATCCCAATCGTCTCCTTTCCAGGGGAAACACTGCATCCTGGATGTGTCTGGCAATGCTATCAAGAGGTTGCAACAAGCACAACTTTATCCCATTGCCATTTTCATCAAACCAAAATCCATTGAAGCGCTCATGTAAGTGCAATGCCATGTTCTGTGCCTCTCCAGGGCGAGCAGCTCTGGCACGTCGGGGGTTTGTATGTCTGCTGCCTCTGCTTTTTAGAAAGCAGCGGAGGTTGCTGCTGGTGCTGAACGTGTCCCTTGTTAAGAGGAGCTGGGCCCATTGCTGTCTCTCTGGTGTCCCTCCACATCTAATGCCATGGTGCATCCAGGCTCCATGGATTGCTCCGGCTTAAAGCCCTTTATTCACCCCAAAGAGGATTATCCATGGGAAATCTAAAAGTGCTCCCAAATGTGCCTGATATAACCTGCTCACCTGGGCTCTCCAGCCAGGAGAGCTGCCAACAGCCTGTAGCAGTGGATTACAGCTGGATAGTGGCTGAGCCAGAACAGCCCTGGGGAGCAGAGAGGAGACGTTTTCTGTGTGCCTAAGGGGGACCTTCTGCTTGTCCTGCTGCTGCTGGCCCTGGGGAGCGCAGGCTGGAAAGGATGCAAGAGCTGAGCTTGCAACTCTTCCGAGCAGCAGCAGCAGAGAATATTATCTGTGAGGAGATTCAGTAGCTAGAGATGGACTCTGAGATCAGAAGAGACTGCTGGCACCGAGGGGACTAGGAAAACCCCTTCTGAAGCCAGAAGGGCTCAAATTGCTTATTTGGGTGTTGTATGAAGATGAGGGAACCTAGGCAAGAAGGGTAGTGACAGGCTCTGGAAAAGCGGGAGACTTCTGCAGTGGTCTTGCAAATTCGGAGGATTGTCTGGATTTGAGTCCATTTCTGTGCTATGGTGAAAGGGGGGCGGGAGTGGCGATGGGAAGAACTGTTGGAAGTTGAGATGAAGTGCCAAGGCAGCAAAGAGCGTGTGGGGAAGGGTCCTGCCTTTGAGTGCTGGGTCCGGCACAGCTTCCATTCTTGGTGTGCAGAGGCTTCCTAGGCACCCCGGCTCTGTGGGCTATTTTTGCTTCTGTTCGTTGCTAAGAAAAAGAGCTAAGTTTCTATTTTTCATACATTGCAGGGAGATGAACCGAAGACAGACGTACGAACAGGCCAACAAGGTCTTTGACAAAGCCATGAAACTCGAGCAAGAGTTTGGAGAGTATTTTACAGGTGAGTGTCCTGAGCAACCTTGTATCTGATTTATTTTATTTTTCCGGCTGGCAGCTGTGACCTCTCTGCCAGCACTGTCTTACTGCAGGGTCATGGGAAAATGTCCAGCTTTATCAAAGCAAAAAAGAAATGGCACTTTGCCAGCCAGGCTCTGCAAAGGGACTGCTCCAAGATCAGTGGATAAGAGTAAACCAGCTCTAGAGAAGGAGACAAGTTGTCAGGCAGGATTTTCCGAGTTTGTGAAAGCTTATCGCCACCTTTAATAATAATAAAAAAAGAAAAAATCCCCAGGCAGGGGAAGCACAGCATAGATTCAGAGTGCTACAAGGCTACAGGAAATAAAACTCCCTGCACGGGGGAAAGGGGAGCATTTTCAAAAAGAGAAAAGAGTCATTTTCAAGAGGAAAGATAAAAATCAGTGACCTAAATGGTGGAGACTGTCCTGAGTTATTACAAAACATCTCCCGAAAAAAGACTGGAAGTTTGGCTGGCTTCCTAAGTACTCTTTGCTGAAGAGCCAGTCAGGGGCTGCCTGGCACTTTTTGCCTGCAGAGATGACCTGCTCATGACACAGGCATCCTTGTGCATTAAGGAACTAATGCTTGTGACATGATTAATTCTGGAAAATCATGGGCAGGTGAAGAGGCAGAGAAGCTGGTCTTCCATCTTTCCTCCAGTGCAGTAACTGTCTCTTCTAAAGTTGAGAGGTGATAATCCTGCCAAACCCTGTATTACCTACCTAACAGCTACCAGGAAAAATCCCAAGCAGAAAATTTTCCAAAAATGGATCTCAGCTGAGCAAATGTGTGGGTACAAACAGGGTAAAAGCTTTCCTCAGACTTCCTGTCCCAGGCAGCAGTTCCAGAGCTGCCGGCCGCTCTTCCAGGAAGAGCGCAAAGGAAGCGTGTGCCACAGTTTTGCCAGACCCTCGGCATGCCATCGTTCACTTGGACGGTGAGTTTGAAGTTGACCTGGGGAAGGATTTCAGCTCTTGGCTGAAAACCCGTTGTTGAAAGAAGTGGGTAATGGGCAGAGAGATGGTTGCTGTAGCAAGTTCTGTGCCAGGAACTTATATTGAGGGAACAGAAATGCTGGAGGATGGTCCTGGCTGGGCTACAGAGGCAGGCTGAATTACCAGAAAGCTTTGGCCCTCCATGTGCATCTTCCTCCTCTGATGTAGGAAGCACAGTGAAGTGCTTTGTGTTGTGTCCGTACTAAGCAGTGAGACTGTCACTGGTCTTTGGGTGAGAGTTACTGCTGGGAGCAACAGCCATAAGCTGGCCTTTTCCAGCCTGACAGTGCTGCGTTCCCACCCCACAGCAGAGGAAGCAACAAACATGAGGAGCCCTCAGCAGCCGACCAGAGGGGATGGACAAATTGGCACCTCAGGGCATGCGCTCGGCACACACCAGCTAATCTGCGTGGGGCCCTCCTGTTCACCACGGCGGAGTAGCTGCAGTGCCAGGGCCAGCTGCCCGCAGCCTCAGTGCGGTGGCGTGACACAGTTTGCAAAGCTGACTAGCAGCCAGTTGTGGAGAACCCAGCCAGCACTTCACATGCGTGAGGAGCTCTGCCAGCACAGGATCAGCTCTCGCTAATCCCCTTGGACATGCTGCATTAACCCTCTGTGTCATCATGTGCCTGTTGTTACAGCTTCTTTGACACGGGTTGTCTCGTTCATTAATTGTTGGCCATGCCATGCTGGCCCCTTTGGTGCAGAGTGAAGGCCTTTCCTGTAGCTCATGGTGGGGAAGGTGGCAGCGCTGCCTGATACTCAAGGTCTTGCTTGTTCTCTTCTCTTCCAGCCATCGTACAAGGAGACTCTCTTGAAGAGATTTACAGCAAAATCAAACAGATCATTGAGGACCAGTCCGGGCACTACATCTGGGTCCCGTCCCCAGAGAAACTCTGAAGATGTCCCCCACCTGCTTCCCTGTGAGCAGAAGATCTCTGAAGTCCCACCCCACCCAAGCCCTCTGCCCCAAGGAGCGGGGATATGAAAACTATTCCTGCCCCCTTTTTTAGATCGTCGCAAAATTGAGTTTTCTAGTCCTGTTTCTTTTGTTGGGATGAACTCATCTCATTCATCACGTGACTGTTCCCACCATTCCTGCATGGACCTTCCCACTGCTCCATTAGAGACAGATGAGAACCCATTCAAGGTCGTTTTTTATTATTATTATTATTATTATTATTATTATTATTAACTAAACCAAGAATCAAGATGGGAGGAGGCGGCTAAGGACTAACATAAGAAACAAGTGAAACAATGGACTCTGAGCACATGAGCTAGTATCAGAGCTCCAGGGGCATTTTTCCAAGTGTGACTGTCTAGCAGCTCTGAACAGTGCGACAGAAAGACAGCAGAAAGCATTTTATTTATCTGTATATGTAATTTATATATAATATAGAGAGAGATATTATATATATATTATATATATATATGTATGTGGACTAGGAAACCTGAGGGACCTCTCTTAAAAGGTATTGTATTATTGCAAGGATCTTTCAGTTTCTCTGTCCCAACTGCTGGGCGTAGGGAGTCCACTTGGGCAGGAATAGCTCAAAACGGTACCAGGTGCTTCAGAAGCGTCTCCTGTCGGGGCCCAGCCTCCTGCCAGCCGCCCCAGGTCTGTAAGGCACAGCAGAGACTGGTACGCTGCCTGTGTAGAAGGGACCAGAGGTCCAGAGTAACACAGCAAGGAGCACCAGCTGATCTGAGTGAGGCTGGAAGACAGAGACTGAGCAGGAGTCTGCAGAGCAAGAGAATGGATGATACTACATATTAAATTGCACATTGTTTTACACACCACCTTACGTGTTTGCATGAGAGGTTTCCTTTTGGTTCTATTTTTTTTAAGCTGATTTTAAACCAAAACCATATTGTGTTGCTGTGTTGGCATTTTTTTTTCATTATTCCATTTTTCTCTTGTTAATAATGAACTGAATGGGTATAAAATCCAGTTTTTTAACTTATTTTTTAAGCTGGCTCTATTGTAAATAGGATCTAGATCTGCAGTGTTTAGTTAGGAAATACTCTACCAGCCACGTGGCACAAATGTACTCGCTGTTCTGTGTTGCTGTGGAAAACCTGGGACATCGGGCTGGCCCTGTACCTGTGGGCGCCAGTGAAATGACCCATTCTAGCTTGCGGCAGCACACTGGCATTCCTTTCTGTGATGGCCACTGGCAGGAAAAGCCCCCAGCTGTGCCCTGGATGGACACTCACACTTTTCCAAATCAGTAACAGAACTGAAAAACTTTCTCCCTTTCTTCCCTGCTCCATGCTAAATTCCCAGCTCTGCTGCATGCAGGTGGTCATAGTGGCCTTCCCAGTGGAAGGGCCATCCTTCTAGCACAGCAGGGACCTCGCCTACTGCTCTGGGAGCTGGGGCGTGGTAGGTGAATGCGCGGCCACCTTGCCTGGTTCTGTCTCTGACATCTCTGCATAAATTCTCTTTCTGAAATTGGGCTCTGCTCCCTCTCTCAAGGTCACATTAGAAAACCAAATTGGGTTCCCTGTGCTCACAGGTCTGTGGGGCAGGGAGATGCAGAGCTGCACCCCTCTGCTGTGCACTGGGATTTTTCAAGTGAGGCGACCGTTGGTGCTGAGACAGTTGGCCCTAAGCTGAGAAATGTCTGTCTTTGAGGACACTTTGGCTTCCACACTTGAATGGGGCTCCATCATGGGAACAGAGCCTTGCGTGAAGCTGGGGGGGAACTCACACAGCCTTTGAGAAGGAGCTATGTTGCTGAGTACTCATAGTACAGGTAGAAGAGCGCTCCCACTTTACAAAGAACTGGTGAATGCTGTTTCTCAGACACAGTGCCAAGCACCAGAACAAAGGAGGTCACCATATGAGCACGAGCAGGTAAGTCTTGGCCCATTCTTGTCCCTCCCCCTATTTTATAGGGATAAGTGAACGCGCAGGGTGCTGGTCCCCTTTCCTGAAGGTAACGGTTATCGGCGTGTCAGTCAGTGCATGGCACGCACAGGCCACGGTTTTCAGTGTGAATGAGAACTGCTGTAAGACTGTACATGCACTGTCTGGTGAGAGGCTGTCTTTACTCGTCCTGCATCACAAGGAGCTGGGCAGGCACTGAGCAGCTGCCTGGGACAGAAAGCAGTGCTGCAGAAGAGATGCGGCCGCTAGTGCGGTAGAGGGCAGGAAGGATCCTGCTGTCAGTGGGACTGACCCTAAAGGAGCAAACTTTGGCAATGGATTCCTGTTCGGCACCTAGCCCACTGCCCTGCTGGTCCTGCTCTGGCTGCTATAAACGTTGGTCCCTGGAGAAGTGGAGTAAGTGAAACAGAAGTCCTTAAGATGCTAGTTACACGGTTCCTGTCTTTTTTTTCTTTCTTCTTTTTTTTTTTTTTTCCTAATAGGCTGTCTCCCTCTCATCAAGTCACATGGAGAAAAAGATGATGTACTCCATGGCATAGCTGACAGTATTGAATCTATCATGACAACACTAGTTGGTTACCAGTGTTTCTTCCAAGGAGACCTATATTTTTAATAAACAGAGAATTGCAAAGAACTCTGTCTTTGAGACCTTCTTGTGGAGTCCTTCATTGTGTGCCAGATCTGTTTTTTTGGCGCTGATGTTAGCAACTATTGATATGGTCTCTCCACGGCAAACTTAAGTGTTGACAGTGGTTTAAAAAAAAAAAAATTGTTTTTTTTACTATAAGGTGGTTGCTGAGAACTTGCCTAAAAGCAAAAGGAAAGTAAAAAAAAAAAAAAAAAAGGAAGTGGGCTTATTTACAGCTGTAACCAGGCCACTGAAGAGCTCTTTTGGTTAGATTGTTGTAACACAGGTTGACTCTGGTCTGATGACTTGACACCATAAATGTAGTTTGGGTCATGGCTTGAATTGTGCGGAGTTTGCTTTACAAATGCAAATCAAATAATAGGGTTTATATGCTGCTACATAATTGTTCCTGTATTGGATATAAAGAAAGCAAAGTAAATATATAGTCCAGCTAATATAGAGCAGCTTTTTACAGTTTAACATGCCGTTTAGACATCAGAGAGAAGAAGAAAGAAGTTGTAAAGACAACTAGTATCTTTTTCTAGTACCTTTTAAGTGCAGAGAACAGGAGTGTTCACTGGAAGACAAATGTGGTTAATGGGATATCATTACACATTCCTGCCTGAATCTGCTTTGTCATTTAGCTGAGCTAACTGAAAGGTGAGAGGGGTTTGTTTTTTAAATCTTGGATGTTTTTTTTCCTTTCAAACTGCACACAAGAGAAGTAAAGTGAGATTTCAGGGGAACAGGGGTGTTGTACCAAGCATGGGCATACAGTTTGCAGACAGTTCACAGTTTATGAAGTTCATTGGACAAACAAAACACAGTTTAGAAACTCCTTTAACTGATCAGATCAACAGTCTTGTGGTGGTGGTTGTCCATAAAACACTGGAAGATTAAACAGTTGCTAAGCAGATCTGATGCTAGCATTACCACTCCCCAAAATCAAGCTGTTTCCTTACATAGTGACAGATTTGGAATGATGAAGTTGTTTATTTAAAGCATCGCAGGAACATTGTCCGTTACCGGCTGCCACACTAGCTGCCAGGCTTCTCTGTCCAGTCTGCAGAGTTAGTTCCAGTAACTCTGAGTTTCAGTATGTGGATCTGCAGACACTCCTCCCTAGACAATCCATGATGCGTCCTGAGCTGATGTGTCATCTTGATCTGCTCCGACAGTGAAATGTTAAGGTTCCAGTGGGGAGAGGAACATGGGGTTATGTTCTCAAATAAATCATGCCACTCCTGTAAGGTGGAGACAACCACTGGAAGAGTAACCCACGTGCTAAGAGAATGAAGGTGGCATGAAGGGAAAGAAGAACTCACTCTCTTCAAGCTTTTTAAGGAGCTATTTTTCTGGCTAAGGACAAATTGCTCTGCCTACCAGGACCTTAGCAAAGTCCTTCTGGACCATACGATAGCAGAGCATTGTCCTGTTAATGGTCCTGTCTCATTGTGAAATGTAAGGGGGGTGGTTCTTTTCTCTCCCAAGATGTCCTGCTACAGATGCCTGCAACAGGCATGAAACTAATCTGCCCTAAGACACTTCTAGAAAATTAGACCATAAGCTGCTTGTGCTATAGAGAAACATGTCTATGCTTCTGTGTGCAGCTCTGGTTAATTAACTGTCTTGGCACTTGTTACAGAGGAGCACAGGATCTGTGAGGCTACTGGAAGAGGGGTTTTAAAGGAATTTAATAATAGTTTTCTCAAAATTTTTCTCCCTGTTGGTGCCTGAGATGCAGGCACCTCGACAGCTGTCTTAGATATGGCTTTTCTTGCTAATGATTCTTGGCAGCATAACCGTCAAGGGCTGCTTTCCTCAAGCTGTCACAGCAGGATTCATGGCACTAAAGCATCTGCTGTGAAGCAGGTGAAGCTATCATCATGTTAACAGTGTCACTTTCCTTGAAGGTGGAATCCTTAGGTACCGCTTGACCTTTAGTGTTTGTTTATACCCTTGCCTCCAAAATGAGCGTCATGTTGTTTTAGTTTTTTTAACCTTGTTGGGGCCATACTTGGCTCACCACAGCGGTGACAGTGGTGCACTACTTGACAAAAGCTTCAGCCCTTTTCCAATTACCTTGATTTCTGATTACTGTGATCACTTCAATTCTAAGTGCTCGTGGCCAGACCAGCCCCTCTTCCTTCCTGCCTCTCCAGAATGCTCAATGCAGCCACAACATTAACAGCAAAGCTCTTCTCAAACTGTATGGTGGGAGGTAGCCTGAGGTGCACTGCGAGTGGAAAGCTGCTGGGGAGCCAGTGCTCCTACTGCAGGCACCTCTGGGTGAGAGGTGGCAGAAGGGGCTCCAGGGCTTAGCAGCTATGGCTCTATCTGCTCTGCCCTGCCCCACTCCCAGACTCTTCTCAGCACGGACCTTTTTTTCCCTGGGCAGGTTCCCTGCAGCCACATTCCTAGTGGCTTGGTGGTAGAAATAGCCACTCCCTGGACCCATTCTCCAAGTCACATTGTATTTCCCTTGTGCCTCTAGACTGTTGCTGCTCCCCAAACAGTTAGGAAATTATCAGATTAGGAAAAAAGACAGGGCATAAAATACAGGCTGGGGAAAGGGGGGAAATTTGTGAACTACTGCCCTAGAGGACACATTTGTGTTCTCAGAAGCAAGGAGGAACTCTGCAGTTACAGAGCAAGTGTCCAGCACACCCTGCAGCTTCCACAATGATGTGTAAATCAGAAACTACTGCTGCAATGCCACCCTCTAGATCAATCTGTTAACATCTCAGGATGAGCACCCAGACTCTCTAAGCTGAAACGATGCTGCAACAAAACAGTGATCAATAAAAAGAGAAGACTGGGGGAAGAATAAGCAGCACTGATTTTTTTTTTTTTCCAGGTCAGCTGTTGCTGGCTTAAAAAGATTTATATCCCAGAGTCATCCTAGCTGGGCTACTGAACTATAAAGCAACATTTAGCCTAGTAAAATAAATGCTGGACCAGCCTGCATCTACACTAGCAAACTCAGTGCACAAACACCTGCAAAGCAGAGTGATTGCACACAAACTACCTATTGGGAATGGTCACTGGAAATCCAGCTAATTAAGGTCTGATTCAACTAGGAGAGGAATTCTTGCCCTACTTAAAACCTATGGTAAATACTAAGCCTGGAATAAAATGTACAATGCAAAAACGTGCAGAGAAGAGGTGAGAAGTACCATCAGCAGAGTCTGTAACTGATCTGGTCTGGACTCCTTAGTAAAGTCTGTAGCATAAAAGAAATCAAACTGAGCATCTCCAAGGAAAAAATTCAAACAATTTTGGCCGTAGGCAAAAACACATTGAATGCTTGCTGCCTTCTATGGCTGTATGTAATTACCTGCTACACTTACTGGGCAAACATGACCTTCTCATCTGGTACAGTGTGACATCTTTACCTGTTTATGTGTTTGTGCAAGTCAGAACTGAGAACAATAATTAAAGCCGGCCTGGCAGGCACCAAGGAGATACTACATTTGACTCTATGGCATCGTTTACAGTCCCTGCATTAATGTGATGCAGCATACATCTCCAAACTGTGACTCCAAAAGAACTGTCTGTGGCATTTGAGGCTTTTTATGGCTTCAGAGGTGTTTCTTAGTTAAACAGACAGCACATGGTGCATTGAAGATCTGAAAGCAGTGGCTCACAGAGATCCAAACTAGACCTGGTGAACTGAGCACACTAGGTGGAGAATTTATTCTAAACAGATCCATCCTCCTCTGTGTGTCTCACAAGAGCCATCTGCATCAGGCAGCCTGGGTGATTTGTCTGGGTACCATAAACAGAATGCCACTGAAGTTCAGTGGAAGTGGCTTCCACTGCTTACACTACCTCAGCCTGAAGAATAAAGGCCCTGTGGTAGACCTCAGGAATAAGAACACATACATAACCTCCAGTTGAACATAACTATTTTTGCTTTCATCTCTGCATCCTGCTTGACTATTTCCACAGAGGTACCTTCCTGTTCCTACCAATACATAGTTCTATCTAGCTAAGCCTGAAGAGCAACAAGACACTTCACAACAAACTATCAGGGGCACAACTCAGGTAGCAGCAGTCTCAGCTATAGCATCCAGTATCTTGCTATCACAGGCACCAGATCCTATAAATGTCCCAATACTTCCCTGGTTGCCAGCTCCAATGTAATTCACTCCTTTAGGGAGTCCTATTCTCACACTATTATCCAGAAGCTGATAGTAACCTTTGCAGTACTGCAAAGCATCTAGTACACTATGTTCCTACTCAATGTTGCTGTAAATGCCTCACTGACTCACGTGTCTCCATGTACCTGACTTCAGGAAATGACCCTGTATCCAGCTGCACAACAGACATGAGGATGTGGCAGCTATGCTAAGGGCTGGTTTCTAGCTTCAGCTGTAGGACGCAAGTGGTGCCTCGTGCACACAAAAAGCAGAAATCACTAATATTTGGTTTACTCAGACTATGAAAAGATGACAGACATGGGGCATTGATAGAGACTGCAATGCAGCTGACTTTTTTAATTACTTCTTGGCCCTGACCACTGCACTAAGCACACTACTAAGCTGTTCTTCCAGAGCATGTCAGGCCTTCAGAATAGACTATGACTAATGCAATTTCTCCTCTTCTATAGCCACCATCCTGCTGTTAGTTGCCCTGTCCTCTGTCTGAATAGGCTTTAATAATCTGGTTCTAAGTAAAATATATTTTTAAATTTTAAAAACAAAATTAAGTCAGTCTTAATCTCAAACCAGATGATCTTATAGCTGAAAGATACTGCTGTCCATCAGCCCTGCCTTCTGTGTAACGTTTGTAAAGAATGAGCAATAAAGCACTTTTAGCTCTCTAGTGTGCAAACCAGAGGACCTGAAATGACTGTTACAGTGTTCCTCAGGGTGCTTGAATATCGTCTTAAAGAAACAGCAAAAGAATCCACTTATAGGATGTATGCCCAGTTATACATCATGCAAATGTATATGTCATCTATCACACAAAAGACACAATATACCATCTTTGCTTTGACCTGCCTTGTACCTGCTTACTATAGCACAGCAACCCTTACTGAAAAGCAATCAGTATACATCTACCAGCTATGATACCTGCCTCATCTTCTAAGCAGGCAACTGATAGCTGAGTCTGTGCTTTTTGCTCAAGCACCCTATCAGCCTTTTTTTTTTTTTTTTTTAAAGTATAGCTAGGCTCTGCTAGAACCCACAGTACTGGTCCCCAAGCACTCAAAGGGCTTTACTGGAGTGCACTGTTGCTCCCTCCCACTCCAGTCACCTTTATTTCCTTCCAGAGAAGGGCTGGGCACATTGTAAGATGCACGGCCTTGTGCTCATATGCAGGTAGAATGCGACCACAATTTGTCCCCCAGAGTGAGGACACCAAGAGGTGTCATGGAGCACATCTGTGCTACAGTACAGAACACAACACTCAGTCCATGTTTTTTCTGACTTCTGAACCTGCCGGTGAAACAGCAACAGCTGTATAGACCTAATTATGTTTCTTAACCCCACTCCACCTCTCCACACTCCTCACTACCGACACTGAATTTCACGTGCGAGATATCTCTTCAGTCCAGGTGCAGTAAAATCCTGTGTTTTTATGTGGATTTGGGGGGATTTCATGCTGAACTGTGACTGGTGTGTTACAGTTAGTAGTTGTCACACGAGAAGAGTCAGAGATCACTCAGACAGATCTGATCTAGTTAGTTTACTGGGTTCTAATCAGTAAATTTAGGTATGTAAAATATTTAATAAGTACAGATGAGCTGGCAGTCAAGAGTCTACTACACTTAGAGTTAGTATGGGATACAAAGATTATCACTTAAGCTTACTATACGTATCTTAAATGTTACATGCATGCAAAAACTGTCACTTACCAACCCATCGATGTCTGGTGTTGGGTAAGGGATCTCGCAGCCTTGAGGGGTAACCTTGAGAAGCGTCCCTGCTCAAGGGGACATCACTGCTGCACAGCCAGCTGCTATGGAGGGAGGGCTCAACGGGCCCTGATGGCTGCATATATTTATAGTGTAAAGTGGTTGATTTGTAGTCAGAGTTTCTGCTGTGTTAATGCAGTTTCAGCCGCTTATCAGCCCAGTCTCCAGCCAAACCGGTTTTTTTGGGTTTGGTGCTGAGTTCTCACTGATAGCCTCACACAATAGGATTAACTTTGATTAAGCCTACTTGCTGAGCATCTGCATGGACCAAAGTTCAGTTAGTTCAAACAGGAGGAGTGCATCCGTCACAGTAGTCTATAAACAGCAGTACCTAATCAAAGCTTTAGCTTTTTCTGTGAGCTAATAGTACCTGCTCTTTTTTATTCTAACTAAATTGTGAAACTGGCAAACAGCTCTGAATTCTTGTCCATACTGAAATGGACTGAAAACTAAACAATTTGATAAATATTTATGTAGCAAGGCAGCTATGACATGCAGAGGAGACGGCTGATCTTGGAATACTTTTATTGTTCTCATTGCCACTTACTACTAAAATCAGGTATTTAAACCAACCTGTTACACACAACAGACGCATCTCATGAAAAAGTTAAGTATTTATTACTAACTGTTATATAGCTCCAGAAAACGAATATTATTCCGTAGAGAAAAACAATTACTTTTATTCAATAAACACTTCCTAAAAAGTACATAACAATTGCCAACAAGAAGGAGATCCTGGTTTCTTTTCCACTGCTCCCATGACCCCATGCCTTCGCAGAGCTAACGGCCTTTCATTCAGCAGAATATTTCCAAGAGAGACTGCTGTCTTCCTTTTTTGCAGTTGTGGCTGTCATTATTCTTCTCCATTTGGAAGAAACCCTTTTGCTCTGTCCAATTTGTCCAGAACCTCACTATAAAGACCAATCATCTGGAGAATATAAGCACCATAGTTGTCAACAAGGATGGATGAAGTTGTATCATTCAACTACATAATACAACAAAGTGACAGGGAACAGAAGCAAGGGAGTAGGTGGGAGACTTCCACTAGCTTCTAAAGCTAAAATTTCAGATTGATGTAAAGACTTTGGCACAGATTTAAATACAGTGGTTTAAGGAAAAAAGTTAAATCAGTGCAAGCTAACAAAGGTCGTTTTATTTATACTGACATAAAGCATAGTTTATAGCTGAATCTTACATCAGTGAATAAACCTATTCACCGAATCACAGAATGGTTGAGGTTGGAAGGGAGTGATCTCAATTCTTATTGTCTTAACCGATGTACTTAAAATGGTATAAAAGTTGGAACCAGCTCGATCACCCAGCTTGTGCATAAGAGAATGAATGATGACTGCATACACCAGCCAGGCCGCACTGTGTTGCAATCAAGGTAGGAGCACCAGCCAAAAACTGTAGAGAGAAGCTTACTCGTGGACAGAGTAGTAAAAAGTGTTGTTGCCTTCTACAGAGGTACTAGCCCTGAAATTTCTCCCTCACAGGAAGTGGCTAAGCTACACCTGAAAAGATGAGCTTTAATGATTTTATTCACATCAGCTTAAACCCTATTTATAAGACACCAGATTATACTAGAAACCAAGCTTGAAAGTATTCATACAACAGCTGATTTAAGTAAACTGGTACAGCACCTTGACTTTAGTGAAAGCAGGCAAGGTACAAGGGTTCTCCCATGGCCACAAATATGCCACAAAGTTTATTTCCAGTCAGCCATTTACATGATCCTTCCAGTAAAAGAACACTACATTACTGTTTCTATTGTCTATCAAAACTTTTCTGGCCTCACTTTGAAAAAATCTTTTAGCATCAAGCTCCCCCAAAATATTTAGGTACTATGCTTCTCCTGAAACTCTTTAAAGATCATCTGTAGTGGTTTCTTTACCCAGCTCCGTATCTCAAATTCAGGCCAGACATCCAATCCCACATCCTCAAATCCATCTGCTTACACTTACATGGCCTTCATAGCTTTTCTTCAGAGATCCTAAGTGATTGAGGAAACGCATTCCTAATCCACACCACTGCTCAGCTTCCTTATATTTACCAACAGTATACTGAAATATTCCTGTATTCCAGGCTCTTGTCATCAACCAAAGGACCTCCATCTCTGGGTAACCATCCTGGAGTAGCAAACAAGAAGCAGCAGCTCCTCAGAAAATAGACCTTCACTTTAAACCTGACAAGTCTAGAGTGCATTAGAGTTTAGTTTTAGAGTGGGAAAACAGTTGGTTGTTTTGTTTCTCCTAAGCAAAGGGCAATTCCTTCAGATCCATCCTGTACTTCACAGTTCATCTGCACTACTGTCAAACAGCTTGTTTCCAACATGGGTAAGGTCAGAAAATACAATTCTGTGGGACTGGGAATGACGCTAGAATGGAAGTATGCTTTCCAACAGCCTATCTGCAGACAGGCTGAACTTGCTGCTGCCGTACTTTCCAGTTTATCCAAACAGTACTGAATAGCAGGACATACTTGCTGACTACAGATTAGAAGCAGCAGTTCTTATGTCTTCAGAATTTCTCTATGCACTGTGGCAATGGCTTGCCAGAGTGAAAGCTGCCCTTGTAACTGCAGAACAGAAACCAGAGTATCCAATACTTTGAACCTGGTGGGGAACTGATTCAGTTGGGGAAGGGAAGGACAAGCAATTATTTATTTGCAATGCAAATCCTTAAGGGGAGGCTGGATGGACTTCTTTTCCCTCTTTGATAGATATGTCTCATCCTAAGTAAGATGGCCCAGATTGAATTTCTGAACTGCAGCATCCATTTCTGAATAGGAGGTATAAATCATGAGTGGTGTACCAGCTTTCTAACTGATAATGTACTGATGTGATGCCCCAATATCCTTGGTACCAATTAGTACCTGCTGCCATGAGCAAGACTGCAAAAGAAGGCCTTCTAGTCCTGTGAAATTTTGCTGTTGTGAGTATCAGTCCATATTAACATTTCATTCGTATCCCTCAACAAGAACATTATCAAAGTTATAGATGAGAACTTTGGTGAAAGGCAGGCATGAACGTGGACACATTCTTTTTTGGGGAAGTCAGGAACAGCGTATCTGTATGCCACTTTTATAAAAGAAGAGACATTCAAACCTGACTAAAGAAATGGCCATGCAATGGAATGAAGCTATGAAACATAGTATTCGTTTCATTAGTCCTAACAGGAATACTCCTTAACTGATTTTTACCTATGAAATTTTAAGTAGAAATGTCTGACTTCCTCAGTACAACTGCCTTCACTGTACAGCATTATGCTTCAGGCCTGAAAGGAGCAGCAGAAATGCTTACTGAAAGAAAGATTTTACTCTCCATATACCTGTCCTCACAGAAACAAGGCACCTGGTGCCACAAGTACTGACAGCACAGTAAACTAGTTCTAGGTCATTTGGAAAAAATAGTAACATAGTAAGTTCCCAAACACATTTAACAAAACAGAGCTGAGAAAAAAGCAAGACTGGTATCCAAATTTTAGCCAGCTTTAAACTGATCTGGAAAAGTAATCTGCATTTAAAAAAAACATATTCAGCATAAGAATGTAGAAAGCAAGAGGAGGAAAGATGGATGTTCTAGCTCAAGATGCTTCTCAAATAGGCACTGAAAATTTGGCCTTAAATGTCTCTAAAAAATCCCTTACAAAATCCAGGGAAATTTGTAATTCAGTCATAAATATCCAAGAGGCATTTCTTTTGAGGTAATTTCAGTGTATCTTTTACTGAAGTCTTAGCTGCTCCACATATAACACTATATAATGTTCAGTCTACTAATTATTCTCAGTCTGATGATAATTTTTTTAAAATGTGCTCAAGATCATCTCCCAATCTCTTGTTTTCCTGTTCAACTTACTGTGCTGCTGACTACACTCAGAGCATCTTCAAAGTAGTCCCACACCTCCTGCAGTACACAGGCATCCAAGTCCGTTAATCCAGTCGGCAAAGAAAGATTAATCAAACTATGTAAGCATTTGCTGACAAGTGAAACAGAGCAAAAGAGGAAACATTAAATACCATGTGCACAAACAGCTACTTTTTAGTATCAGCAGCACACTAACTTATGTCTCTATGATTGTCAGACAGACATGTCCACCTTGGTGCTTACTACACTCACATTCTTACAGCAGAAACATACATTTTCGTAGTATCAGATCTCATTCATATAAACTAAGCAAAAAAAGAGCCAAGAGCAGCAAGTATTTCATTATTTTCATTGCTGGGCTTTAAAGTAACAAAGAAGGAAAGGCATATTTTCTAGGGTGCTACACATGACAGCGAGGAAAAAGTACCTTTTCTAACTTCACCAACAAGAACTAAGTAGTCGGCATCCTCAGAAAATCAGTAACAAATACATGGTTTCTGAAAACAGGTCTTTCTTTCTCAGTGTGAAGTGAGAAAGGCAATATTAACAGCTGCCTTTGCCCAGTGGTTACTGCAAGGAACTTGGAAAGGAGGAAGAAAATCCTTTATGGGATATAAGTGAGAGAGAAGGACACACACCAGGTTGTTTTTCAGATTTCATAAGGTACAGCTGTTAGAGAGCCAGTTACTCAGCAAAATAAATCACATATGTGCTATGGCATCATATCACTAACTTACAATTTATGGCCTAATTCTTCTCAGCCCTTAATTTCTTTTCACTTCATTGTCTTTGAAACACCTAGTTCACTACTGCAGGGTAACATTTGACATGAACACCTTCCTCACAAGAAACAGCCAGAGACCTCTTCTGGATCCAATTTTCATTTTCCTTCCTCAATAGATTCATTTATTGGAAATACGACTGTTTCAGAAAATATGTCAAGTAAAAAAATTGCAGTTAACACATCTATTAGACAGTCATACTTGAGAGGTAAGTTGGTTGGCCAGCAAGAAGTGGAACCTTGCACATAAACTAAAATCCACTTTTTTCAAATTGCAGGCTTTATTCCCTGTCAGCATTTCCAGTCACAGGCTCATGGCAAAGCTATGTGATAACACTAACCTAAATTTCACAGCATCAATGACAGTCTGTGTTCTGTGAAGGTTTAGTGCACTCTTGAGAGCTTTCTTACACAGTACAGGATACCGAGCTGGAGATTCCATTGCTAATGCTTAAAAGCAAAAGAAAATAGAGAAGAAGAAGAAAGAAATGACTGAAGCCAGACTTTAATCTCATTGGTCACTAAAATAAACTACAGCATGTTGCCAGATCCCTTGTGATAAAAAACTGAAAAGAGATTTGCTTACTGCCTGGGCTGTCACAATCTAGTGCTTCTCTACTACTTTCTTACTGTTTGCATCCTCAATGAGGACTGCAAGGCAGAAGCACAGTAGATTTCCTAATTTACAAGTAGTCTCACTGCTGTTTACTTCCGGTGCAGTAACCCAAAAATATTGGGGGGGGTCTAAAGTAGAGAGTATTGTTTTGTCTCCTCGAACATGAATATCTAGATGGCAAAATCAGGCAGGAGCAGGATGTCAGTATGGTGTTTCCAAGCCCAGGTGTGTACTCCCTCAAGACAAAGGAGATAAGTAGGTGTTTATGCAATCCTACAGAATCCCCTCCAAAGATTTGCCACAGTAGCTCTAAATTTTACTCATCTTCCTTGGATCCTCAAGGACTTTAGATCCTCAGGGAGGCATGACTAGAACTTTGTGATGAAAGTATGGTACAGTATAGAGAAATGCTATTTACAAATTAACTACACTAACTTTAACTTGAAACTGCATATCTATCCCGAAGTCCACATCCTAAAACTTCTGTATTGGGGCATGAATCAGCTAGGGTCATTCTCTGGCCTTTGCCAGTTTGGAGCTTGTAAAAGTTTATCTGAATAATCTTTTCCAGACTCACAACCTATACAAATGTCTCAGGGTCTAGAAATGGAAGGATGTCGCAAATTTCTGGTTCATCATCCACGTAATACAGTATTTCAAAATACAGATCTCGTGATGTTGCTGAGATCCTACACATCTTTGCTTCAGGACAAAATATATATGGTTAGACTCATTTTCTGCATGCTGCACAATACATGATAATCCTGGTCACCCCAAATGAACAGGAAAGAGCACCAAAAGCTGTTTTTCATGACTTGAAGAACTATGAAAGTACAAATGCAGTCCTTACATGCAATGATTTCTAGTGTCTTGACCTCTATTTGTGGTTGCTCCCACACTGACTCCATAAGGTTGTGGAGTGTTGGATCATTCAGTTTGGATCTTGCTTCAAATTCATAAAGCAGCAACAAGGTGTCTGTTGGGTCTTCAGCAAAATCTCCTACAGAAGAGACAGAATTGCCTGTATGTAATGATTCATTTTCTTAAAGCCACATGGTGTACCAGAAGGTAGAAATTTTGCTTCCAACAGGCAGGGAAACCGTTAAGGTACTCAGATTTAACAGCAGAGCAAGTGGAACGCTGAAGCAGTCTTGGACAGAAACCTCAGATGTCCAAAGCACAACCCCATCAACCACCATGCCTCCCCCCCATCCCCCCCAAAAAATCTGGATTGTCTGTAATTGGCTAAATTCACGCAACCCTCCTAGGCAAGGTAATAGCTACTAGGGAAGCCATTTTCATAGACAGGTAAAAGAGATAACAGAAGGCCACCAGCTCAGAAGGTCAGCTTATGAAAGAAGTTATCATCAGCTTCAAATTTTTCTATTGGACTTGTCCCCTTTCTGGCAGAAAAGCCCTCAAGAAATCCTTAAACACAGAAGAAGGGTGGGAGAACAGTAGAACTGCTAGGAAGGTATAAACCTGATACAAATGCCAAACAATCCTTTACTGAACTATCACAAAGACCTTTGTTTTTACATCTAAAAGACATTCTCAGCTTCCTTTAGGGCAACAGACTTGTCCACACGTTGGCTAAGGTCTAGTGAAGAAGTGAAGGAAGCACCAGGCTACCATTCCACAAACCTCGGCAGGAGAAACTGCAATATGTCCCTGTCCTGAGATAATCAACCCATTGGGATTTTAAGGATGGAAAATTAAAAGGGAAGAAGTCTTCCTGAGTTATCTTGCCTTCAGTGCAAAAGGGCAAAGAGAAGCTGAAATCCAGGCCATATAATGAACCTCTCATTCTGAAATTTTAAGGGGAAAAAAACCCAGCAAGTAAATTTCTTGACAAAAGTTAAATACTAATGCATCTTACAATGGAAACTCCAGTGTCCCAAACCTGTAACCGAAAAGAAACCAGACCACAGGCCAGACAAGGAATGCCTAATGGAATTTTTCTACCAATACACTACCAAAAAACTGAAGCATGCATCCTCTAGGCTAACAGTCACTCAGCATCTCAGCTGTCAGCTGAAAGCACGCCAGTCTCCAGTAATATCAGATCTAAATTGACATGGAATAGTCAGGGAACAGAGGATGGGTTTTGGCACTTCGAAGTATGGTAGCAGGACTTTCTGTATTCTGAAATGCCTTATATGGGAAGAGGCTAGTAAAACTACTAAAACAGTGCAAGCGTGACGCCACTCTAGAGGAAAAAGCTTAGAGTTTCTTAACATTTAAGAAAGAACAGTCAACCCAACTTCACTCTGAAAGATTGTTCCACACTTCACAGCACCTACAGAATAAAAAGCCTGCAATGACATACAAAAAAAAGTAGTCGGCTTTGCCAATCATATATCATACATGCCATATCATATTGCCATGTATCTGCTTCAACACTCTTCAGCTGAGACAGCAATTCCATACGCCCTGCATTTTTCATTAATACAGTGACTAAGTCTAAGAGTTACATGTGCTGAACAGACACACTTTGTAGCTTACCTGTTAATTTCAGAACTTTCCATATCTCCTTGCATGCCTGTAGATGTTGAAGGGCCTGAGTCAAAAGCTCCGCCTATTTTACAAAATTTAAGAAGTTATTTTTGTCATAGTTTTAAAAGCAAAAGGAATATACATGTCACAACTAACAGGATCTTTATACCTAACTATAAAATAAATTAAGAATCAGCCTAATTAGTACATCATCTACACCAGTTACTGTTTTGGGGTTTTTTTTTTCCTCTCTCTTTGAAAAAGACCTCCACATCTCAGACAAAGCCTCTTCACACTGAACATTCCATTGGTCCAGAAAGAACCATATGGGTTCCTATGGGACATCATTTATTTTAGCTCCCAAGCATAAAATAGTGCTATTGAGACTGACAAACCACTGAATCCCACAACACAAATTGCTGTGCATTGCTCTCCACAAAAGTAAGTTTCTACAACAATCACTGTACAGCAGACTTCCGTACTTCCTTCATAACCACTGTACATTTTCCTTAATCTTCTTACCACAGTAAGTACAACACCCCAAAAAAAGGATGTATGCATAAAAAACAAAAACAATTGTGAGCTTTATCACCACCAAACTGGTAACTACTTCCAGCAACGGCATAATCCTAAAGATGCAGTAATCTGCCTGACTAACCAATGTTTAGCAGCAGACTCCTTACATAATATATAAGGTAGACTGAAATTCCTCTAAGAGAAGGTACTGCCATGACCCTGCTGATATAAATCTGTTCAAATCCACTGAAGTCAACAGAACTAATTTACAGAAATCCAACATTTACAATTGTCTGGAAAGCACTAGGTGCACTGATTCCAATTAACTATGGAAGGTTCCCATGCTTACATTCTCAATATCCTGTTCTGAGTGAAAAAACTAAGACCTCAAAATCAAAAGAAAAAATGCTACACTGATACATACAGAATCAGTTAACAGAGCAATGCCCTACCTGTTCAGAAGGTGTTACTTGTTGTCTCCCCATTTCCAGATCAACTGCAGCTGCCATCAACAGGCATGTCTTCTGAGCAATTAGAACAGCTTTGTCAGAAGGACAAAACTGGGACAACTGACACCAAAATTAGGAAAAGGTAATGAGAATTCTGCCCATATAAAGCAATTTCCTCATGAACAGATGATTGCTGAGTCTCCTCTATGACACTTTTAGTAATCAGTCATGAATAGTATATATTCATATTGCAATTTTACTTGTACAATTACACAAGAAGATTATTTTAAAAGTGTAAAGCAGTGTTGGAATCCCCTCTCTACAAACACATACAAAACTCACACTGTTGGTAGAAGTTCTGTATGGAGATTAGGACTCAAGTACTTAACATGTTTGTATTTATGATAGAGTTTCCAAACATCAGAATCCATTTATTTTAGAAAGTTCTCATTGAAGTCTAAGTTTCTTATGACATTTTTAAGCAACAGAATGTAAAGCATGACAATAATGCTTACATTTTGTATTACAAGTCAATCTCGTTCTGACAAAAGTGCTCCATCTTCAGAGCATACAAGCATGTCTCCAAGGAGATACCTGATACATGGATTTAACTTCTAACAGAACTAGACAGATGACAATATTCCTCAATCAGAGATACTATTAGCACGAGCACGTACCTTGAAAGACAGTAGGAAAAAATCCCTCATCTTTTCAGGGCAGACCCTGAACTGTACAGCTAAGTTCCAAGCTAACAAAGACATAAAAAACGAAGACTAGAATAAAAACCTTCAATGTTACAGGTATGCCCATCTAATCTCTGGTAATAGGCAGTTCACGTTCTACAATTCAATTTCTTCATCAAAATATCATCAACAGCTCATTTAACAACAGCAAGAAATATCGTTACTAGTGATTTGTTAAAATAGCTTATTCATGCTTTCAAATTTTGTCTTAATAATTTCATCATAACCAAGTATCCATTCTACCACATACCCTACCCACAACAGCATGAACTGGAAGAAGCATTTTCTTATGTTAGTAAACAAAACTAGTATCTGAATAAAAGCGTTGAACAATATTCCCGACACAAATAAAAAAAAAGGGAAAAACCCCACAACATTCTGAAACATTCTCCATTTTATCCCAGCAGGGTCAAGTACATGCAATTAAATACACAATTCTGATTGGTAAATGGATGAGCCATCTAAAGACAATCAAATTATTTATGTATGAGAATCTGACCCAATTAAATGTTTAGATTCTACAGTGATTTTTCAGATTCTAATTTTCATGTTAATTTATTCCTGAGAACATGCTTTTGTAGTCTCTGAATTGTTTATTCTGTGAGTGAGAATGCTGCCTTGGAAAGGTCATGGTCACCACAGATTCGATTCACACTCATGTTACTGTATTTGACCTCTGCTGCTTCTCTCCCTCCTTTGCTACTCTTTATTGGAGCATGGCTACGTTGTGAGGACATGCGCAAAAGCTCATCATGGCAGATGTCTTCTGTTACTGATCTCAACTATTTTCTCTCCTGTATGCTCTGGCAGAAGCAAGAATCTGAAAAATTGCTTCAACCCATTACCCTACGTTTATATTTTTAGACAGCAAATGCACTGACTCCTTTACCAAAACAGTGTAACAAAGACTACTAAATGAGGATCCAGAGATGCGCTATGGATAGTGCTTAGGACAGCTCCATGAGAGCTGCATTTCCCACTAGGAAACACTTTATCTGTGATAATGTTTGCTGTTTAGATTTCATATAGTGTAGTTCCAGGCAAACTCCAGGACTGCTGATTTAAGGGACTAATGAAGACAGTCTGTCTGGTGGCAGAGGTAAGCTCATCCTGCACCAATCACACCAGTACACTCATCTGAACTCCCAAATTCTTACCTTGCCTACATGAGAATATGCATACTCAGGATCGGCAGTAAGTTTTTTTTATTGCTCTTAGCAGCATTTTTTTCCAGACACTGAAGAAAACCATTATTCTTCCTATTTGCCTGATTTTAAATTTTACTTCTGTAACAGTCTTCGTAGTGAAGGGCTAACTAAGAGAAAAATGGTGAACTCTGAAGAGTTGTATCATGGACACATACAACAATTCCTGTGGTGAAGGGAATAATGTATCAGCTATCCCATCAGTCAAATAGACCTTCTGTGAGTATTTGTCTTGACAACTGACTTAAAACGGGAGCCATATCAGATAGTTTCAGAAGACAGAAAATGCAGCAGGAGAACTTAAAGACTAGTTAAGGCAGTGACTGCCAAAGGTGACAAGTTTTATAAATCTACTACATCTTTAAACACTTCTTTCTTCCTTAAGGTCTGGCTAAGTGGAGGTGGAAGGGATTCAGTTTAGATTTTGAGAGTGCTACCTACCAACTTTTCTAAACCAGTGAGCTTCAAGGATCCTCATGTCCCCTGTAAATTTCTCTTCTGTGAAAGACTCAGCAAGTCTCTTGTGAGCTGCAGAAAATGTGTTGTTCAATACATAAGTGATGCTTTCCGAGCAGAATAAAAACATTTCCAAGTCTAATAACTACAATACAAAAAAGAGGTTTCCAAAACTCCCACATAATTCCTGATGAAGAGTTATTCTCACAACTTAAATCTAATATGCTGGACCAGAGAGGCTTATAAAAAACATCAAAAGGTGCCTCAAACAGCATTTTAGATAAGATATATAAGGCTGCCAACAAGTACTGCCTCTTCAAAGTTTACTGACACTGAAGTCTAATGCACAGGAGTTATACTTAATTTCACCAAAAGTTGAGGGTTTTTAAATTTAATAACAGGTTTGAGGCCTTTCTTCAAGGAACCTTTAATTAATTTAATTCTAGTCTTTATTCTCTTCTCCTAGTTGCAGTAAGAATGGCTAGTGTAGAAGAAGTTCTACAATCTCATTAACTTTCTTGTCCAAGATAGGAAGAGAGGGGCAAAAAAGATTTAGTGAAAATAAGTATTTCTTCTGATGGAGAAAAGTCCTCTGTAAAACTCCTGTACCTTTTCCAATGCAAACAAGACAACTTAAAAGTGGGAACCAATTTTGACAAGCCTCTCCCATCTTTCAGCAATTTTATATTATTCCTTGCAGTTTTCTAAGCCTTCCAGGGCAAAAAAATATAGCATTAACTTAATTTTAAAAATGCTCCCTTTTAAACAGCTAGAACAGCAAAGACCACCATTGGCATTTAATTAATGCCAGTAGAAAGTTATGCTGTTAATTCAGTTTACAAAACCAAACTTCTTCCTTTTGTGGTAGCCCTGCTACTAAAGATACTAACTTTGTTCCTGCCAATGCAGTCAGAGTAGGAGACTGTCACTTGAGGCCACCCAGGCTGTGGCTTGTACCCAAATATCTGTTGTTTGCACGCATGGCCTTAGGAAGGATTAAAGGGAAACTGCCTAGAAGAAACCACCCCTTTGTCTGAGAGAAGCTCCCAAGTACAGGCTTTACCAGAAACAGTTTTTTCAACACTAGCCTGCAAGCTTTCCATAGCAAAAACTGGTAGCACTGAGATCCAGCTTCACAACACTGTTGAATCTCCAGTTTCAATTTTCACTGATTTCAGTGGGAAGTTGGGAACCTAGACTGAAATAAGGAGTCTAAACATTTGGTTGGACCTAATCATATCATAAAACATTCACAGATGAAAGAACTACAGAAAATGTAAATAAAACAAAAGCATACCCAAGGTCAAGTAAGTCAGCATTGAGTTGATATCTTCACCTCTAGAATGGAGGAAAAAGTAAGTTTTAGAAAATGTTTGGTTAACTTTCTAACAACAGAACACATTATTTATGTTGGAATACAACATCTCCGTAACTATGGATATAATCATTCTTCCCCTGACGAACATCTCAGGCATTAGAAACTTCTAGCATCTGAAGATGCAGAAGGAGTACTGAAGGCCTGCAAAAAGTTTTACTGATCTGCAGCAGTGAAGGTCGTTGTAGAAGTGCAGCAGGAGATTTTCTCAGTTGTTGGTGCTGCAGGTTAAACTTCAAACCCACTGACACTACGCTGTTCTCTTGACAGTCAAAATCCAGCAGTACAGTTCTCCTACTTCTAAGCCAACACACCATTTGCAAAGTGGCTAGTCTTCAGCAAGGGAGGTCCCACTGTGAAGTTCTCACTCAGAACTTCTGAAAGATATCACATCCTAGTGTCAAAGTTAAAGAGGTTGCTTAGCTCACATTCCCCATCAAAAATACCTGACAGTCTTACGCATTAATAAAAGAGGAAGGCAAAGAGCAAATATTTAAAGGAAAGGCTATACAAGTAGAAAAGATGTTCCTATGTGATGTCATTAGGTCAAGTTGGGAAGTCATCTGGGCAGACTTCTTACCAGCATAAAAACTACTCTCTGGATTACTCTGCAAGAAGATAAGCCCAGCAAGAAAATACTACACCATTTGTACAACATATCCGCAACAAGAAAATGGTTTTGCAAATGGACTCACCTTTTCTCTTCATTTTCTGCCATGAACTTTGACAACATAAGACGAACCAAACATCTAAATATGAGAAAAACAAGCAATGAAGAAACAAGAATTTTTTTTCCAACAGTGTACTTTGTCCTAATTTTCCAGAAAGTATCCCACTTTTCTTCCTTATGCTATCAGCCCATGGAACTCACAGAAGAATTCAAAGCGTCAAACTGAGAATAAGATTATATTATCTCCCACCCTATTGCCTTATTTTGTATATCACTTCGTTAAATCATGTAATAGTAAGTAAATAAATGTACTTCAACAAAGGCTTTAAGCAAACATTGGAATAAATACATCTGTCTCACAATATTTGTTTTTATAAACATGATAGAATATTTCAATAAGAAGATACCGCTTCATCAGAGGATACAAACGAACCATTATTTTCACCAAATACCTTGTTGCAATCTCATTAGAGTCACTGTTGGTCATCTGTTCAAATCACAGTGTAATCATAAAATTCAGAGCAACTAATATGATTTGCTTGGGAGAGACTTAGAACACCTGTAGATACTAAGAGTTCAGGCTTGAGGTACATCTGCAGCACCAAAACCACTGCTAACTAATCTTTCATCTACTCTGTTTTCCACCTTCCTCAATATAATAAATCCTTTTTGAAAAAGAAACCAGAAAAATTTCTCTTTCCTTGTAAATATCTTGAATTCTCACTTTAAAGCTGCAAATAATTGTCGGCAGTCTTGTAAATGTTCAGACAAATACTCCAAAGCCTTGATAGCCACAACTTGTTGTTCGTTCTGAAAAGAAATTAAAACATGTTTTGTATAAACTGCACTACCTCAGTTACCACCAAAAAAAAACCAAAACCCAAAGCAATAGCGTATTCCAAAAGTCTGTGCAGTCTACTAGCAGGAAAAAGAACAAAGGACTCTGCACAGAAGAGCCTCAGAGTCAAGAGAAAACCATAAGGAGAGATCATACGATTCCGTGCACAAAGAGCCTATGGCAAGAACAGGATCAGTACAAGTTGGCAAGGCTATCATGCCTTACAATGCTATGAAGAAAGCCCTAAAAGGCAACGAAAAAGCCTCTTCTAATTATGCCAATGCAATCAGCCAGTTCAGGCATTACTCAAGTCAGCATCCAAGAGGCAAACAGGAGGGACAATTGACTTTTCAGTCTTTCATTGTTGACTTATGTGTATTTTGTACACAGGTTCCCCCTAGCACGTCAAAGATCAAATCCCGGAGGCAGAAAAAGACGTAACATTTTGCTAAGGAGAATTTTACAGAAACACACCATCTCGTTTCCAGATACCAACGTTTATAACTCAGAATCCTTTATTTTCCTGAAGAAATATTTAAAAATACAATTTCTTTATATGTAAAATCAATTTCTGCTTTGCATTACAGAACACATTTGAGTGAGACCTTGGTCACAGAAGCATGAAATACTTAGAAATGCACAAAATACATAGAAATATTAAAAGTAGGTCAGGTTACAGAGGTTATAGCTGTCCTACTTATATCAATAAAGCAAAGTAAAGACAACGTTATCTGCTCTACCTCTAAAGCAATTTGGGCAGCTAAACTCAGGAGGTTAGTGCCTATATTTTCATCCACTCTCAGCTTGTCTTCATGTTGAGATGGCTTTTCTGCTAGCTTTCCCATTTCAATAACTGCTTCCACAGCTGAAATATACATAGGGAAAAATCACAGGTTTTTTATAGAAGCAATTGGAAGGTGGAAAATTCTACTGGTTTAATGAGGCTTTAGAAATAACTTATGAAAGGCTATAATTTTTTTTTTAATATGAAAAACCAAGACAAGAAAATCTGACTATACAAGCACTTCTCCACAATTATGCATTTCTTCCTAGAGAGGTGTCAAAAGGCTTTCCAAGCTACTAATCTAAGGAAACAAGGATGCCATACAAATGAAACTCTATCTCACATCCTTAATTTTGTTCTGCTAAATAACTGTTTGCCACCAAAGACAGAACACTTTCTCCAATACATTGTCTGGGCGTGATTCCAAGTTCCCACATCTTGGCTTATGCTAAGCGTGCTGCTGCTTTTATGTTCACACTGTGCTGTGGTTCCCGCTCTATATTATGTGAACAAATTATGCTGTCATTAAAAAGATGTAGAGAGAACAATTATTGGCACAGAACTCATCGGAAAATAAGCTCTGCATGTTACTCTGTATTCTAAGTAAGTATAGACTGTGTTTCTCAATTTTCATTACTTGAGCTAAGATTCTCGTTAAAATATGAAATGGCAGAACTCATTATAAAGAAGAAAGTGTCTACAGAGATATGTCATTCTGTAAGTCATCTCAGTAATTCATGTATTTTCTGGTAACTTCAAGCTTTACTTGTCCACAGAAATTAAGAGCAGCAATAATGGTTCTGTTAAGGTTCATTTAGCTCAGTATCCTTTTTTTATCTTGTACATGCATACAAAAGAATATTAGAAACAGTAAGTACACAGTGATTCTCACCCTGGGATGCTACTATAGCTTCTGCCCATGAGAAGATTAGAGACTTCCTAGCCAGAGGATCCATCCAGACAATATCAGATATGGCAATGGACTCCACATCTTACATACTGTGTGCAAAAAGCATCCCACTCTGACAGTTTAAATCTACAGCCTGACAGTTTCAATGCCTTTATAGACCCTTCTTCTAGCTACCCTCTATTGTGTCTTTCTCAAGATCAACAGTCCAAATCTGCTTAGTATTTTCCAATATATTCGGCACTTCTGCTCCTTGTAGTGGACCCTTTAGCTTTGAAGTTCTACCTTTATTAGTATCTTTCTCCATCACTGCAATCTTATAGACACTGAATTTAGTAAAGATGCTGTTTGGATCACACCTCTCTGCTTCTTTAACTGCCTCTTTAGCCTATTCACAGAAGAGATTAAAGGAAATCAGTACAATGACATCTTGAAATCAGTAATATAATTTGCAATAGAAAAGAGCTAAAAAGATACACAAAACATTAATGGTTATATTGTTGATATTTACATAATTACTCAAGAAGTTTGGTTTGGCAACATCCTCCCTGGAAAGAAAAGTGACAAGAGCAGAAGATGGCACCAAATGCTGACAATGACCAGACTGAGGAAAAAGCCAATTCCTCAAAATTAGAGCTACAGAGTCAGAAACCAAGAGAAGCCCTGAGAATGCTGAAAAATTAAACTCCCTTCTGTCACTTTGAACTGTGAAGTTTAACACCCCCAAACCAGAAGGCCTAGATAGGCAAAGCAGGTGCACTTCTCTGCAAAGGTGAGGGCTAACACACTGTTGTGGGAAGTTCTAGTGAGACATGTCAAACGTTTTTCCTGCCAGGGCTCATCTGTCTCGAAGAGAGGAGGACCTCTAATCTGAGAAGAAACCTGATATACTGAGGCATGGCCACACAACTTGTGGACTGTTTCCCCCATTAGAATGATAGGTGATACAAGAGGCCACCACAGCAGCTAAGATGATCAACAACATCTCTCTGCCGGATGATGCCATAGCAGCTAAGATGACAAACAAAATCTCTGCTGGATGATGCAAGATAGGCAAAGACAGTTCCCTCTCTCAAAGCAAAAGAGGTACAGTAACAAAGATGTAAATTAAGTCCCAATGACATAGCTACAAAAATAAAAGCAATGCAAATAAACAAACAAATAAATATGTATACATATATATTATATATACCTTGTCAACTTGTTTCAGATGAAGATAGCAAGAAGCCATGTTCCTCTGCAGCTTAGCCAAGTTCTGATCTATCTGCCCAGGTATGTAGAAGCTGACAGAATAATTGTACCAGTGAAGAGCTTCCGAATAGCTTTTTGCCTAGGAAATTAAAAAGAAAAAAACAAACCAAAAAAAACCCCCAACAAAAAATCCCAAATCCTTATTTGGGTAATTAAACTGCCTATGTTTTCCCAAATTTAAAAAAAAAAGTCATAGGAAATGAAAGATTTAGATAATCAAGTATATTCTAGTGTAACCTTTCCTCCAGAAGAGCGATCATTGGTCCCACAACACAGGTAATATTCATTAGGAGAACTGACACTTTACCTATTCCTACTCTTCCTTTATTCTTATGGCCATTATCAAAGACAGGACACTGGACTAGATGGGTCATTCATCTGACCCAGAAAGGACATTCTTATGACTAAATACAAACCAGAAATATTACTTCAAAAAACCTCTCTCTTCATGATACAAAGCAACCGAAACAGAGAGAAAAAGACAAAGTGTTTATCCCATTTAGACTGTGAACCCTGATGATACTATGCTGAAGCTGCTCCCCCCAACTATAGTTCCAATTTGGACGGAGAATTTATTTTAAAATGAGGAGGAAGGAACCTGTGTTATGAGCAAAATTCCTTCTTGACTACACAGGTGAGAGGTAATAAAATGGCATGTTTTTCTTTATATATTCAAGAAAACCAGTGTATGACAGAAATACAAGAGTAGAACATGAGCTCATCTTCTCCAAATACTGAAAGAATACGAAGGTATCTGGTTTTGAATAACTGAACTTACATATGCTCACAGTACAAATGTATATGAACTAAGATACAATGTAAGCATCCAAAGCTACTTTATATAGGCTAAAAAGAAAATCAATGTAAAAATTATAACACTTTGTGTTTCTTAAAGCAACAACTGACCATCAGAGAGTAGGAACTGTAAAATAGACAGCTCAATGTAAAGAATATTTTCAGTTTTTTGTACCCTTCCCAGGACAGAATCAGAATGATGGGCTGCACAGGTTCCTTGGCTGATCAGTTCTGGCCATAACTGTTCCCATGTACAAACCTTGAGATGAGGCTTACCTGAAACTTGATGTTGTAATGGAAAACAGCACCCAGCTGGATGAAAATAAAACCAGTGCCAACTAGAACAGTGATCTTAGTAACAGATTGCACTCTAACCAAAAACAGACACACCAAAGAGGTCAGAAAAAGCAGATCTTCACTTTCACTGATACAAATAACACTACTACTGTTTGGTCCCAAACCTCATAGTGTTTGGCAGCTCTGTCCCACAAGATGATGTGCAGCTGGTTCAAGGCTTCAGGCAACAGCTGTTTCCCAGTATAATGACCTGAAAAGATACTGCAAATCATCACTTTACAAGAACTTTAAGAAGCACACAGAGAAGCTCCTAAGAACTATCTGAGAAAGACTGTCCCATAGCCTACATCAAAAACCACTGGCACAGCAATAGTGTCAGCCTGGACCCAGTGTTTCATACCCTGCTTCTGAGAAAAAAAAAACCCAAACAAAAACCAACCAAACAAAACCCCCAAAAAGCCGTGGGTAAGAGAAGAAATATTTTCATGCTTGAACAATGTACATGTGGGTCTTGCACCTAGCTCGATGCTACGTAAAATATGGTCTGATTTCCAGCAGATCTAACAGTCAAAAAATACTATAGTGCTACAGATGCAACAGACCTGAAAAAGAAACTGTTACTCAGCTGCTCAAACAAGGATATGCAACCTGTTTTAATACTGACAAACAAAACCACATTGGGCTGGATGGACAAAGTATTAACATCACACAGAACTTCTGATAAATGTTTCTAATCCCACATGTATCAGTCACACACAGTCTACACTAAGAAGAAGGAATTATTCTAGCCAGTGAATTTAACCCTGCGCTTTATCATGACTCTCATTCGTTATGGAAGTTGAGAGTTGCCATGCAAAAAAAAAACATAAGGGAAAACAGATACAAATAGAAAGAAAGATGAGAATAAGCAAAAAAGTGAAAACCAGAATTCAAGACTTTAGCCAACTAAATCCGGCTTTCAGTAAACAGCAGCAAAAGATGGATACAGACCTATAATAATTTCTTCAACCTTTTGCTTAGCAAGCAGCTCCTTCTTATTCTGCAACAGGAACTCGATGTGGAGCAGGGTAAATTTTCCAAGGTCAGGTGAAGATTCAAATCGTTCAGGAACAGATTTCAGAAAATCAAAACCAACTGATTCCCTATTCATACAGAAGCATTTTTAAGAGGCTGCACAAGAAGAGCTGTTAATTTTCCATTCTAAAGAATAACATATCACACCGTACAGCATGCTTCTCATTAATACTACTGGCACACAATCACACTGACAGAGCAAGTCAAGGTATGAATTTACTGCAGTTCATCTATTCAGTAGTAACTTCCTATTAGCACATGCTTGTTTCACAGCATTCACAAGAGATTTTACTCCTCACAATGAAAGAGTAAGAATTTACTGCAAGATAGAAGCATATACATAGGTAATCATGATGGAGCATTCAACAGTGCTAAATTTCATGCCTCAATTTATTTTGCAGTAACTTGTTCATCCTTATACTGTTTTTCACAAGAATGATTCTAGGAGTCTAAGCTCTTTCATTCTGAAGGTTGGTTAGTTAATATGGAAGAAAGATTTCAGTCAGATAATTCCAGACTCACATATGTATTATTCCAGATATATATTAAAACTTCATAGGGAGAATCTTAATCATTCCAAAGTAAGGCTACAGCATTGCAAATTGCCACTCAACATTATTTCACACCCTGTTCTGCTGCTGCCACAATCTGTATCACCTTGCTATAGAAAAGACAGGCTCCCTCTTAAAACTGTTTATCTACCTCTGTGAGTTTTTATTTAAAATAAAGCATCACTGTATAATAGATGTTCTTTGCTTATAACAGAACACCTACAAAGCCCAAATACAGTGTTCACCCCACTTCGTGATGCTTTCATACCTTCCATGCTCCAGCAGCAGTTTGGCAGTATTCAAACAAAAGTCTAAAGACATCTCATGGTGCAGGAATTCTGCAACAGCTAGACAGGACACAAAGCAGTTGAGATTATTTAATCAACTTAGACACTTAACTCCTCAGTTTGCCATTTACCTCTTAAGGCTTCTTCGGGGGGCGGGGCGGGGGGGGGGGGGGGGAGGGCAGGACAGGACCAACCAAAACCAAAAAACCCCAATATAATAGTTCTAAAACAAAAGGAAGAATAAAACATGTCTACTGTGCTTCGACTTTCCTTTCATTATACAATTAATGTAGTACTACAGAAAGGTGACAGACTGATAGCCCTTGGAATTCTAGCCCTCTGTCTCTTTAAACAGGAACAGCATAGGCATTAGTAGCACAAACTTTTGCCTGAAGCTGCTTTCCATCAAAATGTCTCATCCTTATCCAGCAGAAACCACTTAAGACTGAGGCCAGTGCTCAGGCTGTGTGGTGGTATCACATTGCAATGGAAACTACTTAAGCCTAATGCCTTTAGCATTAGCTGTTGAGTTGACTGGTGCTGATAAGTAAGTACCAGTTTTAGACCACTCAGATAAAGTTTAAAAATTGCTAGACTGTGCTGGATGGTTAATAGCAAGATTTATACATTTGTAGCTTGGATGAGATCAGAGAAGGAACCCATAGGGACATAACTGTAACAGTTGTTAAAGGAAGCATTTCTAAGGCACCTGTGTACAAGTGCACAATACAAGATTTTAGTCAAATGCCTAAAACTTAGCAGGAACCTTCACTCAAAAGACAGAGAAGTTGCAGTGCATGGACACAATACTCTTTTCTGCCAGCCATACAAGAGAAGACAGACGCTCACTCATTAATAAACTTGCTTGAAAAACTGACTGGAGTCTTAATGCTACTAAATATAAGCAGAATGCGTTTTGATAGGGAACACTATGGCTTCACAATTCAAACTGCAGAACAGAGGCCAACTATTGCAATGGTAATTTTTTAATAACTGTCCACTTGAAAGCTGGCTGAAATTCCCCAGGAGCAATCTGAAGTGGAGTTTCCATTCCTGCTAGTCTGGTAGCATTCAAACCATTCAGCTCTCTGCAAGAAATTCCTCATCTCATCATACATTTATTTCTCAGAGCGTTCATTACGCATCTGATGCTTTACAACCATGAAAAGTACAAAGCCTCTCTTCCTTACGATTTCATTATTTATGGACATAAAATTTCTCCTGATACATTAGCCTTTCTATATTAAAGTCCCCCCAAAAACTTTCTTCTCTTCTCACGCCAACAGAAAAATCAGTTCTCTTCAAATTACAAGTTTGAGAAATAAGGAGAAAAGAGTTTATATGCCCTAGATAAACTAAATAAACTCTGGTAACACAGGTTTACACCACCACACTGATCAGCACTTGATGTCTCTTGGCCAAAATCTGCAAAATCACACACAGAGAATAGCAATGTTTCACAAGTCTCTCTTCTATGCTGACTGCCTAAGAGACAATCCACCTTCAGTCTTTTTGAGTAACCTTAGGCATATGTCTAAAATAAACCATACCTTTACATTGCTATATTTTCACTGTCTTCATTCTAACAGGCTTCAGAGTCTTCCCCCTTCCCTATTTCCAGCAAGTCTATTTAAATTCTCAACAAAAATAAAATCCTGCTTAATTCAAACTTACATTAGCACCTGGATAACTCCTCTGCGAACACTGACTACTGTCTCACATTCCAAAACCAAAACAACATTTAGCTAATGAAGATTCCTCTAAAACACACAAAAAAGGGATTTTTTTTTTTTTCTTTTCTATCTACAACTCAGGCCGTCTTCTTCGATATGGAGTAGTATGACCTTACTATGAAACCTACGCAGAGCTGTGATACCTGAGTTGATATCTTCATCTGATGCTCCGCTTTTAAGAAGAATTTTAACTTTCAAAAAAAACCCTGCTGGATGCAAATTCTCCTGCACAATGAAAAACAATACATTACTTGGACAGCTGTTTGTAGAATACAGGTCCTGTGAGAGTCTAGCACATTCATAACAGACAAATATCAGGAAATCATGTACACTCCACTGTATTCTTCAGTTCCATTTTAATGACTGAAGCAATAATATTTTCTTCTTAAATGCAATAATGGTAATATTTTCTTCTTAAATGCAATGTGCATCTTTATTATTTATTCTTATACTGCCAAAAGACCATGAGGACAATGAAAGCAAGAGATACACGATTCTTGTTTTGCTGTGGCCCATTTCGGATACTTTTAAATAGAAGCTGAACAATACTGAACAACAGAAACATTTCCTGCTTTTCTATGTGTGAATTGGCTGTATTACTCTAGAATTAATATGACCAGAATTCAAAGTAGGTTATAATAATATGAAATTTAGGAGAGAACAACAATGGGAGCAAATGGAAATAATGAAGACCGTATACTACAGCTCTCACTAAAACACTGCACATTTCAGACTCTAGAATGAAAATTTTCTGCTAGTTGTCCATACCCTCATACAATATCAAAACATACATTATCAAAAATGATGATAAAAAGACTTTCCACCTCAAAAGGTTTTGTGAAAGTCAATACAATAAAAACTGCAAAGGGCTTAGATACTGTAGTAGCATGTTATTTGAATGATTGAAATACATTGCCTTTTATCCTGATCTCACAAGCACATGCATCATCATCTGTCTGGAAGTTTTAACAGCATGCAGAAAATGGAATTTGAGCTTTCATTTAAAACAGGATTTTATACTTAAAACTTGTTTTGTATGAAACAGATAATGGAAATTTTAAAATGGTCAACCAAAGACAAATATACATTTTTCAAATTTAAGTTACACTAACTAACCTGAAAAGATAGAAGCACAAAATTAAAGTCTTTACATGGGAAACGGAATTTGTACAAGAGCAAGAGACCTCACTGTAGTGACTGCTTAGAGATATATGAACTTTCTTCAGGGTAGCTGGTATGTTTATACAGCTCTTTTTTCAGGTTCCAGAAGAAATACAGTCATGTTAGTAAAGTGCAATAGCTAAATTAACTGTTTGAAATAAGACTGATGTAGCATGGCTACACCGCTTTCAAAACTGAACTCTGTTTGGCACTTGCTCAAATATTTGTACAGATAATGAGATGAGGACTCAAAATGTAGTATGGACATATCCATTATAACCCAAAGCAAGACAAAAGGTCTGGTCCATAAAAAGCCAGCTGCTATAAATCTCAGGTGGACCACACTGTAGTTTATTCTGTTTGCAGTTTTCATGAATATGTGCCAGAGAAATTTTGGTCATATCATTATCAAAGGACCTCACTATTAACAGATATGAGGCAGCAAGACAGCTCTACATCTACATCTCTATAAAAAAGCTGGGAACACCAAAACGTACCTATGAGTATGAAAACCAAAGCAAAGAAAAAACACCTCTGTCTGATGTCAAGGATAACACACCAGTGATTAATGTGGTCCATATTATGATGTTAATAAATGCTTGAGTTTTGACTATTGCACACCATAAATACAGTAACATATTACTACCTGATTTGCCAAGCTTATAGCTTTCAATGCCTTGTCAAGATACAGATTGCAATCCCACTCAAAATAGGCTGTAGCTAACAATCGCAGCACTTTAGCCTGGAAAGAAAAACAAATGGGAAGTTTAAATGCCATCTGAAGAGCAGAAAAAAAAATAGCCACACATGAACATACATATGAATACAAAAGACTTAAAATTTAAGGTCATGAAAAATAAAAGCTCTTTGAGTCAAAAGAATGCCTGCCTGGTATCAGACATATAAAGTGATTGCTCAGTTCTGAAGCACATCCAGTCTTCAGCACTGCAATTTACACAGGACATTAGTCAACTGGAGTTCAGAGGAGAACAGAAGCGTAACAAGGAAAATCAGAGACCTGGAAAAAACAGAATGAAAGAAGAAACTGAAGGAACAGGAGGTACACACTTCACTGAGAGGAAAAAAAAAAAAAACCAACACAAAGACATACATGATAATGGCCTTCAAATATATAAATGATTTATATAAAAAGGAAGAGATTAAAATCTTCTCCATATCCACTGTGGGTAGTAAAGGGAGTAACAGCCTTATGAATGAGACAGATGAACATCTATCACAAATGACACAGATGTAACTGATGATGCCTTGAAAGAAGAGGGGGAAGGGAAGAAGACATGGCCTTTCAGGGTCTACTTCAGCCTTACTTTCTACAATTTGATTTCTGTGAAATAGTAGATTCAAATGTGATTTAAGGGCACCCATCAGTGACCGAACTCTCAGACTGACGCTCATAGCAACTGAACTTGCAACTCTGCCAAACTTCATAGCAGACAATACTAAAGAGGAGGCCAAAGAACCACTGCTCAGGTTTGGTACAGCAGAGGCAGAAGATACAGTGGAGTCAGGTTAACAAAATCCTCCTACTTGGAAACAGCAATTTCTCTATTTCTTACCTGCATTTCTTTGCCAACAGAATAATTCACGTCCATCTTCCCAATGTCGTAACTCTGGCTATCAATGGTAAGTGAAAGTTAGAATTAAATGGGATGACAGAGATAAATTCAGACAGTCTTCTGATACGCGCAACATTCCTATCCTTTCCCACTTCTTAACCAGTTAGAAACCACATAAATCACACAAACTAATCTCATTACTCACTCTTACTGGAGAACAAAAAATTTTGTTTTCTTTCTAAATCCTCACGTTAGAAATTGTACTCAATCACTTTCTTCAACCTGTTGCACCACCTTCTGTAATATCTTCTATTCAAACATTTCAGTAGGTTTTATCAGTTTTAACCATAGGGGTTCTGAAGGAGCAAGTGTTCTCATTCTCACCTGATATACAATATAGTCATACACAAAAGCTATACATGACCTGGTCTCAAGATCACAGCAAATCAATAGCAGAGACAGAAACATAACCTGGGAGTCATGATTCCCAATTCTTTTTCTAAAAGTTAAATGACAGCACAAAGGACCACCCAGGAGAAAACGCAGTGGTAATTCCACAAAACCAGATTCAATTGCAAATGCTATGAATGAAGAACTGTTAGAAAGAAAAACCAATAACTGGGCATTTGTTTCCTAATCTAATATATTCTCAGTACAGGGAAATCTTAACCCACTAGATGGAGCTAGATCTCTTTCTCCAGATAATCATTTGCACTTTGCAAAGGTTTATTTCCTCCTCAAATTTTGTCATCGGACTTGGTATTTAATTTTCCACAAGAATAAAATATAAAATAATCTCCAAAACACCAGCAGTAATTAATGCTAAGCATTTCTACAAATCCTCTTTGACAACATATGTGACCATAACTATTTTGAATTCGATATGTTGCCATTCATTTTCTTCTATGTAAAAGAAAAACAACAAGAAGAAACAAAAACAAATTTTCTCAGTTGAGGCTGTGGCCTTGACATGAGGATACTCTTCCCAATAGCCTATATTTTTTGTTCCTTAGCAGTACCACATTACTTATTTGGATCCTACCCAAACCATCTCTAATTATTCCTTTTTCACCTTGATGTTTGTGTCTTTCATCAGTCAAGGACTTGCTCTCTACGAAGCACCTCCTTTATGAGACATTCAAATATTGTCTAAAACAAATCCATTTAAAACCAGTCAGAAGAATTCATCTATTCTCTTCCAAAGTTTTCAAATCCTTTCACTATCATTTATGAATGGCACAAGAACTGGGAAAGGCCTCTTCATAAAAATAATCTCTTTGTAAGAAGTGTTAGGGAGAGAATTGACAAGCACCATGGAAAGACAACTTTAATTCTAATGACATGAAAATCAATGTGGAAAGAAGACATAAATGTTAGGCAACAGGGTAAGACAGTCATTAAGAATCTGCTCAGGTCATTTGGTTCAGCTAAAATCTTGTATTCTTACATTTTTAATTAAACCTCTACTTTCGCTTGCTCCCCAGTCTCCTTCACACATATTTTTACATCTCAAAAGCAGGATTTTATTTTTTTTGCCTTTGCACATTACCTGAGCCAGAAGGAGCTCTGTTCATACCTCTTCCATTCATAGGTTTCCACTCCAAAATTGTAACAGAGGATTGACAGGTAACAGGCCTGCAATAAAAGACTGCTGCTTCTGTAACGTTCTTGTAGAAACATCATTAGATCATTAGATCTACAGCACTCCAGTCTCAGGTTCTTTAAAATGCATTTTACTTTAAAGATACTTCTGACCTTATACAAGGGGATACTGAACACACTAAAATTAGTGTGAGAATAATGTTGAAAACACACTGATGTTTTAGTTGTTGCTAAGTAGCGCTTATCCTAAGTTAAGGACTTTTCAGTTTCCCATGCTCTGCCAGCAAGCAGGTGTACAAGAAGCTGGGATGGAGCATGGCCAGGACAGCTGACCCAAACTTGCCAATGAGATATTCCATACCATAGAACGTCATGCTCAGTATATAAACTGGAGGGAGCTGGCCAGGAGGGGCGGATCGCTGCTTGGGCATCGGTCAGCAGGTGGTAAGCAATTGCATTGTGCATCACTTGTCTTTTCTTGGGTCTAATTTCTCTCTTTTTGTTACATTTCTTTTCATTACAATTATTATTGTTGTTGTTGTTATATTTGTATTGTTATTGTTATTATTAATTTTTTTAATTTTTTTTTTTTTTTACTTTAGTTATTAAACTGTTCTTATCTCAACCCACGAGTTTTACTTTTTTCCCCGATTCTCCTCCCCATCCCACTGGGAGGGGGGAGGAGTGAGCGAACAGCTGTATGGTGCTTAGTTGCTGGCTGGGGTTAAAACCATGACAAAGAAAAAACCTGCTGTTTTCATGCAAAATTTTTAGTAAGAAAATCTCAAAGAAGCAACCAACCACAGAAGAGATACGCAGTTCAGAGCACTTTTCAAAATGTTATATGGTATACGTCATTCTTTAACATATAGAGAGGAAAGTAGATTTTCAAAGTTTGGAATGATAAAGAAGGGATGATTGCACTTACCTCTTTTGGCAATTTCATCAACATATCTTTGCAGCGCTGCACGCACATCACCGCTTTCTGAAAATCCCCTTGAGCAACTGCCTAAGAAAGCAGTAAAGCATGCCAACAAACTGTTAGTGAGCAACTTGTCGTTAAAATCCATTGAAAGACTGATTCTCTAAAATAGGACTTGGATTTTTCACATTCAGTAAAGCTAGGTTTGGGATTAGATATCTGTCCTTACAGTGCTACAGTAATTCTGTATATTTCTACATATTGCCAGATGATAAAGACATCCAGAAAAACACTGCAGTCCTTAGGTAGTGTGAAAAGGCCAGATGCATGGGACAAGTTCATTCAGATGTTAAGATGATACAATAGTTCAGCAACTCTTAAACCACCTCTCCAATAATTTAAGGTCCTCTTTTGTCTCCATGATCAAATTAAAAATTTTGGCCACTGCTTTGGCCTGTTTAGGGAAGCTCTTGAGAATTCTGGAGATAGTACTCTCCTTCTAGTTACTGAGGTCAGTGGTGTTATCAACAAATGCAGGCAACTACATTTTCTCATATTTACACTCATATGTCTGTAATACTCTATGGCATTGATAAAGTACTCAGAAACTTCAGTCAGGCACAATGCCTCACAAAACTTAGAATTTCTAAATTACTTACCTCGAATTACTGTAATTTGTGTTGTTGACCCCCTAGAAAACCTTTAGCACTTTTTCAGACTTTTCTCATATTGCACTAGGCTTTTTTTTTTTTTAATAATTATCACCATGATTCTTATAAGCCTCATTGTATGATGCCAGAGGGTGAGACTTCAAAGAAAACATCAAATGTCATGGAACTCACTATTTCCAGATCTTATAATTTTATACTGATTCTCCCATTGTTTAAAGGCTTTATATGTGGAAAGCAGCATGTATGAGGTCATGGAAGAGAGGGTATCCATGTATAGAAAGATCTCTGTCTGATGGCATGTAATATTAACAGCTTTGATGATGTTCATAAGTTTGCAGAGTCATGAAAGTTTTAAGTTACTGTGTTGGGTTTGTGTAGCGAGGGAGGGGCTACAGGGGTGGCTCCTGTGAGAAGCTGCTAGAAGCTTCCCTGGCTCCAACCCCCACCCGCCTCTGGCCAAGGCCGAGCCCATCAGCAACGGTGGTAGCGCCTCTGTGATAGCATATTTAAGAAGGGGAAGAAAAACTCCTGCCGGGGTGTGCGGGTAAGATGGAGGAGGAGGAAGAAGGCGGAGAAGAAGAAGAAGAAGAAGAGGAGGAAGAGGAAGAGGAAGAGCAGCAGCAGTGGCAGCTGCTACAGTAAAGAGAGCAGGAGAGGAAGAAGAAGATGGCAGAAGAGGAGGAGCTCCAGTGAGGAGCGGGATGTGAGAGAAAGAACCATGCAGACACCGAGGTCAGTGAAGATGGAGGAGGGAGGAGGTGCGCCGGAGCAGAGATCCCCTGCAGCCCGTGATGAGATGGCAGGCTGTCCCCCTGCAGCCCATGGAGGTTAACGGCAGAGCAGAGATTCCCCTGCAGCCCGGGAGGACCCCACGGTGGAGCAGGTGGCTGGGCCCGGAAAAGGCCGCGACTCCATGGGAAAGCCCACGCTGGAGCAGTTTACGGAGGACTGCAGTGTGTGGAAAAGGACTTGAGTTGGAGAAACTCGTGGAGGGCTGACCCCCGTGAGAGGGACCCCGCACTGGAGCAGGGGAGGAGTGTGAGGAGCTCTCCCCCTGTGGAAGGAGCAGCAGAGACAATGTGTGATGAACTGACCGCAACCCCCATTCCCGCCCCCCTGTGCCGCTGGAGGGGAGGAGGTAGAGGAATGGGAGCAAAGCTGAGCCCGGGAAGAAGGGAGGGGCGGGGGGAAGGTGTGTTTCTAAGACATGGTTCTATTTCTCATCATTCTACTCTGATTTGGTTGTTAACAAATGAAATTGGTTTATTTTTCCCCCAAATCGAGTCTGTTTTGCCTGTGACCATAAGCGGTGAGTGATCCCTCCCTGTCCTTGTCTCGAGCTTTTTTGCTGCATTTTCTCCTCCCCATCCCGCCGGGGGGGAGGAGTGAGCGAGCGGCTGCGTGGTGCTTTGTTGCTGGCTGGGCTTAAACCATGACAGTTCCAGAAGACTTTGAACATGTGGCTTGTAATATCTACTTGTTAGATACGAACCTTGGCTATCTGCAGCCATGATGAATACTACCTTCATATGCTTTCAATCAGCCTGGCTGCAAATACTAGCACAGTATGATGAGCATTCCAAAGTGACTAGTGTTACTGTGTACATGTTACACAAATGCAGTTTCGGGGACCCAGGCTCTACACCAGTCCTATCCCCCTTCTTCAGTCAAGCACAGGACACCTTTGGAACTGACACATTTATGATTCAGCAAGGCAGCTGTTTGTTTTATAAACAGCCATTCTAGCCAAATCATAGAGCAACAAATCTGAACTAGAAGATATAAACACCACAGCAGAAATGACTGCGATAAATTAGGCAAATTAAAAATAATTAAATAATTGCAATACTGAATGTAAACACAAGACGTGCTATCTTACATCTAAGTGAAGGAAATATATCCCTCAGCAAGTCTTCAATGCCAAGTATTCATACATCTAATAACTGGGTCAGAGTTTCCCTTTATACCCCTAGTGACTTATAAGGAAAACTGGGAAGAACACATACTGATTCAGCCTGATAAGAGAGTACTTTGAAGAGGTTCTTCTCCACATCAGCTTTGTGCACAGAAGTATCTGCTTCACCATCGCTCCCCTTAAGTAACTTTGCATACAGTTTTTCTATACTCTGGAAAACAAAGCATAGGCATCACCCGTGGAACTTAGAAATAGGTGCGTTTATAAGAAATTAGAAGTGGAAAAGAACTTACACTCATGGCAATCTCTAGAAATTCGTCAGCAAGATCAGCTTTTCCAATATCTATCCATCCTTTCCCAGTTTTCATAGACATCTGAATATGATAAGTGCTTTGTGAAAATATAGTCACTTTCAAGAAAGGCAATGTTAGATCTCATCTCATTGATACACATATCTAATGTAGGAGAGAGGTATTTCAGCTCTTCAATTTCTGACAAGAACCTCTCACATTTGAATGAAGTCCTTAATGCTTAGATGCAGCATAAGACTTATGGTGCCCTACTAGACAATATTATAAGATACTGAAATAAATAAGTGTGCTGCTTATATAACATTTTACCATATGACAAAGATGTGATGCTAACTGCACTGTCCAGAAATTCCTAACTGCACTGGCTCAACAAGGTATCCCTGTGATAATATAAGTCCTTCTTCAGCGTGTATATTCCCCAGAACTACAGGTATTTTTCACTCCCTTTCCAAAGCAACCGTAATAGGGTTTGAAGGTTTCCCTTGGTGATCAGCTGTACGTCATTGCTCACCCACCATTAGCCTTACCAAAATCTGTCTTCGAATAGTTCCCTCCGGAGGATCACTGCCTTCACAAAGGCACACCAGTCTGCAAGCAACAAACCGTACTGCAAGAAAACAGTGCAGACATTCATAAGTTCCATTTTCTCTTTTTTTTGTGTTTGTTTTTTTTTTTTTTAAGAAAGTCAGCCCCTGCCATATCTGAAAGACTGCTTGCCATTTTAAATTACAAGAGAGAAAAATTTGAAAGCTTCAGGAGTCAAAGCAGTCTGAATTTTAGCCAAGCTGCTTAAAACTGCTTTTTAGGCAGTAAGAAAAAAAAAAAAGATACTCTCATCAAAATACCTATTAAACACTTTAGAGAGAGTTTAAGTTAAATACATGGTATTCAAAGACTTAATTACATTGCAGGTGCTTACAGTAACATACATGTCTTGAGAGCCTCAAAATAGCCTTCAGCAAAATAGGGAAATGAAGTTTAATTTTACATTTTCAAAGTAAAAAGCAAAAATATTTTCAGGCCTTCCTTATACATCAGGGATGGAAAAGACACCACTTAATGTATTTAAAATAGCCTCTCCCTGGCCCTTCAGCTGTGATACAAGCTGAGAACATTATGCTCCACAATTACTACTTATTTTGTGTAAACTCACCCTTTTCCCTTTACCTGACATAATTTATATGATGCAGATTATACATAATTTTGACTACAATCCCTCAAGACAAAAATGTAGGCCAGATAATGTAATCCTGCAGAACCACATAAAGAACAAGTTGAGGGAAAAGACCAAAAGCTCACTTCTGCTTTCCCCCAGCCCTGCTCCTAGCTCCAAGCAAACCCATCAGCTACGTACCTGGCTAAAGCAGGGAAGGAAAAAGAGGATTTAGAGTTCTTCTGTATGTAAACATTGATGAGAGAGTTACATTAAAGAAACAATCTCACTTGATATAAATTAAGTGGCCAACAGTCTAAAATTTACATCTATGTTATTTCCATACATTTTTAGATTAAAACCATAGCATTATAAAGCAAATTACAGCTTCCTTTGGTCACATCACCTCTTTACTGATGCTCTGGCATGGAAAGGAGGAGTGATAAGAATGCCTACACTGATTCTGTGTCACAAGGAGATCACTATTACACCAGGATGCTCCTTCCTGAACTGTTTATACAAGCCCAGCTGTATACTTTCCTGTGTCTACACCCTATCTGCAAAGATCCAAACAAATCTACAGCACTACATATATGCCTGTCAGCAGAGAGTTTTTCCTTTTTGTGCTACAGCACACAAAATACATTTAGGAAGGTATTAGAACACATACGTACGTTTAGCTCTTTGCTCATCATTGACAACAGAACCCGTATGTTTGGTCACAGCCCAGTTCCACAGGCTTATTGCACCCTCTTCAACCTGAGTAGGAGAATTCCATTAGATTTAATTTTGTCCTGGATTTGGGTCACATTGAAATTTACTACTGGAAAAGGAACCATCTTTCATGTGTATCACAGTAATGACCCGTCCACATATTTGTGCAACTTCCTTTTATGTTGGAGTCAAAGGTGTGAGTTTTCCATTAAACTGTTACATGATCCCACAGGGAGATCTGGAATAGTGACCTGAAAACGGGCATGCTGAATGGACCACATAGCATTTCTTCAGCTAAAAGTATGGATCATTCTTTTCTATAGATCCATCATTTCAGAAGAATTATAAGCAGCTGGCAAGAAGAACATACTCTTTTCATAAGTATATTTCATAAGATATATTCAGTCTTATAAAAGACTATTTCACATCTTCTAAAAACATGAGAGCACTTCTAAGATGAAGCAAGGTAAGAAAGAACATGACTGTGCAAATCCAAGGCTGACACGACCTGAAACTAAAAAGAACTAATTAATCATATGACCGATAGCACATGTCACATCATCCATCAGTGCCTTCAGCTCCAATTTGAAATTATGCACAATAGCGAATTCTGTAAGTGAAGTGGTGGACTTCAGAAACATTCAAATATGTTCCTAAACAAAGCCCATTAATCTGTCATATTACTGAAATGTCCTAACCTATGTTTCTATCAAGTCCTTTTCCAAACTTAGCAAAACATGACCTCACTTACCCTATCCATCTGAGATGAAGTTTTCTCACAAACACTCATAGATACAAAATTTGTGCAATAGCACATCACCATGTCCAAAATACAACTGATTCACTGGCCTCGGGGATTGGAAAAGAGCTGTAAGAATTGTATCAGGTTTGAAAACATATCTATAGTAAGGCTTCACCTCTTTTGCCTATCAAAAAGAAAACTAAGTAGTTTAATTATTTTAAATACCTACATCGGGAAACTTCTGATATTAGCACACAAAGAACAAAGGCTACTGACTATATACTCTTGTTAAAAAGATGATGCAGTCCTACATAAAGGCAGTAAGTTCTTTTAACAATGCACCTTGAAGGGTTGAACTTTCCATCACTTCAAATCCTAGTTTCCATGGCAGATCTTGCCTACAAATACGCTCTTGCCTAACTAGGAGATATTTTATGGCCCCTTTTATTGAAGAGATCAGATTACAAATTAATGATTTCTTCTTTCTTTAAAAATAATGTAACCCAACCGATTCAAGAAGAACTGAAGGATACCAGTTTTATGCTCCTGTATTTCTTTACATTCCACACTAAGCATACTTTCTGTTGTGACACTTGCTAACCTATCTTGCTCCTTGTCACAAATTTAGGACTTTGAAAATCAGTCTTCCTTAGATGATAATCGCTATGAGTTAAACCTCTCTTTATAATTTTGGAGGAAAGGTTGGACAATTATCTCAGCTGGTCTTGTTTTTATTTCAGATTCATGTATTACTCAGACTTTTTTTTGAAAAAGGCCTTTTAAAGTAGATGTTTACTACTTTATAAGTACTCCTCTAGAAGAAAAAATACACTGAAGGAAAAAAAAAAGAAAAACATTATAAACGACAACCTAATTCACTTTTATAATGTATGAAAATGAGTACTTCCCAGTCTAGTATTATGTACTGGGTTTACCAGGCAGTTAAAACATGCTTGCTTGTTTTCTTGTTCCTCAAGTATCTGCTATCATTATCAGAATCCACGTACAGGATGAGAAGGACCTCTCCTCTGACCCAGTACCAAACTCTTAATGCATCAGCACCCTCTGCTTGCATTTTTACTTGAAATTACAATTAGATACTACTAGAAAATTGAAATAATAAGAACCTTAACATCACTAAGATACCAGTAACATTTCCAATTATGATGCACACTTTTATATTTAGGATCAACATTTTGCATGGACTTTTTAAATGTAACATTTTCCACTTTATTTTGGACTTCCACACTATTGAGTTAAAAGATGAAAAAATAAACCGTTTTGTTTACATTCCAATAGCGCTAAACGCTTATCTTCACTGCAAAAGATGACAAGCAAGAGCACGTGCTCGCAGAGCTGCAGGAACTGCAGCCACCAACCTGGGCGAGCGCTGCTGTGTGGTGTGAAGCCCATGAAACCCCCATTTCTTTAGGTGGGCTGGAGAGGGGCACCGGGCCGGGAGGCCGGGGCTCTACCTCAGCCGCGCTCCCATCCTCCTCAGAGATGCTCCCCGCTGCCTGGAAGAGCTCCTCGGTGAGGGCGGCGATGCGGGACGGGGCCTCCTCCCTCAGCAGCTCCCGTACCAGCCCTGTGAGACAGGACAAGAGGGGGGCATGAGACACAGCCCAACAATAGGCGGCGGCTCCCAGGCGCTTATCAGGAAGAGAGCCCTCGCCGCACAGCAAGCAGTACCTTCCACCGCCGCCAGCCGCGCTCCCGCCATAGCCGCAGGCACCCACAACACCACCCGCGCACTGTGAGGAGACCCGAGGGGAGGGAAAGCCGCCGCCGCGCATGCGCGCCACTCGCCCCGCGCGGCGACCGCCGCGGAGCATGCCGGGCCCGGCACCGCGGCCGCCCCGAACCCAGCGCTCCCGGTAGCTCCGCGCGCCGATTGGCTGTCCGGCGCTACCGCCCCGCCTCCCCGCCCCGAGCGACAGGCACCGGGGCCAATCGGACGGCGCGGCGGACCGTCTCCCCCGCTTGCCGTCCGGTGGGCGCCGCGGCGGTTCTGGAAGAATCCCGGGAGCAGGGCCCGGCCGGGCGCAGGCGAGATGTCGGGGCTGCTCCACACCACGCTGAGCGGGCTCAACAGCGACTCCTACTGCGAGATCAGCCAGTACCGGGACCAGCACTTCCGGGTGCGCCCGGCGGCCGGGCCTGAGCCGCGGGGGTGGGGGCGGCGGGGCCCGAGGCGGTGGGGCCCGGCCAGGGCGAGGGGGTGGAGCAGCACCTGAGGGGGAGGGCTGTTGCCGGGGCAAGGCCGTGCGAGGAGTCGGCGAGCGGGAGGGCACCGCATCTCCGGGGCGGCGGGAGGTGCCCGCCGGGGCCTGGCGTCGGGAGCGGGGCGGCAGGCGTGCTCACCCCGCTGCGTGCTCCCCTTTGCCCTCAGGGTAGCAGGCAGCTGCAGGAGAAATCCCTGAAAATTTCCTCTACGCTGTATGTTGGCAACTTGTCCTTCTACACCACCGAGGAGCAGATCCAGGAGCTCTTCTCCAAGTGCGGAGATGTCAAGAGGATTGTCATGGGGCTGGACAAGATCAAGAAAACCCCCTGTGGTTTCTGTTTCGTTGAGTATCCTTTCTAGTTCCCTGCTACTGTCAGCCTGTGTGTGGTTGCCACCTTTAGTTCCTCTCTGCACAGCCAGCTTAGCTGTACTGCTGTGCAAAACCTGAAAAGGAGTGATATTCAAGTGCTTTCTACCAGGTGCTTCCCTTCCAACATTGCTACTTCCCCACCACCACCTTAATTGAGAGACTGTACAGCGGTGCTGTAGGTGAAAAGTGCTACCGCTGCTGTACTTTCTGGAGGTGGCAGAGAGCTCCTTTAATTTGTTAATTTCTTTAATGATTTTAGGGCCAAAATGAGAACTGTTACAGTCATCAGTCTGAGCTCTTGCGTGGCCAGAGCACATGTTCACTTTCTCACCTTAACTTTACACCTGAATGAAGTAGCAGAATAAGCCATGGCGGTATTCCCAAGCACAGGGTACACGCTTGTACAAGTTGTACCGTGAGCTGTCTTTGCAAAGCTCTCCTGTGAAGCCTGCCCCTCTTGTTCAAATTCAGTCAAGTTGCACGTAGTATAAAAAGGCGTATTACAGATTTCTTGCCTTTAGCAGGGCTTTAACATGTTTGTTTCATCTACTTGTGAAATAAGTGATCCAAAGCTACTTCTTGTCTGTGCAGGTACTAACATTAAAGTTCAGAATCCGTTCTGAGTGGGAGCTGGTTTTAGCTTGGATTTATAAGCGCAGTTTTTGATCCCACAGAGAAAAGTCTGGAAGGCAGGGTTTTTCTGCCTATCAAATACAATAGTTCTCTTCTATATTTTCCCTGTACCCAACAAAATAGCATGCTTAGTTCTCCTTATAGTATGCTTCAGATACTACACAAGAGCAGATGCTGAACACGCAATGCGATTTATCAACGGCACACGACTAGATGACCGAATCATTCGAACTGACTGGGATGCAGGGTTTAAGGAGGGGCGACAGTATGGAAGAGGAAAGACTGGAGGACAGGTAAAGACAATACCAGTTCATACCTTGAATTTGATCCACCTAAGACTGTCTACCGCTTTGCTAGTTTTGTCTCATGCAGAACAATGTCTACACATCTGTAAAGACCTGATAATGAACTTTAGCCACTCCCAGGTTGTTTTGGTAACTGATGCCTGGTGTTAAAAGCTAGAAATAGAACTTAAGGCCATTTCTGTCTAGGACTCCAAACTTCCTGCAATGCAAGCAGAATGTTCCCTAATCCAAGCTAATACTCTTAAAATGATGCAGAATTTGAATGGAGGGGGACAGCGTAGCTGCTAGGCCAATCTCATAACGCAGCAGTTTGCCCCAGTGCAAAGCTGAGGTTCCTTTGGAGATTTCCAGGATGGAGGGGCGAAAATGTTCTGGAGGCCAAGCCTGGCAATTCAGAGAGCTGGACTGCAAAGCTGAATGAAAATATTTTGGGGTCGTCTTTGCTTCTTGTCTAAAAAGACCTCAGCCATCAAATATATCCTCATTTGTCATTTTCACCACCATTACTACCTTTTTGGTGGATTATTTGAAGAGATTTCAAACGAGTCAAAGTGCTTCTAACCTGAACTTCAGTTCCCCACCAACTGAGCAAGGAGGGGATGATGATTCTGAAGTCTAGCAGGAGACAGGCAGTGCAGGGTACTAATATCTGTGTTACTGCTGTGCCCCAGGTGCGAGATGAGTACCGGACAGACTACGATGTGGGAAGAGGTGGCTTTGGCAAGATCATTCAGATGCAGAAGGCAAATCATCAGCCTGCGATCTATTAATTGCCTTGTGGGTCCTAGCTCATAGAGGGCTCTGTCCTTCCAGAGCTAGCCCTGTTCTCGCATTTTGGATTGGGGTAGGGAGTGAGATCCAAGTTCCAGCAAAAGGTGACCCTCCTTAGACTGTGGATATACATGTATTCATTCCCCCTTCCTTCTGGGCTAGAGAGGATGTTCTGTGCTGATACAGGGCAACAAGGGGGAAAAAAAATGGACAGCTCTGCAGGATTCTGGGTAAGAAGAAATGCAGCATGTCACACACACCTTGTGCTATGACATACTCTTCACGTTGCAGCTAAGCAGGTGGCTTCCTCCAAGCTGTGACTGCAGCCATGGTTGCTCTCAAATGGAACTTCTTAAAAGCTTACCACCATCGGAGCCCTCCAGATGCCTGGGCACCTTGCGGGGATGCACAAGAGATTCAGGTTTCTAATTTACAACCTCATCTGCTTACAAAGCAGTATCACTGTTTGGATGAGAGAAGTGGAACAAGGACTTACCATCCACTTGGAGGTGCTTGTCTGCACGTCTAGCCCTTGGGTTGGTCAGGACCTGCAGAGCATTTCTCTTTATGATGCCCCCAGTGCTGCCTGGCTTTTCAGATCCTCACTGTTCGGTGTGATTTTGTTAAAAGTTTCTTTTAATTTTTTAAATAAACAAACCGTTGTATTGGGTCTGGCTGAGATGGAGTTAATTTTCCCCCTAGCAGCCCTCATAGTGCTGTGCTTTGTATTGGTAGCTAGAAAGGTGTTGGTAACACACCAGTGTTTTGGTTATCGCTGAGCAGTGCTCCCAGAGCATCAAGGCTGTCTCTCCGTTTCCTCGCCTCACCCAGGAGGCTGGGGGTGGACAACATCTTGGGAGGGGGCAGAGCCAGGACAGCTGCCCGAAACTGACCAAAGGGATATTCCATACCATATGACATCTGCTCAGCAATAAAAGCTAAGGGCAGGGGGGGATGGGACACAACATTCGTTATTACAACGTTTGTCTTCTGGAGCAACTGCTGTGCCTACTGAAGCCCTACTTCCCAGGAAGTGTCCAGACATCACCTGCTGAAGGGAAATAGAGAATAAATCTTTTGTTTTCCTTTGCTTCCGCGCACAGCCTTGCTTTTGCTTTATTAAACTGCCTTTATCTTGACCCACGAGTTCTTTTCCATCTTATTTCCTCCCCCCCGTCCTGCTGAGGAGGGGAGTGATAGAGCGGCTTGGTGGGCACCTGGCATCCAGCCAAGGTCAAACCCACTACAACAGTGAGTCCTGTACCTGTTGCAGTTTGTGCATCAAAACCACTCGCTCTATGACACGAACTGGGGGGGAACATCTGTTGGTGTCTTAAATCTGCTGTCACTTGCAAACACAAAGATGGACACTAAAAGGGGGCACGAGTCTCGCTGTGTTTCTCTTGGCTTCCATCTTGGTGCTGGCTTTTCCTCCTCTTCTATTTTGCAATAGCTGATGGCTGATGTCAGAAGGAAGTTGCTTATAAAGTGTACGGCTGCTCTGAATAAGACAAGTCCTTATGTTTCACATCAGCAGGTTCTAGGAGAACTTTCCCTATCCTGTTACCTGTTCCACAATCGGAGGAGTGTATAAAGCAAAACAAAGGCCCAGTGTGCACTTCAGAGAGGAAGGAACCAGGAACTGCCTTCCCTGTGTTTATGACAGGCTTTCTTCCCATTTTAAGAAGAGCATGCCTGACACTCTCTAACCTGTTCCTAAGGTCCAAACAAGGGACCAGAGGAGATGAAAACCCTTTCTGATCTGTCCCCAAGAACCTCTCAGCTAGGGCAAGTAATTCCATTGAACAAGTTAAATTCTGTCTGTAAATTGGGTTTGTATTATGTAAATAATAGCAGCTGCTCCCTGCCCAGTAATGTGTAATCATGATTTTTCATGCATTATCTCATCCAAGATAATAGGAACTGTTGCACACCCATCTGCAGACCAGGCATACAATTTAAATTAAGTTTAACACTCACATTACCCCAAAGTCTTGATAACTGGGTGGGAGGGGGTGTTACATTTAGTTTGTTGGAATGTTTACTACCTGTTTGTTTTGCAAGTCAGGTTGCTGCGCCCGTACAGCTGTCACAGGTCTTGAAGGAACTGCATGTTTAGTCTTCAGCAGGTTTAAGCAATGACAGCACTGAGAAAGCTGCAATGCGGGCTGCTTCTGAGATGCAGTGATAAGGAGCAGGACATTGACTTAAGAGCAAAAAATACAAGCAGTCATCTGTCCAGCCTGGCAAAGCAGCATCAGCGTGAGGTCCCTTGTAGAGAATACGAGTTACAGAGGGAATAATTGCCTGGGCAAACACAGCAGGGAAACGGGAAAACTTAAGGAAGATGGGGAGAGGTATCAGGCATGAAACTCTAGGATTAGCAAAGGAATCTTTTGTGTATGAGGTAGGGAAACATAAGGCAAGCTTTCAGTTTGCTGCTGGAAGAGCCTGGTATGGCCTGTTGGACACATCAGTCCTATGTATGTGACAGAACATGCAGAACTCTATTCAGTCAGGTGCCTGGGCTGCTTTATGACTGCAGAAGGCATCAGTCCCTATTTTTGCAAGATACTGTGATTTCAACTCCACACAGATCTCCCTGTCCTGCTCACTTCGGTCTGGAGCAATAGTGTCTCCTTCAGCAAGTCCCAAACCAGGGCTAGTGATCTATGCACCATTCCTCTTTCAACATAACCCTTGCAAAGAGATTTGTGCTGACTTTTATTCAAATACATGTATTTGCCTAAAAGAATCCACCTCAAATACTACAGCTGCAGTAAATGTCAGGATCCCTTCCTTCTACAGCAATCCCAGACAGAACCAAAGAGAGATGAGAAAGTTTACAAGTCAGTAAGTCCTCCCAACTCTCGGCTCGTGCTGCCACATGTAGGTACCCACGTGGCACCATGCTGCATCAGTCAGAAGAGGTGTCCTTGCCAAGAGTGTTCCCAAGCACGGGGGCTGCCAGGGTCCTGGAGCAGCCCCTCCTGCCCTGGCCGGGCTCCTGGCCATAGCATGCTCTGTGCCCAGAAGACTCAGGCTCCAGGGCTGCCTTTCAGACACCTTTCATCAGTACACAAAGGTCCTTTTAGGAGAAAAAACCCTTTGTTCTCATATTGCTGGGGCAGCGCCAAGCTTGGCAGTGCAGCCAACAGACTGAGAGACCTGATGAGACCCCAGAGAAACCGGGTACAGCTTAGCAGCAAGCATGTGGCTGCCTCTCCAAGTCATGAGCAGGTAACGTGCTGGAAGCAGAGGCCAACAGCTGAGCTCTTTCTGTAAAGAACCCCGATGCTGAGTTCATGCCAGCACCAACCAAAGGAGCTTAAACCACCCTTCAGGCTTCCTGGGGAATCAGGACTTGGACTCCAGTGAGTTTCTGCTGGATCCCTTGTGATCTGTGGAGACCCTCTTCCTCCACGATACAGAACAGTTTGGAGCAGTTTTGCCAGGAAACGCTGCTCCTCCTCAGGCTCCTTGGCCGCACTCTCACTCAGGAACACCACACTCAAAGCCATCTGCACTGGGGAGGGGAAGAGGCAGGCTGTGGTTCTCATTCAGTGTGACAGCTTTTAGAGTCCCCTTTGATCCAGTAACAAATCTGAGCAAACTTTAGAGTGGTCAGGCGAACGGCAACACTATAGTTGTGGTGCTCCCCAGCCACTTCCAGCCACTGGTGCCCTGAGAAGACCCTGATCACTTTCCTCGCCCATTTGTGTCATACAGGATCCCACACTTTGCCATACACCCCAGAGCCGGATGCACCAGGCCTGGCATTGCAGTGCTGGTAGACGAGGTGGACCATCTTGTCTTCCACCCCACAGAAACGGCAGACTAGGTCGCCCGGCCTGTCACTGTCAAACCCCAAGAAATGACTCCTCCTCCCAGCCATCTCCTCCGCTGCCGGAGCTGCCATCAGCTTCATGTGCGGGCACCTGTGTGGCTGCGCAGCTCCAAAAGGGCGTAGTCGTAGTCCATGCTGACAGTGTCCCCGTCCCTGTCCCGTTGCCAGCACTCTGCGCCAGCATCAGGAAACCCACCTTGATCTTCTTGGCCCCCTTCACACAGTCTTCGCTGTCATGAATGCAGTGGGCAGCGGTGAGGACGTGCTGCTCGGACACCAGCATGCCCGTGCAGCCTGTGGAGATCTTGACAGTCGCAGAGAAGGGGTAGTTCATCAGGAAGTGGTTCCCGCTGATGGAAAACCGCCTGTCTGCACCATAAATCTGCCACTTGCGTCGCACACGCTGCCTCTGCCATCTCCTCTCTGCACCACTTGCTCAGGGGCCCATTTCCACTGTGGTGAGGATGCAGGTGCCATTAAGATACACTGTCTCGTAAGAGAGGTACTCCTGGAAGTCCTGAGGGACCAGGGCGACCTCCCACCAGGTGCAGGCGTCGTCGCAGCATGTTGTCAGCTCTGGGATGGGCTGTGACAAGAACTGCCCTTTGGTTAGTTGCAGTGTGGATTGGGGAATAAGAGCGGGAACCGGGTCACCAGCTGCAGCACTGGGAAGAAAGGAGAGCAAGAGAAGAGCAACCACCTGGCAGCAAGTCATCGTGCCAGACCTGCAAAGGCAAAGCAGGGAGAGCATTAAGCCTGCATGATTAAAGAGCCGGCCACCTGCCGCGGCTCGGGGCCGGGAGGTTTATCAGATGCACGCAGCCCCATGCCAGCTACTGGGTCATGCATGCTTAAGCTGTTACCACAGAAAGCAGAAGGGTTGGGACCTGCCTGGAGCCGGGTGAGTAAGGAGTGATAGGAATCTCACCCAGCACTGGCTTTGATCTTCTGGAGCTCTTCTGGACCGTGAGGCCCTGCAGCGCAACCCAGCGCCGCTGCAGAAATATCACGAGCTGAGGAGTTTGCTCTGTCGTGCCAGTAACCCTGTCTGCACCGGGGTGGATTCCCTGGCTCCCAGGGCTTCGCACCCCACTGATGGCTGCGTCCCACCCAGCAGCCACTGCAGCTCTGCTCCACCAGTTGGTCACCTGTGCGGAGGAGGATCTGAGGGTACCTGCTCACTGGTCCTACAGGGAAGAAGGCGGCACATTAACTCCTCAGGGTTCAAGTATTTGGTGTCACAGAGCAGTGCGGACCAGCCAGCCTATTTTAACTCCCAAATGGATCATTGTACCCAATTTAAAATTTAATCTGCTGCTACATCTCCACGTGCCAGGGCCAGCCCTGTTCTGGCAGGGGAGCAGTGCGGGGGGCAGGCTCTGCAGTGCCAGCTCTCCCTCCAATGGCTCAGCGGCACAGCCCTCAGTCTCCATCCTGCCCTGAGCCTGCGTACCCACACGGACTCCTCTCGGCAGCCCCTCCGAAGGCTCTTCCTCAGCAAGCAGCTAGTGTGCGGAGAGAGCTGCTCCGACGCCTCCGCTGGGAAAGCCCTGTGTCCCCCCAAAGGCAGCCTGGGTCTGCACTGCACACGTGGCAGTGCGTGCGGTTATGAAAGCCGCAGGGGATGGGGTGGAGCCAGGCAGGGAGGGAGGCTGAGCGCCACCAGCTCTCTGCACCCCTGCACCCTGACCCACCAGTGCTGCATCCCTGGCATGGCCCATGGCCAGAGCATGTCGCCGTCAGCTGGTGGCCACAGCCAGGCCTCCGCTGCAATGCTGCCCCAACTGCCTGCCCCCTCAGCATTGCTTGGGCCAAACGCAGCTGGAGCCAACAACCCTCGAGCTCCCCTTTAAATCCAGGGGGGACGGCAACAGGGAGATCACAAACCAAGCCCTGGCTGTAGCTCCCAGGGGGGCCTGCCTGAGTGACCCCTCTGGCACTACAGCTAGCAAGATAGCGCTGAAACAGGAGCCAGCCCTACCTCCCCTGCCCATGCTCCTGCCCACGCTTGTGCCCAGGCTGCCTGGCACCCATGCAGCAGCAGAGGCACGGGCAGGGAAGCAGCTTCAGGCTTGTTTGGTTCCCTCCAGGGCTCTGCCAGGCGCTCTGCAGGGGCTGGAGCCGCCCTGGGGAGGCCCACAGCCAGGCAGCAGGCAGGAACACGGCCTGTGCTGCGAATCTGGGTGGAAACTCCCCAGCTGATGGGGCAAACCACAGGCAGCTGTGTGCAAGGCTGGGGACCAGGCCTCTCAGCAGCAAAGCCAGACTCTGCTTTTTGCTGCACTTTCTCAAACCAGAAAATGTCCCCTTCCATACTGGCCCACCCTGCAGCCCCCAACACCTGACAGCCTTCACCCAGGAACATGCTTCCCTCCTGGCCCCTCTCTGCACAATGGAGCCCCAGGTTGCTATCAGAGCATCTCAGCAGGCCACATGCAGGCTGGTGCAGCAGCAGTTAAAGTTGTGGGAGCAGCCTTGTGCCAACAACATGCTGGGGCTCCGGCTGGGTGTTATTCACCCACCAGCTGATGCGCTGAGATGTACAGTAATGCCAGCAGGGCCCGGGAAAGGCAGAGGCACTGCCCGGCAGACGATGCGGTGCCATCCCTGGCAGCTCTGCTAGCCTGGATGGGGCGGAAGGAGGCGGTGGGCAGAGGGAGGCAGAGTCCCCCCAGAGTGGGCGCCCAGGGCTGGGGTGGCCCCCCCAGGCAGGCAGCCAAGGGCAGGGCACCTGCCATGGGGCCCGGGGGTGGACAGGGCTGCTGTGCTCCTGCCAGCACCTGCGCCCGTGGCAGGATGGCACCAACCCACCACACTGCATTGGCACGGACTGACGGCTGCCAGACAGCTGCTTCCTTGCTAGGCTGCCATGGTGGGAGCTGCCCAGGGCTTCCAGCACCCCGCACCATGTCCGGAGCCAGTCCCAGTGAGTACCCAGAATGGGATGCCGGTGCTCAGTGGGATAGCCTGGAGCCAGGCACAGACATGTCTGTGGGCACAAACAGACCCACACACGGCCATGGGCGTGGATGCGCACACATGCATGGGGACACGTGCATGAACAAAGGCATGGGGGGCTGCAGCCGTATCACAGGCCCATTGCCTGCTAGGCTTGGGCAACAGCACCCAAACCCAGGTGCATGGGTGCTGGGGGGACTGCAGGCTCAGGGCTCAGCAGGGCCCCATGTGCTGCCCCTGGCCAGAAGATACCCACCAGGTCGGGTGGTGGAATCCAGCATGGCACACCAAGGCACCAGCATGACCGGGAGAGCTGGAAGCACCTGCGAGGAGCCAGCGCCAGGAGTCAGCTGTGCCTGAGCGCTGGAGCCTGAGGCTCTGGCAGGATACCTCGGCCCAGGGCAGTAGGGCAGGCAGTGCCCGGCGTGGGGCCAGAGCAGGTGCCGCAGCTGCTTTTACTCCAGACACAGCCCGGGGCAGGGCTCACAGCTCCAGCCCAGGGGCCAAGCAGAGCTGATGGTGAGGGGCCCTCGCTACTGACCGTGCAGTGACCCTGCTCCACTACCAGTAAACAGGGAGCGATGCCAAAACCATGCAAGATCCATCTGCCCTAAATTAGTTTATTTTGCAAAATAATCTGTCAGGGCTGATTTAGACCAGACCAGAATCTGGGAAATCATCATCTTCTCACATGGATGCAGCCCAGCTCTGCAGGCCATTGCTGGAGCCTCCAGGAGATATTTCCAAGGTCTTTACTGCAGCAGCTGCCCTGAGACCTGGTGACACACGCCCAAGCAGCACAGGGACTGCAGGGCGGGACCACGGCAGGCTGGTGTCCTGCCCACAGGTACCAGCAGCTCTGGGTTGAGCTGGCCTGGAGCACTGCTCCATGGTTCCTGGCTCACAGTCCCAGGAGACAGTGCAAGGGCTGGTGGCTCCAGCTGGCAGGTTTCAGGCAGGGAGCTCACCCAGCACAGCTGGCTGTGGCCAAGCCCTGCTCTGTGCTGGCACCAGCCTGACACCCGGCCTGGTAGCACATGGGGTCCTGCTCGGGGGCCCATGACCACAGGGCATTAACGCGAGATGCAGCAGGACCAACAGAGCCAAGCACTTAAAAAACATTTAGTTTAATAGGTATAAAAGTCGACATTAAAACACCAATTATACAAAGGCATACAAGGTTGGACACTGGTACAGCTACACTGTGGACATCTTCACGGACACCTGAGCTAGACGCTGACACCAAGCAGCATGGCTGGGGCAGCACGGGGCCAGCGGGGATGCAATCCAGGCAGAGAGGGTTGGCAGCTGAGCCCGTGCTGCGGGAGCACCGGACTGCTGGCAGTACCAGAACGAGCTGCCCCAAGCTCTGTCACACGGCTCCAGCCGTGGCTGCCATGTACATGCCCAGTGCTTGGAAAGCACGGAGAGGAGGTGGTGACCACAGCCACATGGACAGACAGAATGAATACAGCTGCATCATCACGTGGGGCCTCCCGTGCACAGGGAAAGCAGCATTTCTGACAGCAGCTTCCATGGCAGGAGGACCGTGCCGGTGTCACTACCCCTCGGCAGGGTTGGGGGGATGGCAGAGACCAGCCCCAGGCCACCAGCGGTCCCACCAAGTCCGGGGACTCACCTCTGTGACCTCTGCTCTGCGAGGGGAAAGGGCAGCGCACGGCCCGGCTCCACGGTCCTGACTCTGGGACTCGCTCCCTGTGGGAGAGGGGATGGAGGTACCGTGTGGATCATGATCTTGTCCCCGAGCAGGAATACTGGCAGAGGTCCACGGAGTGCCAGTGCCCGGTCCCTCAGACTGCAGCAGCCCCAGGGCCAAGGTCCAGTGCAGGGTGGTGCAGAGGCTTTTCTACTGTGGCACAGGGTTCCTCTACGTTTTTCCCTTCCACGCTGTTCCGAATCCCGTAGCCAAAGTAAATCATAAAACCTGCAGGACAGTTTCCACAATGAAATGCGCAGCAGCAGGCTGCCAGCATAACAGCCCCCCCGGGGAGACCCTGCGGGCACTGCACTCTCCTCCACAGGACACCTACCCACGGCCATCCAGATGGCAAACCGCACCCAGGTGCCGGCACTCAGCTGTACCATCAGCAGGATATTAATGAAGATGCTGAAGATCGGCAGGAGTGGGAGGAAAGGTACCTGCAAGGGACAAGAGGTGCCATGTCAGCTGTGCCTTCAGGGACCCGGCCAGGCTCGAGGATGCTCCTGGCCACAGAGGGATCCCACTCCTGCCACAGCCCAGAGAGCACCCAGGCACTTTCACGCTGGGGACTGCACCTTGGAGAGCTGCATCTCGGGGCCCTGGGCTTTCCTGGACAGTGACTGCCCGGCAGTGAGCCCTGGCAGACCATGCAATGGCCCAGACCCTGCCAGGGGTCTGCGGGGGTGCAGATGCTGAGCTGCTGGGGGCTGTACTCACTTTGAAGTTCAACCGCGCATTGCTCTGCGGCTGCCTCCAAACGATGATGGTGGGAATGAGCAGAGCCACAAGGAGCAGCACCAGGGCCGCAATCCAGCCCACGCTGGCGTCCTTCAGTGCGGTCACCTTGAGGGTCAGGACCACGCAGATGACAGTAATCAGTGTGGCTGCAAGAGAGGGGACAGTCGGGGGGCTGCACAGCACATGGCCTCCCTGGGACCCCGAGCCTCGCCAACAGCTGAGCTGAGGAACCCACTCCTCTCCGTCAAGTATTGGTCCAGAACATGCTGTCTCCAACACCCACCCCAAAGCCTCAGGAAAGCACTTTGCCAGGGGAACTCGCCAGCTGGGCAAGCCAAGGGGAGCCTGCACTTGGCTGAGCTCAAACTCAGCTCTGACGCTTACCCAAACCTGGCTGAGCTGCCCCATTCTGGCTGCACAATGAAGCCATTGATGGACGGATCAAATCTCGCTGGCCGAGCCCGAGTGCTCTCAGGGGGCTGGGGACCACCCTCGCTGGGTGGCCAGCCTGGGCCAGGCTCATCACAGGGAGCTCCTGTGACCACCTGCATGTGCCTGGCTTAGCGCCCATGTCCTCCATCAGCCCCCATGCACCCCAAACCCCCACCGTGCCCTGCGCTTTGCCCTGAGCAGGGTGCCGAGTGGGTCCAGCGCCCGCTGGTGCTGCCAACAGTGGCTGGCAGCCTGTGCTGCCCGGCCCCTCTCCTCCGCCCAGCATGCCCACCATCCCTTCCCAGCTCTGTGGAGGTGCACCAAAATGCTCCAGCCCCTGGCAGGAGGGGACACTGGCTGCCAGCTCCCGCTCACTCACCAATGACCGAGACACAGATGTAGACAATGCGCCCCGAGAGCGCAGTGGGGGTGTCTGTCGGTGGGCTGAAGAGCATTGCCAGGGACAGTGTCTCTTTCTGCTGGGCACTGGCAGCGGTGATCGTCGGGTTCATGATCACCCTCTCCTCCTCGTTCCCGTTTAGCTCCAGCATTTCCATGGTCTTTGGGGAGTTCAGCTGCCTGGACTGGTACCTGAGCAGATGGGACAAGCTGCAGCAGAGCCCAAGGAACTTCCCAGCCCAGGGGGACAGTGGGCAGCACCCTCATATCCATCCCACTCCTCCAGCCCCAAGTGCTGCTCCAGCAGGGGTCCTGCAATGGCCACCCCACGGATGTGCCCGGAGACACCATGCAGGCTCTTGTGAGCAGCCTCCATCTTCAGGGCTTGATGGTTCCCCAGGCTGCATCCCTCCGGGAAAAAGCTGCGGCCACAAGCCCCAGGCTCGACACAAGGCACATCCACCCCGGGCACCGCCATGTGAGAGGAAGCACCCACCGGAGGATGAGCACGCACACTGCCACCAGGGAGTAGGCCAGCAGCGTGCCGATCGACATGAGGTCCACCAGGTCCTTCAGGTCAAGCAGGAAGGCCATCACCGCTGCAACGAGGACATGCGGCATGAGCACAGCTCCGGACCATCGCGGGGCCAAGCGTGAGGCGGCAGCTGGGGAGCTCCTTACCTGCGAGGAGCCCCGAGGTGATGGTGGCTGACAGAGGGGTCTTCGTGCGGCTGTTGATGCTGGAGAGGAACTTGAAGAGCAGCCCGTCCTCTGCCATGGCATAGATCACGCGGGGCATGGGGAACATGGAGCCCAGCAAGCTGCCATGGGGAGAGATGGCTCAGGGCCTGCCAGGCAAGCCATCCACACCCACCACACAGACAGGGACGGGACCGGCTCTGTGCCGGGAGCAGGACAGCAGCCGGACGGGACAAACTCCCAGCCCAGCCGGGACACGTGCTGCTGGTGCCCGTGCCTTGCCAGGCAGTGCCAGGGATGGAGCCAGTCCTACCTGGTGGAGAGGGCACAGAGCGAGCCAACGGCAACGGCATAACGGGCGGGCTCCCAGCCCACTGCCTTGAAAGCCTCAGGCAGGGGGCTGTCCTTGTTCAGGAGGAAGTAGGGCACCATGAGGGTCAGGGCCGCGGAGACCCCGAAATAAGCCACGAAGCAGATGAGGAGGGACACAATGATGCCAATGGGGATCGAGCGCTGTGGGTTCCTGGCTTCCTCCCCTGTGCAGAGTACAAGAGGCAGCGTCCATCCCCGCTCTGCGGCACAGCACAGGGCAGCTGGCCCTGGGGGACGAGCCACAGCAGGGACTTTCCATGGCAGCGTGGGGCTGGGCAGCAGCAGGCAGGGGCTGTTGGAGAGGAGGGGTCCCTGGCCATGCTGCTGCACTGACAGAGGCTTCGGCACTGCCAAGAGCAGAGGCATGTGGCTGCAGCCCTGGCTTCAAGGCATGCAGCTGCCCAGCAGCTGGGCTCGCAGCCCCCCCAGCCGTGCTGGCCCTCTGCCCCCACCAGCAGCACCCACTCCCCGCAAAGCCCGCTCAATGCAGGTCCTCTGTGTGCGTGGGCACAGCGACGCAGCCACCGTGCCCTCTGCCCCCCGGCCTTTGCAAAGGTGTGCTCTCCCGCTGCACCACGCTCCCCAGCAAGGGGCTCGGTGGCCAACGTAGGAGGCGGCTGCTGGGCAGTCCCTGGGGGCGGGAAGGCACAGGCTGGGAGGTCAGGCAGAACAGCCTGTACCAGCCACCCACTAAGTAGATTCCTGGGGGAATGAGAGGAAATTAAGAGCGGTCCCTGTGCTCCAGAGAGCGGCGGTTCTGCATGAACTCAGTCATTTAGAAAAATGTTGCTTGAGGCTGGGAAATAACCAGGAGGCACTAGCAATTCCCAGCACTGTCGCAGCCTCGACTCGGCAGCGGAAAGGCTCCCTGCTGCCGCGGGAGCTGCCTGTGCAGGCAGGGTGCAGCCCCACTCCCACTGCGTGGTGTGGGGAGCCGCTTTTCCTGGGGCAGGGCAGGCTGTGAGCCCTTTTGTGCTGGCCCAGCTGGGGACAGAGCCACTGCAGGGAAACCTCCCAGAAGCAGTGGGACGAGCTGTTTCCCACGCCACGGAGCATCCTCCCCAGTGCGTCCCAGCCAGCCGCCAGCTGCGCTGGGGAAATGCACGCCACCCTCGCCCAAGGCAGTACCTGTGGTGGCGATGCAGTCAAAGCCCACAAACGCGTAGAAACAGGTGGCAGCACCGGTCAGGATCCCTTCCAGTCCAAAGGGGACAAACCCGCCAGAGCCAAAGGCTTTTTTGCTGGAAAGGAGGGAGGAGGGCAGCTGCCGTGGGGTGCACGGACAGCAGAGCCGGTGCCAGCACTGCGCCGGACCCTGGCCTGGCATGGTTGCTCTCCTCACCTGATGTCATCCAGCAGGTCCAGGTACGAGCGGTTGATGTAGTCCTCCTCCGAGAGCTGCCAGTTCTTGATGTCTCCCTTCACGAAGCCAGCGATGATGACGAAGCTCAGCACCACCAGGTTCACTGCCGTGAAGATTTTGTTCACGAGGGCAGATTCGCTGACGCCAAAAGCCAGCAGTGCTGCGGGGACGGAAGGAGTGAGTGGGGACCCGCCAGGCTCCCATGTCACCACCCGCGGTGCCACGGAGCCGCTCCTACGCACTCACTGGTGAGCAGCCCAATCAGGATCAGGGCGAAGAAGTCCGGGTGCTCAGCCAGCAGCCCCGGCAGGTGCACTGTGGTCTTATTCATGAAGAAAGTGGAGATGTGGTTGCCGATGATGTTGTCAAATGCCGCGCTCCAGGCTCGAGCCACACTGGCCGTGCCTGGTCGATGGCAAATCTGTGCATCAGTCTGAGCCCAGGGCAGAGCATCACCAGCCACCCCCACCCCAGCACCCACCTCCCTGCTGATCCCACCCCACACCCTGCTCCTGCAGCACCACACGCTGCCCCCACAAGCCCCCATGCTGCCAGTGCGGTGCTGGAAGGAGCCCGGGCACACATGCCAGCACCCTGCCTGACACCGTACCTATCACGTAGGAGAGGATGAGGTTCCAGCCAGTTGTGAAAGCCCAGATCTCGCCGACAGTGACGTAGCTATAGAGGTAGGCAGAGCCGGTCTTGGGGACGCGGGCCCCAAACTCTGCGTAGCAGAGTCCAGCCAGTACCGATGAGAGAGCAGCCACCAGGAAGCAGAGGACAATGGAAGGCCCAGCCATCTCCTTGGCCACCTCCCCGGCCAGCACGTACACACCGGCCCCCAGCGTGCTGCCCACCCCCAGGGCTATGAGGTCCAGCGTGGAGAGACAGCGAGTGAAACGCGTGTCCTCGGAGCTCAGATCCACCACGCGCCGGCGGATTAGCTTCTTCCCAACGCTGGTCATTTTTCCCCCAAACATCTTGTCCTCTCGTGGGTGGTGCTCAGCTGCTCAAAACCCCTGCAAGAGAAGGGACCGTAGGAGCACGAAGCTCAGTGTCCTGCAGGCAGCAGGACCCATACTGTGGGGAGCAGGGCAGGCAGCGATACCCACAGGAGCCATGCCTGCTCCTGGCCGACCTGTCAGCACCAAGCCCCCACCACGCTGGTGGGGCAGAGACCGTGCTGGCTTCCTCCAAGGCACTGGGGGGCTGTGTATACCCCACCTGTGCAGCCCCTGTGCCAGGAGAGGGAGCCAGGGATGAACCCAGCAAGTGCATGGTGGGAAACAGGCTCATTGCACAAGCCCTGTGTGGTCCCCACCACGGGGCCCCTGGGCACATCCCAGAGCTTGCCCACTGTCTCCCAGCAACTCCCCACTGATTTGGCAGCCTGGAGATCCCCCAGCCCAAACTTGACTGCTGGCACATCCCTCTGGCCTGGTGCATGGGTGTGTACAGCGGTGATGGCAGGGAGACAAAGCATTCCTCCAGCAGAGATTTGGCAGGCTGGGCTGACTCACTGGGACGTGGCCATTCCTCCTTTGCTCCCAGCGTCTGCACTACAGCCTCAGCAGGGATGTGCGGCCACATATACAGCACAGGGGCGCTCGGCGCACATCCCTCGTGTGCCAACGGCACTTGCCGAGCAGCCGCAGCTGCAATTGCCCTAAACGTGCAACACTCCCACTCCCCTTGCTCACAGCAGCCACCCATCCCCAAAAAGCTCTGGGAGACGAGCACCCTGTGGAGCAGGCAGCCAGTACAGGGTGAGAGGAGCCGCAAGGAAAGCAGCTCCCAATGCCCACGGCCGCAGCTGGCACCCCATGTCCAGCACAGGACCATCCGCCCACCAGTGCCTTCTCCCTGCTGGCTGCTCCCTTCATTGGGAAACGAAACGCTCCAGCCAGGCACCCAGGGCAGCACTGACACCGTGTTGTATGGATCAGTGTAAGTACACATGAGGATTCACTGTGCCCGGTGAAAGGAACACATTAAGCACCGAGACCCTCACCAGCACCCGCCATGCTGTCACGCTGGCGCCCGAGATGGAGAGCATGCAGCGAGCTACGGGCGCGCAGAGGAGAGGAGAAGCAACGCGTCGGGCGACAGCTCTCGCCGGCAGGAGCCTCCCGCTGCCCGCCGCATCCCGCCGCGGCTCGGGGCAGGTGACGGGGTCCGTCAGACCCCGCTCGGGACCCTCACCCCAGCCCCCGCGGGGGCATCTCCAGCCCCGGGGAGCTGCCAGCCAAGCTCCGTCCCGCTGGGGAGCCCAGTGCTGCCCCGGGGACGGCGGGACCGGCAGGACCGGGACGGGGCGTCGCGGCAGGTTCTGGCCGCCGCCCACGCCGGCCCCACGTGCGGGCGGCGGCTGATGCAAGCGCGGCACCGGTTGCGCCAGGCCGCCCCCCCCGGCCCGGCGGCGGCGCCCGCCGCGACTCACCGGCGGCGTGGCTTGGCTCGGCTCAGCTTGCTCCGGGGCCGTCCTCTTCAGCTCCGCTCCGCTCCGCTCGCCTCGAGACTGTCACTGCGCCGCCGCCGCCGCCGCCACCGAAGGGGGTTGAATGGCAGACCGGCTCCGCCCGCCGGATGCCGGAGCGCACCGCCCCGAGCCGAGCCCGGCCCCGGAAACAGGGCGGCCCCCCGCCGCTCCCCGCCGCGCCGCCCTAGGGGTAGCGATAGGCGGGACCCGCCCCGCGGCCGGAAGCCCGTTCCCTCCCAGCCCCACCCGTGCCCGGTTCCCCGTGCCCTGCCACCCTGCCGCCCCCCAGGTCACAGATTTTTAAAAAAATATAAATTCAAGTCATAAATGGCACCGGGGCGGGGGCCAGGCACGGCTCGGCCCCCGGGAGTGCGGCTGCTGCGGGCTGCAACGCCGAGCCCAGGGCAAGGGACCGTGCGGCCGGCAGCATCAGCCGTGCTCCCCCAGGAGACGCCACGGAGGGGGCGGCTGAGGGTCCCTGGAGCCCAGATGTGCCCGGAGGACAGAGCCTGCCCCGGCCCTGTCCCGCCGGGGCTGGGAGCGAGGCGAGGGCTGGGGCACAGTGGCGAGGCCAGCCCTGCCACAGGGAGTGCGGCCAGAGCTCAGCCCGAGGCATGGAAGGGGGCTCTGCCCCGACCCCCATGAAGGAGTGAGTCCCAGCCAGCACCCACGCTGCTCCGCTACAGTCTTCTCAACTCCGGGAGCAACAGGCAGCTCTAAGTGATGGGAAACACCAGTCTCGGGAGAACTGCTTGGCAGTCGGGCCAGGAGCAAGGCGGGAACCAGTACCCTTCTCTCCAGCATGCCAGCATTTCTTGCTCCTTCTCGGGCTGCCTGCAGCAGGCAGGGACCCAGCTGGGCCATGGCCCTGCTGCCAGCAGTGCCGCGGGCAGCACCATTGCTGAGGGTGCTCTTGGGCAGGACTGGCAGCACCGCGGGCACAGCAGGGCTCCATGGGGGGATGCCCCTGCCCAGCCAAGCAGAGGCTGAATACCCAGAGCGGCGAGGGGGGGATGATACCAAGACTCGCCTATTCCCAGAAACCCTCTCAGACAGCAGCCGTTGGGAGGCAATTTCGGGCAGGGAGCAGCACCAGGGCACCGAACACGGCTCCAGCTCCCAGACCTCACACGCAGCTCAACATCCATCTTCCCAGTGCCCCATCCTTACCTCCCAGTCTGCTGCTCTCCCCCCCTCCCTGCCATTCAGGGCCCTGATCCAGCAGCACAGGCCAAGGGCCAGGAGCAGGCAGAGGCATGGAGTGAGCCAAGCGCACGTCCCAACAGAAGCAGCAGGAAGACAGTGGCAGGGCGTGCATAGCTGGCGCCAAGGAGGGCAGGAGGTGGCTCCAGCCCGGAAAGGGGGCCAAAAGCCCTGCAGAAGCAGATCCGAATCAGCCCTTGGAGCCCCATCACCTTCCATGACTGGAGCATAGAATCATAGAATATCTCAAGTTGGAAGGGACCCATAAGGATTGAGTCCAGCTCCCTGCTCCTCGCAGGACTACCTAAAAATAAACTATATGACTAAGAGCATTGTCCAGACGCTCCTGGAACTCTGACAGGCTTGGTGCTGTGACCACTTCCCTGGGGAGCCTGTTCCAGTGACCGACCACCCTCTCAGTGAAGAGCGTTTTCCTAATGTCCAATCTGAACTTCCCCGGATGCAGCTTCACTCCATTTCCTCGTGTCCTATTACTGGTCACCAGAGAGAGGAGATGAGCAGCTCCCCCTGCGCTGCCCCCCTTGAAGTAGTTGTAGACTGCGATGAGGTCGCCCCTCAGCCTTCTCTTCTCCAAGCTGAACAAACCAAGTGACCTCAGCCGCTCCTCCTAAGTCTTGCCCTTGAGGCCTTCTACCATCTTGGTCACCCTCCTCTGGACACACTCTAATAGTCTGATGTCCTTCTCACAGTGAGGTGCCCAAAACTGCACACAGTACTCGAGGTGGGGCCGCACCAGTGCAGCGTAGAGTGGGACAATCACCTCCCTCGACTGGCTAGCTATGCTGTGCTTGATGCACTCCAGGACACGGCTGGCCCTTTTGGCTGCCAGGGCACGCTGTTGACTCACACTCAACCTGCCATCAACCCAAATCCCCAGATCTCTTTCTGCGGGGCTGCTCTCCAGCCTCTCGTCCCCCAGTTTGTATATACAACCAGGATTACCCTGTCCCAGGTGGAGAATCCGGCTCTTGGTCTTGTTAAATTCCATATGGTTGGCGATTGCCCAGCTCTCTAGTCTATCCAGATCTCTCTGTAAGGCCTCTCTGCCCTTAAGGGAGTCCACAGCTCCTCCTAGTTTAGTATCGTTGGCAAACTTACTTAATGTACATTCCATTCCTGCATCCAGATAATTTATAAAAACATTGAATAGCACTGGCCCTAAAACTGAGCCCTGGGGAAGCCCACTGGTGACTGGCTGCCAGCCTGATGTAACCCCATTTACTATAACCCTTTGAGCCCGACCTGTCAGCCAATTGCTCACCCAATGTATTATGGACTTGTCTAGCTGTATCCAGGATACCGTGAGAGACAGTGTCAAAAGCTTTGCTAAAATCCAAGAACACCACATCTACTGGCTTCCCTTCATCAACCAGATGGGTGACCTTTTCATAAAAGGAAATTAAGTTGGTTAAGCAGGACTTTCCCCTCATGAACTCATGCTGGCTGTGACCAATGACTCCGTTGTCTCTCAAGTGTTTTTCAATAACTCCCAAAAGAACCTTCTCCATAATTTTACCAGGCACTGAAGTGAGACTGACAGGCCTCTAATTACCAGGGTCTTCCTTCTTACCCTTCCTGAAAATTGGGACAACATTTGCCAGCTTCCAGTTGATTGGGACCTCTCCAGACTCCCAGGACCATTGAAAAATAACAGAGAGAGGTCCCCCAATGACATCTGCCAGCTCTTTCAGTACCCTGGGATGAATCCCATCAAGCCCCATAGATTTATACACATCCAGCCGGAGCAGCAAGTCTCGAACAAGTTCAGGGTCAGCTGGGAGTTTATCATCCCCCCAGTGATGGTCTTCCAACACAGGGCTCCGGGGGTCCCAGGGCCCATCATCGGTGTTGAAGACAGAGGTAAAGAAGGCATTAAATGTCTCTGCTTTGTCTACATCCCTATTTGTGAGGTGACCGACTCATCAAGCAACAGACCAATGTTACCTCTGATTCTCCTTTTGCTATTAACATATTTTAAAAAGCCCTTTTTGTTTAAAAAGGGAGGCTTCCTTCAGAGTGCTGGCCAGCTTGAACTCTAATCGAGCTTTGGCCACACTAATTTTCTCCCTACAGTGGCAGACAGCATCTCTGTAGTCCTCCTGTGTTGCCTGTCCTTGCTTCCAATGTCCATACACTTTCCTTTTCCGCCTAAGTTCTAGAAGAACCACCCTGCTCAGCCAAGCTGGTCTTCTGCCCCACTTGCTTGACTTCTGACACTTTGGAATTGCCTGCTCCTGTGCTCTTAAGAGATGGCTCTTAAAAAGTAACCAGCATTCATGGACCTCAATACCTTCAAAAACAGATGCCTAGGGGACCTTACTAACTAGCTCCTTCAGCAGCCCGAAGTCGGCTCTCCCCATACCCAGGGTCAAAGTTTTGCTGGCACTTTTTCTCCTATCACCAACGATTTGAAACTCAACTACTTTGTGGTCACCGTGACCAAGACAGCCACCAATCACCACTTTGCCCACGAGTCCCTTTCTGTTTACAAACAATAAATCTAGCAGGGCACCTTTCCTAGTCAGCTCCCTCAGTACCTGCACGAAGAAGTTATCTTCAACATGCATGTACAGGGAACCCCCCGTACACAGCGCTAGAGCGCTCCGCTGCAAATCGTGCCGGCACTGGAGCTGCTTGCCTCAGTGACTGAGTGCTGAGCAGGGGTGGGAGATAGCAGATGGAGCATCCCAGTGCAGCCACCCCTGCAGGAAGGGGTGCAGGCTGCCTGTGGCACTGCAGGACAGCCAGGAACACCAGCCGGAGATAACAGGGGAGTGGGAGCAGGCCAGCCTTCCCGGCCCAGCCTCAGGGCTCTGCCAGCACCAGACAGCAGGACTCTCCAGAGCCTCACCTAGACATGAGGCAGCACGACAAGGTGCCTGTGTCAACCTACCACAGAGAGAAGGCAGCAGGTCAGGGCTTCCACCGCTGGCAAGCAGGAACAGTGAGGGACTGAGTCCCAAGCACTGCTTCCCCAGCACCTGCCCCTAGACACTGACACAAGCCACCAGCTAATAAAATGGTAATTAGCAGCTAACGGCTGCAGAAGCCCAACGTGCCATCAGCCAACACTGGCTCTTCCCACGTCCAGCGTGAAGGTAGTTTAAGGCAGAAACCTGCCCATACAGCTGCCTGCCACCACCACACATCCAAGCATCCTGCCTGGAAGCACCAGGTTTGTCCAGAAAGGCTTCCCCAGAGCCATGCTGTGCCTCCATCCACCAGCACCCACCTCCTCCACACAGCAGACCTCAAGTCTCTGGCCGAGCAGAACCAGCCACAGCCGGACACAGACCTGCCCCTTCTGCGCAGCCCTTTGGAGAACAGCAGGCAGCACCGGGCACTGGCCCTACCCCAGCAGACAGCAAGCATCACTGGGAAAAGACACCTTTATTTTAAATACAAGGAGTTAAAAAATTCATTCATTCAAGAGCTCCACAAATATCACTGGCCCAGCAGCTCAGGCGGCCAAACAAGTGGCTGTTGTGAGTCTGTCCCCACATGCTGGCTGTCAGTCTCCCCCCGAGTCACCACTCTCCTCCACTGCTGCATCTTCCGGACAGATTCCTGGGGAGCAACAGCAGCATCAAAGCACTCCTGCTCCCGGCACTCAGCACCTGCCCCACGGCTAAGGCCATGAGCTGTGTCCCTTCCACCTGGCAGCCCTCAGTTACACCGGCAAGGGATCACCGGAAGGTCCCTGCAGCCCACGCAGGGGCAAGGGCTCACCCCAGCGAGGGAACATACCTGCTGCTCTGAGCTGAGCCTGCAAGGAGGAGATCATCTGGTGATAGGCTTCACACTGGGCAGTCTTGTCAGCTGCAGGCAGGAGGCAAGTAGGTGTGTGCTCAGCCCATCCTGAACACCTCACCCCCAGACCCTCTGGGGTGGCGGCTGGGATCCTGCTCTACCCCCAGACAAGAAGCCAGCCCCATCTCCATGGAGCTGCAGACCTGGCCTCCAGGTACAAGTGCAGGGGATGTCATCTGGATTGTGGGTGTCCCAGAGCCCCCAAAACAGCCAGCCCCACATACCAAGCTCGCCCTTCACTCGCTCCAGCTCGTTCTTTACACGCTTCAGCTCCTGGGACAGCTGATCACCTGCAGACTGGCAAGGGCAGGGTATAAGTGTGATGCAGGGGGTGGTCACCCCCACACAGTGACCCACAGCCCAGCCCCAGCAAAGCCCTTCCTGTGGAGGAGCATCTCTGCAGGCAGCACACGCACACCAGCGGTTCTTGGGCTTGGGGAGCCCTGTTCCCCCCCTCAGCTTGTCAGAGCAGGGCCCCGTTTTGACATTCACCCCTGCTTCAGGAGCCTGGCACTGTTGCTGTGCAGCCCAACCAACACCCCAAGCCTAGCACCCATGGGACCACTGCCAGGGTGTGTTCATTGCAGCAGCAGTGCCTGGCAAAGAAGCCACTGTTCGCTTGTCAGCAAGCAACTGCCAGCACCCGTGGGTCACAAAGATCCCTTTGGCAGGCTACAGCCACATAGCGAAGAGCCCTAAAACTGCTGGCAAATGCACATATTTTGCAGGTAGGAGACTTCACACCTTGGAGCCACACCTTGCTGCAGGCTCTGCTCACCCCATCCTGGGGACATGTCCAACATGTCAGGAGGTATAAAAGTGACACCACATGCCACAGGGGGTGTGTGTCTTTCAAAAGCCCCTTAAAATAAAATTAACTAGACAGAAGCCTGCAGTCCCCTGAGCACCGGAGAGGTGGTAAAGCCATGCAGCAAATGCACAAGGTCTTGTGTAAACCCCAGGGAAAGGCTAAAACAGCTCAGGTGCCAGCCCAGAAATTGGCAGCCCCAGATCCCATCACCTCCCACCTCTGGCACAGCTGGCCCAAGCCACCAGCTTAACGGTGCTCCACGGTGCCAGGACACAGTAGGCTCTTACCTGCTCAGCAGGGACTGCATCCCCACACCCTGGAGTCAGGTCAGGGGCCAACTCGCTGGAAAAAGAGGACCCCCCACACACCCACGTTTGGTCAGCCTTACCTGTGAAGAGAAGTGTCGCCACTGCCATCCCCATCCCCTCTTCAACCAGGCCACAGAGCTGCTCCAGACCAGGGGCAGAACCTGTCCGTGGGAGTGGAGCCAAAGGTCTTCAAGCCCCTCCAGCCCAACAGCTGCTGCTGGTGTGGCCTGTATGGGTGCTGCTGGGAGAAAGTGCTCCTGCACGGCCTAGCTCCCAGCAACTCTGGGCTCCTGCTCAGTCTGCTCACCCAGGGAGGGCAGACAGCTGCCCTGGGCAGGGCAGGGCTGTCCCAGCAGAGTGGGGACAGCCTCCTCGCTTCCTCTGCAGGGCCCAGGACTGCAGGCTGCCCAGCTGCGGTTCTTGGGGAAGGCAGCGCACCCTGCTTGCAGACCAGGCTGGAGCACCCCCAGGCATGCCTGTTCAGCTAGGACCCTGCTGGGGAGTGGCACTGCCCAACAAGCAGCTGCCAGCTGCCGTAGGCAGCTGCCCACATTTCCCCATGCTCACCCCAAGGTGAGAATCCACCATAGCTCAACGCAGAAATGCAGACTCTCCTCACCGTGGTACATTCACAGGACACTTGGTTTTCAGCAGGCCTTTGGCAGTCAGGAGCCAGGAAAGCTCCAGAGGGGCTCCTCTCTACAGGGGAACAAGCTCCAGCTCCCCACTCCAGCATGAGACCACACCTCCATACTGCCCACCTGCTCCCAAGACAGTCCCTGCCACAACCAGGTGTTCTTTGCTCTCACCATTTTCCTTCAGCTCTTGGGTCCTATTGCACATCAGTTCCTGTGTAGTCGATACTGAAGTGGGGTCCAGGAAATGAAAGCGAAGAGCATCAAGCCCTGCTCAGTGCCCTGACAGCAACATTCGCTGACCAGGGCCGCTCCCTGTCCTATGGATGAGCTAGAGCACCAGATTTGTTCAGGCTCTTCGCTGGGTGCCTCTCCAGGGAAAGGGACTTCGCTTAGCCTTACTGCTCCGAGTTTCACTTCCCCTCCTCCGAGCCTGAGCACACGCTGCCCCCTCCTGTCCTCCCCCCGGGATCAGCCTTGACTCTGCAGCCAAGACCTGAATGTTCTCCCCAGGGCAGCAGCTCCCCCCTCCCTCGACACCGGAGCCTCCGGGGCTTCTGCCCAGATTCACCCTTACCCACGCAAAAGCACTTGGGGGAAGCCACTTTTCCCGGCAGTCGCAGTCGGGAGCAAGACGCCACGGTAGGAATTGCTGTAGAGAGCCTCTGGGAAGGCTGTCTGCGACCCCCAACCTTGACAGCAGCTATAGTTCACAAACATTTGGCACAGGCTGCCACTCCAAAACAACTACGCTGCACCTCTCCTAGGGCAGCCCAGGGCTCAGCCAGGCTGCCCATCCCAGGCCCACCGGCACCAGCACCCCTGCAACCCCAGAAGACCATGGGGTGAGGGCTCCAAGCCAATAGGCTGCTAGCCCACATTGGCGGGAGGCCACATAGTGCTAATTAATACAGCACTTGGGGCATGAGTGCATTTCCTGGGCTCCTATCTGCACCGCTTCCAGGGACTCCCCACGCCCCACACCCTGTCCCTGTCCCATGCTGCAGCCCATGCCTTCCCCCTTCTCCCTTCTAGCTGCAGCATCAGTCCCCACAGGCTCCCCTGCTTTGCATGAGGCAACTGGCAGGTGCAGAATTACTTTCCGTCTCTGTGTCCCGAGGGGCGGGTTTGGGAACCCACTTTGCCAGCTGCAAAGCCCTGCTGGGATGGTGAAGCATGGACTTGGCAGCCAGCATCAGCTTCAGCTTGGTACCTGGGGAAGAAAGAGGGTTTTGCAGTCCCGGGGAAGTGGTCACTGTGCTGGAGCTCTCTCCAGCGACCCGGCTCACCTGGGGGCTGGGGAAGCCTCGTTCCCGGGGCACCGAGCCCCTTGCTGGCCTTGGGGAGCTCCAGACCCAGAGAGGCCCGTACCCTGGAGAGGGAGAGCCTGCCCCCACCGCCACGGCCCGGGGACCGGGCGGGGGGGCGGCCCGCGGGGCCCGGCCCGCCGCAGGGGGGCTGTCCGGCACCGCGCCGTGCTGCCTTACGGGACAGGGCCTGCGGGCGGGCGAGGCGGGAGCCGGGCCGCGCTGTGCCGGGGCAACCGCCGGCAGCGGGCTGCGGGAGGCGCCGGGGCTCCCCGCGGGCCGGGCCCGGGGCGGCGGCGGCCTCACAGCCACCCGTGCTCGGGCAGGCGGCGGGCGTGGCGCTGTCCGGGGCCCCCTCGTCGAGGGGCTGCGAGGCGCGCAGCGGCGTGGAGGTGACAGGCCCGGCGGCGTCGGGCCACAGGGCGCTGCCCTCTCCCGGGCCCGGCGAGGGCTCCGCCGCGGCGGCGGCGCCGAGGCGCAGGCGGGTGGCGATCGCGCGGCACTCCTCCTCGAAGAAGCTGAGGTAGAGCGGGGAAAGCGGCAAGCGCGGGCCGCCTACGTGCCGCAGCAGGTCGGGGCAGCCCGGCGAGCCGGAGCCCGCCGGCGCCTGCTCTGACCGCCACATCCCGCCTCAGCGCCGCCGCCAACCGCTCCCGCCTCAGCGCCCCCTGCCAGCGGGGAGGCCCACCGGCACCCCTCCTGCCTCCGCGCAGCGCCCCCTGCCGACGGGGAGGGCCACCCGCACCCTTCCCACCTCAGCGCCTCCGCGCAGCGCCCCCTGCCGCGGGAGGTGCGCGCCCAGCCGCCCCGCCGGTGCCCCCCTCCCGGTGCTTCCCCAGCCGCGCCCCGGCAGCCCCCAGGACGAGGCAGAGACTTGGCTTCACAGTGGTTTAATGCGAACGGAACCGGGACGTTACACTGGACAGGGCGGAGACAGCTGGGTGGATGGCAGCCCCGCGGCAGGACAGGCAGGAGGAAGGGGCCGCCCCAAGCAGGGGCCGGCAGCGGCAGGGGGACGGGGGCTGAGCCCCGCTGCGGGCACAGCTGCCTCCACAGGCACCAGCCTCCGTGCTTGCCCCACAGCCCTTCCCGGGCCGAGCTGGCCCCCAGAGCAGTTCCCTCCCGGTTTCAGTGACTTCTCCTCCTCCCCGAGAGCCACCTCTCGCCCAGCAGTGCCAGTTCCTCACCAGAAAACCCAGGAGACGTTAGGGAGGCCTTCGGGGACGTGCTTGGCAGGAACGGGAGGGCAGTCACTGCAGGCCTATGCTCCAAGAAAGGCTCAACTGTGCCACCACAAAGTGATCAAGCGCTTATAAACAGCCAGCCCCGACCTGAGGAGGCCCCGAGCTGAGGCCCCACCTCACTCATTGCAGCTGTGGCAGCTGGAAGAGCCTCCAAAGGACAGCTCTGCTGCAGCAAGTCACAGCCTCGTGGTCCCCCTCAAGCTCTGAATGCTCCCCTGACCAGTCTTCTGTCCTTGCTTCCACACATGTAACTGCCTAGCTCACTGCAGAACAGGGGAGAACACACAAAAAGCCACTGTTACTTCTCCTGCTTCGTAAGCAACCATCTAACCCAGGACTGACCAACCATTTTCTGCTGTCCCTTTCTGGAGCGGTGGCCTCACCCCAGGCCTCACTGCTGGGCTCCTCCTGTGGCAGCCATCACAGCCGCACACTACAACGGCCCCCACACCAGCCCTCTCCTGCTCCTCCTCAGCCAGACTCGTCTCCTCCCCTCTGCAGCTGGGGCACAGGATAAGGTCACCACGGCTCAGCTGAGCAGGGCACTGCTGGAAACACCACCACACCAGCCCACGGCAGAGCAAGCTGTGGCGTTTTTTAAACCCTGGGCCAAGGCATCGCAGCACACACTGCTACAGCCCAGACTATCCCAGCTTCCACATGCCAAACTGCCCACGCAGAGCATCATGAGAGCACACGTCATGGAAACCCCTCGAGCTGCCAGCAGCACGTTAGAAAGGAGGGGGAGTAACACGAATACACCAAACGGGTCTGTAATGTAGGAGGCTGAGAGCAGGATTTGAGTAGGTCTTGGGTCTCAGCACTTCCAGACAGTGAGGAATGGGGGTTTCATGCAGGGTGAATGGGGTGGACGAGAGACCAACACACCCAGGCACCTACTCACTGTTTTGGATAAGCCTTACTAAAACTCTAATACCTGATGCGATCACTGACCAACATGACAACTGCTATTCTTCAGAGTCTCCTGCAGAGATGCTTGGGGCTGCATGGACAGGGGAGTGAAGGTCATCTCATACCTTCCTGTACAGGGGGAGAGGCAGCTCCTACACCATAACGCCATAAGCAAGTTCCTGCTCCACACCTATTCACATCTGCCCCTAGGTGCGGGACAACACGCTCACTTGCATAAATTTTCATACCTTTAGGCCAAGACCACAGCCCAGTAGAACAAGCTGCTGCCAGTTACAAAAGAGGAAAATACTGAACAAATCGGGAGGTTCAAGAGAGGAAAAGCTGGTTCAGAGAAGACAGATTTAGTGTAAAAATAAATGTCATTTTTGCAGGAGGGAGGGTGGAATGGAGGAAGACAGTGCCATGTGCTCCTACTGGCGCACTTTCCCTGGGACGTAATTCCTATCAATAGTCTCCTCTTGCAGGAACATATGTAAGCAGCGCTCGTTCTGTGCCAGTGGGTGTCCAGCAATTCTGGAAGAAAATCAGATGTGGAGGTTAGCACAGCCACCGCCAAGACCCCCCACACCTCCGCTCTCTGTAGGGAGTAAGGCAGACTTCCTCGCTAACGGGCAGCCAGCTCCAAGCACACTCACAGCGGGCTCAGGCCAAGGTCACCAGATCGGTGCGCAACAGGGCCAGCAAGAGGTGCTTGAGCACAGGGTGTTCCCTCCCAGACCATGCCCTGCAGCAGGGCATGAGCATCCTGAACCAATGCTACCCTGTCGGTGGGTCTCTGCAGCACAGCTATTCTGCTAGTATTTGCTTCACTCTCAGAAGAGAGCGCTGAACACAACCCACACTCAAGGCAGGACATGCTTCAGAACCATGGTTTCAGAACCATGGTTTCATTACCCGGCTGCGGGCACCATCCTTTAGCACGGCACCTGTGTGCAGCAGATCAAGACTCCTTCCCGGTCAACCCACAGCCCTCTTCTACCAGCAGTAGCCAGAAAGGCAGCACACAGCAAACCCAGGACATCAAGCTTACTTGTTAATAAACTGTTCTAGTCCCTGTCTCCGCTCTTCAATGAAGGACTCCTCAAAGATGCCTTCGTCTCCTCGGAAGGGAAGCTGTCGTTTCAAAGCTTTTCCAGGCAGTGGGGGCACTACAATCTGAAAGCACAGAATCACCCTGTCAGCAGAACAGCCACCTGCAGGCGGATATCCTTATCCATTTGACACCTCCAGCCCCATTACATGGACAGAGATGAAGCCCCAACAGCTGCCCACCACCACAGCCTCTCTTCTGGGCAGCTCAAGATTATCGCTACAACTGTTCCCATATGTCCTGGTTTCAGGAACAGGCAGGTCTGAGCCAGGCCTCACCTTACTGTCTCGTTCCAGCTCATTCTTCAGCCATTCAAAGTCACTGTATCGTCTCCTCACACATGACTCCTTCAATTTGAAGATTGGGAGGTTTGTCTGTAACAAAGAGAAGTAGTTAATTTGCAGGTTGCTTTGGAAGCCAGATAGTATTTCAACACATAATTGAAACCTGAAGCTGTGTTTAGAAAACCAAGCCCCCTGAGAAGGAGGCACCATGGGAACACCCAGCTTCTTTATTCAGGACACAGCACAAGCACTGAAGCCCTTCAGAATCAAGCAAGCACTTGCCAGGCTACTCAGAGCCAGCCATTCCCTCCCCCTCAAGTGACTATTTCAGGAACACACCCCCTCCCAGGGGCACATGCTGGAACCAGGGCTCACAATACAGAGAAGGCTGATTTTTCTTCCCGAGTTCAATCCATTTTGAAGTGATCTACAAGAGAGCTTCACAGCAGCCTGCAGAAGAAAAGAACCTCCAACCCAACACTGGCGTTTCCATGGAAGAACTAAGGGAGGAAATCTTGTCCCAGCAACTGTTCAAGGCCAAACCTCGTGCTACAATCTCTCAGAACAGATCGCCTACCCTGAGAGGCAAGCAGCTTTTTCATATCTGGCTTGTGTCACTGGAGAAACATGTAGCAATTCCCCACCCTTCTCCACCGCCACTACAGTCTAAAGACCGACAGCTCCAGTAGCTTCACCTTTACGCTATCAAGGCAGCCTGAAATGTTCAAGGAACTGAGGTAGCAAAACCTTGTGACAAGCAGCACCCAGAACACAGGTATTGCTGCAACATGTTTAACTGTATTCTTATGAGGTGTGCAAAATAAAACCAGCTGCTTTCAAAGCATCTCTGCAAGAGCTAGTTTCAGTGGGACTAAGAGGTTCTCATTGCCACCTGCCAGGCACCCTTTGGCAGGCTGATGGAAACCAAGCGTCAGAACAGAAAAAAAGCAAATACCCTATTCTTCTGAAAGGCAGTGGAGACTTAGCAGTTAAATCACGCTATGGACAGAAGTCAACACCAGCACCATAACATATGCTAAAGGTAGCTTGTTTCAGGGGAAGCTCAATTTTACTTCCTCCAGCTATCAGATGCAGAGCTGTGAAGAGGTCCCCAGTTCGGCTTTGTTAAGACCCAGTGAAGAGAACCCTGCAAGAAGCACTCAGTCTGTTACGCACACTCCTGGATCACGGGCTCTTTGTAAAATGATCAAGCTGACTCAGAAGGGGTAGCTAGACTGCACTGTGATCAGGTCCCAAGATACTGCTAGCTAGCTTTCCGCCCCTGCTTGAGATAACCAGCTGCATGTAGTCATGCCCTGCTCAGTAACCACCCAACAGTGCCCAAGTGCCAGGCCTGGGGCTCTAGAGAGGGGACAGGAGCAGGAGCCTGCTGAGGCAGCACCCTCCTTGTCCTTGTGTGTACCAGCCCTCGCTGGATGCCGAAGCACCCTGGCAAACCCACGAGCTGCGAGCGCTCTGACCTTGAACCCCGGCCCGCCGGAGAGCAGCAGGCAAGCTGCTAGCCCCAGCCCAGCACTGCCCGGCTTGCAGGGCCGGGGCTCACCGCCTCAGCCCCCACCGCCGCAAACAAGCACAGCCCCTGCCTGGCTACTCCGAGCCCCAGGAGCTACGCCCGGGCTGCACGGGGCCGCCCCGGCCACGCTCCCTACGCACGCACCGCCGCTCCCCGTCCCGACCGCGCAGGCCCCGCTCGGCCAGAGCAGCGAGACCACCTCGGCCCTCCCCCGCCCCGGCCGCCCTGCCCTGGCCACCCCAGCACCCCGCACCAAGCGCTGCCGCCCCTCCCCGGGCCGTACACCCGGCCACCCGGCAGCCCCGCCCGGGCCCACATGGGGCTCCCCGGGCCACGGCGGGCCCCGAGGCCTGTGTCCGTCCCCCCCCCCCCCCCCCCCGCCCGCCCCGGGCCCACAGGCCCCACGGGGCCGCACCCTCATCCGGAGCTCGTAGCTAGTGTATCTGGCGCGGCCCATGCCCACGGTCTGCGGGTTGAAGATGTCGATCTCGAGGAAGTTGCTGGGCGGCCCGTACGCGTCCGTCAGGTCCTGCGGCTTGGCGTTCAGGCGCCGGGTGTCCGCCACCGCCGCCTCCGACATGGTGGTGCCGCCACCGCCCCGCCCGGCCCGCCCGCTGCCGCAGCCCGCCCCGCCCGCGCACGACGCGACGTCGCCCGCCCGCCGCCAGCATAACGCGGCGGGTACCCAGGGTTCGGGGCCCCTCAGCCGCCGCCCCGCCCGCGCACGTCCGCCCCGCCGCCTGCATAAGTAGAGTGGGTATTCAGGGTGCCGGGTAGGCCACGGCGCGGCCCCGGAACCTGCAAGCCGGGCTCGCGCTCGACCCTGCCCCGCGCCGCCTGGGCCGCCGCAGCCGGGCCCCCGCGGGGCGGTGCAGACCCCGAGGCCGAGTCGGCTGCCCTGGGCGCCTGGGCTGGGAACCCGGGCGCGGGGCCGAAAAACGTAGATATGTCTGCGCCATACAGTGTCCTGGGCGAGGCCGGCCCCGGGCGCTGTATGGCGCGGGGAGTGCCGGGGCCCCGGAACCTGGTTGCTGCGGCTCTGACGAATGGACCGGGACCGGGACCGGGACGCGGGCCCGTCACGCCTTGCGCTGGGGCGTGCCCCGGAAACAGGCTCCCGTCCGTGACGGGACGGCGCGAGGAAGCAGCACTCCCGGGCCCGCACGCCCCAGAGTACCGGAGCGCGCTCCCGTGCGGGCGGAGGAGCGGTGCCCTCCGTGGGGGCTCCAGGGTCACCAGATTCGCAGACCGCCGCGGCGGGTTATGTAAGCGCGGCCGCCGCAGTGCCCGCTGGGAGCTGTAGTCGCGCGGGCGCACCGCCTGCCACGCTCACCCGTCGGGGCCCCGCCCCTCCCCCCGCCCCTCCGCGCGCGGGACGCTGGGTATTGTAGTCCTTCGGCTGGGCCAGGCCGCCTGCCGTCTCCCTGCAGCGACTACTGTTCCCGGCGTGCCCCGCGCGCGCAGGCGCAGGGCGCGGCGCTGCTCCCTGGTAAACAGAGCGGCGCGGCGGCGGCGGGGCCTGGGTCTCACAAAGGGGTAGCGGGCCGGGCCGATGCGCGGCGGCGGAGCGGCTCAGACCTGGTGGCGGTGGCGCTGAGGCGGGCGCCCATGGCGGAGGCGGGTGGCGCTGCGGCGGCGCCGGACATCGACCCCGACTTCGAGCCGCAGAGCCGGCCGCGCTCCTGCACCTGGCCGCTGCCGCGGCCTGAGCTGCCGGCGGCGCCGGCGGAGGCGGGTGGCGCGGCGGGCGCGGCGGAGGAGGGCGCAGGTGGCGCGGCGGCAGGGCCCGGGCGGGCCGAGGGGCGCGGGCGGGCGGCGCGGCGGCGCGGAAGGGCGGCTCCCGGCGCAACGCCTGGGGCAACCAGTCCTACGCCGAGCTCATCAGCCAGGCTATCGAGAGCGCCCCCGAGAAGCGGCTCACGCTGGCGCAGATCTACGAGTGGATGGTCCGCTCCGTTCCCTACTTCAAGGACAAGGGCGACAGCAACAGCTCCGCCGGCTGGAAGGTGCGCGATGGGCCGGGACGGGGCGGGAGGGACGGGCCTGGCCTTCGGCAGGACGCCCGCGGTGTGCCGGGGCCGGGGCGGGCTGTGCGGCCAGGCGAGGAGCGGCTGCCCGCGGCGCCTTCCCGCTGCCCTGCTGCCGAGCTGGTGCTGCCGCTTGCCCCGGCCGGCCGCCCTCCCCGCCGCGCAGCCCCGTGCTCACCTGTTGCTACTCGTCCCCAGCTAGGCTCTGCGCACTCGACGCTGCTGCCAACGCCTAATCCCCACGCTGCAGCGCGGTGGCCTGGGGTTCAGCTCTGGCGAAAGCCACTTGGCTGGCACAGGTTTGTCCGCCTGTGAGTGCTGGGTAGGGTCTTCTCAGACCCAGCCCAAGCTCCAGCTCTGTGCAGCTGGAGCAGAGAGGAGCAGGCTTCTCTGGGTGGGTGGTTACGGCATGGCTGTGTAAGGCTGCTCCTTGCACCCTTTGTGTTTGTAAAGTTTTCCAGGAGAGGAGTGAGGGTCAGTTAAAAGGCTGTAGCTAAGCTTCTGTGCAAGACAAAGCATCAGTTGATGGGTTTTTAAATACAAGGCTGCGGTTCTTTGTCACCTGACTGTGCTAAAGCTCAATATAAATAACTGTTTCATAGCAGGCATTCTTGGCTTTCGAGAGGCCCCCTTTAAAAAGGGTGCTGTGTCCCAGAGCAGTGCTGGTGCTGCGGCCATGCAGGGACTGGGGACCTGTGCTGGAGTTCGGAAAGGGAAAAGCAATATACTGCTCATAAGTCTTAATGTTGTCTTCTCCTCTCACTCTGGAAATAGTTCTGTAGAAGAGCTAAACTCCGTTTCTGTCCTCTGCAGGTGGCAGCCTGGTGTTCCAGTTCTCTTTAGTCAAACGAACTCCAGCAAAGAGAAGGAGAGATCTGAGAGCTGGCTTGCGAAATAGTCCCTCAGGCTGTCCTCATATATCGCAGTGGATGCCATCGTGACTGGAGTCTAAAGAGTGTGATCTATTGCTCTCACTGCAGACTGGAATTACACTTAACGCCACACTCTTGTTTGCAGCGTACCTTTTTGTTTGCAGTGTTCGTTCGCAGTTTGTCCATGCTGCAGTTCTGCGGCAGCTTGAGCCAGTGTGGTTTGGGGCTTCCGTGACTCCAGCCATGCGTTCTTCTGCTTGTGTGACCGAGCAGTAAGTCAGCACAGAGAGTTAATTTTGAAGGAAAAAAAAAAAAAAAGGATAGCTTTTTCTGGTAGGTTAGCTTTGAGCTGGCTCAGCTCTCTGAAGTGGCACACCATGTGGTTGCATAAGTGCAAATGTTTGCTCGAGAGAGCATAGGAACGTGGTGAGAGGGATGCAGCTGTCACAGCTTAGCTGGCACAGGTCAATACAAAATTTTTCACCTTTCCCATTTATCTGGCTCACTGACGGTTCCTGGTGAGTGCACATAGTTTGACTAAAATGGACTTTTTCTTTTTTTCCTCCTTTGTACAGGTTGAATCTTCCTTATTAAATTCTGATTTGGGACAGTGCTTGGGTGCATTTTCTTTTCAGAGGATTCGGTGGTCTCACTGGAGGATAGTTCTTGCTTCGTCAGGCTAGGCGTGCTGTCCTGGTCCTGCTGCTGCTGTGTGGACTCACATTATTTTGGCAGACGGTTATGGAACTGGTGCATTTTCTCTTCAGGAATGTGTGGATCTGTTTGGCAGTAGTGCTTGAGACTAAAGTTCAGTGTGGCTTCTGAAATGTATCCCCACATGTTGTGGGGAAGGTGGAATATAGTGAAGTGTCGTGCCAGACTGGATGCTGGAATAGGTAGACTTCTGGCTTGATTCAGTATGGCTGTTCCTTTGTTATTCATTCATATGTAATGGAACCGTCAGTCTTTGGTTTTACTCTGTGTTTTAATCATGTATCACTTTTGGGAAACGTACAGTTGGATTTATCTTGCAGAAAGGCAGAGATGAGAATTTGTGCATATACGAGGGTTGAGGTCCCTGCTCAGACACTGTTGCTGTAGTTGTTCTGTGATGATTTTTCAGTGTGAAATTCATTTGTAGTTTTTCAGCCTGGGAATGGACTAACTCAGGCTGGCTTTAGTAGGGGAAGAGGACAGAAACTTCTTGCCAGGAAAGATGAGGGAGGGCAGAACAACAGCGGCTGTAGTGGGAATCAGCCTGCCTTATGATTAGGGCAGTTTAAAACCCTTGACTTTAACCAGCAAACAGAAAACCATGATAGAAATAAGGTTGAAACTGTTTAAATGCCAGGGGAAATTCTCATAAAAACTTGTTTTCATTTTTAACAAATATTGTCAAAGTTTGGGTTGGTATGTAGGGGGTATGTGGTTGATCTTACGTGCCCAGGAGAGGCAAAGGGGGCTGTAGTATATTCCCTCTGCTCCATTTTCTTCCCTGTTCACACTCTCAAATCCTGTTGGCAGGGCTTGACAGGATGCGTGCCCCATCATGTATGACCACAGAACTCTGACTTCTAGTCTTGCTTTATATTAACATACAATTATATAGATTTGCAGGAGGTTTTTTTGTTTTACTTTAGTCTATTTGCATCAAGGTGCATTAGATGAAGGCAGGTTAGACATTTACAGTTTTAAAGATGTGGAATCAATCAAATCAATTTGATTTTGTGGACTTAGAGTAAATTTAATAGCTGCGTGTGTTATATTTGAGACAAACTGAATAAACAAAAGATGTCTCTTCAGTTGAGGAATGGACCTGCCTGTTTTTTTGTTTTCACTGTTCCTTGTTATTTTTAGAGGTGTGAAGCTTTGCTTGCATCTTTTTATAATTTGTAAAGTAAAAGAAAAACTTCTTGAGTTGTCTTAGCTTTATTGATTTCTCAGTTTTGAACCAAATGAGTTTGGATAAAGGAAATTAATGTGGAGCTGCTGCTAAATGCTGATGTAGCATTTTGATGCCTGTTAAGATCTACAGCTCCTAGAGTTGTGGTATTTCTGTGTTGTTTGGGCAGACCCATACTGATGATATGTCCTATTTGTATGTAGTGTAGTTCTAATAGAGAATTTTAAATGGGAAATTAAAAGAAATGTGTCTTTAAAAATTTTCTTTTTAAATCTACTTTAGTTAATACAAACCCCATGAACTCATTGTTGCTTCGTAATTACTTTACAGCTGTCCTACTCCACTATACAATTGGGGGAAATACAGCTGTTACAGACTGCCAGGGTGTAACCTCTGTGAATTCCGGAAGAACCTGTGTTTTCGAGGAAGGTGGTGTTTGCTGTTCTTGAACTGCTTCAACCGCTTTGTAAAGGACAGATTTGCTGGATGTGCAGTCTGTCCTTCCTCTGCAGTAATTCAGCTGAAGTTAAGAATTAACCAGCCTGAAAGGCAGAAGTGTCCTTGCCAGGGGTGTGTCGCGGGGCTTCTTTGTAATCCTCCCCTCAGTGCTCTGCAAGCTGCTCTGTGGCTAAAAGGATGATTCCTTCTGGCTTTGAGATTACTTGGAGGAGGCAGGTGTTGAGGGTTTTGAATAAAGTAGAAGTGCATTAAACCCTGCTGAAGCAGTTTGCACTGGTTGTTGCGTTTCCCGCATCCGTGAGTATGAGCAAGTTTGACACAGTGAGGAGCAATGTTAAGAACCAGTCTTTCTCAGGGAAACATTCTGTGTATTCTCCCAAAGCTGTTGTCTTTCCCTTTGTAGGAACAGAATGAACTTTAAAACCATCCTTTTCACCCTCCAAAGACGCTTCACTGAAGCAAAAATCAGACGTTTCCTATGCATGCAATGTCAAGGAAAGAACAAATGATGCTGCAGTATTGCATTAGTTACAGGACACTGAAGTCACACCTCTGCATTCTGGTACTTCACATACACTTTGATTCAAATGTGTACATGTATATAAGCATATATATGTGCAACAACTCAAGTAGCTGTATTACGAATTAAAAATTACCAAGCATTCTGCTTGTCTGAAACAGAAGGTGTCATCCGTCTGGAAACTCAGCTAGCTCTTAATCTTTATTACAGTGGGCAGCATTTTACTTTAAACCCTTCCATTCCATGCTTGTGTTATATGCGTATTGCCCGTAGTTGATATTAACTGTTGACCAGATGGATCAGGAGACCTGGCTGAGGGCTCTCAGGTGCTTCCTTGCATGTACCCTGCAATTCAGTTTGTGATGATAGGGTGACTTCACTGACTTCCAGTGCCATAGTGCTGGCTCTGAAGGTCCCCAGCCTCTCCCAGAGCTGAGGATGTCTGACCTCCTGGCAGAGCATGCGCAGAGCTCCCTCACGTTGGAGCGGTTGCTCATCCTGTGGCCCTCTGAAGCTCCTCCATGAAAGAGTAAAAGGCCAGCAGACAAAAGCAAGCCTGTCTGTCTTCTGGACTATTTCTGCTGTGCTGCAGCTGGTAGGTTCTGCCAGGTTATCCTTATGCCTTGCAAATGAATTCCAGTTCAGTGGATGCAGAATTAGGTGAACACTTGTTTTGGTAAAGATGAAAAGTTTATAGTTTGTTGGCATGTCGACTACTGTTCAGCCCAGCTTTTGGGTTTTTTCTGTAGTCAGATCTACAAAAAAGCAATGGTCAGTTCCTAAAATAGTCACATTAGCTGTTTGCTTATATCCATCTGGACTGTGCTGGAGTGTGCCTGTATCCGTGAAGATTTTTTGGCTCAGACTTGTCAGAATCATAGCTTCTTAACATGGACAAGTAAGGGCCCAAATCACTATCAGGAGAGCTTTCTTTAATTTCACAAAGAAACCCTTTATCTGGAAAGGAACGTCTGGTGGGAACGCTTTACACAGGCTTGCTTTTGACTTTTGGTAATGATAATTTCAAGATGATAGTTTGAGAAGACATTCAAAATATTTCCCTGTCTTTGCTCACTAAGACATAACTGACTTGATGCCATAAAGCAAAAGAAAACATAAAACTTAAACTCAGCATCGTAGCTCTGAGCAAAGCATAATTCTGCCTGACCTTCAGCCTGGTGCAGATTTGTGCATAGGGGATACTCAGTTTAGAGTGTGGGTCTCTCTCTGAGTCTCTGGGTCTCTGAGCCGTCGACCTCAGTCTGTGAAGAAAGAAGGCTGCTTTCTGTTGACAGTGCTGAGAAAGCCCGTAGTGTTTGCTCCTAAGTTCACATGCCTGAAATTATACAATTCCCCGTTAAACCTTCTGACACTAACAATGAAGAATTGCGCATTCTAAATTGAATCAGAATAGTGATGTCATTGCTCTCATCATTGGTACTTAATTTAAGTCCAGTTAATCTTTAGTGGTGTTGTAGGTGCTACTTTCTATTAAGTTGGGATGATTTTGGTTTCTTGGAAGTTGCTGCCCTGTAATGGGAGGGAGGGTCTGGCTGTTCAAATCCAGAGTAGCTGGGGGTGGGTGGAGACTGCTGGACTCTTGCCATTACCTCATATGGCCCTAAATGCATTCATGTGGTGTTAGCAATGTGCTTAGCCCTGGCAGCAGGGAGATGTTCTCTGTCCCAGCTGCTGACAACCTAGCTGGGTTTCCTTAAAGCAGGAGGGAAAATAACAGACAGAAGCTGAACAACCGTTGTTCAGAGGCTGTAGTGAAGAGTCTAGCATGGAAACCTGGGGAGCATGGGTCGCTTTTGTCCATCAGTCTTTCTTTTAACAGGATCTTCTACCTTTTAATCCCGTTAGTCCTTAAATGGTCTGGCCACAGCAAGTAGTCTGGCTGAGGTGAGGACCTGGTGAGGAGGGAGGAAGGCAGCTGGGCATTGCAGGGTGTTGTGGACGGGAGGATGGTGAAGTGCTGGGTGTAGAAAATGAGGCCAGTGGCAGTGCATAGGAGTAGGATGATGGTGCGAGTGTGGGGTCACCACGTGTCCTATTTTTCAGGTGGGATAAACCTCATTGATGAGTGGTCAACCGTGGTGAGGGCCCACCATCACAGTGTAGCGACATACACTTAGCCCTCGTTAAAGTGACATTAACAGCCCCTTCTCCCAAACAAGGTGTAATGTCTGAGTAAGTATGGCAGTGCAAGATTTATTTTTTTCATTTGAAGCCTTATAGAGTGTAGTTATCCCCCTCAAAAGTGAAGGAGAGATCATCTTTTGTTGAAAGTCCATCTGCCCCATGCAATGCCAAATTACCTGAAGATTTTGCAGCTACTCTTTACTGCTCCCTGCCAGTTTGTTCTGGAAAGCTGCTTTGCTGAAAGATTATTCCTTGCAGCACGGCTTAATTTTCCAGGCAGTCCTCAGAGAAGGCTGCTCCTGGGCTGCTGGTATTACTTGTTCCAACAAGTTTCTTCTGCTCTATCTAATCCTGAGCAGCTTTTGTTGTATATGCCTGCCTGTCTTGGTTAACTTGTAAATCGCCTCGGTCTTTGCTTTTTAGAGGGCTAGGATTTTCTTCTTCTGGCTCCCACTGAAAGATTACAGAAAGGAAAATGTTCTTCCTAAGATACAGCTCCCTGTCTGCCAAGCTTGGTGTCTGTGCTCACGTGTGCCTTCTGGAAGGGGATTGCTGGGTAAATGTTTTAGCTCCCTGGCTCTGGAGCAGTTGTTTACTTGCTGGAGTGTAACTTTGCAAATCTCTGCAACGAAGACTTTTTCCTGAAGCCTTTGGAGCCAAGTGGCTGGGTGAGTGCTGAGACAGGCACTGACAAATGCAGCAGGCGGGGCATTCTCCCCTTGCAGCCTCCCAAGAATGCCATGGCAAATGATAATTCGGCACAATTATAGGCCTGGCTTTAGAACATGGCCTGCGCTGGGATGTGACCATGTTCTTTGTATGCCTCCAAGGCAGTGAGAGTGTATTACAGGCAGCTGCAGTGATTGCATATCTTTTTTTTTTTTTTGTCACTCATTCTTGAGAGAGACTTTTTGTTGAGAAATCTAATGCCTCTGTGGTTTGTAGTAGAAACTTGACATTTTCTGGGAGAATGGCCCTGGTGATAGGGAGCAGTGATTGAAAATCAGGCAAATGTGGGCAAGCACAGAATTTTCAAGGATAGCTACTGTTTCTTGTGTCTTTCTCAGCATAGCTTGTGCTTGGCCTCAAGCGCTCTGCTAGCACAGTTCGTGCACCGCTGCATGGACAAGCTCTTCCAGGCAGCGCACAAGAGCCTCCTTCTGCTTCTGTCACATGGTGCCTAGAAGAACATATATCACAGGAGGTGAGTTTAAGCTTGTTTTTAGTGTGAGGAACCTTAAAGTCTGAGCAAACCATCCTTAATGCTCTGACCTGCTCTGAGTAAAACTTCAGTTTTATAGTAGATAACGTCGGCCTTACCTATAAAGCCGTATAGTCCCCTGGAAAGGCTATCACTGGCATTCTGTCTTCTGTATGATCCACTTGTGCATTTTTCATAGTATCTTGGTGTCTATGGCAGTTCTCCAGAAGGCTGACCAGGCGGGATAATTGCTTGGTTGTGCTGCCAGCTCCCGTGGCTAATTCCCCAATCCTGAGACCAAAGCACTGTTTGGTGCTGGGTATGGTCCACAGCAGCACTGATGCTGGTGTAGGGGCAGGCCTGGTACGATGGTGAGGAGTGCTCCTGTCCTTTAAATAGTGCTAGGAGATTTTATTTAATAAGATTTAATGTTGTGGTAGCTGAGATTTAGGAAATAGTTTGTGTATGCTGCTGGCCACACTTCTATGGCTGGTCCATATATCCTAGCTTGTACACACAGTGGTTGGGACCTAGTGAATGGTTCACCCTTCAGTGTACAATAAATGTCTCTAGCCAAACTTTAATTTTTTGCATAGTATCTGTCATTAATTTCAGCATGGTTTTGTCTGAATGTGGTTTACAGGAATCATCTTTGATCTGTGATGGATTAGAGACACAGACTGGCATTTTTTTCACCGCAGTACTTAACATACAGCCGTAAGAACCTCTATAAGATATCTGAGTAAACAGCAATAACCACCCCTAACTAGTTGTTGAAGAGGTCCCTAAGGATTTGAAGGACTCCTGCCTGTGCCTCTTCCTTCAGGTTGTGCTTCCTTATGGTCAAAGATGTTGCAGAGCCAAGACCTTGTGTGGATTGCAGGTGCTCAGACCAACTGGGATCCTCCCACACTGCTGAAGTTGAGCGTCTAAAAAGTTAATGTCATCTATGTGTTTCTGGTTTGAGTTGCTTAACATCGAGAAAGGAAATACGTCAGGGTTGCCTGGGTGACTGAACTCTGTCATTTCTTCTCCTGTCAGGTTTGACCTGGAGTTCTGTGATTATTTTGGCGTAATTGATTTGTCCCTCACTTTCTCAATGAGATTTGAGGGTGCCCTCCATATGTTAGGTGTATTAAATCATTCTAACAGATGCATTGTTGTGCTGGGGAGCGTGTGGTATGCAAGTGTGAATCTCTTGTGCTGTCTCACAGCACCCAGGCTGGTAGCTGCATTGGTTCAGTTGTATTTTGGGACTCTCTGGACTTGAGTCTCCATTATGCAGGCGAGCTCAGTCATGCAGGTGTGTTACGGCTCTGGGTGCTGTGGCGGTGAGCTGCCTCGCAAACTCTGCAGGAGAGGTGCGAAAGTGATAATTTAGGCATTGCAGTTTTGACAGCAGTTAACCCTAATGTAAGAAGTGTTCAGGTTTTTTTCCTCTGCCTCCAACCACACATTCTGTTCTCTTCCGTAGTTTTCAGTGCTTGACCCCTACGGTGAGGTAGTTCAAAAAACAGGCAGAGATAAAAGAGGCAGGAAAAGTAATTTTCAAGGAGGGATAGGGCTGCTTTTCGGTTGGGTTAGCTCTCTGAACCAGCTCATAGGGTCACAGATGCTTGTGTTACAGGAGGAGGAGAGTTTGAAGATGAGGAAGGAAGGAGTGGTACAGCAATTATCTGTTTCTACAGCTATTAGCCGTTATGTCAGTTTAGCAGTAACATGTAAAAGCACTTTGAGACTGTTTCATAAAAGGCACCAGGCTTCACATATCTGTGTTCATGTGAATCCTAGTCTTATTCCAAGATGTCTTATTTCAAGCTGCTTTTAAGCCAAAAAACTAGAAAGCTAGTTAGTAAAACTGTCATTTATGATACCCGAAGTGGTGCTAATTGTGTTGAGGTTTCAGTGTTGCTGAAACACTTGCACCAGTGCAGAAACAGTTGCACCAGTGCAGTGTGCTTTTGCTGACACAGGAATTAAAACCTGGCTGTAGCCATGCATGAGAACAAAACAGAATATAGTTAGTTGTGAAATTTTGAAATTGTGAACCTATTGGTTTAAAGTTCCATTTTAGTAAATGGATCTAAAAAACGGGTGGTTATGAGACTCCAAATGTATACAATGTGTACAAGCTACTGGGTCATTCCTGACAGGACTGGGTGTCATCATGAGTTCACAGATTACTTTCAGGAGAATAAATGAAGAATTAGTGACAACCTCGTGGTTCTTATTGCTGCAGCAGTGTGCATTCAAAGTCATGCACATTTACCTTGGAAAAGGCGGGGAATTCTTTGGAAATGAAAGCAGCAGCCTTCCAGGAGACAGGGTACCAGTCTGAATTACTTTTTTCAAGACTTGAAGGAAAAGAAAGCTTTATTTAGAGAAGATGCCAGGCAGGAGTGTTGTATAGCTATAAGTGTGAACAACTCAAATAATAGAACTATGTAAGAGCATTGACTGACACATGTTCTGTCAGGCCCTGGCTCTGCAGTAACCCTTGGGGTGCTCTGCGAGTAAGAGCATATGTATCCTTTGATACCGATCACAACAAGAAGCCGGTCTTCTCCAAGTCCTCAACAACCAAAGGTTAAAATGAAAGCTAACACAGAATGATTCTCACATCTCCTTCCCTCTCCATGAAAACTTTCCATTTTGCCTGTATTTTTAATCTACATCTGCTTTGTTCTAGGATAGTACTTTTGGTGAGGTGGCCAAAATTAGCATGGTGAGGACTTGTCCGAGAGGAAAAGGGTGGGGAGAGGGAAAGCAGCAGCAGGCAGGAAAGAACTGTGTTCAGAGGTGGTGGGAAAGGATGATAAAAGCACAGTTAACTTTGTTCAGAATTAAGAGAGCATGCATGAAAGCTGAAGGCTGCTATATACCTTTTAGTTTATATGAAAAAGATGTTGCTCTTGGACTGCTGTTATGCTACCAGTGCTGCCCCTTTTAGTGATGTGTAATTTGACCATCTGAACAAATTAAATGCAAATATTGAGCAAATGCATGACACAGGCCTCAAGAGGAGTTTATGGAGGATCTGCTCAAACAATGAGATTATTACTTGCTGATTCTAAAATACCGGGGAGTTTATCAGTTACAGGATAAAAATTCAGTTTGATGATGGTGTACAGATATGTTAGCTTGCAGTTTCCATCAAAGCTAAACCAAAAGAAAGGAGTTGGGAGAGGCAAAGAATGTGTGCCTTGCCAAATGCAAAGATGGGAGAGGTTAAAACTGGCATGTACTGTGTGGGAGTGCACTATCCGCTGAACATCTTACTCCATTAGAAACACACACAGAGGAAAGCGTGCTGCCTTCTTGCAGAGTGAGGCTGGCAGGCTCCAGGATTAGTAGGACTCTTGTTCCACAAAGTTTCTCTCGTTTCTCTGGTTTTGGGATGAAGATGATAATGGGCGTACTGAATTAGAAGTGTTTTGCCATTTCTCTTCACCCAGTCTATTTGATTTGCTGCTGTGCTGTGCTCAAATCCATCTGAAAGCTAGCCATATAAAAATTAAAAACTTCAGCCAGGCTTATGCTGGCTAATGGGGTTGGCAGAAGGGTGGGAGCAGCATTAGCTCAAATTCAGTTAGGCTCATGATGAAGTTGCAAGCTGTATTTGGGAATTTGCTTACTTGCTCTGTGGTATGCGTAGTTTTTGCAGATTCTGTATGGTCTTGAAAAGTTCTTTTGTGTTAGTATTTCGCTAGTTGGAAGCTGCTAGTTGTCATGGTAGTTTCACACTTGGTGCTGCAGTGAGACATGGCACTGCTTGCTAGTGCTGTCAAGCATGTTCAAGCAGAAATAGCAGTTTTTTATGGGTAGGTCTTTGTTATAACTTTCTTCTCTGGATACTGTCTGAATGCATTTATGCTTGGGAGGTGTGTCAACTGTCAGGTTCTTATATCTTGTGGGTTTTGGTTTTTTTTTTTCCAGAACTCTATTAGACATAACCTGTCCCTGCACAGCAAGTTTATTAAAGTCCATAATGAAGCCACAGGGAAGAGCTCTTGGTGGATGCTCAATCCTGAGGGTGGTAAAAGTGGAAAAGCACCAAGAAGAAGAGCTGCCTCCATGGACAACAGCAGCAAACTCGCAAAAGTCAGAGGTAAAGCATCCAAAAAGAAGCCTCCTCTCCAGTCTGCTTCAGAATCAACTGCTGACAGTCCTGGCTCCCAATTCCCTAAGTGGCCTGGGAGCCCGTCCTCAAGAAGCAATGAGGACTCTGACGTGTGGAACACCTTCCGGCCTCGAACCAGTTCCAATGCAAGCACCATTAGTGCCAGGCTTTCCCCTATCCTGACAGAGCAGGATGACCTCCACGATGAAGAGCTGCTTCCTTCTCTAGTGTACTCCAGTGCATCCAGCAATGTACCACCAACTGTGACTGAGGAGCTTGAGCTCATCGATGGGTTAAATTTGATGTCTCCCAGCTCATCTGTGTTATCTACCCAGCAATCTGCCTCGAGTGGTCAGATCCAGAGAGATTCCAGCTTTTCCTTGCAAGGCCCGAATGCAGCTGGTCAGACCGCTACTTTTGGCAATTCCCTGTTTAACCGTGTTGATATCTCGCTGCAAAGTTCTGTCAGCCATTTCTCTGCCCCTCAGACCTTGGAAGCTCTTCTAACACCCAGCTCTCCGCCTCCGAGGGATGTTATGATGACTCAGGTGGATCCAGTTCTCCCGCAGACTGGTAGCAGGATGAGCAGCCGAACTCTTCTGCTTCTAGGTGGACAAGCTGCCCAGAGTAAGATGAGCTCAGGCAATCCACGAGGAAAGCCTACAGAGCAGCAGGCAGAGCCAGTTGGTGCCAGTGTTCTGCCATCAACACTTCCCATGGTAACATCTCCTCAAAACACTGCCAGCATCACCAGTTTGAAGGCTCCAGTTTCTGCAACAACTGCCCAGTCGGTCCAGCTGGGCAGTCCACTGCTTCTTTCTTCTGCTAGCCCTGCTCCCTTGGGATTGAACCAGGACAGGCTGCCCATTGACCTGGACATTGACATGTACATGGAGAACCTTGAATGTGATATGGATTACATAATCAACAGTGAACTCATGGATGGAGAAGGACTGGACTTTAATTTTGAACCTATTCTGTCTACTCCCAGCTATCCCAGCACCTCACAGGCCTCCAACCATACCTGGGTACCAAGTTAACTTCAGGAGCACTAAAAGGTAGGTGTAGTTATGTAAAATGTTACAGCTCTATAGTGGCAACATCCCTGTCTGGGATGGTTCCTCTGCCCAACTCTGCAGCAGTTAAAGATACCTCTTTGGAAGCGCAGGTGCTCTTTGAGTAAAAAGCTTCTGGGAGAACCGCATTCCCTTTTAGAAGGAAAAAAAGCTGTGTAGAGGTAGGTAGATTTAACTTACCAGGTAGTAAACTCCTTTATGGAGTAGAGCAGCAACCTGAATGAAACTCCTGTTGTCTCTCGTTCCCAAAGATGACTGCGTTACAGGACATCGGTCTCTGCCATGCAATGCCTATAGCTCTGAAGTTGACCTGAGAGCATATGCTGATTCCATAAATAAAGACATGATCCTATATATACAGAGTGGTTGAACTGAGCCAAGCGCATGCTGTGTTTCTATCCAAGTTATTATTATCCTTGCAAAATTTTCTAGTATGTATAGTTGCAAAGCGTGTCTGTGTCATGACTGCCTGCTTTGCCCTTGTGTGTAGCAGGACACAATCACTCTCAGTTATCAGACCTTCTGCCCTTCCCTTATCTGGGATAGTATCTGTAAAGTCTGGTAAGCTGGTTCATCAGCATTAACTACTGAATTGCTTAGGTACCCATTATTGGAATGGGAATGGGAAACAGGAGTATGCAGTGTGGATGGAGATGGAAGGAGGAAGGATGTGTTAGTGCTATCCCACGCACAGCAAAGCTGCCTCTTCAGCCATCTTTCATATTTGAAAAAAAAATTCTAGAGTCAGTTTGGCAAATAGTGTATATGAGAACAAGAATTAAAAATGTCTTAGTCTCTGAGGGTGTGACATGCTAATTTGAAGCTCTTTAACAGCTGAGGCAGTTGAATTAGAGAAATGGAGCCGAAGGCATACATTACACTTGGAGTTAGCTAACAGAAAATGGGCAGTTTGTTCTATGGACTGGAGCATAGGCTGGATATTGGTTGGGAAGTGGAAGCCTCGCCAAGAATATTTCCTGTTTAGGAGGCAGATATGGTATTTGTTAGTGTTGCAAATTCAACCCTTAGTACTGGCCAGCTGAGCAGGCAGAAGTAAGGGCAAATTGCAGATACTGCTTCAGTTGTGGGGAGCCCTTGAGCTTCAAAATGATGGAGACTAAGTGAAATTATCATGTACTTGACCTTAATACTCTTTCCTAGGCACCTGAGTAACCTGGAGGTAGTTTGGACTGGGTGACCTCTGGAGGCCCATTTCAATCTAAATTTTCTGGTGATATCTGCTGCTGTTCATGCTGGAGACCAGATATTAAGTTAAATATTTTTCTGCTCTGCCCCAGTACAGCCATTCTAGACGAGTGTCTTGGGTCTAGACAAAGTGAAATGCTGTCCTTTGAGCTGGTGGTACTTAAACCCTGTGAACACGTTGATACAGCACTATATATTGACTTTTTAAACACAATTTAACTCCCTCTTATTCCAAGTTCCACTACACTGCTTAGGATTTCATTTATTAGTAATGTTCTTCTGTCTGTACTTAACAGATCTCTCTACTGTAGAGAGAGGGAGGATCAATCAAGCTTTTCTGTTTCGTTATGGGGCTTTTTATAGTCTTGTGCATTTGTTAACTGTGCTCTTGCTGAATTACTGAGTGGCTGTCTTAAATTGAATATACTAATTCCAGGTGGAACATGGAAACTCAGTTTTGATTTCAAAGACAAATTTGGTTCACAAAACATTAGCGTCCTTCATCAGAGTTAGGACTGTTTACAAGTTAGTGACAGAGGCTGTGGCCTTTTGAGCAGTGTTTCCACTGGATATTGTTCTGAGCTTTTGTGATTGGTTTTTTTCATGCCATGCTAGGGCAGGCCATCGTATTTGGGGAAAACATTGACTTTGCAGGGGTGAAATGTTTTTCACAGGAGTGTTTTCAAAACTTATGCAAGCTGTCCTGCAGTCCTGGGTGCATTAATTACCTGGGCTGGATAGACAAGACCTCTGTCTACAGAATACCAGGCATAGATTATTTTTTTTAAGAACGTAAAGCAGAGAAGCTGAGGGAATGTTTATCAAAGGGTAGGGTCTAGTACTGGTGAAGATGTGGGTATAATTAAATGCTTAAGAGGGAGAACATGAGCTCTTAACAGCATGGTTATGTTCTTTTTCCATATTATTCCATACTTAGCATGTGAATTGCTTAATCAAAACAGAGGAGCTATCTGATGTTAAAAACCCTGGATTTGCTTTGTTCCATGTGTGAAGTTGAAGAGATACTTTCTGGGAAATATGTTGGACACATACTCACTAAGAAAGGAGTGAGATCTGGAACAAGTTCTGAACCAGTATCATGTTTCAGCAGAAAGAGTAGCTCCTACATGTCTCTTGGTGAACAATTCTTAACAGCAGTACAGCACTTGGAGGAGAAGTGACACCCTGTTCAGCATGCTTTGTTTCAAGCCTTTTATTCTGTCCTTAGATTATGTTTGCTTTTTCTGAGCTTTGCAAGGCTTTTCAGTTTTGCCTGTATCCTGGAATCCATGAAGTGGGATGAAGGGGAGCTTTTTCCCCGAAGGAGAGCAAGTATTGTGTAAAATGCTACCGAGACAGAGAGGTGGGTTGGGTTTCTAAGAAAGGGGGAACAGGGCGTGCATGGAGAGAAATAAGAGTGTTCCTGGAGGCCAGGAAGGACCCTGGGAAAAGAAGGCAGAATGTTTTTTCAAATTTACAAGTTCCAAAACCATGTGAGCTGCAGACATCAGTGTCTGTGAGGAGGTCAAGATTGTGTAATCTCTCCCTTCTCTGAATCTGTTACTGCAGTGAGTTGTTAGGGTCCCTGTTTGGAAATCACTGTTTAGGGAAAGCATGATTGCCACTATATATTGTTCCTGTGTGCCAGGCTTTTTTCCTCTCATATCCTTTCTATGAATGTGGTTTTTTCCATGTTAAATTCACATTGGCAAAAGCTGCTCTAAGTGATTGCTAACCTAAAGCTGTCCTTCTGAGTAGTTACTGTGGGCTTAACCTGTAGCCTTCTGGGTCAGTTATGGGTGTAACGCCAAGCAAAAACTGTTCATCAATAAATGCCAGTGATCACACTCTGATTTCAACAGCCAGAATGAAACTGGAGCTGGGGAAATATTTCTCTTTGCAGGCAAAAGAAGATCTTTAGGAATAAGTACTTAGTCTCTCTGCAGCACTTGGGAAGACACAAGCTGGTTGATGTTACCCGTGGTGCTCAAAGCTGACATGACTTTATCCCCTTCTTGCAAGTTAAATGCTAAAGAGCTTGTCCACAGCTTCACCAGAAGTCTGTTTGAACCCTGTGTCTCTTGGAGATTAGAGATCAAACATTGAAACTTTGCCTCTGCCCAGCAGTGATGTAACACCCACAAACCTAGCTATTAGCCACAGAGGAAGAAAGTCAGTGTGTGAATACTTTCCTTGACTAGGAAAAATATAAATTCTACAATTTCTGCTGCTGTTGTCTGGTAGCTGCAGCTCACTTGGTTGTAAACCTGCCATTCACTGGTTAAGACACTGGATGTGCAAACCATACAGAGTGATTTATAGGAACCTTAGCGAGCAAAGGTCATGGAAAAAGGGTAGCCACAGCTGGAATGAGATTGTGGCATGCAGGTGCTCCATCATGGGCAACCAGTCTTGCCTTCAGCACTTGATGCAAGTGTCTTCCATTCCGGTTGTGGGAAGTGTGGGTGGCCACCTGGCTGGCTCTGAGCAGCTCAGGGACTTTGGGCTTGCTCATCTACCTCTATGTTATGTATTTCTGCAAGCCAATAGGAGGAATACCTGGGAATAGAATTGCCTCTTTTTTACAGTGGTACAGTTTGTGCCTCATTGACGAGTGTAAAGTCCATCCACTCTTCCGGTGGACATTAGTTAATGATCTTTAGTTGTTCAGTTAGACTCCCTATAGCTTCATAGCCTGGAGAACTCTTTATCCCTTGCCCAGCTTGGTCTGGACTCGTGGTTTTCCTACTGTGCTCCATCTAATTCCCTTTGGTCCAAACACTGTATTTTTATCTACCACAACATTAACAAATAAATAAAGCCCCAATCAACTTGCAGTTTCCCAAAGTAGCCTGTTGCTCTGGCTTCTGTTTTAAGTTACTGTCTTTTCTTGTTCAGGGCTGATTCCCTCTTGTAGCTTCTTTCCCATTCCACAAGTTCATTTCATGCTCACTATTACTGAATGCAACTGATGGGATGCCCTGTATTTATCTTGCTATTCTGCCTTCCAAAGTGGATCATAGGCCTATGGTGGAGGTTTTATGTCTTAAGTCTGCTTAGACCTATTCCAGGGCTTGTTTGAACAAGTTGTGGCAGCTTTGTTGAGGTGAGGCAGAAGACCTGAGAAGGGATCTTTAGACTTGCAGGGAAATGAGATACCTAGAAATGTTTAATTATTTGTAGGTAGATAAAGGATTTCTTTAAGTGGGTGAGCATAAACAGTTTTAGTGTGATATCTCTAAAAATCCCTTTTTTAGTCTTTTCCCTACCAATTGGTATTTGTGGTTGCTTAAGGTGAAGAGTAATTTTCCTCTTCCTTGCTGCTTTCCTGCAATGCCTCTGGTGTTAGCCAAGTCCTTTTTTAAACCTCCTTATCTTGCAGAGCTTTGTTGGTGCTGTCAGCTTACAGGAGGAGTGCTTACTTTTGACCTTTGTGCTTTTGTTTTGTCTTTCTGTCTCAATCGTACTCCGAAGCTTGGAGCTGAGCAGTTGCATCCTCCACTTGACTCTCCGTTGATCAAGGCCTCTTGTGATCTGTGTTTGTTCCTTGCCGGAAGTTGGCATCCTTTGAGCAGCAGGGGCTGATTGATAGTAATTAACTCCTTATCTGTGCATCCAGGATTCCCACTGAAGCTGAGATCTAACCATTCACTCTATTTTTTTTCTTCCTAGTGTCCTTCAGGTTTTGAACATCGGGTTCTGACTTCATTTTGCACCCCTGGCAGAGAAAGGAATGGAGCACGTTGGATTCGGTTTCCCTGCACACCACGCCTTGGGCAGAAGTGGCTGCCCACCTGGGAAGAAGGGGCAACCTGCATCTGGCTGCAACAGGAAGAGTTTAAAAATAATAATCCTGTTATGTGCCATGGCTCTTCCTACAAACCTGACCCTGCCTTGGACCATCTGGAGAAACCCTGGGCTGTACATGTCCAAAGAGGAGCCCTGGTAAAAACCTCAGCCCGAAGACTCTGTGCGAGGCTATAGCGTTTTCCCATGTGAAGAGTTGTTGGAGGAATCTCTCAATGGCTATCCTCTCTCTGCTATGGCAGAAAGTCTCCCAGTGCCTTGGACTGGCAGAGGGCTGGCTCTGCTCTCACTTGGTTTGCCCTCTGGGACTAAGTAGTTGGACGTTTTCATTAAGCCACCAGATGCGCACTTGGTATCCCACAGACTCGCAGAGGAATTGGAAGGAGCTTGTTGGTGGAAGCCCTGTGGGAAAAGGGTGTGCTATATTGGGGTTGGTTTCAGTGGTTTCAGTGTGCCCGTCTCTGGAGCAGCCATCATCGTTCTGCAGGGAGGTGTGGTGGTCGTGGTGTAGAAGGCTTCCTCATGTCTATCTGAGTGGAACAGGAGGACATTGAGTTTTTCACTGTGCCAACTGAGCCCCATTGAATCAGAAGCATATTTCAAGAAGTCCCTATGCTTTTCTCAGCACTTTCCTGATACACCAGGCTGCTGTAAAATAAGCACAGGTGCTAATAGCTGTTTCTGGGACATAAAAACATCCTTTTGGGTTTGTTTCTGATCTGTCTTGCTACAGCAGAGAAATGGAAAGCCTGGGTGTGGCCTTAACAGAGCCCTGGTTGCTTTTCAGAAGGGCATTTTCTATAGATGAAATATTTTTTTACTAATCTGGGAACTTTCTACAGTAAATATGAAGCCAATGTTAAGTGTGTCCCCATGAGGCGTATTAGGCATATCTCCCTCTGAGAAGGTACCAGTGACAGACTTCTTTCAGAGCTGTATTAGGAACAAATGCATTTGATGTTTGATAATGTATATGATTGAGGGGAAAGAATTGGCAGGTCCTTGTGGTTTCAAACCACCTTGGGGAAGAGTTGTACATTATTGTAATCTATATGTAAAAGTAGCTGCAAATTACATAGAAGCTTTTCTAAACCTTTTTAAATATATATTATATATTTTAATTGAAAATGAGATTATTGGATTAAAAACCCCCCACATTTGCTGCATCTGTCCCCTTGATACCAGATAACACTACAGTATGGGAGGGGACAGGCCTAAGGCATTTTGGGCCAAGAAGCTGAAAATGTCATTGGAAAAGTGGGAAGGGCACCACAGTGTAACTGGGGAATGGCTGCTCTCCCCAGAACAGGTGGAAGGTGCCTGTGTGGCATGGCATTCAGCCACAGCTACTCAGTCTCTTTCCTCAACTGGGCGCTCCGGCCAAGCCAAGAGCATGATGTTAGGGAATGCTAATCATTAACAGCACGCTCATTCTCAGCTAATCCCTTAAGTAGCTGGACTACAGCTGATACATAGGACAGATTCCCTAGTCTGCTAAGAAGATGGTGTGGACTGGATCATGCTAGATCTGCTGACACTCTAGGTAGCCCTTATGGAGGACACATGATCAGTTGTATTTGGTAGCTCGCTTTTTGGTTTCCAGAGGTTTTTGTTTTCTTGCTGAAGTTTCTGCTACTGCTGGGGAACTTGAACCCTGTAGGCACACACTTGGGGATGTGCCTAGGATCCTGCCCTGTCTCTTTGTTCTTGCAGGACAGAAGCTAGGAGTCAAGAGGTTAGTTCAGAGCATTAGCTGGCATGTTCCTGTCACCTTTTTGGTGTTTGCAGTGGCAGGATATGTGGGAGGCATGGTGCTTTCATGGTGTTCTGGTAGGCTTGGTCCGGCAGAAAGCCTCTCCAATCCTTTCTGAAGGTGGCACTGGCTTCTGTTCAGAAGGTTTGTATCATGCAGTGCGATGAGCCATACTGTTTTACCACCTTGTCTCCTCTGTTTTCATGGGTTTCATTTCATTTTCATTTGAGTGGAGATTGGAACAGGAGTGGTTTGTCTGGTTACCTGTAACAAGGAGTCTTCAACAGTCTTATCTTTAGCATGCTCTGCCATCAGAGCCTTTCAATAGTTTGATAACCTTTGCTTCATGGCAGACCTCATGGTGATATGTTTCAAATTTACCTACGATCCGCATGTCTGGCCACACCTTGTTGTAACAAACAAACAAAAAGGCAGATCCTAAGCTGAGATCCCAGATCTTGCAGACTTGAGTCATGGATGTACATTCTCATTGCAGTTAGTTCATTACACAAATGGATAGATACTCTTTCCACGAACACCTGAAGGCATGTGCCGCACATAAGAATCGGCTGTTCTAGGCTGCAGCTAATAGATCTGGCAGGATTTGTGTTATTTGGCACGTAATATGTCACTTTGTCAACTTGGGACCTGAGGGGAAATGAATCCCATGATCTCCAGAGCAAGTTGACTGGCTGCCCATGCTTCACAGCCATGTATCAAAGGACAAGACACTGGTATGTGTAGTCATGTTACATGTGAATCTATAGCTCATTTCTCATGAAAATGGAGCCCAAAGCAATAGGATGGACAATATTAGTAAACAGTGCTTCAGACTTGCAAATCCATGGTGAGCCGTTTCTGGCTGGGTTGGTCTGTGGGGAAGAAGTGCTGTCTTCAGGCTGTTCCAAGGTGTCCCCTAGGTGTGACAGCACTGGGGACCTGGCGTGATCTCTAGCTGCAGAGAACCTGGCCCTGAGCACTTAGGTAGCGCCCTGGGGGGATCTGACATTATCTCAGCTAGTACATGTCCTCAACATGTTCCAGCTGAAGGAGCTGCAGCCCAGGTACACCAAGGCCTGTTGGTGCCCTACAGTGTGAGTTCATAAGAGACCCTGTCCTTTTATTAAGGAACAGAGCACCTATCTATTTCTGGGTTTTTTTCCATACTCCCAGGTCAGACTCCTGGGGAATCGCCTGTCCTGGGGACAGCACTGGAGACAGAAGCACGTCTGGCGGGAGTCCTGCCGTACCAGTGTGCTGACAGTGATGTCTGTCTTGCGGCGGTCCGTGCAGGTGCTCTCTGTCTCCTCAGCACAATGGGAGCTGGCAGTGGTTGACGAAGCCTGAGAGCATGCTAGGGCTGAGGATGGCATTCAGAAGACTAACGGTGCTCTGGGAGTGCTCAATAAACCATGAATGTAATGTTGCAGGCTCAGGCAGGCAACTTAGCTTCTGGTTTGTATGTGTAGCAGGATAGCTTGGATCATGGGCACAGAGGGCAGGGATGCAGAGAATTCAGGAGTTCTCCAGCCCCTTCTCAAATAACTTCCTTTTCATAAACCTTGAGCTTTTCTAGCCTGGGATATTTCCTCATAGGACACAGGAGACTTTAAAGTTCCTAAACTGCTGCTTGCTGAAAGGCTGTACCTGGCAGAGGGTTGCTCAATACTTGTCCAGTTTTTTGTGTTCTTGCCCAAAGTGTTTGCTACTGACTGCTGCTGGATTCAGGATAGTGTCTTGGTGGGTCTTTGTTCTGCGTTAGTACTGCAGGCCCTGCACTTGTGGGCTAGTTTTTGCTCTAATGAAGGATTGGGCTGGGATTTCGAGAGCAGCTGTGAGCTGGGTGGGGAGGGGCCCGTGACATGGGGAGTGATGCTCCTCCGTAAGTGCCTGAGGGGAGTGGGCAGGGGACTCTTGGCATGAAGCCTTACGTTGTGCTGTGTGTTTCTTTGTCCTCACTGAGCTTGGGTAACAAGTTTCTTCATCTCCAGAGGATCAAATGCTGTCTTTCACAGCGTGAAGCCACCACGCAGCTCTGCGCCGTGAAGGATTCGGGTAACTAGGCCCATGGAGCCTAGTAGGAGGCAGACTTGTTGCTTTTATTTACACCTGGGTTTAGCAAATTGCTTGAGCCTTCTTTATAACTTAAGCATATTTTACTATATTCCTAGCTTCCTGTGAGAGCTTGGAATATTGAAAGCTTGTTGGAGCCCTTAATTTTCCTTGTTGGTGTGTCTAAAAACATGTCATCCCCTACCCTGTGCTGCTTTAAAAACAGCAGTCGAGTCATCCTGGTAAGTGAGAGGAATGAAAGCAGTGGGAGTGTTCCAGAGCCTGAGTGTATTCATAAACGAGGCTCATACTAGACGCAAGTAGCACTAATCAGCTTTTCCAAAGGAAATGCCTAGAAAGCTTTTATGTAGATCATAATTTGTTAATTTTCTTACTTAGTTGCTGATTTATAGCCACACTGAAATGCTTCAGGGCTAGTCTTGCTCCAGGGATGAGAAACCTGTGTCTGGTGCCACGGGCAGGAGTGTTTTGGGGGTGGTGTCCTGGATCGTCACCAAAATAAAGTGCAAGTTTGGACCCATTATCAAAAAAACACAACAAATCAATCAACTTCAGGACATGAGCATGAACAGGGATAGCTTAGGGCTTGCCTCAGTTGCATGTCTAATGAAAAACACGTTCCAATTAATGCGGGGAAAAGCAAGTAAGAGGTGACTGCGTGAAGCCTGAAAGATCTGTCCATGTGAAAGCTTGTTAGCATGTGGTAACCCATCACCACAGTTGCTCGCCCTTCAAGAAAGGGACCCCCTCTCTTCAGTAGCCTTTATGTCTCACCCCGCACCCTGATGTGTCTGTAGTTGATGGAAAACAATCTCTGATGGAATCAAAATTGCATCTAATATCATGGTGTAAAGCAGGGAGAAGAGGCAGCAGAAGCTGAAGGTGAAAGAGCTGGTGGTGTTGCATATATGGTTTTCTGGGTAAGGCAGCATTACGGTGTGTGTGTGGTAGAAGGGAATGTTCGCAGCTGGTGCCGTGGTGCTCAGTGTGGTGCTACCCTGTGGTGCTCCCCAAGGTATCTTGAGAGGTTTGGCTACGTAGAAGATAGGTCACTTCTCCTGAAAGGAGCCTTCTTTATAAGGCAATGGGGATGGTTCTGTGAAATGATGCTTCCAGCACAGTGGACTCTTCATGTGGTGCAATCCCAGGAAGGGTTTCTGCATTGCTAGCACAGACGTCTGCTGCACACAGGGCAGGCACCACTAGCTGACATAGTTTCCACCCCATACCCTCTGCACTCTTTCACCCATTTCTCACAATAAATTTTTTTACATAATCTCTGCTTTTGTTTGCTCTCTGTAGCAGTGTAACTTCTGAACCATTACAGGCTCTTTGTTACCATCTGTGCTAGCAAGACAGTAGAATGTGCTAGACTAGGGGGGAATGTTTGACAAATAAAAACCTGTAATCCTCTGCTCTGTGTCTCATGCGGTTTGTTCTGTTTCCCTGGTGAGGACCACTTATTTTTTCCTTGCCCTTGGCTTCTTTCCTCTGCCCTCCTCGCCTGTTAGGGCAACCCCTTGGTGAAATGCCCCTTAGCTGGCCAGAGGTGGAAGGGTCGCAGTGTGACAGCCCACAAGAGCTCCAGTGTGCTCTGCAGTCTGTGCAGCCCCTCGTTACAACTTGCTGGCAGTGCACGGTAACCCATGGGGTTGCGAAGCCCTAAAGCTGACCCTAGGGAGTTTTAACTTCTGCAGGCCTAGTCTAGAGTCATCCTAGCCCCTTCGTTCCTTGCCCTTGTAGACCTGAGTGCAGAAGATGACTCCGTTCATTTTATATAGCTACATTCAAACATCTTTGAGTGTCAGCAACTCTACCAGTTATCTCCAGGAATAGAGATGGATTTGCTGCTACTCTCTTCTTTCAGCCACCCCATCCACAAGCAGATGCTGACAATTAGGACAGATGAGCATGTGAGTGAGCTTTTATCTTTGCTTGCATACCTCAAATCCTCTATCAGAAAAAGGAAGGTTACTACAGGTGGGGAGCATTTTTGATATTAGAAGATAATGGCTTGGAGCTGCCCATCAAAGGGGACATGAATGTCAAAGTGGAAGCCAGGAGCTGGTCATTCCTTGGGACTACTCAGAGGTGTGCAAGTGGGTAAGAGGCCTCTCTGGGCAGGAGAAGGCTTCAGCTAGGTATCTTAAGGGGTCCTTCCTTGACATAAGGCAAGTAGGAATGCAGATACAGTCTGAGCCAGTGAAGCAGCTTGCGAGGAACGTGGTGGAGCCCTTGAATCAAAACAACATGTCATTCCAGCAGGTATGCCTTCTTGCAGCTGGGATGAGGCTGGAGGATGTGCTGTCCCCCTCTGCCCTGGGGGTGCTCTGTGCACCACAGCTCAGGAGAGGTCTTGCAGAAGACGGGACTGGTTCAGAGGCTTGGTCATGTTGCTTTGGAGTGGAGGCAGGTAAGGAGATCAGAGAGAAATGAGGGAAGAAGTCTAGAGCACAGATTCCACTGGCCTGGTTAGAGACATGGAGGGCAAGTCAGGGATGTTTTTAAAACTACCGAGGAGAAAGTCTCATTCATGAAATTGCACAGTATGTGTATGGCCAGAAAACTTGCATTCAAAGCCTTGGATACTCAATATTCAATAATATCTGATAAAGAATACCATTGAAAAATAATAGTGTTAAAATGGTTAATGCAAATAACTCTGGAATGGATCTTAAGGCTCCTGCTTCAAGATTTAAGCCAATCTCCAAAAATGAGGGATTAGGAGGAGATCCTTAGGGGAACTGTCTGTCCCTCATCTGTTCCTTGGGCACTTCTTAGGGCTTCCTGCAAGCACATAACGGTACGTGCTGTTGGAGAAGCAAAATGCCGAGGGTAGATTTTGCAGTTGTTGATCAGATCAGCGAGGATGCATTCAAAACTTGGCATAGAACAGGGGACCATGCATTCCCCCCAGTAGCCATTAACACTTTTTATGCCAATTTGAGCATTGACCTGTGACACTTAAGCATTGCCAAGGAGAGCAAAGTGCGGAATAGATGCCAGGCTGGGTCCTGGATGCCTTGGCTCAGGGTCACTTTTGATGTGTGTGATGCTGTCTGCAGTAGTCACCAAGAGTCGTGCTGTGTTCTGTCCTAACAGCTACAAGGGTTCAGTGCATCTTGTTTGCAGTAGGTCAGCCTTTCTTGCTGTCTTGGAGACCTCGTAGCTCTCCCAAGTTGTCACCATAAGCATTTTGGCCTATGGAGTAGTTGCCTGCAGAGCAGCAGTATCTGAAGCCAGTGCAACAACTTCACCAGCCTTTCCGCTCAGCTTAGTTTCTGGCTAGAGACCTGCTTGCTGGTTGATGAGCACTTCTCCTGTGCCGCCAGTGATGGGACCACATGTGAAAGCACAGTGGGGAAGTCTGTTGCCCTACTTCACGTGGCTTTTGTGGTGGAGTAGCTGGTGCATGGGGAAGGCAGGCTGGGGAATGGGGAGATGGTGGGGGGCATGCTGCCTCGTCCAAAGCTGCCCTGGCAGGACAGTCTGTCCCCAGCTCCCATGTACTATTTTTCCCCCCCCCAACTGCTGTGGTAAGACCAGCAGCCATAGGCCTGGCTTTTAATGGGTGGGTTGTAGGAGCTGTGACAGTAACCATTGCTGCAGTGCGGCTTGCTGTTCTCTGCAGGGTAGGACACACCATTCCTCCCACCACGCGGCTTGGGGACAACTCAGCTGTTACAAAAGCAGTCCTGGCTGCATCTGCCAGCACACCTTTCTGCTACAGGCTGTTGCAAGAAACTCAGTGACTGCTTTGGACGTGTGCCTACATCCTCCCCTCAGTAATTCCAGGTAAGGTCACAGTGGCCTGGCTCCCATGCGGGTGTGCTGGACATCCTGGAGGGTTCCTGCAGAGAAGAGGTACCTCGGGCTCTGGCAGCTTTCTTCCTTCCAGCCACAGAGCAATAGAGAGGAATATCCTAGTCTGAGCAGATGAAGGGTGCAGGGGGCACCAGGGCAGGGTCCCAAGCATTGAAGTTGCCAGACTCATGGTGTGCCATGTGGCTTAGAGTCATCTGCTTACCTTGAATGCCTGCACTGCCCTTCCCAGGAAGCCTCAAAGCCTGGGCCTCAGTGAGTGCAACAGCTTCACAGCCTGGCCGGGCACAGGAGGGGAGCAGAGGGGGTTGATAAGGTGAAGAACCAGCTCATGGGTTTCAAAAGCTAAGCTGTAGTTACTGGTGTGGGTGTAGAATGGCCCTGAAGTGTCTGGTCAACAAGACCCTTACAGGCTTCTCCAGTGACACAATCCCCCATACTTGAGTTATCTGCTACAAGACCTACTTGGGACATGGTAACTTTGCTGGCTCTGTGGGGATGGGAGTAGATGATTGCTTCATCTCTTGCTTTCTAGCTCTGAGATCACGTGGGGATGTTTTCTTCTTGTTGGGGAGCTGAGGCTAGCAGTCTCCCCTGGCCTTGCCGGCAGCTGTGCGCATTTCTGGTCAGGGTTGACAGCCCATGGAGCCCTTCATCTTGCTGCTGTGACTGGTGCTTGTTCTGTGAGCCGGAGCAAGCGGCAGCTTCCCTGGCTCCTGCAAGGCCAGCCCTTTGTGCACAAACAGGGGCGGTGGGCAAAAGGGAACCTGCTTCGTGTACTCCTGGGGACGGGCAGCCCTTCGCCCCCAGCCAGTGCCGTGCTGTTACTGCCTTCTCCCTCCTCTCTCCCCAGCAGCATGGGGTAATGGCGGTTGGTGAGGATGCTGCTGCTGGCAGCACGCTGGGAGGCAGCCCCAGGCTGTGCGGAGCTGCGGATGCGCTCCTTGCTTCGGGAGCAGTGAGCCCTGTGGAGAACTGGCTGCTGCGGCTTGTCCCAGCCCTGCAGGGGACAGAGCTGCTTTTGCGGGGCCAGGGGAAAGGCTGGCAAAACAGCTGGCAGGCAGCCAGGCTGCTACGGTTAATCAGAGTGTTACGCCTGACGGTGAGCAGGACACCCAGCTGCCCCGATCTATGCCCAGCCCTTGCTGGGGCTAAATGATGGTACAGCAGTGCCTGTCCCAGTCCTGTTGAGCCAAGCCTTGTGGCCCCTGTCCTAGCACCAGTCATCCTGGCACTGGTGCCACTGTCCTGGCACCAGTACTGACTCAGCCAGTACTGCCCAGCATCATTTGTCCTAGCATTTTACTGCCCGGGCACCAGCTTGGCCCAGTACAAGCCGGCCCAGCCCCAGCACAAGCCGGCCCAGCCCCAGCACAGGTTCCTCCAGCTCATGCTGCAGGGAGGGCACCTGCAGTGTGGCTGGGGAAAGAGCTGGTCCTGGTTTCTGGCCTTGCTCACCAAGCACCTGCTTGTGAGTGCGAGCAAAATGCTTCTTCCTTAGCTGCAGAAGCAGCACCCACACCTCACCCAGCTGTAGCAAGGTACTTGGCAGGGGAGAAGCCAGCTCCTTCCTCTGGCACCCTCCTCCTTGCTGGAGCACCGCAGCCCCTTGAAAACCTTCCCTCTTTTCCTATTGAACATGCAACGCTGTGGGAATTGCTCATCTGAGCATAGCTGAGCTGAACAGGACAGGTCCAGCCTCAGTGACCAGCTGCTGGCCCTGGACCAGAGCTGTCAGCGCAGGACCCCGCCACATCTGGAAACGTTGGGTTTCCTGGAGCTGGAGCCATCTCGGGGCTGTGGTCAGCCAGGCACTGCTGTTCTGCCTTCAGAGCAGCCATGTATGTTTGGATCCCCTTCCCAACATCTGGCAGAAAGAAAGCATGCATCCATGTCAAACATAATATATTTATAGCAAAAATAGGCTTTTTCTGTAGCTTCCATACACAAGGTTTTCTCCCCATACATTTACGCAGTAAACAGGTCAACTGAAGCAGCGTGCGCTGGGCTGACTTGACAGCTGCCCTTGCTTCAGGCTCCCACTTATCATGGGTGGCCTCATTCTCCTTTCATGGCTGCTCTCCGGAGCCTGCGCCGGATCACTCGTACCTCCCCAGCCAGGGGCTGCGGCATGGGCAGGGAGCAGCCCTGGGACAGGGGGGAGCAGTGGTGCATGCTCCTGCCCGCTGGGCAGAGGGCAAGGCTGGTGCACAGGCTGCCTCTGTTCAAACGGGACAGCCCAGGGAGTCCCCCCAGCCCAGGTTCAAGGAGAAGCTTCCTGTAGCTTGCCTGTGCTGACCACAGGCTCCTCCACCATGCTGTTAAGCAGCAAGTGACTGGGCACAGGACCTCAGCCCTCTCATGGTGGTAAGAAGATACAGGCCACATTAACTCAGGAAGCCTCCCTTGTTCCTCCTGCCCCTCCGCTGATGGGAGGCAGAGGAGGGGCTTTGGGGCAAGCTCCTTGAGGACTGCCTAAAGTCCCCTGCAGAAACCTCCAGAGCCTGAACACTGTCAGAGACCTTCTCACCCCGCTGTCAGAGAAGGCAGAGCACTAGGGCACCCTGCCAGCAAGAGCTTCACAGTTTGGAGTTCACCTAGATCATCGCTTGTCCATCCCAGAGGGGTTTGGCACATAGACCCAAAGGGCAGGACACGTAGGCAGCAAGCGCATTCCCTTCCCATCCCGGGCTGGGTAAGGGCCCTTGCTCAGAGCCTGTGCTCCTCCCTGCCTGACCACGCAACTCAGGACATTGCAACGCACTTGTGAGCTGCCCGCGCTGTTCCCAAGTGAGATGCATCACCCCAATGAGGCCAGGCGCTGAAGGGTGGCTTGCAAGCAGGGCAGCCACTGCAGCACAGGGAAGGAAGCCAGCTCTCCCCTCTGCCCACCCTGTGGCAGCCAAGGCTCCTGCAGCGCCCAGGCAAGGAGCTTCTGCTTGTGAGGGAGCATCCCTCTAAACTGGCCCCAGTCCCCTCCTGCCTCCCTCTCCCCCAACATCTTTGGCAGTCCTCCCTGGACATATTCAAGTCTCCAGCATCACACCGACATCTCAGCAGCACGGACTTGCCTCACAGTTTGGTAATTGCACATAACAGGGCCACTCAGCAAGCCCCACGAGGGGTCGGAGCTGGGGCGGGGGGGGGGCAGGGAGGAACAAGACAGTCAAGTAAACTAAATTGAGTAATCCCTCGCCATCCGTCCCAGCGTGACAGGTCACGCACGAGTCCAGGGAGAAAGGATGCTGCCCGGCCCTGCCGCAGCGTAGCTTCCCCACCATCTAGGAGATCATGTACTGGGTGATGGCCTGCAATGCGTACAGCAGCTCTGCCTGCATTCGGGCTTCCAGGATGAGCAGGTTCACGTGGACCTAAGGGAGAAGCAAGAGAGGTTCAGGCAGCCACAGTGTGCTGCGGGCAGCGGTGCAAGCAAGCACCCACCTGGGCTATTGAGTCTTTTGGCATGGGACAAAATGCCACCAATTTTTCCAGCACAGGCAGCTGCCCTTTCCCCCTCCTCCCAGTCCTGCAGGCTGTGGCTGCCTCCCCGAGCTGCATGCTGGGGAGTCCCTGGCACACTAGGCACCAGCATGGTGGGCTGGCACTGGCATGGTCCCTGCCACCCACAGCAGCTGCTCCTGAGAGTTATGGCTGGACTGAGGGCTCACCTGGAGGCACTCACCGATGGGGTAATGGCCTTGGAGATCCCTGCGCTGCCAGTGGCCCCTGTGCTCATCACACTGTGGGCAGCCCCATGCCACGCTAAGTGCAACTCCTTACAAACAGCCAGTTTCCATTTCCCGCCCACCTGCCTCGGACTGGTGTGGTGGCTTAAAGGTTTCCCGTACACCCCCTGAAGCAGCCCAGCCTGCAGCCCCTGCCTGCTCCCGGCCCCACCGCAGCTGGTCTAGAGCCAAGGGCCAGCTGTCCCACCTTTTCACTGTGCTTGAACTGCTTCCAGAACCTATCAAACATTTCTGAGTTTGTCTTCTCTGGGTAGCAGGTTACAGTTTTAATGTAAACTTTGAGCATTCGCTCCAGGAGCTGATTCACTTCTGCGTAGTCATAGTCATCGTACCTGTGGGGAGCACAGGGACGAGTCACAGCCAGCATCGTGTCCCTACAGAGCAACTCACCCATAGTCTGCCCAGGGCATGGCACAGCCGCAGGGCAGGGGGACACACAGCAGTAGCCACCAGGCACTGAAGCCCCATCCCCAAAGCGCCCTGCCCTGGCCAGAGAAGCTGAGCATCTCTTCCCTGCCTGGCCCAACGTCCAGGCAGGTGATTCACCTCTGTCTCTTTTCCAAGCCCATCTGCAAGACAGCCTAAGTGCCCTACCCTCCTCCCGCCTGGGTAAGCTCGGTTTTCTCCCCTGGACCACGAGGTTGGTTTCCCTACCTAATGCCAAACATGCAGTGGATGTAGTTCCAGATGCCCCGCTTGAAGACAGAGGGTTCACAGCCCTGCCGCTTGGCCATGGCACTGCTTTGCAGACCATCCACCATCCGAAACTTCTCATCCAGGAGATGCCCAATGTCAGAGTAGAGCCGGTTGACCAGCGAGAAGCCATGGTCTTCCCAGGAGTAATCCTGTTGAGCACAGCAAGAGGCTTTCGCAACTGCAAAAAGGAGCTCAGGGCATGTTCCCAGGAAGAAGGGCTGGAGACCTCGGGACGCAGCAGAATTCAATAGGTTTGCTCTGGGGGTGGCTCTGCCACAAACCACAACATCCCTCATCAGGCAGCTTTTGAATGATTTTGACCCTTGCCTCCATGAGGGCAATGTGAAGAAATCAGCAGCCCTTGGGGACAAAATTCACCGGTCACCTCCCTCTCCCCAACCCTAGTGGGGCAGGTCCCCTCTCAGAGCTGAGCTTCCCCACTTGGGCATTTTGCAAAAGCAGCTGCACCAGATCCAGGCTGCATGGGCACCCCCGCGACCGTCTGCTCCCCACCAGGAGCAGAGAGGAGAGGCGGCAGCCCGGGCTGCTGCCCGCCGAGAGAGCAGGAACCTCACCTGGACTCTGAATACCTGCGTCTGATCGTCGTCACGCCGGGCAAAGTCCTGGTATCCAAAGTCAGGGTCCTGCATGTAACATGCAAGATTGGTGGCACCGGTGACTTCTCCGTCGGTATCTGTGAGCGGGGAGAGCCCTGCAGATGGGTCAGAGCAATGCTCAGCTGCCCTGTTCCCAGCAGGTGTCGAAAGCCGGGCCTTGCTGTGCCTCTTTGGGAAGCACCACTGCCTTCTTCTCCCCGCACCAGCATCCCAGGAGCCCCTCTCCAAACCGTACATCACAGAAAATGTAACTATAGACATGGGAGAGCAACACCCACATATGCCATATGAACTCCCATCCTGCACAGCCACCTCCGCTCCCTGCCCCTCACCTTCCTCTCGGTCCTGCTGCACCAGCCTCATCTCCTCCCTGCCCTCGGTCCCCACGTGGATCCGCTGCATGCGTTCCCGGAGGGAATCCAGCTCCATGCAGGAGTCCAGGGACTGTGCAGACACAGGCTCAGGGGTGAGGGCAGCGGTCCCAGCCGCACCCCCCATCCCCCAGTGGGCCCACCCTCGGGGGCTCACCCGCTTGCGGTTGATGCACAGCAGCTCCTGGCTGCAGCCGTTGCCGGCGGTGGCTTCGCAGAAGCACTGGTTCCCGGGTGACAAGGGCTTCAGCGAGCCTCGGCCCCCCGGCCCCTCATCCTGCTCACAGCCACAGCCGAAGACAAAGCTGGCGAGTGCGTGGCAGTGCGCCAAGAGGACGACAGCATGTACCAGCTCCGCCAGCGACCAGCTCCACTCACTGATTTTCAGCAGCTTCTGCAGGACACAGACAGACCAGCAATGCAACGCAGGCAGGCAGGCAGGGTGCCGGCACCCCCTGGGGATGGTGGTGTCCCCGCCACCACCCTGGTCCCTGGCTGATAGCCCCCCAACAATACCTCAATGTGCTCCTTGGTGATGAGCCATGGTCGGTGTGCCAGGATCTTGTTGATCTCGTTGAGGTTGCGAAGTTTGGGGGGGATGAAGTCGAGGCCGCGCAGCCACTGGGGATCACCCCCTGCCTGCAGGAACTGCAGCACATGCAGGTTCACCAGGTACCGGCACTGGTGCCGGGCGGCTGCCTGCAAGAGCAGCACGTCAGCATCCCTGTGCCACGCCGGCAGGACAGGTGTCCTGGGACCCTGCGCCCACCTCTCGCCCAAACTCCAGGACATCATGATTTTGGCTGCTGCAGAGAAGCCTGTGGCACAGGCTGTCTGCTGGATGGAGAGCGGGGAGCCTCACAGGGCTGAAGCAGAGCCCCCCGTCCCCTCTGCCAGCTCCCAGCGGGGCTCACCATGATGGCGATGTAATGCCGGCAGTCGAAGGGCAGCGGGCCGTCCATGTGCATCAGGTAGTGCTGCGTCTTGAGGAAGCTGTCGAGGTACTGTGGGTGGTAGCCCATCTGCTGGGTCACCGCCTCCAGCCGCCCCCAGCTCGCCAGCACCTTCACGAAGAGGAACTGGGGGCGCTCAGGGTCGCCACCAGACATCTTCACTACCTGTGGGGAATGCACTCTGCTTAGTTCTCCCCAGAGCAGCCCCCACTGCAGCAGCCCACCCCAGCCAAGCCCACGCTCTGTGAGGGGCTGGGATCCCCTCTCCCAGCTTGGTGCTCCCAGAAGGGACGCCATCAGGTCAGAGGCCACTGCAGAGTGCTCGGGCTCAGGTCAGGGAGCTGGGCAGGGCACTGCTCAGTGGGGTCACTGCTAGCAGAAGGACAGGCTGCAAGAAACACAGGTTGGTCTCTGCCTGGGAGAGGGCATTGCCTGGTGAGCAGAAGCAAAGGGGAAACTAGGAGTGATGTTTCCTTGCAGCCTTAGAGGCAAATGCAAGGCTGGAGCAGGAGAAACGTGACAGATGAAAGACCTCCCAGAATGGAGCGGCCCATCAGCCTTACCACCAGGCACCTGCACTGCCAGCACCGAGCCCTCCCGCCCAGGACTGGGATGAGGGGAGAGCTGTGAAGCCAGCTGAGCTGCTCCCAGGTTCCTGCCCTGGCAAGCCAAGGGGCAAGCGATGTCCTGGCACCTGTCACGCAATCCGGAGCACACAGATGGGCTCAGAGGTCTCCCCACGCGCTGCCCAAGGAGACAGTGTGGGAGCTGATCCCGCAGCACATGGGTGCGTGGCACAGCTGGCACCAGGTGCACCCACCGGTGAAAACACAGATGGGCAACTCAGCGAGGGGGGTCCATACATCCGCAGCAGCACCCGCCCCAGCCCTGAGCCGGTGCCCCAGCCAAGCACAGCCCCGAGCCACACCGCCCCCACCCCTCCCGAGAGGGTGGTGGGAGCAGAGGGCGGGGATGTGCAAAAGGTGCCCGGGCAGCTGCTGCGCTCCAATGGCCCCACTGCCACACCTCCCACCTGACAGCGGGGTCTGCACCCGCAGCCCGCCCGTGCCAAGGCACAGGCGCAGCAGGTGCTAACCCTTGTCACACAGAAAGTAACAGCTCCCATTCGCGTGCGGGAGCCCAGGCAGCACCCTCAGGGTGCACCTCCCATCCCGGGCTCAAACCAAAATCTCCTCTGGGAGCAACTGGCCCTGCTGACACCACCATCATCTTCCCCTGACCTGTCTCTCTGGTGTAGTCACCCGAAGGCTGGTGACCGGGGCACGGTGACCACAGTGGCACAGCAGCAAACCAGGAGCATGTCTGCAAACCAGCCCCTGCTCCACCATGACCCCAGGTTGCCACTGCTGGCCAGGACACATGCACAGCCCTTGGAGCCCCGACCAGAAACCCTGATGCCCCGTGCACCTCACCTTGCCAGCAGCTATCTTGCCAATCAGAGAGCTACATCAGGCCTTAGTTTCTGCAGCAGCTCGGCGTGCTGCCACAAGGCAACCCAGAGGGTCGGGGCAGAACTGGTGGGGATGGCAAAGCCACGGGGCATGGAGCGGAGCACCGTGGGGTGAGGGGGAGGCAGAGCGGGGCTGAGCCACGCAGCAGCATGGAGCAGTCACACCTGCAGAGGCAGCGCAGGAAGCAGTTCTGGCTGTTTTCTGCCATCCTGCACTTCTGACGAACACACCATCGCTCAGGTGTCAAGAGATTTACTTGATGCCATTTGGAGCTTCCTCTTCACTTTTGGCCAAAGGGGTCCAAAAAAACCCCCCAAACTCAAATTAAAATGGGGAGGGATGAACAGCACCAGCTTCTCTGTCCTACGGGAGAATGTGCAAACCCGAAGTGACCTGCGAAAGTGCCCCACAAAGTCCCTCTGCTCGGGGAAATGAGCTGCCCTGAGGACACCCATGGGGCTACAGCCACTGGTCTTCTGGTGGGCAGAGGTGGAGGAGCCAGGGGCCCTTCCGCTCCCCTCAGGGGAAGGTGCTCCCCAGCGAGGAGCCATGTGACCAGCCCACAGCTCAGACTCCAGCTCTGCCAGCTCTCCTCGCTCTGCTTGTCCAGGTGATGATGGAGCGAAGGACCAGGCAGACATGGGTTGGAAGGGGAGGATGAAGGAAGGGGAGGATGAAGGAACGTGCAGAGCAGCCCCCCACCTCAGCCGGGCTCTCCTGCCTGCTCCCCATGGCACCGGCTCAGCCCAGGGTCTCTCCTGCCAGCACCAGCCACGTCCCCCCAGCCTTGCCTCCCCAGCCTCTCGCATTGCCTCCAGTGCCACCTTCCTCACCCTCCCCGGCCGTAACCCTCCTCCTCCTCCCCTGCGCCCACTCGCAGCCCTGGGCGGTGGGAGCATCGCCTCCCTCCCTGGGGGTGCTTTCATGTGTCCAAGCGCCCTGAAGCCCAACAGGCACCCCAACCCCGTACCCACTGCCAACCTCACCTCCTCCCTGCCCGGACAGGTGCTGCCGGGGGAACGATGCCCCGGCGCTGCCCGGCCAGCCAATCTCCGGGCAGCAGTTTGCATGTAAAGTAGGCAGGAGGATGGAGGAGCCCAGCCTGTCCTGCACCCTGCGACGGGGAGCAAGCTCGGGCAGCGCCGGCAGCCGCGGGAGAGGGGTCGCGGGACCCCGCCTCGCCCCCCGCCTGGCCAGGCAAGACTCCGCAGTGTGAACCCCGCCACCCCCCGGGGCTCCATCCCTCCGCGAAGCGAGACCGCGGCTCCGTCGGTACCGGTGGCTCCGCCGGTGATGCTCGCTGGGGACGCGGCCGCGGCGGGCACCTCTCGCTCGGCTCCCCGCCCCGGTTCTCGAGGGGACGGGGAAAGTGCTAGTGCCCGCGGCAGGGTTCCCCACGGCGGTGCCGGGCCCGGTGCCGGCGGCCGGTAACCGGGGCCCCATTGTGCGGGTGGCGGCAGCGGCAGCGCCCCCGGTGCGCGGCGCGGGCAGTGCAGGCGGAGAGAGAAAAACAAGTTTGATTGGCAGTGATGGAGGCACGGCGCCTCCTGCATCCCGCACAAAGGGGACGGGGACGGCGCCGCCGCACCGGCACCGGTACCGGGCCGCCAGCCACCGCATCGGGAGAGCGCGGCCCCCCCAGCCCCGCGCACGGCCGGCGGGCGGCGGGTACGCCCTGGCCTGCTGGTGCCGCAGCCAGCCCGGGCCGGTGGCGGCGAGCAGGGCCGAGCTCGGTGCTCCGGTACGGGCTCCGGTGGCAGCGGGGCGGGTCCTACCTGCCCCGGCAGCCGCTGGCACCGGCTTCCTCGGCGGTGCTCCACGCTCTGGGGACACACGATCATGGTGAGCCCGTGCCGTGCCGTGCCGTGCCGTGCCGTGCCGTGCGCAGTACCGGTGACCGGCGCCGGCCCTGCCTGCCCCGTCCCGGCCGCCGGCAGCGCTGAGCCGGGCACCGCGGCAGCCCGAACCGTGGGGGGCGTGCCCGCCGCTCCGCCTCCACCAATCACGCCGCGAGGGGGCGGAGCCGCCGGCGCCGTGCCCCCAATCGGCCGAGAGGAGGCGGAAGCCCGGCGCACCACGTGGGCAGGGGTGGAAATTTACCCGTCCGTCAAGCGCGGAGGCCCCGCCCACCTCGGGCAGGGGGCGGGGCCGGATCTGCCCGCCGCTGGGGGCGCTGCGGGGCCGGGGGGGGAGGCCTGTCCCCGCGTCCCCCTGTCCTCGTCCCCTCCCTCGGCTGCCACCCGCCCGTCCCCAGTGATGGCCACAGCCCCGGGCAGTGCGTGGGGGGGATGGCCCCAGCCTTTATCGAGCCTCAGCGCCGCCTGTCCCGCTGGCCTGTCCCCGGCCATGCTCTGGAGGGTGAGGCCACCTTGTGCCAGGTCCCCTCCGTCCCCGCTCTGCCTGGGCCTTGCCCCGACGCCTTCCCCTGCATGGAGAGGCATGGTGTTGGGGGCTGCGGGGGGTGGGGTGGAGGGGCGTGGGGACAACAGGGCACGAGGATGTGGTCACGGGGATGGCAGGGCAGGGGGATGGAGTTTGAGGGTGGTGGAGGACAGGGCAGTGGGACATGAGGGTGACGGGGCATGGGGACAGCAGGGATGGGGACAGGGAAGTAGGCCATAAGGGTGATGACATGTGGGGACAACGGCATCGGGACCAGACAGCAGGGCACAAGGGTGACAGGGCGTGGGGACAGCAGACATGGGGACAGGAGAGCAGGGCACAAAGGAGACAGGGGCTGGGGACAGCAGGCATGGGATTAGGACAGCTCCTGCTGTGAGCTGCATGCCCACGAGGTGCTGGAGGCCACAGGGGTGGGAAGGTCCCCTGGGCAGGGCTGGTCTGTGGCTGACAGTGTCCCTCTGTCCCCAGGGCAAAGATAGCCTTGGTGAAGGTGGGCAAGGCCACGCTGGCCACCCTGGGGGCCACCGGCAGCCCCTTACCACTCCTCGGCCTTGCACTGTGGAGGGCAGTGTCTCCGTGTCGAGCGTCCTTTCCTCCAGCATCTTTGGGGCGACAGTCTGCCTCCTGTGCAGGCGCTCGCCCTGCAGCCACAGGGCCTCTGCTGCCAGAGATGCCCCCCGGCCCCAGCGCTGGGCCCCCACACCTGTGCCCACCTGCTCGGCTGCTCCTGTCCCCTCGCCCACCTGTCAGCACTGGGCTGGGGTGCTCCAGGAGGGACGTGAAGGACCAGCACACATGCTCCTCCTCGGTCCCTGTGGGACGGCCTCGTGGTCGCTCCTGCCTGCTGCGCCCCACCACCCCATGCACTGCTGGGACCCCCAGGCACAGGGAAGCTCCGCTTGCCTGGACACCTACCAGGTGCTTCGAACTCCACCCTGTACACACAGTAGGTCCCGCACACCTGGAGGAACTTGCTGGCCCTCTTGCTCAGGCTGGTCACCTGGAAGAGCAGCTTGGGGGTGCCCAGCTCGTCACACAGGTCAATGACATCTGGAAAAGCTGGGGGAGGCAGGAGGTGGGCTCCCGGCATGGTAAGCCGGGGACCCCCCGCCTCACTGCTGCACCCACGCCACGGGGAGCCTGTGCGGCATCCCACTGGAGATGGGATGAAGCGCTGGTGCTGCTGCCAAGGCAGGGGGGGAGCTGCAGCCCGGCAGCCAGGGCTCACCCGTGCCTGGGATTCCCACCATCCTCCTCACGTAGGAGAGCAGCCGCAGGATGGCGCAGTTGGTGTTGGCCAGAAAGCTCTGGTCAGCTGCAGGGAGAGCGAGGGTGGCTGAGGGCAGCAGGTGGCCCTGGCAGCCTGCTTGTGGTGGGTTCACCCTGGCTGGATGCCAGGTGCCCACCAAAGCCGCTCTGTCGCTCCTCCTCCTCAACTGGACGGGGGGAGAAAATAAAACGAAAGGCTCGTGGGTCGAGATAAGGACAGGGAGAGATCATTCATCAATTACCATCACAGGCAAAACAGACTCGACCTGGGGAAAAATTAATTTAATTTATTACTAGTCAAATCAGAGTAGGATAATGAGAAATAAAACCAAATCTTAAAAACACCTTCCCCCCACCCCTCCCTTCTTCCCGGGCTTAACTTTACTCCCGAATTCTCTACCTCCTCCCTCCCAGCAGTGCAGGGGGATGGGAATGGGGGTTGCGGTCAGTTCATCACATGTTGTTTCTGCTGCTCCTTCCTCCTCAAGGGGGAGGACTCCTCACACTCTTCCCCTGCTCCAGCGTGGGGTCCCTCCCATGGGAGACAGTCCTCCATGAACTTCCCCAAAGTGAGTCCTTCCCATGGGCTACAGTTCTTCACGAATTGCTCCAGCGTGTGTCCCTTCCACGGGGTGCAGTCCTTCAGGAACAGACTGCTCCAGCGCGGGTCCCCCGCGGGGTCACAAGTCCTGCCAGCAAACCTGCTCCAGCCTGGGCTCCTCTCTCCATGAGGCCACAGGTCCTGCCAGGAGCCTGCTCCAGCGTAGGCTTCCCACGGGGTCACAGCCTCCTTCGGGCATCCACCTGCTCCAGCGTGGGGTCCTCCATGGGCTGCAGGTGGATATCTGCTCCACCGTGGACGTCCATGGGCTGCAGGGGGACAGCCTGCCTCACCATGGTCTTCCCCACGGGCTGCAGGGGAATCTCTCTGCTCCGGCGCCTGGAGCACCTCCTCCCCCTCCTTCTTCACTGACCTTGGTGTCTGCAGAGTTGTTCCTCTCACATATTCTCACTCCTCTCTCTCGCTGCGACTGCTACTCCCCTGTAACTTCTTTTCCCTTTCTTAAATATCCTATCACAGAGGCGCTACCACTGTTGCTGATGGGCTCGGCCTTGGCCAGCGGCGGGTCTGTCTTGGAACCTGCTGGCATTAACTTTATCAGACATAGGGGAAGCTTCTAGCAGCTTCTCACAAAAGCTACCCCTGTAGCCCCCACGCTACCAAAACCTTGCCACGCAAACCCAACGCACTGCTGTAGATGAACATGCCGCCGCTGCGAGCCCGGGCCGGCGGGGCTGGAGCCCGCCCCGCGGCGTTTGTGAGGTCAGAGGTGGGCGGGGCGCGGGGCTCCCCCGACGCTTCCCCGGGACCCTGCGAGCCGGGCCCGGGCGAGCCCCCAGCGCAGCAGGGCGAGAAACCCGGGGCGCAGGCGAAGGAGCGGCGAGGCCCCGGAGGGACAGCCAGGCTTGCCCCGTGCCCCAGGGGCAGCGGTCCTCGGGGCCGGGGGTGACATGGTGGCTTGGTGTGTGAGCCGGCACAGGCAGGACGCAGGAACAACCATAAAACCACGGATGAAATGCAAAGAGTAAATTTAATTTCTTTACCTCGCCGACCAGGGGATCCCCCAAGCAGCGCCCGGGCAGAAGCACACAAGCAGGGATGCAGGCACTGCGGAGCTCGGTCCATGCTAGAGGATCGCCGAACCTGCTGCTTTCGCCTGTTTATCGGGGATTCGTGCAGGCGGAGTTTACCACTGTGTTTTGATCTTTCCTACAACAGGGCAGGAATCTCAAGCATGTTCAATAGGGTGCCTCTAAGTCTATCACAAGCCTATGTTATCTAAACACAGATGTTCTACTTGTCAAACACACAAGGCTAAACAACAATTAGTATGATATATGTGTTTTTCTACACCCCAGCTGCAAGTCACTTGAGCATGTTTACAATCCTCGCCAATCTTCCATTATTTTCCCACATTTGGCCCCTCTGGCCCTTGGCGCTCCTCAGCCCCAGTGTCGCCATTGGTCAGCCGGTGGCTCCCGCCTGCTTGGCTGCAGCTGGGCTTGGCATCAGCTAGGGTTGGGCCCCTGGGCTGCCCCCTCACCGGGACACATCCTTGGGTATGCTTGCAGGCACCTGGGAGCAGGGAGGGGGGCTTGGCAAGCCCCCAGCAGCTACAACGCACCCAGCACGGGGGCCCACGAGAGAGGAGTGTGGGAGCCCGTCAGCCCTCCCATGGCTCTGCTCCGCCACAGCAACCCTGCGAGGGATCCTGCGCGCAGCAGGGCTTGTGGTGGGATGTCACCCTGCCCTCCTGCATGCCCCAAGGACAGGGCAGGTGCTGGCACACTGTGTGGTGCGCCCAGTGTGCTGCAATGCACCCAGAGCAGTACCCAGTGCACCCTATGCATCACACAGAGCACCCGGTGCAACAAGTAGTACACCCAGGGTGCTACACACTGCACCCCGTGCACCGCCCAGTGCATCCATTGCACCACCCAGTGCACCCAGTGCACTGTGCAGTGCACCCAGCACACTGTGCTCACCTAGCACCCTGCAGTGCAGTATAGCCGCTGTGTTGCGGGGGGCTGAGTGTGGCCATGGCAGGGAGCAGGGCTGGGGTTCCTGGGCATTTGGAGGAGGCAGGATGGGAGTGGGGAGTGAGGCCTGTGAGGCAGCAACGTTTCGGGGAGCGGGGGTGCAGAGCGTGCGGGGTGCAGGGGCGCAGGGGTGTGTCACACTCCCACGTAGCTGTTCTTGTAGGGGCTGTGCTCGTGGGAGGCAGCTGGGTCGCCGGGCATCACAGATGGTGGGTGGTTGCTGCCCTCCCAGACGGGCTCGTAGCTGTCCTTGGGGGGCAGCTCATTCACGTAGCAGATGTTCTCGCTGTAGTTGGACTTGAAGCTCTCCACAACATCTTTGGGGACTCCGGCCCATTCCTCCGGGGAGCAGAGCAGGGTAAGAGGAGCCACCACCCAGCCCAGCCCCAACCCCACGAGGCAAGGGGTGAGCCTGGGGCAGGGCTGCCCGCAGCCACCTTACCTGGAAGTTGCCGTTATGGGTGATGAAGAGCTCATCAAAGTTCTTGCTGGGGTTGGGGATTTGGGGCATGAGGATGACCCACACCCTGCGTGGGAGAGATGTGTTGGAGGGGAAGAGCCGCAGCGCTGCTGCCCCCCACCAGCCCCCCACACTCACCTTTCCATGCGCACCAGCAGGACAACAAGGACCAGCAAGAGCAGGCAGAAGGCAATGGGGATCAAGACCGTGTGGATCCAGAACCAGTGCAGCTGCTCCTCCGCCGCGCCTGGAAAGATCCAGGGTTACACGGACCTCCGGCCAGTGCACTGCCACAGCAGTGGGGTAGACACACTGGTGGCCCTTCATGGGTGGCCATGGGAGCTCGACATTGTCCATGGCTCAGCTGGAAGCGCAGGATGGAGAAAGGGCCCATCCCCAAGCCCTGCCGCGCTGTCACCACAACTGGCTGGTGACCCTGTCCTGAACCAGCCATGCCAGAGCAGCCCCCCAGGGCTAAGAAACCCCTGGCAAAAGTAAGCAGGTCCCGCTGGTTGGGGGTGTTCAGCTTCCAGAAGTGCAAAGGATGCAGGGGCCAATGCCGCTGCCTGCGCCCCAGGCACCCAGATGGGTCTCGCCCCTACAGCTGCTACCTCGGGCCAGTTTTCCACTTGTTTGGCCATCCGTTGCCTGCTGAGCCCCACCATGCCCCAGCCCATCCCATCCCACCACAGCCCCCAGGACCTACCCTTGCTGCCCCATACTATGGGGACACTCCACTCGCTCCACAGCTGGGTGCTGCCGCAGTAGCTGTTGATCTTGCTGCGGACGTAGAAGGTGTAGTACTTCTCATAGTCCACGCTGGGGAAGGAGAAGACGTCTCCTTTCACCCGGTGCTCCTGCAGAGAGACGTAGGCCATGCGATGAGGGCCAGCACTGCTGTGGAGACTGGTGCATGGCTCGTCCCTAGGCACAACCGTGAGGGTGCCGCATCCAGGGGGCTCTCACCGTCCAGCTGGTGTCCTTGTTGCTCTTGTACTTGACGGCGTGCTCCAGGCACTGGGCTTTGGGGTACGGGGAGCTCCAGGTCAGCTGCAGCTGGTTGCTGCTCATGTTGCGGATGGTCAGGTTGACAGGCGCCTCCGGTTTCACTGCAAGGCACAGGTGATGCCCGGTGAGTGCCGTCCCCATGCCCTGGTGGCCCTACCACCAGCCGGGACATGATGGGGCAGCCCTGGGGACCCACAGCCCCACAGAGGAGAGTGGGTGCCCCCCACCACTCCGTACCCAGGTCCTGCAGCTCCATACGCTCACTGGGGATCTCCAGGGTCCTGCCGCCGACGCTGGCATTGACGAGGACATGGAAAGGCTGGAACTGGATGATCTCGCTCTGGTTGAAGTAGCAGCCAATGCTGACACCCCGGTCCTGCAGGTAGTGCTTGCACTCCACCACGGGGGACCTGTTCTCGTACCTGTGCCGCAGCAGGTTACCGGGGCTCCCCGAGACCCTGCACGCCCCAGCCCTCCCTGGGACCCCTCTCCCCAGCACATCCCATCCCACTTGCCCTCAAGACAGAGCCTCTCCCACCCTCAGCTCAGGGAAGAGGAGCAGGCTGATGCTGGGACCAGCAATGCTGGCAGGAGCCTCCCGTGCAGGGGGGCTGGCCATGGCGCAGGGGCACCTACCAGTAGTAGAGGGAGTAGTTGGCTGTGAGCGTCTCTCTGCTCCCCCACGTGCAGGTCATGTACTCCTCGTTGAAGAGGACACACTCCACCCCTGCAGGGGACAGACACCACTGGGGACCACGGTGGTGGGCGGCTGTGCCAGGGCCCAGGGGTGCACTGGGGAGACACGCCACATGCCAAGGGTCCCTACACATCCCCGTCAGCCTTCTTCTGTGTGAGCCAAACAAGCCCAGCTCTTCCCAGTGGAGCTGCAGTGCAGCCTGCCTGTAATGCCGGGCCCCCACCACCCCGTTCACACATGCTGTGCCAGTGATGTCTGGGCTGCCAGCAGCCCCACACCTTCCTCCAAAGGACCAAGCAGCTGTCCCTCCTGCATCCATCCTGTTGGCTCCTCATGCTGTGGATGTGGTGTTTCACCCTGATTCCTCCATCCACTCCCCTTAGTCACCCCATGGCTGCTGTTTGCAGCCCCTGGCACTGTGAGACAGGATGGAAACCGCTCCCTGCCAACCCATTTTGCTTGTCCCATGAGAAAATCAGAGGGTTTCCAGGATTTGTGCCTGATGTCTCCATCCTGGCGAAATTCATCTTGCTGTTACCCTTTTGGGTGCTTGCAGGTGCCCATGTGTCCCTGTGTCTGGGTGATGGGGGCTATGCTGGGCTGTGCTTCCCACCACAGCCCCTCCACCACAGGGCCAGGGGCCGAGCCCTGGCGGTTTGATCTCTGCAGGAAACACCGCCGAGCCCCAGGAGGCTAAGCAGCCGCTCCAGGCACCCACGCCAGCTCCTCTGCCCCCTCCTTCCGCTGCGCTGTGCCAGCCCGATCCTGCCCACGCAGCCAGAGGCCACATCCTGGGCTGGCTGGGGGCTGCAGGGCCACCGGGGTGGTGCCGGTCCCCACGTCAGTTATGATGCCGCAGTCCGCTCTGGCGGCCGCGGGCACGGCTCGCTGCGGGACGAGCTCCTCCGATGGACTGAGGTGCCTCGCAGAGCCCTTGCAAGTGCCAAACCAGCTGCTGGCGGCTGAGAGCTGTCCTGGAGGCTCCCAGAAAATGGGATTTTTCCCCCTAAAAATCAGGCAATGGGATACCTGGTCACTTCCGAGGTCCAAACTCATCAGCCAGCACTGCGGGGGCAGGAGAAAGCCAGAGCTGGGCTTTCCTGGGTTGTAATGCAACGGAACAAACAGGCTGCGCTCCGGCTGTTTCCACATGTGAAGATGGAGGGTAACTTCCCGGCAGCCCAGGAAGTCCAGGGATACGGAGGGGCTGCATTTCCACAGAAAGCTAGTGTTTTACTGACAGCCAGACAAGAAGTTGATTTTTTCTTGGAAAATGACAGCTGGGGCAAGGGTGCTAGGTGGAAAAAGGAGCCGCTGTCCCCCGTCCCCTGTCCCCTGCCTGTGCGCGGCACCGCTGACATGACCAGGATGGAAAGGGTGGCTGGTGCAGATCCGCCAGCTGCTGCCCTGCCCGGCTGATGCACAGGGCCGACAGGATCTGCGCATCGCATCCTGCCGCTGCCCCCCACCCTGGCCTGCCACGGGGGACCCCCATGGCCACGGTCCCTCCCGGCAGCGCTGCCTGCAGGGCTGGCAGCCCCAGAGCCAGCAGAGCTGCGGGGCTGGGAGCTGTGGGGCCAGTAGAGCCATGGGGCCAGGAGCTGTGGAGCCAGGAGAGCTGCAGGGCCGGTAGCCATGGGGCCAGTGGTGCCAGCGATGCTCCAGTGCCAGGGTGGGAGCAAGGACACCCAACGTGGCTCCCTGGCACAGCCCGGCTCTCCCGGCAGCCTCACTGCAAGGGGCCATGTAGGTGCCAGGGGTCCCGGGGCGCACTGGGGGGTTGCGGGGTCTCTGGCGCATGCCCCAACGGCTCACTGGCCCACACAGCCCCACATCCTGTCCTCCTCGCCCGCCATCACTGGTGAGTGACATCCCCCAGCCCCACCACCCTTGGGGCACTGTGGCCTCCCGCCCCCCCTGGGGCCCATGTGCCCTCTTACCTGGGGGGCTGTGGGCAGCAGCAAGGTAGGGACCCAGCCCACAGAGGAGGAGGAGGATGGGCGCAAGGAAGGTGCCAGGCACCGCCATGGTGAGGCGAGCCGTGGGGCGCATGCGAACAGCCTCTGCGCACAGCCCACCGCGCAGGGCTGCCAGCTTCCGCACCCGCGCCGCTTCCTGCCCCACGGCACCGCCTGCTGCCAAGGGGCCCACCCCACGCGGCACCCCACGGGTCACTCCAATGGGGTCCCATGGCTGACCCCAGTGGGGCCCCATGGCTCATTGCACTGGGGCCCCGCCACCCTTCCTGCCCAGGCCCCACAGCTCACCCCTCCGGGCCTGCCCCACCAGGACCCTCCGTTTCATCCCGCCGTGTTCCCACAGCTTACCTCGCCATGCCACAGGGGTCACCCCCACAGGCTTCGCCCCCAGGAGCAGGGCCGGTGTGGGAATCCCAACCCACGGCCGACCATGGGTGTCCTGGGCTGGGTCCCTGAGAACTGGGCAGAACTGGGAAACACTGGGGGAGTCCTGGGGGGCAGCTATGGAGAGACAGTCACGAAGTGGCTCATGGGGGCAGCTGTAGGGAGTTGGGGGCAGTTATGAGAGGTGGTCGTGGGGGCTAGTGATGGTGCCAGTGATGGGGGCAATGACGGGGGGGACGGTCATGGGTGCAGCGATGAGGGTGTGGTCGGGGGGACGGTGGCCGTGGGGCCGCAGGGAGAGGTGTCCCGGACAGCGGGGGCAGCTGGGGCGGTGGGCTGCGGGGCAGTGCTGGGGGCAATGATGAAAGTAGCCGGGGGGGGGTACGGTCCTGAGGGGGTACGGTCCGGAGGGGGTGGTCACGTGACATCAGCCCGGCGCGCCGCCGGCGCAGCGCCTCTGCCAGGGGGCGCCGCGCGCCCCTCGGGCCGCCCCGTCCGTCTTCGACACTTTCCGCCTCTGCTCGGCACAGACTCGGGCCCGCCTCGGGGGCGCTCGGGACTCTTCGTCCTTCCTCGGCCAGACTTCGGGACGCTCCGGCTTCTCTCGGTGACGCCCGTGACAGCGTCGCGTCGCTCGGGCCTCTCCGGCGGCGCTCGGGCGGCCCCGGCGCAGGGCGCAGGCGCGGGCCGCCGCGGCGGTTCTTGTTGTGGCCCGGCCGCCTCTGCCCGACCGCCGGCCGGCCCGGGATGGCGGCCTTCGGTGTCCTCAGCTACGAGCACCGCCCGCTCAAGCGCCCACGCCTCGGCCCGCCCGACGTCTACCCGCAGGATCCCAAGCAGAAGGAGGTGCGAGGGCCAGGAGCGTGGGGGGACCCGGGGTGCGGGGCCGCCGTGCCGGGGCTGGCCGTCAGGAGGCCCCGGAGGTGCGCTGGGAGCCCCCCGGGGAGGGCCTGGGGTGGGGATAGGGAGCCCTGCGTCCCCGTGGTGGCTGGGCGTGAGGGGCCCGTCCTGCCGGGTCCCCCGGTTGTGGGTGGGGGGCCTGGCTGAGGGACTCTTGGTTCCTGTGTCCCGGCACTTGCCTGGGGCGCTGCCTGGCAGCGAGGGCCTGGAGGAGGCCGGCAGGGACCCGCCGGGCCCTCACCTTGCCCTGTCCCCACGCTGGCTGAGCTGCCGTGGCGGGGACAGAGGCTGCGGACGTTTGACGTGGAGGGGCCTTGCTGGGCCCTGCTGATCGTCCTTCCCCTGCAGGATGAGCTGACTGCTCTGAACGTCAAACAAGGCTTCAATAACCAGCCGGCGGTCTCTGGGGATGAGCACGGCAGTGCCAAAAATGTCAATTTCAACCCAGCAAAGGTGAGAGCCATTGGGACGGTGTGGGGGTTTGGCAGGGCCTGGTGCTTGTACAGGCAGGCTGCTGGGTCTTGGACAGTCCTGGGTCTCATTCTTTCCCTGTGTTCAGAACCAGGAGACCCTTCCCTTTAGGAAGGGTGTTTTAGAACCTGTTCTCTGTCCCTGTAGAATCGAAGTTCTGCATTCTTTTGGAACTGTGTCCCACCTCTGAGAGAGCAGGTTCTGGTCTTGCTCCATGCATCTTAGGGGCAGGTCTGTATCTGCAGTCTCTGTTAAACCAGCATCTAGAACCTTTATATTCTGCAATTAAAGCAGAAGACTAGGATACCAGAAGCAGGAAACTTGTTTTTATTGGTTTGGTTACATTATGGCCATAGTAGAAAAGTAGTAAGATTCCTTGAAACATCTGGCAATTTAAACATGGGAGTTATATAACAGGCTTCAACTCAATTTTTTCCAGTCTCTAAAATCAAGATGTTAACTTCCTGGCCTCGCCGACAAGAGAACTAGTAATGACCTGGGATGGAAGGCAATCAATAAGCACAGTATATTTGTTTTCCTTCACTGACATCTGTCTGAGAAGCCTTCTGTCTGGTTTGACAAGTATTTATAAAGAGTTGTGTCTGTCTCAACTTGAGTCCCTGCTTGGTTATTGTATGAGCTGTCTAGAAGCATTCCTTTTTGCAGTATAACACAGGAAATTATTGGCAGATTTTTTGTGTTTCAAAAGTTGATACTGGTGAAATTTCTGGTAGGAATGGTAAATGCGATTTTTAAGCACATAGAATAGATCTTTGACCTGTGAAATGTAATTAATCTTTTTTTTCTTTTTTTCCAGATCAGTTCAAATTTTAGCAGTATTATCGCAGAAAAGCTGCGGTGCAATACACTGCCTGACACGGGAAGACGGAAACCCCAGGTGAATCAGAAGGATAACTTTTGGCTGGTGACAGCACGTTCTCAGAGTGCCATAAACAACTGGTTCACAGATCTGGCTGGAACTAAGCCCCTCACTCATCTCGCTAAGAAGGTGTGTTACAGGAGAGGCTGCCTGGCAGGGCAGAGCATTTAATCTGTGCTTGTTTCTTAAGTGTTTGTATAGTAGAAGGTTTTTACTATTTGGAGAAGTTTCTTCTCTCTACATCTCTTGAAGCTTTCAGCTTGAAGAGCATATTCAGGATTTGTAGTGCACTGGCTGTAGTCATCCCCACTCAAAGAACTGGTCCATCATCTGTTGTTTGGACGTTGTGTTCGGCTTTGCCTTTTGGCTTGTATGATGTGACTGATTTATTTTAAGGTTTGGATGTTTTTCAGAAGAGCTGCCGCTCTTGCCTTTGGTCTGTTGTTTAGATTAGGACCGTTCCTATTGTGGAGGGTTTTTGAAGTTCTCAAAAGTCATAGTGAGAATTACTGGAAATAATCAGCTGAGTGGCTTCCCAGACTTCTGTTGCAGTGACACGTTTCTGGTTTTAAGCCGAGAAGAGTATGTGTATTATAGGTTGGTCTCAGCCAGGGCATTTCTGTGCCCTGGGGTCTAGGGCTAGATATTTCCCTGGTAGCATTGAATTCTGTAGAGTATGAAAGAAGAAGGAGGGGTCTTACTCTGCCATTTTATGGGGCCCGATAGCAAGGGGAGCTAACTCTCTGTCAGCGTGGGCCTATAAACAAAGAACTCGGGAATCCAGTATGCATTGTTGAAAAACATAACTCCCAGTTGTGAAATGGTAGCAGAGGGCGTAGTTTAGAAGCTGGAGTTTGTCTGGTCCTTGGTGTTCTGAGTCACTCTTGGGGGAAAATAAAGTAATCAGATTTTCCCAGAATCTGTCTCTATAAACTTAGTCCTTGTGTCCTTCTTTGCATGTTGGCTGTCAGTTTCCTGAGGTCATTGTGAAAGCTTGAACTTTTCAAGGCCTTCCCCAGTTTCCTGCAATGGGCTCCATCAGTTTTCATGGACTCAGACATGAAAGCGGCGACTGTCGGTAGCCAAGTAGCCTGTGTCTTTGTGTCTTTGAGGCGTCAGAGAATAGTTGAGAAGAATATAAGAAACATAGCAAGTAAGTGATTGAATTGTTGCTAGTTTTGAGCGCTTTGAGATGCCTACCAATGGACCTATTCTCTGTGAATTTGTCTCATTCCTCTGTGAACACACATACTTTTGCTTTCCATAGTGTCCTGTGGAAATGAGCCCCACAGCTGTACTTTTTCCCGTGATGTGTTATTGCTTCCTGGTTTATAGATCTGCAGTCTGATGATTTCACCGGTATCGTCCCATGTTATAGCTTGATTTCTCAATCTTGGATTAATGAATTCCATCCTACTATGGTACTCAGTTCCCTGTTGGCTACTCATGATATTACAAGACTTCTGTAACCACTCTGTTTTGTTTACAAAATGAAGAGTCCTGTCTTCAGTCTGTATAGTAGATACTCTGTGTTTCTGACTCAGTCCTTAGTCTGTACCTTTTGTAGTTGTTTATATCCTCTCTGGAGAATATCCTCAAAGCTATTTGCAGGATTCAGGGTGTGGATTTACAGTGATGTAATTATGTTTTCTGTCTTCTTCCAATTTGTTTTGTTTCTGTTTATACTGAAATGCAGCTCTGGTACTGTTGCTTTCTGACTAGCGGTAAATTCTTGCAGTAGGTTTTTTGAAATACAGAGCAACACAGTACCTTTTCCTTTTTTTTGTTTTTCACAGCTTGCAGCGCCTACAGCGTGTGTAGTTGCTTTGGAATAGTTCCCATCTAAGTCCTTGGCTGCAATTCTCCCTCTCAATTCTGTTACAGGTGCCCATCTTTAGCAAGAAGGAAGAGGTCTTTGGTTATTTGGCGAAATACACTGTTCCAGTAATGAGAGCAGCCTGGCTAATCAAAATGACTTGTGCTTATTATGCTGCCATCACGGAAACCAAGGTGAAAAAGCGTCATGTCATTGATCCCTTCATTGGTAAGCACTTTGTGTGGAGCACTGGTTTTGTCCGTCCCAGTTGTTTCCTTCTCGGCCTGCTCTTGAATAGTAAGAGGTAGCCTGGAAATCCATGTCAGCTTGTTTCCTGCTGATAAGTCCTAGTGCTCTGACATGCATAACTGCCTAAAACAACAGGGCCCACCTGTGAGAGTATACTGTTGAAAAATAAGTCTTAGCCACAAATACTTCCTGAGAGCCTACCTTTTCTTTCTCCCTGTTAAGTTCTACTGTGCTCCTCTGCTGTATAACCTGTTTTTTTCTTACCCTGCAAAGACTGTAAATGTTATAATTTAGTGATGACTGATTAGCTTCTTCTCAAGTGAGTAAGAACGTTTCCCAGAGAATTCCGGTATGTTACTCCCTGTTTGTGTTTCCAATTTCATTAAGCCTTACTGGATCCCATGTCTAACATCCTTTGCATCCTGGCCTGCTCCAGATTACTGTGGTCTAGGAGAGCTCCTCTGGCTGTTTTCTGGTTTGTATGGCTGTGACTACAGGACCTGACTACGCTCCTTTGAAAAGCAGCATTAGCAGCTGAAGTCCATGGATTTTTTTTTTTTTTTTTTTCCTTTTTCTTTATCTTTTGGTATAAAAATTACACAGGCTTCTTAGCTCTGTTTCTGGAGGTTGATTGATTTGTTAGATATATTTATTCCATTTACTTTCCTGTTCCTTTGGGTGTTTGTCCTACTGCTGACCCTGTACGTGTTGTTTGTTTCATGTTCTTGCATATTTTGCCTTGGGTTTTGCCATCTGCATTGTCCCAGAGGAGTGTCATCATGCTGTCACTTCGTGTATTGAGTTTGTCTCTTATACAGTTAGGTTTTAGTAAAAACAATTATTTAAAAAAAATCATTGATCGTGGCTTTACACTGATATCTGAAAGAGATTAAGAACAAGTTCAGAGTTGAAGTGTTTCCAGCATTTCTGCTGTCTGAGGATGCTAAACCAGGCTGCCCTAACACTGCTCCCTGCTGGAAAGCCTCTTCTCTCCACCTGCTGATTCTCAATAACTGCAGTTGAGGAATCTTCCTTCCAAACTTTTCTTGTACAAAGTAACCCTGCCCCCAAACATAAACGTCTTTCCCCTTTTCTGTGGACACCTCTTCCTCCCTACCACCCCTAGGCCACAAGCAAAGCTAATATTGTGGCACTTTTCTTTCTTTGTCTTTCTGTCCTTTTCAAATGACAGGAACTTTTTTGGGTTTCTACCTGTGCACCAGCCTAGTTCTTTCCTGCTTCTATTTACCACGGCACTCGTTGCTAACCTGTTTCCTCTTCTCCAGAATGGACGCAGATCATCACCAAGTACCTGTCAGAGCAGCTGCAGAAAATTGCGGAGTTCTATAGACAGCTCCCAGGGCAAGGCTGTGGTTCACCGTCTGGGCCAATGCCCCAAGAGGTGGAACAAGCTTTGAAGCAGTGGGACTACAATGAGAAACTAGCTATGTTCATGTTCCAGGTGAGGGACTGGAGGGGGCTGCTGGGTGGGTGCGTAGCAGAGGAGGGCTAGGGGAAGTGGATGCAAAGTGATTTATTTTTGCAGAATATTCTCTTTCTGTGAATAGACCGTTAGGGCTGGATGCAGTTTTGAGCTCAGTAATAGAACAGGTGTAGTACAGAACTGTGCAAACTTCTAGAGTTATTTCCACTGTTAGAAAGCCAGCAGCTGCTGCTCCTCTGCCTTTCCCTAGCGGATGTTGCTTCAGCTTTTGTCCGTTTGCTCTGCCTTTATCTGTGTGCAGGATGGCATGCTGGACCGCCATGAATTCCTGACGTGGGTCCTCGAGTGCTTTGAGAAGATACGGTCAGGAGAAGATGAATTTCTGAAAATGCTCCTACCCCTGCTGCTGCGGGTGAGAAATATGTACCCGGCTTGCTTCATGAGAGCGCTGACTTTCACTGTTGTCAGTCCCCTTCCTATTGCATAAGGGATGGTGAGCTATTTTGCACTGAGAGCACTAGGGAGTGTCCCTCTGAGCATCCTTCTTAGCTCATGCAAGGGTACCTTTTTAGTCCTGCTCTCTTCTGTTTCTTTCTCCTTTACCCTGTTTCCCTGCACTGGACTTGGTAATCTTTGTATATCCCTTGGTAAACCCCATAGCTGTGATAGTTGGACTCATTGTGCACCACTACATGGAAACTGCTTTTCTTTCTTTCTGTTGCAACAGATTCTAGGCAGACCTTTTGAAGCCCTGGGAAGGCTGGGTGTGGGTACATTTTGATACATGGCTCATTGCCATAGAGCATTTAAAGGGTTTTTCTGATGCTTAGTAGCCAGTGGGTGGTCAATGATGCTAAGGAGCTCTCTGTAAAAAGGGACTGTCTCTACAAGGCAATGCCACACAGTATACTACTTTGGGAGGGTCAGGGGTTTCTCTTGTGTTGCTTGTAATGAGGATGTTTTCCCCCCTCCCTCTTCCCTACAGTACTCTGGAGAGTTTGTGCAGTCTGCATACCTGTCCAGACGTCTGGCCTACTTCTGTACGCGCAGGCTTGCTATGCAGCTGGATGGTGCTGGCGGGCACCCACCCCACATCCTGTCTGCCCAGACAGGGAACGCTCTTCCTTCAACTCCCACCCCTCAGCCAGCTGCAGGGAATCCTCCTCCCAGCCCTTTCAGCGACTTACTGCTGTGCCCCCAGCACCGGCCAGTGGTATATGGTCTCAGCTGCATCCTCCAGGTAGGTTTGAGTAGTGGTTGGTGATAGTGGGGTCAACAGGGACAGTTTATATTGTATGCCATCACAGAAAAATCATTGCAGTCTGAGTCAGCAACTTCCCGAGTACAGAAATATCAAACCGTGATTGTCAAAGGGTAGGTCTTTGCTGATGTGTTACAGAGCTTTTGTACCAGACATCAGTGCTGTAGCAGTGCCCTTGACTGACTTGCATAAGAAAAATGGGTTGGAATAGAGCCTTCTGCTCTGTTCACAGGTGCCTCAGATGGCTGGGAAAGCTTTGCAGAAGGGGGGATGAGAAAGAAAGGGTTATTTCATCTTGCATATGTCAGTAACAGGTTGTCATCTAGGAAAGGAAATTACGCCAGAAATGAAAGAGTGCTTTGTAATTTTGTGAGCTCTTAAAAGCAAACAACCCCTCATCAGAAAAACCCACCCCCATAGAACAACAACAAAAAAACCCCAAACAACCAGCACACACAAAAACCAACCCCTCCCACTTCTCTATGGAAGAGCTTTAATGGTTTAGGCAGACCACTCTTCTCAGGAGTGGCAGCAGGCTATGAAAAGGAATGACTCTAAACTCATAATCTTTATACTGGGAATTGATTAAACCTTACCTTGTGGTAAAAGAGCAAGGTTGCTGAAGCCTTATTGATAGATGTTTGAAGGGCAAATGCTGTTGTATCACTGTGGGACTCAGTCCATACTGTCCTTGTGTCAGAGGGAGATAGGTGAGTTCTTGTTCAGTGTGTGTGTCATGGCTGTGTTTTTCTCCTTCACGAAGAGAGTGACTAGGTTGGGTGGGTCGCTGCAGAAGGCGTGGAGATTGCCCCTTCCAGGGGAGGAAAGGAGCACATTAAAGCAGAGGAGATTCCAGAGAGTGCAGGATAGAGCAGGAGATGGAGAGGAAGAGACCACAGAGCTTGAGAACCTGCAGCTCAATAGAAAAATTTGAGATCAGGGAGCCCTGACAAGATCGAGAAGCAGCTAGCCAGCTCTCAGACAGGGTAGAAAGAAAATTCCTGGAGTACAGTTGGCTAGAAGTAAGGATCAGTCTGCAAGGGCTAGAGAGCAATGCAGGAGTTATACATAACCCCAGTTAAAAAAGTTTAGGTTTTTTTTTCTCATTTCTGTGTGATAAAACATGTCTTTTTAAATATAGAAATCCTTTGTTTGGGGAGCTTACTTTAGGGAAAATATATGAGCATATACACCTCAAAGATTTGGCTGATTTGGAGTTTGAACACAACCTGCTTAAAAAGTTCAAACTGGTTAATGATCATCTGATCTTTTTTAGTATGTCTCAGAAGAGCTCTTCTGATAGAAGATCTACAGATCTTCTGATCTGCGGATAGTAGATAAGGCTAGAGCAGAATAAGATCTAGTGGTTGGAAGTTGGAGCTGGATAAATTCAGGCTGGAAACATGCATTTCTAACAGTGTACATAACTAACCTTTGCTCAAATGTTCTTGACATATGATGGATTCTTTGGTTTGAGTGTTTAAAACAGCCTTGGTTGTCTGTCTTAATGTCTGGCTCCTTGTGAGCCAGCAGCTGTAGGGGTGTATCCTAGGAATCGTTCAGTGAAATTTTGTCTGTGTTTGTGTGGGTGTCTGTACAAGATCATAAAAGAATGAAAATGCATATATAATAGTATTGTTATAATCATTACTGTAATCATACTTGTAGTTATTAAATAATACAGTATAATGAGTTTGGGTCTGTTGACTCATATTTCTTCTCACACTTTACTCTTGATGAGGGCTGTAAGGCGCTAATGTAAATGCTGCTCCTGGACCACGAGAGTTGGATTGTGCATTGACCGTGTGAGTTGTACAAAATAAGTTCTGTTTAGAAGCAGCAGGGAGCTCTGCGGCAACATATTGCTGCTTTTGGGTAAAGTGGAACTCTGGTCTTGGCTTCCTAAGCATACCTAGGGCAAGAAACTCAGTGCAGCAAAAACACTAGTTTACTCCTTTCTACTCTAGTATGGTCTCTAGCCCAAAGGCTCTTTCAGAGCTTAGAAGAAAAAAAACCCCAAATAGTAAATATGTATACAGGATGATGAATGCCCTGGCAGTAGGATAAAGGAATGGTTATTTCTGTAGAAAATAATCTAACTTAATTGTTTTGACCTTCATTTGCTCAATGATACTGATACTTCTGTCTGTTGCAGAGTATAATTTTGTGTTGCCCAAGTGCCCTTGTGTGGCATTACTCATTGACTGATAGCAGGATAAAGACAGGCTCTCCATTGGACCACCTTCCTATAGCCCCATCCAACTTGCCCATGCCAGGAGGGAATTCAGCCTTTACACAGCAGGTGAGCAGCCTTCAAAAAAGGGAGCTCTTGTGGTCCAGGATAATAGCTGTATCTTAGCTCTTTCAGGATTTTCTTTTCATGTTATGTGATAAGCAGAGCTGGAGGTGCTGTCTCGCTCTCAAGGAATTAACTGCTCCCATTCTGCTATAAGAAAGACAGTGATGTCCTTGGAAGGCGAGCAGAATCTAACCTTGAGTAAAATTACTGTCATTGCTCTTTGTTTTCTGATAATTTTGTATACAGGACTTCTAAGGCATCCTTTTGTATGTTTACGCAAGTCCATTGCTTTTAGGTTCGGGCAAAGCTGCGTGAAATTGAGCAGCAGATAAAGGAACGTGGCCAGGCTGTGGAGGTTCGCTGGTCATTTGACAAGTGCCAGGAAACCACAGCAGGTAACTTGCTGTAGGTTAAAGTTTCTCTCCCCCTGTTCCATGTGTTACCCTGAGAAACTTCCTGTCTGGCTATTTTCTTTGATTTTTCCTATTTGCTGCCATTGGTGTTTACACTGTCAGCCCTGAAAAAAACCATATGGCTCTTTTTCTTTCCAGTGCGAAATCTTGCATGGGTCCGTTTCCCCAGGTATGGGGGGAGTTTCTGTTATTGGAAGCTGGAAATGTGTACCAAACGTGTACTCTTGTATACGTGCTATGTTCTGATGCCTTCCCCTAACATGTGCTGTTGGCTGCTGTGAGAGTCAGGATACTAAGCTAGGTGGACCATTGCCTGACTGGTACAGCTTTCCTTAGGCAGTCTCCTGAGCTCACAGAAGCTTTTGCTCCAGAGTACCAGTTGCCAAATATGCATTTCTCTTCTCTGTTCTCTTCCAGGTTTCACTATTGGCCGTGTCTTGCACACTTTAGAAGTTCTGGACAGTCACAGCTTTGAAAGATCTGACTTCAGCAACTCTTTGGATTCCTTGTATAACAGGATATTTGGGCTGGGTCCAACCAAAGACAGTCATGAGGTGCCTTGGGACTTTGCTGCTGGGCCCTGGTCTTGGATGTGGCTGTGTTCTTGTTTGTAGTCCACAGTTACTGTCCTGTGTCTGCAGAGAGCTGACTAGGTAGTGGCCTTTGGCCAAGAGATGCGATCTCCATTGAAAAGGATTTCATGCAGCCTTAAGTTAGGGAGGTACTAAAGTGAGAATGGGAGGTCTGTGCTCTACAAAATCTATGCTAACAAATACGTGTAAGCTTGAGAGAATCCACACAGCTAACTGAGGAGAGTCTCCTGATGGAAGACGTCAGTCCAGATAGCAGATTGATGATAAAGACACGTTATGTGTCCCAGAGAAGTAAATGCTAGCCTTGTCAAATTCTGGGCTGGCAGCTGCTTCCTGGGAGTCTGGGAGTTCGCAGTTCAAGTACCTCTTAGCCTGGGAGGCGACATGCTTATGATGTGTAGGACCATAGTGCAACCAATAGTGCATTGGTTCCTGGCAGTGAGCTGCAGGACTGGTAGTTTGCATACTTTGTATAATGCTGTTGAGAAGCTGTGTTTCACTCTGTGCTAAGATTAGCACTCCATAGATGTGCTACTGGAAGAGAGATGATTTTCTGAAGCAAAGCCAGCCTGTGGATTTGTCAAGGGCTGTGAATCACCTCATGTTGCAAAGTGGAGTGAAAGCAGAGACAAAGCAGGAGGGCTCTAGCTTCACATCTCCATGTTAGGAAGAGAGGATTGTAGCAGTCTTCAGGCTGTACTCTACTAGAAGTAGACTCACTGTTATATCCAACCTGAGGCCTTAGGACTGCTTACCTGTTCTGTTTGGCTGAGGTTCTCACTGTAGTGCTTATATCTCAACAGATCTCCCCAGATGATGATGCAGTGGTGGCCTTGCTGTGTGAGTGGGCTGTCAGCTATAAACGCTCTGGACGCCACAGGGCTATGGTGGTGGCCAAACTCCTGGAGAAGCGTCAAGCAGAGATAGAGGCTGAGGTAAGTCCTTATTCCTGGAAGGTTAGCAGCGGTAAAGGAGAGCAGAGGTTACCTAACTATGATTATCTAACTATTACACTGAAAGGCAAAGGCTGATCAGCACAATGCCTGTTAACACTGGTGCTGTTAATTATGGCATTTGCTCTGTCTAACCCAAAGTAGGTCATAAATGAGCCTGTGGGATGGTGTGTATCCCATTTCTTGGATACATTTGAAGACAGGTGATTGCAGTGTGGAAATACTGGCATATTTGGAGACTGAAGTAGCTTACAGAAACCTGTGTGGTGGCTTTCCCATAAGTGCAAGATAGGAAAATTCTCTTGAAGACTTTTTTTTTTTTTTTTGAATTTATGATTAGTGAGTTTCTCCTCTGTGACAGCAGTCGGTACTTTTTTCTGTTTCTGCAGAGATGTGGGGACTCTGAAGTTGTGGATGAGAAGGGCTCCATCTCCTCGGGCTCTCTCTCAGCAGCCAGCGCTCCTGTCTTTCAGGATGTCCTTATGCAGTTCCTTGACACTCAAGCTCCTATGCTAAGTATGTAATAAGAACTTGTGGTCTCCCAGTTTCTAGCTTTCCCTCTCCTGCAAACTTTGAATTTGTGTGCTGTTCTCTTGTGTGTAGGTCTTGGATGTACCTAAATTCTCTCTCTGGCTTCTTGCAATCCAGAGCATACCTTGGACAGGGAGGGAAAAGCAGCCTGGAGGGCCAGATGACAGAAAGATAATGCAGAAGCTTTCTGTTAACAGAGCATTGGCCAAGAATAAATGAGTATAGCCTAATCAGGAATTAATTCAGGCTGAGAACTAGAGGGAGGTTTCTAACTAGTAAGTGACAAAGCTCTGGAATAGTCTCTCAGTGCAAGTACTGCAAACAGATTAAGAGGGACAGGATACAACTCTGAATGATGCAGGCAACTGTACGCCCGGGAATGGCACTTCCAGGCTAAAGTCCTATGCCTCTGGTCTGTGAGACTAACTGAAGAGCTTTTGACTTAATTAATTGCCACCTGTTGAAACTGGGCTTTCTGCTTTTAGTCCCTGCTGTAATCTCAGAACTGTGTATCGGTCACTTACTGTGTTGGTATCTCTGGAAACACTTTTGCTAGCCATAGGTTAGGTGGCTGGTTTTGCTCAGAGAGTTGCAGAAGAACTCTGATAGCCCTGACTGTCTGTGCTGTCCTTTCAGCTGATCCTGGGAAGGAAAATGAGAAGGTGGAGTTCTTTAACCTGGTGCTGCTGTTCTGTGAGCTAATCCGACATGATGTCTTCTCTCACAACATCTACATGTGCACGCTCATCTCCCGGGGTGATCTTGCCATGGATTCTCATGGGCCTCGCCCACCCTCACCCTTCGATGACCCTGCTGAGGAGCACGACAGGAAGGAGACTGAGGGAAACAGTGGCATCAAGCTAGAGGTGAGAGCACAAGCACCGTGGCCCTCCTGTACATACCCCCGTGTTGTGCTTGCCTGTTTTTACCAGCTTTGCAGCCTCCTTGCTACTACCTGCTGGAGGATGTGCCAGTGACTCCTGCTTCTCCTTCCCCCAACCTATTTCCTTAGCATTTCAGTTTCAAAAGTAGAAGGCTATGTTCTAAGTGGGTGGAAAGGGCCTGCAGAATGTAAAGGGGTAGACAGGAAAATCTTGCACTGCTCAGAGCAGGGCAGCATATCATGAGGTGCTGTGTGAGGCCTGTCCATGATGTTTGCAGTGTATTAGGCTCCAACTTGCCAGGCACAATGGGTGTGTTGGCATATTGCTGTCACTGTCCAACATGGACATCGAGAGCTGTAGTAAACAAATACTCTCTTGTTCCCTGGTGCATCACTGAGATGTAAAGCTGCTCTGTCTGTTCCCAGGACACAGGTCTTTCTGAGCCCATGGACATTGACCACAACTCCAGCATGCTCTTTGATGACATGGAAAAGACAGACTTTTCGGTATGTTCCTGCATTTTCTACCTGCTACTTAGTAAGTAGGTCAGTATGTTGTAGTGGGACCAGGGACAGCACGTGTCTCGCTTTTGTGTGAGTATTCCCTCTCTACTGTAGAGCCAGTATGCTGGAAGTGGCTGGGTCATAAGGCAACTTACACTGTAAAAAGGTCCATATAACCTGTTTATGCAAGTCGAGGTCCATCAGAGCAGAGTGAGTCCCAGTCATTCCTGGGATCTCTGACACTCTGGCCACTGCCAGCCCAGTGTTTGGGCAGGGTAGGAAGTGGGCTGCTTGGAATTGAATGGGAAATGGATGACCATGATAGCACCAGGAGTTTGGGAGTGACCAGTTACTGTTGGCAGGGGTTTTCTTCATCACCTGGGAGAAGACACAGGTCTGCTATCATTGTACTGTGTGGCCTTCCGTACTTCTTCAGTTTTACAGTTCTTCATAATATTTGTGGGCATAGTGCATGGTTGCAGAATGCTTTGAAGCACTTAGTAATAAAAATAACTTGTGGTGGTTGAAAAATGCCTAGGTACATACATTCCTCCAGCCATTTCTGGCCTTTCCAGGTACATGTTAGGCAGGTATGATGTGCACAGCTATGTGGCTTTCCTGTGGCTTTCCCAGGATCCTCGCTTGTTCTGTGGAGGTGGTTGTTCCCAAAATCCTAAGTCATGGTTATTTATTTCCTATTGTTTTTAACTCAATATACAACATGGACCAGAAGCAGAAATGGGAATAGTGTCTTAGCACATTGCCTTGGTCATTGCCCTAAGAACCGGATGTTTCTCTAACCCTCCCTCTTCCTGTTCCTTTTTAGGCCTGAGCAGGCCTTCCTTCAGCAATCTTCACTGTTGCATGACCACGTTCCCTAACTACCTTTTCTTATTCTTATGTCTCCCTAGATGTTTTCTCCTCCAATGCATTGTGAATCTAAAGCCAGCCCTTCCCCTGAGAAACCAGATCCTGAAAAAGAAGCAAAGCCTCTGCTGAAGGATAAGTCTGTAGAAGGAATGCTAGCATCCCTGTATGACCAGCCTCGGCACATCCAGTATGCAACACACTTTCCTATTCCTCAGGTACGAGACCTGCTCATAACCGCTCCCTTGTTGCTGCCTTGTGCTCTGGTCATGAGGCTGCTGCGTTTCCCTGCGGTACTGCTGTGGGTGGGTAAGGAGCAGTCATGATTTCCTGCACTGCTGCAGGAGGTAGTCTACTCAAGATGTCTCCTTGCTTACTCCTAGAGCAACTTCTGAGATGAAGCTTTCCCTTTCCTTTAAGAGATCCAGATGTGAAACAAGAATAAAGCGTTCAGCCTCGTAGTTGCTAATGCAGTTGTCTCTTTTCGTTCCCTAGGAGGAGTCATGCAGTCACGAGTGTAACCAGCGGTTGGTAGTTCTTTTTGGGGTTGGAAAACAACGGGATGATGCTCGGCATACAATCAAGAAAATAACCAAAGACATTCTAAAAGTCTTAAACAGAAAGAGCACTGCAGAGACGGGTTAGTAGAGCTTGAGCCATTCCTTTCTGAAGTAGGAGCATCTTTCCAGTTGGCTGGCTCCTTTGTCTGGAGTCTCACAGTGAAAGGGTTTTATATAATCTACAGTGCCTGGTAAGCTGTATCAGTCACTGAGAGTCTGGAATGGTGCTCTGTTCCCAAACATAGTAACCGGCAAGTAAGACAAGGCAAGGTTTCCTGCTGACAATATCTGTTTGATTGAACTTTTACTGAGACGAGAATTAAGTCATACCAGGTTCAGAGTGAGACCCCGGCCAAAACTTTGGCTTTTCAAATTTTATTTTCTTTAGTTCTTGCATTTAGATCCTTGCACAAGAAACAAAGAGGTCTTTGCCTATGCATATTTGGCAAAGACCTTGATTAAATGTAGCATGCCGTTATGCTTGGGGCACAGGCGTTAGCACAGGCTAAATGCATAGGATGGGAAATTTGGATAGCTGTGTCAAAATCAGTAGAAAGCCTCTGACTTTCATCAGCTGAGAATCTGGCTACAATTTTTTTTTCTCTCTCAGTCTGATTCCTGAAAGGCAAGTTGGAATGTGGTAGAAAGATGTTTCTTTAAAAGATGAGGTGCTCTGACAAAGAAATTTTGAGGCTGAACATCTTCAATGCAGAACGTCTGTTCTCATCAGGGAATCAGTGTACCTCTAAATCGAGAGAGAAAGTATTTTCCCCCTCCAAGGAGTACCTTCACTTGGGATAAACTAGATGTTAACCCTGCTGTCATTCTCAGGTTAGGAATTTCTTCCTCAGCAGTTTATTGTTTTGAATTCAGGATGGTCTTTTATCAGCTTAAGGTCTGGGACTCAGGCTTTTTGGGTGTGCTGCATGGCAGGGGCTGGTCTTACTGAGGGACTGGCAGGTGCTGATGGCTGATATCTAGTCCTCCTCTGATGAGGAAGGTAGCCTAATACTGTTTTCTGATCCTTCCAACTTTGGTAGGTGGAGAGGAAGGCCAGAAGAGAAAAAAGAGCAAGCCAGAAGCATTCCCAACAGCTGAAGATATCTTTGCAAAGTTCCAGCACCTTTCTCACTTTGATCAGCACCAAGTCACGTCTCAGGTGTGAAACTTTCAAGACTGCTGTCCTTCTTGGGCCCTGACTGTGTCCCTTTGCGTTACTGAGAGCAGCTTCCTGGAGGGAAAGGGAGATGGGCCTGCTGAGGGACTTCTGCAAGGGGAAATAGTATTGTGTGTTGTCTTGCACTTGCAGGTATCTCGCAATGTCTTGGAACAGATCACCAGCTTTGCCTTGGGAATGTCATACCACTTGCCTCTGGTACAGCACGTGCAGTTCATATTTGACTTGATGGAGTATTCACTCAATATCAGTGGTCTTATTGACTTTGCCATCCAGGTAAGTGCAGTGTGCTCAAATGCTTCCTGGGGAGGGGTTCATCAGCCTGAAAGGCAGCAGATCTGTACTGCGATAGTTGGGCTGCTCCTGGGATCATTGGTGACCCTCTGACCTGTGTCATGGAGGTAGTCAGATTGGGTGGTCATTGTGGTGCTCCTGGGCTGCAGCTGTTAGGAATAGGTTGTTTGTGGCAGGTACTCTTACATGTTCTGTTCTGAGGATTATTCTTCCAGAGGCTTCAGGGTTGTCTCCAGAGGACTTGCATTGCATCTCTGTCCCTGGCTGCAGCAAGGCTTTGTTCCAAGTGAGAAGGGGATCGTCTGTCTCTGGCAGCTCTTCCACCTCGCTCCCCTGGAAGGATCCTTGGCACATGGCAGTGCAGGCTGCCTTCTGGATCCTGCTAAAATCCTGTTGCTGTTACTGCAGCCTGTGCCAGGTGTCTCTTGAAGCCTTGCTATGGTTGCTGATGGAATTGAGGCTGTTAGCCTTAAAAAGGGAGCCAAGCAACACTTATGCAGGACAGAATTACCGAACAAGTTGCCTGCTACTATGTGTGGCCATATCCCAGTCGCCCTCTGATACCCAAGCACTGACAGCCCCTTGTACTGCCTGAATGAGGAATTGTGCCTAGGTATGGGATGCTAACTATTCCAGGGGTACATCTATAGGCAGAAAGTGCCTGCCAGTCCGTTTCCTCGCAGGTCCTATAGGCTGTGGGTGTGGTGTGCCTGCTCCATTTCTGACCATACCTTACCCCTGTGGCTGTTGAAGGGTTTTTCTGTCATTGGGTGCAGTTGCTGAATGAACTGAGCGTGGTGGAGGCAGAACTGCTGTTGAAATCCTCCGACCTTGTTGGCAGCTACACCACCAGCTTGTGCCTGTGCATCGTGGCTGTGCTGCGGCACTACCACTCCTGCCTTATACTGAACCAGGACCAGATGGCTCAGGTCTTTGAAGGGTAAGAGAATCTTCCCCTCACTATGTGGACGGAAGCAACATATCTTCTGGGGACTTGTAAGAGGCAAGGATATACCTGTGACCTTCCTAAAAGGCAGCAACTTTGTGCCTGAGGGTTCAGCTCACGGAATTTGCGGGGGACGGGATATGTTACCCAGTGAGCACTGTTGCTGTGAGCTCAGGAAGATATCTATGTAATGAGGTTATTCCTTCAGATTTTCTTTTCGTGTTGCTGCAGCATTTTTTTTGTCTCTATACAGTCTGTGTGGGGTGGTGAAACATGGCATGAACCGCTCAGATGGCTCCTCAGCAGAGCGCTGTATCCTGGCCTATCTCTACGACCTGTATACCTCCTGCAGTCACCTCAAAAGTAAATTTGGGGAGCTCTTTAGGTGAGTCTGAGGCAGGTGGGATGCAGTGGGTACTGACTAGTATAGCACTTTGGCTTAAACTTTGCTTGTGATCTTGTTTGATGGGGTTGTTCCTGAGATCCTGTCAATGGGGAACTGAAGTCTTGGGAGTAGTGCCTGTTTTACAGGCAGTAATGACCCAGCGTGTAATCTTCACTCTTAGATCGTCAAGTTGGTTTTGGTAAATTGCCTTCAGTAGTCCTTTGCACCTCCACAGGTCTGTTCTTACCCCACTCCTAGAAGTAGAGAGGTCTGTTGCTACCAAACTCTGAGCAGTTCATCCTAAAGGTTGTTCTCTGCTTGTGCTCAGCTCCCTAATAATCCTTGGACTGCTTCTGAACCTGCTCTGCTTGGTTCTGGGTTTGTTCCTGTGCTACTTTGCACTCCTTATCCTTGTTCTACCCCTGTTGGCTCTTTAGGTTCTGCTCTGCGGATGTTGCCCCCAGGCTCTGTCCTGTGGGCTTACTTTACTCTGTGGCCTTCTGCCCTTTGCGGTTCTTCTCTTGGAACTGTCCCCCCACCAGCTCCCTGTGGAGCTCCTCCGTTAGCAGCCCAGAGATGGAGTGCACAGATCTCCCTGGCTTTTTTGTTTACGTGATCCTGTGAAGGGGTAATTCTCGTGACAGCCCTGTTTCCCAGTACAGTGCTTCACTTTGTCTTCTCTCGCAGCCCCTGCTCTCTGTTAGTGTTGCCAGTGCAGGTGTGCTGTAGGGACGTCTAACCCTTGGTGTTACCCCCCATTGAGGGGCTGTGAGAGTGGCTTGTGCCTTGGTGTCAGCTGGCTAAACTTGTGGCTGCTGAGAGCCTTTAAGTCTCTCTCTGGACTGAATTGAGAGCAAGAGGGAGTGCTGTGGTCACAGGTGCATTGGAGTTCTTTGAAGGAGTCGTCACACATACGGAAATGAGAAACCTGATATTAGTCTAACTAAATTCCCAAAAGCTGTTCAGCAAGGCTTCAAAGTAAATGCCCACAGATAAAAGGGAATATCCTCTAGTAGGCAAACAATAGGTTAGAGATGGTGACAAGGAGTGGGAAAGAGTTTGTATTTTGAGGGTTATCCCTCCCTGAGGAATCTACTAGCGCCTGTGGTATTCTACGTATCGAAAGTTGTATGAGTGATGATATCAAAACTTTTCATGTAACTGCATATAACAATAGAAGTTGGCTGCAGGTTGTTGTAGTAGGGTGCAGTGACGGTGACCAGGTGATAAACTGGCAGATGAAGTTTAGTGTTGTTAAACATAAAATAATGCACATAGGTTTGTCCTTGTTCCCTTCTAAACAGTATGTAGTGACAGGGATATATACTACCGGTTGGATAAAGGATCTTTGAGCTGTAACAGATAAATAATTGACAATGTCATCATAGTGTTCAGTAACAGTCAAAAAGCAAATTAAATGTTAGGTGTTTTTTGGAAAGGAATGGAAAACAGACCAGACAGCGTCATTAGGCCACCATTTAAGTCATGGTACAACTGTGCCTTGTGGTTTGGGGCAACAAACTCCAAAAAGCATGTAGTGGAGTCAGGCCCAAAGAAGAGTGAGTGGATAGATGACCAGAGGTTTGGAATGACTTACTTATGAGGAACTGAATCTCATCCCCACAGAAGAGGACGACTGAGGGGGAATGATAGAAGTTTGAATGTTCAATATGTCTTACAATACAAGCACAAAAAGGAATGAATAGAAAATAACAAATGGTAGGTTCAGAACAAAAGAATAAACTTCATAGTTCTCATAGTTAACATGGAACTCATTCCATGTTGTGAGCATCAAAAATCTACTGGATTCAAAAAGTAGGTGGACAAATTTGCAGGAGGAAAATCTATTGAGGAGAGCATTATCTTTAACTCTGAAAACCTCTGAGCCCTGGGTTGCAGCAGGGTGGGGAAGGATGCTGGAGCAGTATTGCCACATGCGTGCCTTGCTCTTAAACTCTTCTCTGGGCATCAACTGTTCTGACACCAAGGGCTGAGCTCGGTGTTTCCCTGATCTGACCTGGAATAGCCATTCCCATGCTATGTTCACTGAGCCCACAGGTAACTTCCAGGTGCTTCCACAACAAAGAACCAGCTTGACTCTTTTGGGAGAGTCAGTGTTGGTACACAGTGATCTTGTTTCCATGTGTTCTTGCCCAGGGAGGGCTTGTCTTGCACAGGATTGCTTTGTTTATCAGAGTTCAGTAGAAGCTTAGTTTTTTGTGTTCCTAATCTCTCTTTCCTGTCCTGTTTAGTGACTTCTGCTCCAAGGTGAAGAACACAATCTACTGCAATGTTGAGCCATCTGACTCCAACATGCTATGGGAACCAGAGTTCATGATTGACACTATTGAAAATCCATCTGCACATAACTTTACATACACCAACCTGGGCAAGAGCCTCAATGAAAACCCGGCCAACCGCTACAGTTTCGTCTGTAATGCACTTATGCATGTGTGTGTGGGACACCACGATCCAGACAGGTGAGAGGCAGAACTTTCATGGTTCTACTGAGATAGTAAAATCTTTAGGTGAGGGTAAGAAAGCCAGTAGCCATTCTTTGGCTGTCTTGGGGTGTGAGGAAGAAGGAGCCAAGGCTGGGGTCCCTTAGAGAATCACTGACCTGATGGCGTGCATGAGTAGCAAAGTTGACCCTCTGCTTTTTTCATTATTTATTTAACAGGGTGAACGACATTGCTATCCTGTGTGCCGAGCTAACTGGCTACTGCAAGTCTCTAAGTGCCGAGTGGCTGGGTGTGCTCAAAGCTTTGTGCTGTTCCTCCAATAACGGGACCTGTGGCTTCAATGATCTCCTCTGCAATGTTGATGCAAGTGCAAACATTCAAAAGGGGAAAAGGAATTGAAGCAGGAGTGGAGGGATCCCTTGGGAGAAGGCAGAAATGAGCAAGGGATGGAGGCTTTGTCTTCTGAGGACAGGGGAAAGGCTTTGAATACCAGGGCTACCTTTTGGTGTTTGTTGCAGCCTGGGCTGATCATGGACATTGACCTTGGGTTATGGGCCCTTCTACCCCCCAGCTCCTAGGCAAGCTGAGGAATTGCTGACAGAGGGAATGAGGCAGAGGCTGTTGTGATCACTGGCTGATCTCCTCTCTTCCAGGTCAGTGACTTATCTTTCCATGATTCCTTGGCCACCTTTGTTGCCATTCTCATTGCCCGGCAGTGCTTGCTGCTGGAGGACCTGATTCGCTGTGCTGCTATCCCCTCACTCCTCAATGCTGGTAAGTGCATCCCTGCAGAAAGCTGGTCTTAGTCTCGGTTCTGGCCCAAAGGCCTGTGCTTTGTGAACCCCATAGTTGTGAAACACGCCTCCAATACTTCTTTTATAGTATGGTACTTAAGAATTGAACGTTTTGCTTTAGAGAGTTTCTGGCCTTTTGGTTTCTATCAAAAACTGGTTGTGCTAAGGTTTTTCAATGTTTTGCTCTCTGGAGTTTGTGTGCAAGCTGCAATAAGCATGGAGAGATGTTATCAGCCACTCTACCTGACCAGTGTACTCAGCTCCACTCCAGCAGTACACCTCCCACTGCTGATATGGTTCAGCTTAGCATTTTGGCTAGAGCAGCCAACTGGGCCTACAGCACCTGGGTCACTCTGCCTTTACTCTGCCACCAGTCTTCCTAGCTTTGCTCTGGGGATTGCAGCATCCAGACTCTGACAGGGTGAAGTTGGGAAGATGGAGCAAACAGAATGCAGTGCATGTCATTGGGGATAACACTCATGGATTCGCTCAGTTGCATGTTAATTGCTACACATGCTCCATATTTGTAAATACAATAAGGCTGCTGCAGCTTCTCAACTGGCTGCTCCAGGGCAGTGCACTGTGAATAGCTTTTGGATTGAGAGTCAGCTGTCCCAGTGCTTAAGAAATCTCAGTTGACTGTTTTCTTTACATAGCCTGCAGTGAACAGGACTCAGAACCAGGAGCACGTCTGACCTGCCGGATTTTACTCCATCTGTTTAAGACTCCGCAGCTGAACCCATGCCAGCAAGATGGCAGTAAGTGAATGAAAGTAGAGCCTTTCTTTATTGTGAAAGTACTGAGGCTCTTGCACCCCAAGAAAAGAGATACTGGACCCTCTGATTAGAGATCATGACCTGCTTGCGTTGAATAAAGCAGGCGAAGCCTGATACACTGCTTTCTGCAGAGGACAAAGAACAATATCCTTCCATTTATGTCACTCCATGGTAGCCAGGCATGTTGGGGAGGAGGCCCTTGGAGGCAGGAAACCAGCCAGTAGAGGTACCATTGCCGTCACTTAAGTCATTAGAGTAATGATCACTTCTTTTTTTATGTCTTGAGCTTTGTGTAGCCTCTTAACTTGGTGCTAGAAGCTGCTATTTTACAGCACTCCCTTTTTGTCTGATGATGGAAACAGTCCAGGAAGCTCTGTTCTTGGCTCCTCGTCAGTATCCTGATAGCTCAGATCTCTAAACCCAGCCTGTATTCTAGGTTAGGGTACTGTTGGAGCTTGGAGTTCATGACATAGGCATGGCTCCCCATTTGGATTTCATGGTTCAGTTGTTACAGCGTGATTGGCCCTATGCTTTGTGAAACTTAATTGAATTGACCCCATGTTACAGTTGGGAAAAGGACTAGCCTCAGGATTCTCTGAGCTGGATTCTACAGTACTGGCTGGCACGTAATTCAGGCAGCTCTGGAGCCTGCGACTTTCTCTCTTACTGGGCACTGCCCTTCCCCATTGTCCTCTTTGCAGACAAACCCACAGTGGGAATCCGCTCTTCCTGTGACCGTCACTTACTGGCAGCTTCCCAGAATCGTATTGTGGATGGAGCGGTTTTTGCAGTGCTGAAGGCAGTCTTTGTTCTGGGTGTGTACCTGTGTTAGCCTGAACCTGTAAGAATGTTTTTTGGGGGGTGGGGGTGGGAGAAAGGCACTGTATTGCATGTGTTGGCTGTACAGAAGTCCAGAGGAGACCTGCTTTGGTGGATATGTGGCTTGTCTGAAGCCCTTTGGTTGAGCTGTAAACATGCTTCATATATCTTAGCTGCAGAGAGAGTTTACAACAGCTCGGCATGTTTTGTGGGTCAGGCTTTGCGTTTAGCATTGGTGATTAACTGACACTTGTGCTTTCCTTGTAGGAGATGCAGAACTGAAAGGCTCTGGCTTTTCCCACCCTGGAGGTGTTGATGATCTCATGGATGATGAGCTGGGCACCAGGAAGGCCGGTGGTCGGGTAGTAACTGTAGAAACAGCTAGCTTGGATATTTATGCCAAGTATGTACTAAGGAGTATATGTCAACAGGTGAGTCTGTCCCATCTCTAGGTTTGTCCTTATCCCTTCTGCAGACAGATATATCCCACGTGACTTTCTGCAGATTGGGTTTGGCAGGTATTTCTTTGAAAGATCAGTAAAGAACCTGGGATGGTTCTGCCACGTGATGGCGCTAAGGATTGCTCACCATTAGCAAAAAAATAGAGGCAAACAGTTGTCAAGAATTAGGTGTTGCAGTATGCAGGGACTGCACATCCCCTTTGCTTTGGCAACAGCACAGGGCTCATGTCCAAGGAGGGGAGTGCTGGGAGTGATTTGCTGAGATGTGTGCTAGAGGCAAAGAAGATAAGCATGAGAAAGACAGCTTGTTGAAGTGATAAATGGTGCCTTTCAGAATGCAGCTTAAGTGTTGCTTGCAGCTAGGCTGTTAATGTATCGCTGGGCTTTGCAGTGCCCTGTTTAGTTAATTAAAGGAACAAAACCAAAAATCTTTTGCTTAGCCTAATCTGACAGCACCAATATTTCTGTTCCTTTGTGGAAAATTGACATTGGAGGAACTGAAACCTGGCTAATAAAACTGAAGGAGGAACTGAAACCTGTACTTAGTTGCAGAGTGGAGTGGCTGTTACCACTACTGTATGAAAATGGGCGTTGAAGGGTGTCCTTGGCCTTGGTTGCAAATTTATTCTGTCAAAAGAAAGATGCAGAGTTACAATTTGAAACCTGTATTCCATGTTACAATTTGAAACCTGTATTCCATGTTACAATTTGAAACCTGTATTCCATGTTACAATTTGAAACCTGTATTCCATGTTACAATTTGAAACCTGTATTCCATGTTACTAATGTGTAAACACAACACATTAGTGCTGTCTTGTCCTCATGCTTTGTGATGCTATTGTTTATTAATTGACTCGCTATGTAGCAATGTTACCAGCCTACCAAAGAAGAATTGGAGCCACCTATTTATGAGCATAAATTCAACATACTTGGTGTTACTGAAACCTGACTGTAGCATTGACAGAAGTAGATATTCCCTTGCTGGTCCCAGTCTATGTAGGAAGGACTCATAATAGGTAGAAAGTGTGTGTGTGTGTGTGTACAGGAGGGAGTAGCAGTGTCAGGTATCACTACTCATACCAATTGTTGGCAGCACTGGTTATGTAGGAGTGAGTACCACCAAATTGTGCCAGAGCTCCTGCAGGGTTCCTGCAGCTGTAAAGGGCTGGGAAAATGATGTGCTTAATATTAGCACCTCCAGTGTGAGCAGTGGATAGTAGAGAACTCACACTATCAATTCTGAAATGTCTATAGAATGCCTTAAACTATAGGTTGTGATTTCTCAAACTCAGAAAATGTTGCATCGCATATTCAGGTGTATATTTTGTAATAGACTTTGTCATGAGGGGGTAGGGAAAAGGAGCAGATTATAGAATTAAGTTAAAGGTTTCTTAGGTGCAAATGATTATGACGTAGTTGGTGGTCTGCCCTTTAGCCTGTTTAAATTAATAAATGTAATTGTGACTGGCCTTTTTAAAAGGTTAATTTCATAGAGCTGTAATAAACCACAGTGGGAACCAAGAGGGAGGCTTGAGTCAAAGGTGCTAACCTGAATCTGGTGATTGGGATGGTGGAGTTTTCCATAGTGCTTGGAAAACATGTTCATAGTGCTCTCCTGTGAAGAGGGAGATGAGGGGCTCTGTTTCAGTAATATGAAGCCTGAGATGGTGGCTGTTTTTGTAAAGAAATGTTGCAGAGAGAGAGAGGCTAGAAGTCCCTCAGGGTTGAAGAAGGTAGTTGACTTCATACTTATTTGTGAGATTATACTGATAAAGTGGATCAGAGACGAAGTCTGGATTCTTGTAGGAAGCTGAACAAGTGGCAAAAAGGGTCTTTCCAAGGATATGCATATTATGTATGCAAGGAAGAGAAGTTTCAAGAGGTTATGATGTAGTGACACGGAAAGGGAGAAATGCAATAGGCGTTGCAGAAATCACCAGATCACGTGTATTGGCAAAGTGGAAACTTCATCTGGGATGAAGCTGAAGATCTAGACTGTGGTTTCGCAAGGATTTCAATCCAGAGATTTAGCCTTTCCGATCTTTGTGCTCTACTTAGTGCTTAGAGTGCTGTCTGCTGCTGAGAGGGACTGTTCCCAGCTTTCTAGACTTAGCACCAGCACCTGTGCTTCATGAACTGGATCATCATCTCTTCTCCTATGGTTGTCACTTTTCAGTGGAAGAATTCTCTGATCAGGCTTGCTCTGCAGCTGCAGAAGTGCTTATATAGCAGTCTTCTGTAGACTTTAATTTCATGAACTTGCCTAATTGATTTTCAGTCTGAAAAAATACTGCAGTAACGAATGCTGCAGGTTAACTGTAAATTGTGTGAAGTACCACCTACCTCATGTTTGTTTTGGAAACTGCTGCCTTTATTATCATACATTTAGGGACCACCAACTGAAATTGAGAGGCTGACAATAATAGTTTTCTGTCTATCTTCTCCTCATGATTTGTGACTTTATAAATGGCTTGCGTCCAGTCAGTTGTTTCCCCTTCCAGGCTTTGAGCAGTAAAGTCATTGGTTTTTACTAAGGATGGTAGTGTGTTGTCCATCACTATTTGAGAATTAAGGGGTGTGCTTTTCCCTAAGACATGTTCTAGTTTAGCTTAGCTGCAGACCTGAATTATTTAGTTTAGGACAGCTCCAGGGCTTTGTTGTGCAGGAAATAGACCAAATAATTTTAAGTGATCCCTTCTGATCTTTTGAGCCCAAGTGGCAGTGTTGATGGAGCCTGGGCATGGCAGTGACTGTGTACTGTTAAATCATACCAATATTTTATCAAAAGAAACAGCAGCTACTGTGTTTCACCACTGCTGACTTGTCAAAGTTGATGTTTCCTCTGTTGTGATTGCTGTGCTGTACCTGGTGCCTGCTGAATCAGGATAGTACAGTTCGTGAAGAGAAATGATTATCAGGCATAACTGCGTACTAATAAGGTTTTTCAGTTTGACGTGTTCCCTGCATCTCTCTGAGATTGAAAGCAGGGGTGCTGGTTTGGAATCAGACATCAGTTTGACTGTGCTGACTCTACCTTTGTCTTGCAGGAGTGGGTGGGTGAGCGATGTCTGAAGTCCCTCTGTGAAGACAGCAATGACTTGCAGGATCCTGTCCTGAGCAGCACACAGGCCCAGAGGCTGATGCAGCTGATCTGTTATCCACACCGGCTGCTGGACAACGAGGAAGGAGAAAATCCTCAGCGGCAGAGGATTAAACGCATCTTACAGGTGCAGGCTCCTGGCAGAATCTAAGAGTGTCCTAGTAATAGCCTAATGTAGCATTAGAGTGGGGTTGTCCAAAATGCAGCCCTCTGAGGGGTCTGACACTCATTATCATGGGATCTGAGGGTGTGGGTTGACATAGTTTGAACTGAGATAAGGACTCGTGAAGTATGGATGTGTGTGTTGCAGAATCTGGACCAGTGGACCATGAGGCAGTCCTCGCTGGAGCTGCAGCTCATGATTAAGCAGACGGCAAACAATGTGAGTTTCTACTCAGAGGGACCATACAGGGATGTGTGTTGCCAGTGTTGAAGTGGCTGCTTGTGAGGTGGTGGGGAGGTGGCCTGGCAGAAGTGGAAACAGGGAGAAAATAAACAAAGAGGGAGTCAGGCCTGTGAAAGCCAAGCATGAGTCTGAGACCCGAAGAGCAGCAGCCATGGGGAAGTTGGCAAACGGGGTTTGTACTGAGTTGTGTTGAAATGTGCAAGCCCTGTCAGTGGGTGCTCTCAGAGAAGGACTTGGCTGTCTTTTCTTCCCTATCTCTAGGAGATGAACTCCTTGTTAGAAAATATAGCCAAGGCCACCATTGAGGTATTCCAGCAGTCAGCAGAGACCAGCTCTGCTAGCTGTGCTGGCAATGGAGTCAACAATATCAGTAGCTCAGCAAGTGCTACGCCTGCCAGCAACAAATCCAAACCCATCCTCAGGTAGGTGTAGTCCCAGCATGCAGCTGCCTTGTAGACGAGTCTGAATCATAGGTTGGATTGCAAACTGCTTTTCTCTCCTGTGTTGTCACAGCTCCCTGGAGAGATCAGGAGTGTGGCTGGTGGCCCCTCTGATTGCCAAGCTTCCAACATCAGTGCAGGGCCATGTGCTGAAAGCTGCTGGAGAAGAACTGGAGAAAGGACAACATCTGGGGTCATCGTCCCGCAAAGAGCGGGACCGCCAGAAGCAGAAGAGGTGAGTCCTGGGGAAAGGGCAGGCAATGCTTGCTGTGCTGATCCCCAAGCCTGGCAGTATAGCTCCGTCTCTGTCCTCTCTGCAGCATGTCCCTCCTGAGCCAGCAGCCCTTTCTGTCACTGGTGCTAACATGCTTGAAGGGACAGGATGAGCAGCGGGAAGGCCTCCTCACCTCTCTGTACAGTCAGGTCCAGCAGGTAGGTGTCTTGCTTCTCCCCTCACTTTCCCCAAGGGCTCGCTCCTCCAGCAGGCAGGCTATTGGGCGTGTCCTCAAGGATGTTGTCTGTCTGATTATATGCTCAATAAGGCAAAGATCTTACCCTGGTTGCTATAGGGTGCTTGAGCTGACCATCTGTGAGTCACTGGACGGTGGGCAGTACAAGCAGCTCTCTGTAAACTTCAGCATACAGCTTGTGAGGTCTGTCCTCTCTTCTCTTCTAAATTTCTTAGATTGTTACAAATTGGCGGGAAGATCAGTACCAAGATGACTGCAAAGCCAAGCAGCTGATGCATGAGGCCCTGAAACTACGGCTGAATTTGGTGAGCAGTTGCAGAAAAAGAGCTTAACCATATGGGGTGAAGAGTTGTCTGCCTTTTTTCATTTTTTTTGGAACACACACGCTGGAGGGGCTATATATGTCCTGAGGCAAGGAAGTAGCAGAGGCACTTGTGCTGCTTCTAGGTCTTGAGCCCTGAGTGGGATAGCATGCGTGGAAAAACTCCCTTGCTCTATTTCGCCAGGATGAAATCCACAGCCTTGGTCTCTGTTTTGGAGATGTATCTTCCATTTCAATGCTTTTGCAGTCCACAGCACTACTACTTGCATCTGAGGTTTGTCCTGCTGACTGCAATCTCCTTCAGCTCTCAGTCAGAGTTACTATAGCATAGGAGTTGCTCTGGTTTAGGCTCCTTCCTCACTTTTAAATCTTAGTGTTTCTTCATGGTGTCCTTGTGACTAAACTACTTTTCTCTACCAGGTGGGGGGAATGTTTGACACAGTTCAACGCAGTACACAGCAGACGACTGAATGGGCTGTGCTTCTCCTGGACATCATCAGCAGTGGCACTGTGGACATGCAGTCAAACAAGTAACTTTCTGACTTCTGATCCATACACTTCCCAAGGGAGGCAGTCGTTAGCGTGGCCCCTTTTCTCACGTGAGCTAGCTGTCTGTCTAGATGATCTGTCAGAAGTACTGTGACAGCTGAAGGAGACTTCGGAGTAATACCAGGCTACAACCTAGGTCCTAGTATCCAAGTCCACTCTGACATACCCAGAGCAAACTTGACTTTCCAGAAGCAGAGAGATAAGCAGGGGAGAACTGAGTCTGGACCTGCTTTTTGGAGAAGCTGAATGGATAGACAGGAGGCCAGTCTTAATCTGTGATACTGCACTTGACTCAAGTGTGAACACACTGTGGTATATAAGCAAAAAGAGGATTAGTGTGGGAGTTTAGTCTGAAGAGAGCTTGGCACTTCTGACTGTAGGCAGTACTCTCAGCAATCTTATAATGTTTGGTGTTACTATGATGGCAGAGGCTTTATATCTGCTTCTCAGGTGACTTTGACCTTTCTGCTCTGACCAACAGTGAGCTCTTCACCACCGTGTTGGACATGCTGAGTGTTCTCATCAACGGCACCCTGGCTGCTGATATGTCCAGCATTTCTCAGGGCAGCATGGAGGAGAACAAGCGGGCATACATGAATCTTGTCAAGAAACTCAGGGTGAGGGACACCAGGCCCTGTATGGGGAGCAGTGTGTGCTGTGTCGTGGTTGCCCAACTATGCAGATTTACCTGTGTCTCACGAATGGTACTTGTCCTGTTGCTGCTGTTTAGATGAAGTAGTGAGGGTGGCCCCAATCGCTCTGTAGGGCTGAAGGGTGCAAAGGTGAGAGGTAATGCAGGGATGGAGGTTGAGGCCAGAAGAGGCACAGGTGGGCTTTGGATGACTTTTCCTGAGCGATTCTTCAAGTCTTCTCTATTCCACTTGTGCAGAAAGAGCTGGGGGACCGGCAGTCTGACAGCCTGGAGAAGGTGCGACAGCTACTGCCACTTCCCAAGCAGACCCGAGATGTCATCACCTGTGAACCTCAGGGATCCCTCATTGACACCAAAGGCAATAAAATAGCTGGATTTGACTCCATCTTCAAGAAGGAGGTAAGTAAAGCTTTTTTGTCTGCATCACAGCTCCTGAGTGCAGGTGTCACCTTGTCCTCTGATGCCCTGAGTCTACACAGCTTGGGAGGCATCTGTATGGAGCGCTGTGTTGCCTGCTGAGCTTGAAGTGTCTGGCTGCACGCAAACAAGCTGGCACATAACCATGTCCAAAAAGGGTAAAGGTGTGTGTTAATGGTCGGTGATACATGCTGCTATGGCCTGAGAAGTTATTTAAACTTTGGTTTTGTGCTTATGGCTGTATAAAGCATAAAGAGAAACCCATAATCCCTGTGACGTGAGTTACTGGGTGGTGACAGTGTGCAGAAGACTGGCAGAGATGGGATGAAGGAGACTGGCAGTTGTTGATGAAGGCCTTTAGAAATGACTGCTTTGCCACGTGGAAGAGCAGGGACCACTAGTAAGGGCTCACGCTGTTTACTGGGACACATGAAGTAGAGACTGAAGAAAGCATAGAGTTTCATGTACCCTCACAGGAGAAACAACAGGGACTTGGAGGTTCTTATCCCTTTTGCTTTAAAGGGTTTGCAAGTCTCTACAAAGCAGAAGATTTCCCCTTGGGATCTGTTTGAGGGCTTAAAGCACTCAGCCCCCCTCTCCTGGGGATGGTTTGGGACAGTCCGGGTGGATCGCAAGGTGTCTAGATTTGAGGAGCAGCAGAGGCTTCTTCTGTACCACACGCACTTGAAACCCAAGCCCCGCAGTTACTACCTGGAGCCGTTGCCGCTGCCCCCTGAAGAGGAAGAGCCTCCTACACCTGTGGCTTTAGAGCCAGAGAAGAAAGCTGTGGAACCAGCCAAGGCTGATAAAACAAGCTCCAATCCTGCCACCTCTACTGAAGAACGCAAGAAGAAACAGAGCAAAACCAAGAAACGCAACCAATCTGCCAGCAAAACTGAGGTAATCGACTGCCCAACAGGTATGGACCTCCCGTGTTCAACCCCTCCTAGTAACAGAGCACTCCCTCAAGTCTTCCTGAGGAGCCTGAGGGTGGTGTAATGGTGAAGATGGGATGTGTTTCCTCTCAGCTGGGAGTGCTGGAGCTCTATCCTGCTCTCCCTAGCCTGGGGCAGGGCAAACATTTTCTTAATCTCTGATGGGAGGGAAGGAGGCAGCCCAGCTCAGATAGCATCCCAGGCTTCCTCCTGTGGACTTTGCAACCCTTCCATACGCTTCATCCATTCATGAATTCCCAGTGCACATTGATCTTTCTTACTCCTTTGTCTTTCCAGGATTTTGTGTTGGGCCCTAGCCGAGGGGTTTCATATGGAGTTGGTATGCCTACAGATCTCTTGCATCACCAGTCAGGAAGCACTATGTCGAGGCTGGCATATGGGCAATCACCAGTGGGTCTCTATGCCCAGAATCAGCCTCTTCCAGCAGGTAGGTGCACAGGAGAGGTGAGCATATTGCATCTCTTTGGGAACCTCTTGTAAGAACCCTTTCTGTGAGATGATCCTACGCAGGTCCCTACACTTTCCCCTTTTGCCTGTCATGTATCTAGATACAGTGATGAACAGTCATTCTGGAGCTACAAGGCTCAGCAGTAGCATGTGACTAGTCAGTGTGTTTCTCTTCCTCTTGCAGGTGGCCCTCGCCTGGATACATCCTACAGACCTGTACGCATGCCACTGGGGAAACTTGTTCAGAGTCGTCCTCCCTATAGTGGCGTGCTGCCTCCAGGTATGGGGAGCATGATGGGCATTGACCCTTCCTACAAGCCAGCAGTGTACAGACAGCAGCCTCCAGTGTCCCAGGGACAGATACTGAGGCAGCAGCTTCAAGCAAAGTTGGTAAGTCAGAGCTGTGCTCTTGTTGTTGCTGGACCCCACAGTACAGCAAGCCCAAGCTGTTTGCTGGGGCTGTCCCTTCTAGCCAGAACTCTCCAACCCTGTCTCTGTTTCTGCCCTGGAAAGATGTTGTCTCTTGTGTCTGTTCCTCTGGTGCAGCACAGTGTTTGCCACCTGCTTTGTGGGCCCACGTCACTAACAGTTGGTGGAGGCTGTCGGTGAGGCACACTGGGGGTCTGTGGCTGTTGAGCAGTGAGAGGGGCACATCCTGGCTGTGGGGTGGTAGGGATGTTAGTGGCCTATTTGTCCCAAGTCGAGGTGAGACAGAAGTCATTAACATCTGCGTGCTGTGCAGCAGCCTCGTAGGTTTAGCAGTGAAGCTACTTGTCTGGTTTGGTGGGAGCTGCCGAGGAGAGAGCAGCAGTATCCTGCCCTTTGGAGATGTTGAAAAAAGTGTTTCTCTGTTGCATTCCAGCAGGGTCAAGGCATAATGGGACAGCAGCCCGTGCGCCAGATGGCTCCAACCCCATCCTATGGAGCACTGCAGCCCTCCCAGGTAAGTGGCAGTGACCACAGGTAAGACTGGAATCTGGCTCCAGCACAGGGCAGCATCTTTGTTTCTGCTGCTAAATCCTGAAATCTCTTGGCTCTTCTCACTCCTCATTTACTGGGCAGCATGAATCTGAATCCCAGAGATGAGCAGCCTTGTGACATTTACAGGAGGCTGATGTCCTGTGTTCCAAATTCTCTTTTGTACCTTACCCCATGACTGATAAAGGCTTTTTGTTTCATTTCAGGGTTACACACCTTACGTCTCCCACATAGGCCTTCAGCAGCACCCCTCCCAGTCAGGCACGATGGTACCTCCTACCTATTCTGGCCAGCCCTATCAGAATTCCCACCCCAGCTCTAATCCTGCCCTGGTGGATCCTGTTAGACAGATGCAGCAGAGACCAAGCGGCTACGTACACCAGCAGGCCCCTGGCTATGGGCACACCTTGGGCAACACACAGAGGTACCTCCCACCCTACTGGATGTTAATAAGCTGTATTTCATCAAGGGCTTCCCCACTCTGCTCAGACAACTCTAACAGCAATCTGTGAAAAGCCTGTTCTCCATGCCGTGTCATACAGCATCTGAGTCCTTCGCACCCTCAGGGGAACATCTTTATCCAGCTTTCAGTCCTGGGAAGAAACAGAGAGACAGGATGAAATTTGGAGATGCTAGTTGCAGGCAGGAGACAGTGTTACCAGCCAGAGAAAGATGGAATTGGGAAATATGAGAAAAATGACCTGGGAAAGTCATAGTTTTGGTTTTAAATCTAACCAGCAGATCACCATCAAAGGGCTAGATCTGGGATTTCCACTGCTCCTGAGCAGGCATAAATCCAGCAGGGAAACCACGCAGAACAGTGGGCCAAGGACTGTTACTTGGGGCTTCTAGAAAAACAGGTTGGATGAAACCCTTGAGGCCCTGGTGTCCCTCACCTTTCTGCAGAGAGGCAGCATGGATTACAAGGGGCTGTTTGGGCTGTCTTGTTGATGGCAGAAGTTGAGTTTGGATTAAAGAAGCTGGCTGCCCATGAATCTTTTACTCCATGAGCTTGTCCTTTTCTCATGCAGGTTTCCTCACCAGTCAATACAGCAGGCCCCCATGATGAGTGGGATGAACCATTTGGGTCCACAAGGAGTCCCCTCAGGAATTCGACCCAGCCAGATACTGCCTGACCAGCAGCAGCAGCAGTACCTGAGGCAGCAGCAGCAACAGCAGCAGCAGATGCTGAGGGTGAGTGGTTGCTGGAGCTGGAGGAGGCTTGCCCAGTGCTGCTTACCTCTGTGTCAGCAACGCTCTGCTCTGCCCCTCTGTGCCAGGAAGGATGTCAACTTTGTTGGGGGCTGTCTGTAATAATTTGCTAGGCGGTTCTCCCTTACTTAGAGCTGGCTGCTCCTGATGGAGACACCTGCTGCACTGCCTTTTGCCGGTCACCCAGCATGAGCTAAAGGGAAGTTAGGAGCAGTGAAGTCTGTTTAGTCCTCCGGCCTGCATCCCACCTCTTCCTGCTTCAGCTGAGCCCAGAAGATTGTGCAGAAAGCTAGCTGTCTTAGAAGTGTTGCAGGAGCTAGAAACAAAGTGAAGATCTCCCTGCCCACACAAGAGCAGGTAGAGTTGTTCCTTGCAAGATCATTTTTAGGGGCATATCTGCATTTTCACAAGATCAAAATAAGCATCGGTTTCAGTTTCCAATGGCAGGAAATCTAGTGTGAATCAGTCCATGTACTCCACATCTAACAGTGGATGGTGAAAAACTGATCCAAAGTAAGCTGTTAGACCCAGCTCTCTAGGTTCAAAGAAGTTCACAGGCGTGTGTCAACAGACATGAGTATTCCATGGATTTGCATTATGGTCTTATGACTACTAAATACTTATATGATATACAGACATGAATACATTTCTTGGAGTTACAGAAATGTATTGAATTGACAGAGAAACACAGAAATAGTTTGCATTAATTGGTGAATTGCATACCTTATGAGAAGGCCTAGCAAACCTGTAGAATATGGGGAGACTTTACGTGGCATGGAGTGCTGAGGCTTTGTGTTCCAAGAGGGGCCTGAGCGAGACAGTGGTTCCTGCAGAGAGCTGCAGTCAGCAGTATTTGAGAATTGCTGCCTTGCACTGGACAAGAGACTGCCTGTAGCATGGTCAGCAGCTTTTAGTCCTTTTGATGAGTAGCACCCCCTGACTATTCACTTGGTTTCTTTTAGCATTCTCCATCACTCATATTTAGAAAAAGAACATGCCTCAGACAAATTGCTAGCACTTCTTGTAGCTCAGTAACTTCATGTATACCTTCAGCTTTTAGCTGACATTGCTTGGTTGCTTAAAAAAAAAAAAAAAAGTGGAGTGTCCAAAATCTCCCCTGTTACTGTGACTCCTGCTGTGTTATCAGAGGCATACCAGATGCAGAACAGACTCCTGGTGCTTGAGTTGACTGTCATGATGCAGTGGCTTGTAGAAAGGATGGATGGCCTTTTGGTTTGTCTTGCATGGGTTGGTAGTCAGCTGTTGCAAGAAGGTAAGACATGAAATCAGGAGCAGTATCCTGCCTCATTTAGTCAGTCATCTGCTTTCTTGTGTACCCAGGTCATAGCATCCCTTTCAAGAACCTAAGTGGCCAAACTGGTTTAAGATGGAAGTTAGGAGGCTGTTCTAGAAACTCACTCCCTTTTGGGTTGAATCCTTGATCCAAGCCTCAATGTGTTTGTGACTGGTTTGTGTATCCAATTATTATTGTCCACTGTGTCCTATTGTTTACTGGCTCTTCTTTCTCTCTGATGTTTACCCAATGTATTCCTAGGGAGCACTTGCAGCTTCCATAGATCAGGTTTTTCTAACCTCCTCTCATACTGTCCTTTCTCCTGATTGTATTTTTGTCTGTTTTCTGAGACTGTTCAAGGTTTGAATGTTACCGTTTTGAGCCAGTGATCGGAACTATACCTAGCATCACCATGTTGTTTTTTTATGATAGCATTAGTAGTTTTCTATTTCTGCTAGAAATTCTTCTGTTGATCTAGAGAGTTCAAAACTGCATTGGCAGATGGGAGAAATGTCTGAAAATGAGGAGAAATGAAAAAAACCGTGAGGTTTGTGGGAATATTCTGACTCCAAGTTCAATACGCTGAATATTCTTCTCACTGTAACTAGTTCTGTCAACATCTAGGTTGGAGCACTGCGTCCAGTTTTATCCACATCGTTTTACTGAAGTGCAACACCAGCTGGCATGAGTGGCAGAGAAGGGCAGCAAGATAGACCAAAGAGTTGGGGAATGTGACTGAGAAGGAAAGGCTGAAATAGCTGGGCGTCGAGTTAGCGAGGCAGAGACAATAGGAGAGATAAGTCTCCAAATTTTTTGTCTTCAAAAAAAGCCAAAAAAACCTTATCTGTTCTTGTCCCTTGGCTGTAGGACAAGAAATGGCCTTAAATCATAACATATGAGATTCAGGGTAGAGATTAGGGAAAACTCCAGTAGTAGGAGTAACTGTGACCTGGAGTGAATTGCGTAGGGAGGTTATAGTAGCTCTGTTGCTACCTCTGGAAAAAATTTGAGAACAGATTAGGCAAATACTCAGCAAAGTCAGTACTGGTGATCTTAACCAGGAGGCAAGAGATGAACCAGCCGACCTCTTGAGGTAGCTCTTAGTTGTTTTCTATTCTGGTATCATGTTTGCTCCTAGTCATTCCCCAGCTGACCAGTAGAATCGTAGTTCTCTTCCTGCCATCTGTCCATACCTCATCTTGCAGAAGAACTTTGTTACTGTCCCTGTATTTCTTGCCATTTCTCAGCCTGAGGCAGGGTCCTGGTGAAATTTGGGTAATTTAGGTACCTGTAAGGAAAATGGTGTAAGAGGGTATGTTACTGCATGGAATGTCCTTCCTCCTTCAGCCCTTCCTGTGCCCTGTTGGTGTGTGCATTGCCCAGACAGTTCCCTGATGGTCCCTTCTGTTTTGTCTTCACAGCAGCAACAACAGCAGCAGCAGCAACAACAACAACAGCAGCAGCAGCAGCAACAGCAGCAACAACAGCAGCAGCCACCACAGCCGCAACCACAGCAGCAACCCCAGGTCTCCACGGTGCCTCAGCCACAGGCGCAGGGCCAGCCCCCAGGGCTGGGAATGCAGACTCTTCCCCCCCAGCAGCCCATTGTGAGTATCCCCTTGGAGGCAGAGAGATGTGATAGTCCAGCACAAATTCAACAGCGCTCCACCTGCATCCCCCCCTTCTCCCTCCCCTGCGTTTCCCAGGGCTTGTGTGAATGCCGAGGCTGCCGCCAGGTGGTGTGGCTATAACTACGTTTCTCTCTTTGCAGTTCCAGCGCCAGGGCCTTCAGCAGACACAGCAGCAGCAGCAAACAGCTGCTCTGGTTCGACAGCTTCAACAGCAGCTTTCCAGTAAGCCTTAGTGTTCTTGATCCTGTCCTTAGTCTCCTCCCTGCCATTTTCTATTGCAGGTACCCTGGTGTAGAGAAGCAAGGCCAAGCTGGACTGTCTGTCTGAGGCCATAAATGATGCTGGCAGAGAGGTGGCATCAGGACTTAGAGCTCCTGGCCCAAGGGGGCACAGCAGCAGGGCAGGCAGTGCTTGCCAGCTTGTGAGCAACCTTCCAGACCTTCCTTCTGCTGCCTGCTGAGGGACGAGGGAGCTGAGCCTTTGTAGGGGCTGCCATGCAGCTTTCCTGAAAGGATCCAATCTGCAGTTTTAAAACATTCAGAGGTATTTCCTCTGCTGCAGATGACCTCTGAGGGGCACAGGGAGGCTGTAATCCTGCGGCACTCACTTGGTGAATGACTCAGAGATACTGTGTTAGTGTTGTGATCAGGACAAGACTTCTTGGAGGCAGGGAGGGTACTCTGGGAAGTGTTGCTGCACACTTGCTGTGTTTGTAGTGTTCTGTGGGCTTCCGTGGCTGCTGTCACAGACGGGGTAATGGCATAGATGGTGTTCAGTCTGGCACTGTATTCTTATAATCTGCATTGAACTACTGGCTGGGGGATCTAGAAACAGAACCCAGTGTCTGTGCTGTTTCCTTCTGAATGACCTGCTGTTTCACTGTCACCTCACTGGCTTTTCTGCCATAAAAATGGCGGACATGCTGTGAAAATGCCCAGAAATGGACTGTACAGGTTTTTTTGTGGTGCGTTAAATGTGAGACTGTGCTAGATGTAATAATGCATGGAGTGGGGGCTTGGAAACTGTGCTTATACTTGTTCCCTGATGGAAGATTCTTAGTACTTGTGACCAAAAAAACCTCCCCAAACCAGAAGTTTTAATGTGCTATGTTTCCCACTAGCCAGATTCACAAACCACAAGTCTGTGCAAGGATCCCAGCCAGAACATTCAAGTATAGCAAGATCTCATGTAATAATCTGAATATAGCAGAATAGCCATATTTTTGTATGCTGTCTGTACAGCAAACGGAGCTGTTTTGTATGGAACAGATGTGTGGGTCCAGTGCAGCCATGTGTTAGCATGCAGCTTCCATGCTCCCTCATTGGGTTTGCATCAGTTCCACCAGGAACCATCTGGAGTTCTTATTTGTAGTGTCTGGGATGGAGTGGAGAGCAGGACATAAACCAAGAACAGTAGGAGAGGGACAAGAGTACTTTGGGACAAGAATACTTTGGGCCCAGGATAGGCTGCATTAGGAAGCTCCAGGGTATCCCTGAACGTGCTATTGTCCAGCAGAGTTGAGGAGAGCAGGCTAGCCAGGTTACACTGATCTCCTTTTACGTAGTCTGACTTAGGATCAAACATGCTGATGAGGTTTCAGGAAAAAACCTACAGAATTTTATTAATTGGACAGTACCCAAGTATACTGTGAGCACTGTACATCACAAAACATCAATCCCAGCAGTCTGGAAGTTCATGAGGTTCTTGAATATAACTTTACCATGTCTCCTGCTCTTTTTGTGCCATCTGGAAGTCCTTTGGGCATGTCCTTCATTTGTACCGAGATACTGACAGGGAGCCAGGAGAGTTGTCTCTGAAACCTTCACTAACTCTGGTTTCTGGGTGTGCCTCAGGATGAGTGTTTGACACTAGCTGTCTGAGCAGCTTGTATGGCTGCAGGTGGTGTGCAATCTTGTAGGGCTGATTTTCTTTCAAAATCAGAAATAATTCATCCATAAACTCATCCTCCCAGCTTGCTCCCACCTTTCAGGGCTTTGTTATGGTGCACCAATTCCACCACGAGGGATGGAGAGATCTCCTCTGGAGAAGCTTCAGGATCGGGACTGGCACATATCTGTTTCTTCCTCAAAGAATGTGGGGTCTTGACTGTGCTGCTGTCTAAATGCTCAGACAAATGAGCAGAGCAGGGAGTGCCATAAAGGTTATACTTTTCTTCTCACAGCCTATGACACACTCATACTGTGCTGGTGGTGTGGGGAGAGGGATCTCTTTTCTGAACCACACCTTGTGACTGTCTAACTCTGTCTTGACCTCAACAGATACACAGACACAGCAGAACAACAACCCGTTTGGACGCTATTGATCTGTGGCACTTCAGCCTGACCGAGGAGGGAGACATCACTGTGGACTGGATACAGCCTCTTCAGCCTGACCCACAAACTGGGGCTGCCCCCAACCTCTGTCCTTGGGCCTGTGCCCCCAGTGCTGCTGCTGCCTGTCTCACAGGGAGATGCCAGGAGGATGGTTTTATTGTACAGAGAAAGTGTTTTTACTATCAGATTTCTACAAATGTTTATGGAGATCCCTTGTGGCTGATAGTCTCCCTTCCCAGTTTGGTTTCAGTTTTTACTCAGTTTTTAGTATTTTTGTTAAAATAATGATTAAGACATTGTAAAATTTTGTACTTTATTTATACCAGATGAACCCCATACTGCAGACATTCTCGGATGAATACAGAGAGCTTACTTTGCAAAAGGAGTGTGTATTCAGAGCCTTCCTTTTCTCCTCAGCGCTCCTCCCAGTACAGCCCAGCAGCACCTCTACACATGATCTTTATCTCTTTCTCAGTAGAGCTTTTGTGAAAGGCTAAACAATTTGGTTTGGGAAAGGAAGCACCCCTTCCCTGTTTGTTTCATGAGCTGGTGTTCACATGCTTGCAAGGGTTTGTGCAAGCTTTGTAGGATTTGTATGTTGATTAAGAGCTTTACTAGTAGTCTGTGGCATGTTCCACTAGGACAGAGGTATAAAGCAAACAGGGAGTTATGTTGCAGGGTAATTCTGAGCCCTAACAAGCCCAGCTTCCCAGCCACAGCAGTTACTGAGATGCTCAGGCTAGTACCTCTGCAGTCTAGGAGGAGCTGCAGACAGAGTGCACTCACAGCTCTACTTCTTGTCGCAGCACGGTTTTGCTGATAAGCACCAAGGCTCCTCTGCTAGCTCCTTCCTGACAGCCACAGTGCTTTCTCTGGATGGGTAACATGCTGCATTCTCAACTTCGACCTGGCTAATGCAGCCTGCTGGCATGGGGTCTCATCTCTGTCTGTAGCAGGCTGCTTTAGCTTAGTGCTCTCCATTCCTGCTGTCTGTTGAACCTGGAAACCGCCATCACCAGCACCTTTCTTCTGTCTTTGGTTCTTCCTCAGCAATTTGCTTGTGGACCGTTTGACCTGCGGTCCCTCTGGTACCTTTTCTTGACCAGTCTTCCTTCTGCCCCATCTCTGGGATATGGTGAGGCTCGCAGGGACTTACGGAGGAGCTGCACTTGATCTTCATCGAAGGGCAAATAAACAGTTCTATAGTGTAGGCCATAGCAAGAAGGCAAGCTTAGGGAGTGAAGAGGAAGGAGGGATGTTGGGGCTCTAGCCCTCAGCTGTGCTGAGACTACTGTGAGGGATGTCAGCGCCCCAGGGCCGTGCCTGATGTGTTGGCTGATGGGCCTGTGTCTGCTGCCCCAAGAACTGGAGCTGAGCCCTTTCCTCCCCGGCAGCAGGCAGGTGGCTGCTCTTGGGGGGGGGACAGCTGTGTGGGCTGCCTGGCACCACACCCACCCTGTGCTGTGCCACACCACCCTTGCACCTGTGCCAGGCTCCTGCCATGTTGCAGGTGGATTGGAAGGTGTTGCTGGCCAGGCCTGATGGAGATGGACTCCCTCGTTAATGAGGACAGATGTGTATACAGAGCTGCTTCCTCTGTGCATCCCTGCTTGTCCCCTTCCATGAGGATCAGGCTGGGGAGCAGCCTTGAGCTGGCTGTTAGGTCCCCCATCCCCTCATGCCCCGAGGGAGGCGTGTGCCAGGGGCTCTGTTTGCCCGCAGCCTGTGCTGGGTGACCCCAGAGGTGGAAGCCCTGCTCAGGGCCATGGCTGTGCCAGCTGGCTCCTGCTCTGAGGGACCCATGGCTGGGGCAGGAGGAGGGCTGTGCTCCCCTCCCCATCCTGCCTGGGGTGTGGGCAGGGAGTGCCTCGGGGCCAGTGGAGCCACAGCCTGGGGGAGCTGGGCACTGTCCCTGGGCAGAACAAGTCCCTCTTCCTGGTGTGTGTGGCTGTGGCCAGTGGCCGCCTCCTCTGCCAGCCCTGGGAGGCAGCTGAGCCTATGCCAAGCGGCGTCTTAGATGCTGCCTTCTGCATTGCTGCTGTGCCAGAGGTGGGAGGAGGGTGGCTCTCTGCAGCAGCCGGTGCTGGAGCTGGGTGGCAGAAGACAGCAGGCCATGGGTAGCTCTGGGCAGGGGTGCAGTAGTGTGCAGCTTGCATGGCGGCTGTGGCAGGGCTGGGATGCTGCAGCAGCAGAGCATGGAGTTGGGTGCTGACCTCCTGCTTTGTGCCCTTCAGGGCTGCAAGGTTCTGGTAAAAGCACCCCAGGGACCACCCTGCCTCCCTAGGGAAAAGGGGATGACTTGTCCCTCCCTGGGGCCAGGTGTCTGCTGCCAGGGGACCCTGCTTTATTGCATGGCCCAGCAACAGGGCTACCCCTGCTCTTTCCTCCTGTAAAAGGCTCCCCGCGAGCTGTGCCAGCTGCTTGGTAGTCTGGGTCTGCGTGGGATGAGCAGGACTCCAGAGCTCCATCATGGTGACAGACCCAGGGCTGCCAGTGTCCAAGACCCCACAAGACCCTCTGGCTGCCCAGAGGTTTCCAGCATGTGCAGGAGGCTGCAGGGGCACATGGGGACCAGGGCAAGACCTGGTCATGGCACGGGGCACATCTGGGGAGCTGTGCTCTGCCCAGCCTGGCTGCGTGCCTTGCAGCCGCTGCTGCTGTGCTGCATGTTAGCACTGAGCCATGGTGGTTTTAAGCAGGTCTGACAGCTTCCAGCCCTTCTGCTCCTCCGAGTTGTGGCTAAATGCTGCTTGTGACAGAGCCAGAGGCAATGGGGGGGATTTTACTACACACTGCCCGTTGAGTAACGCATGTGGCTGCCCTGCTGTGGCCACCGGTCCAGGGTGGGGGGTATGTGTTTGATGCTGGGCTCCCTGGGGCTGGGGGCCAGCCCCAAGGGGTGCCTGGGCAGGGTCCACGGGTGGCGTGTGCAGGCAATGCCGCATGGTATGTGCCCAGCACATAGGGAGAAGCCTGAGGTTGCACAAAGCTTGGCATGGTGGTGTGATGGGTGGGCAGGTCATGCCCCACGCACCCACCCCACCCAGCAGCCTGGCACAGGTGGTCCCCAAGGACCATGCCCAGGACAAAGGTGGCTTGTCAGGCACCGTCAGAGCTGGTGTTGTGCAAGAAAATCAATCACTGCCTACTCAAGCAGCTGAAGCCGGGAGTGGAGCAGGTCCGCGAGTGCCCAGCCCTCCCCGTGCGGTGCCCATGGTGGGGAGCAGGGCCATAAGGCACCACTGCAGCCATGCACCATGACCCTGTCCTGGGCTGGTTTTGCTGGGCAGCAGGACACAGGGAGCCATGCCTGGAGCCCTGCCTGCTGCAGGGCAGCAGGGTACCAATCCAGGAACCCCTTCAAGACGCTTCTCAGGGCTGATGAACCCTGGTGGGCACGGGGCAGGGTTGTGCATCTGTCCCACGGGGCGCTGGACCATGTTGTCTGCTCAAGGGTGTACACAGTGGCAGCGTGCAGCTCACCCTGCATGTAACAGGCCAGCAACAAAATCGGTCAAGCTGCTGACCACCAGCGAGCGGTCCCTTGGAGAGGGAGTGGAGCAGGAAAGCTCTGACCTGCTCTGCAATGGCAGCCAGAAGACGCTGGGGCAGGTGAAGCCCAGCCTGCATCGGAGTGTGGGGATCTCCCTGCAGCTGCACATTCACCGACTCAGTGCTCATGCTGGTGGCTTGCAGGAGAGCTGAAAGAAATGCCTGCCCTTCATATGCTGCCACACAAGCATCTTAAACAGGAAGCGGTGGCTGCTCTGCAGAGCCTGGGTAGGGTCTGGGTTGCAGCTCTGACAGCAGGAGGGAGGCAGAGCCCAGCTCCCCTCGCCCGGATCGGAAAGCATGGAGGTGTCTGCTGGTAACTGCACGTCCTCCTCTTTGATCAGGCATTGCAGCTGACGATGCCCTGGCTATGGCAGAGAGATGCAGAGACCAGACACGTCAGCAGGACCCAAATCCATGCCCTGTTTCAAATGATTTCTGTAATCCCATCAGGCAGGACTGAAACAGAGGGGTAGCCCTGCCATGGGCAGAGGCAGGCTGGAGGAGAGGCGACTCCTGCCAGGAGGCCGTGTGTGGGAGGGGAAGATATCCCCATGCGGGGGACAACCCATGCTGGGAAGGGGCACACCAGGAGGAAAGAGGAACGACAGCAGTTCTTGGTCTTGCTGCACAGTGCTGCTGGGGCCTATGGCACTATGGCTGCTGAGCCCACAGCCCGGTGCATAGCAGGGGGTGGATGGGTGGCAGGGCTGCACCTGACCCCAGGGCTAAGGCTGGGATGGGGCATCCCATACTGGTACCTGGTGAATCCTCCCTGGACGAGCTGGGTACTGCGGAGCAGTGGGAGAGGCAGGGGCTGCTCCCCTGGCCAAGGGGAAAGATGCCAGGGCTGGAGGGCGTGGGGTGCTGCAGCTGCTGTGGGATGTGCCGGGGCAGCACAGCCCAGGGCTATGTGGGGGGTTGGAGGGGACCCATGCAGAGTGGCTGGGGCAGGTACAGGGTGCAGTGGGGCAGGATTCTGGATGCCCAGAATGGTGCAGGATGCCCAGGGCAGTGCAGGGATGACCAAAGTGGTGCAGGATGCCCAGGGCGGTGCGGGGATGCCCCCGCAGATGGGGTCGTTTGCTGGGGCAGTGTGGGGTGCCCCAGGGTGTGCAGGTGTGCCAGTCGGGACGGTGGGGGTTACCCCCCCCTCCCCCCCGGGCCGGTAGCTGGACAATGCCCGTGCCGTGCGCAAGGCAGTGCTCCAGGGGCCGCGGGGGATACCGGGGGTGCAGGTGCGGTCAGTGCCGGCACCCAGTGGGCGCGGTACCGGACTGCGCGGTGCCCGGCGGGTGCGACACCCCCTCGGTGCAGTACCCAGGGTGGTGCAGATGCCGGGGCATGCGGTACCGGGCCCGGCCAGCGCAGCGGCGGGGCCGTGGGACGCCCGATCAGTGCGGTACAGGTACCGATACCGGACGACGGTGCCGGCGGCAGCGAAGGGGTGCTGCGGTACGGCCCCTCCCCCGCCCGCCCCCGCCGTGCACGCGCCGCGCGCTCCCGGTGCGGGGTCGGGCCGGACTGAGCGGAGCGCGGAGTAGCCGCTGCCGCCACCGGCATGGCCCAGCCACGCCACCACCCCCGACGGTGAGTGCGCCCCGCCCGGCCCGGCCCGGCCCGGCCCGCGACGGCTCTTGCTGGGGAGGGCGGCCGGGCGGGACCGGCCCGGCCCCAGGGCGCGGAGCTGGGGCCGGCCGCCGCGGCGGTGATGGGGCTCCCGGGGCGGGGGTGGCCGCGGGCCGGTCCCGGTCCCGGGGTAGGGCGTCCGGGGCCGGGCTGGGCATCGGGGCGGGGCGCGGCGGGGGTTAACGGGTGGGGCCGAGCGCGGCGGCGGCGGGTAACGGTGGGGGTTAACGGGGCCGGATGAGCGGCCGCGGCGAGCCGGCGGGTTGCCATGGTGATGCGCTGAAAGGGGGATTGTGCGCCCGCCTCAGCTGCGCGGCCCCCGCCCGCATCCCCAGCCCCCGCCCCGCATCCCCGGCCCGGGGCCGCCCGGTTGGCTCGGTTCCGCTCGGCTCAGCCCGTCGGGCCCAGCACAGAGCTGTCCCGGCTCGGGCGCTCCTGTCCCAGGGACTGAGATCCTCCCTGGGGCTGTGGGGGGCCTAGGGGTGCTGGTGCAGGCGGGGTTGGTTATTTGGGGTGCAAGGATGGGCCTGGTGCTGCCTGGCACGAGGCTGCTGGCGTGAGCATCCCCGGATCAAGGGCAGGTAGGAGATCCCCTTGGCTCGATTTATTTGGATAGCATGGGGAATGACATTAGTCACTGGGCTCCCAGAGCAAAAGGGCATTCCCTGTGCTCTCTGGGGCAGGGGCCCAGGGTGGAGGCAGGCTCGTTGTCAAACAGGGGCTCTGTTGTCCTGGCTGTGCTTGTCCCTGAGCCGGGTGGCACATGGCACAGGGGTTGCTGGTGGCTCCGTTGGTTGACGCGCGCTGTGGCTGGAGTCGGTGCCGTTCACCTGAGCTTGGCTCCGTCACGCTCAAAGCCACAGAGCAGGACAGGCGTGGTGGGTGATGGTTAGCGTTGGGGTCCGTTCGCGTCTGGCACTGTGGGCAGTGAGTGAGAGGAGAAGTGATGAGGGACGTGAGGCCTTTGGCCAGCCAGTGTCTGGACCACGCTCTGCCAAATGGTGACACCTCCTGGTGCCTCTGCTGGCAGCCCTTCCCAAGGCCACGGACCTCCCTTGGGGAGTTGGCTCTGTCATCCCCATGATGCTGGGATCTTCCTTCCATCCTTTGAGGGTGCCTTGTCCGATGCTGGTGCCAGCTTGGCCCCCGGCGACAGCAGAGGGGTTGGAGGTGTCCCCATGGCTGGGCACACATGGGTGCAGCAGGAGAGTTGACAGAGCCAGCTCCCTGCGAGCCCCTGCGCTGGCTGTGCTTCATGTCAGCCTGGTGGGACCTTCCTTCCTCTGGAAACTGGGGTGCTCTGTGGAATCAGGGGCATCTGCAAGCTGGGTAGGGCGTGGATGTGTCCCCAGAGAGGGAGCTGTGGGTTGCCAAGGCAGTGGTTACTCTTAGCTCTTGGAAACATGTGTGCCATCTTTTCTCCCTGCTCTGCACCAGAGCACCTGTGCCAACCCCTGGCGCAGGGCTGGGCACCCCGAGGTCCCCATCAGAGCAGAATCTCCTCCTGCTCTGCACGCTGCAGGTGACCACCACCAGAGCTGGTGTCTGCAAAATGGTTAAAGGCTGACATTTAGAGGTCACACTTTTAGCATTGTGCATGTGTTTGCTTCATTTGCATTTGCAGTTAGCCCAGCTCGAGGCTTTGCCACTCGCATGTGCAGTTGCCATGGTTACATGTGCAGTCGGGATGTGGAGTTTGGTTGGACACCTGCAAACATGCAGCTCTCAACCTCCGGAGCACCAGGGCACAAGCAAAAGCTGCTGAGATGCAGGGCAGCTCTCGGACCTGGGCATGTGGGCCCTGTGCAGCGATGCGCTGAGGAAATGGAGTTGCAGTGCCCACCTTGGCAGGGTCTGCATGCTACTGCCTTGCACAGCCTCCAGCTGCCCATATTCAACACATAATGTGCATCTAGGGCAGTGTTCTTGGAGAAGAAGGTTGAGCCCATGCCAAGGTCTGTCCTGGTTTCGGCTGGGACAAGGACCCAGCCCTGGACCTTACATCTGGGTCTGTCTCCTTCCCAGACCTTGTGTAGAGGCCCTTCTCCCAAAGGGCTGGAGTGAAGGTGCTCGAGAGCAGGGTGGTGAGGGCAGGCAGAGCCTGGGAGTCACAAGCAGAGCTGCTGTGCAGGCTGGCAGTGCCTTGCCCGCGGGCAGGGGCCTGCCAAGGCTTCAGAAGGCAGCGTGAGAATTGGCAGAGCACTGTGCTGAGACTCCGGCTGTGGTGGCTGCATCTCTCCTTGCTCTCTGTGGGGTCCAGTTTGGGTGCTCAGGTCCAACACAGACAGGGACCCAGTCCAGGTACCTTTTGACTAGGATCACATTGAGTCCGCGAGAAAGAGCAAGGAGATAGTGACTGCCAAAATCCTCTGGCAGGTCCACGTTGGCCTTGTCTTTCTGTCAAGGGAGGAGGAGTTTTAGGACAGCAGGTATGGAAGGGACCTCGAGGTCATCAAGTCTCTAAGCTCCATCTAAACTATTCCTGAGCAGCATCAGCTCAGCCAGCTCCTAAACCTCCCCAACCACAGCGGTTCTGCTGCCTCCCAAGCAGCTTGCTGCCATCTTCCCATATCCTTCCTGCTAGGAGCTACTTCTATGCAGCAGGCGGGGGAGAACGGAAGCCCTCTTGGCTGTCCAGGAGCAACTGTGGCCTCAGACAGACCAGTGTGGGGTGTCCATGCTGCGCCAGTGGCAGCTGGAGGAATCTAGTAACAGGAGGAGGGTGGAAGGATGGTGGGAAGCAGTGGGGATGGGGACATGGAGCATGTGTCTAGGCACGAGCTGTGGAGGAGCCATGGAGGAACGTGTGAAATCTCACAGCAGAGCATGGAGGGGCTGAGTATCTGCTGTCCTGGGGCTGTGCACCAAGTGCAGAGGGATGGGGCAGGGACAGCTTGCCTCTGTCCTTAGGGCTTTCAGTGCCACTGGGATGGGACAGTTATTTGCTCCCCGTGGGATCCCAGAGATTCCTCCCCTGATGGTCTGTGGTTATCAGCTGCTACTGACAGTGTTTCGGAAGATGCTTCCTAATCAGGGTCTGGCACTTGTACCTGCAGCCACAGGCACAGCCAGAGGCACACGTGAGTCTTGGGTCGGCACGGAGGGGAGGTGGTTGCAGCCGGCTGGCAGGGGCACGTCAGCAGAAGGAGGCAGCGTGGATCCTGGTTACTGGGGTGCTTGAGGAGAGCTGGGTTTGAGGACTGTGGCAGAGCTGAGTGGTGCTGCATGGTGGACTAAATGCTCTAGTGGTCTTCTAATGTGATGCTCCCTGGGGCTGGGGGCAGGGAGCAGGCTGTGACCAGCGCTGTGTGCTGCTGGCCTCTGCAGGATTCTGCAACAGGTGTGAGGGGGATGAATAAAAGGTCCTGCAATTGCCAAAACTGGCAGTTTGAACCCACATCATTCAGACCCTGGAGCAAGTCTGACTGAGGGGAAACAACGATGAAGTGGGAACACTGGAAAGACACGGGGGCTTCTGGCTGCAGCTGCCGGGTCCTGTCGGGTGTGTGGGGCTCCTGGAAATTTTCCCTGGTTAGGGTACATGCTGTTTGTTTGGAGGCTTGTCTGGGCTCAGTAGCGACGTGGTATTGCAGTCCATGACAAAACCTGTGTTCCTGCTTAGTCTTGCAGCTGTGTGGGGAAACTCTGCCCTTGCAATATACTCCTTTTGCCGTGTTTTTTGTCCGGCAGCGGGGCAGGCATGTGGCATGGGGGGAGGGGTGTCTGTGAGCAAGACTTTGTGCCGGGGAGCACTGTCTGGGCTGAGACCGCCTTGGCAAGGAGCTCAGGGGATTGTTGGTAAAGAAGCCTGGTTCCTGACACTGCAAAATGCAGAACAGTGGAGTAACATCTGTTATTTTCAAACTGCATACCAGTGTGAGTGTATCCTGCGAGGTGCCTGGCAAGCAGAGCCGAAGCATTGCCTGGTAGCCAGATGCTCTGGCCATGCCAGCAGAGCAGGTGGCAAAGTTTGGGAAAGGTTGCAGAGAGAGCATGTTACAGGGCTCGTACTGTGCCTGAGCCTTGTTTGGGTCTGGGCTGCTGGGGCTCTCTGAGGGTGAGGATGGTTGGCAGAGGCTGGTCAGGAAGGCTTTTGAGATGGGCTTGGGGAGGGGACTGCTGAGAATGCCCTTTGGCGTGGTGATCAGGGTCTGCAGGGGCTTCGCCTTCATCAGGCATTCATTAGCTGCTACTCTAAAGGAGTGGGAGAACAAGCCCAAGTCTGCAGTGTGGCCAAAGTGTCTGCATGCCACTCACCATGGAAGTGGCCGTGTCCATCTCCTGGTGCCAGCACTCAGTGCTAAAGGAGTTGTGGAGGTGAGTCTGTGAGTCCGGCTGTCCTCACGTCTTTCCTCTGCCCTTACATGACTCCAGGCATTGCTGAGCAACTTGAGGACTCGTGGGACAGTGATGCAGGAGAAGGGGGCAGGGGTTGCCCTGTCTTTCTGTCTCTAGAGCTGCCCGGGGGAGCTCAGGAGAGATGTGTGGGTGTTGAGATCATTGTGGGGGCAAATGCCTGGAAGTTGCAGCAGGAATGGTCAGAGGTCTGACGGCCGCTGTGCAAAAAATGGCTAAATAAGGCAGGGTTCTTCAGACTGGAAGAGAAACAACAGAAGATGGATAAGATACGTCTACAGGAGGCCAGAAGAGAAGGGATAGAGGTTAACTGTTCACTCTTTCTTTCCATGCAAGTACAAGGTTCACATCAAATGAAGCTAGCAGGAGGTGCCAAACAGGAGGAGGGGTATTGCCTCTCGCAGACGTGCTATCAAACCATAGAAGTCCTCAGAACAAGGTGTTGTGAACAGCAAAACCTTATGTTGGTTCCAGGAGAAATGGGATGAATTCAAGAAGGACAAGAGGTTCCTCAGAACTCATAAATACACCAAGATCCTCCTCTGACTTGGGCAGCTGTTGAGCTGCAAATTGCTCATGCTCCTGACTACTGGCAAGAAAGTACATAGGGCAAGGTGGACCCTTGGTCTGAGCTGTTATTTTCATAATGTTGTGCCTACCAGAGAGGGTGGAGCCAGGAGGGAGCACTGGGCTTTGGTAAAGAAGGACGGGTTTATCCCCATGCAGCTCTGTGTTACTTTGCTTGGCATAGGGTGACAGATGCCTGCTCAGTCCCGCTTCCTTGCTGAGAGTGCAAGATGCTCTCCCCACATGATGGAGGTGCAGCTAGTAGGAGAGGTGGGACCTGTGCTAAGCACTAATCCTCTGCCTTGGCATCACAGGACCCTTTGCTGGAGACTTCTGACGGACTTCTGTCTGCTGAACAGTTGCTAATTCAGTTGGTTTGAAAATGGATGGCAATATCCCTTCCCTCTTGTGTTACCTGGCAGTTCTGCTTCCTCTGGTTTCCTGGGCACAGGGCACCTGCCCAACATGCTGGCAGCAGAGCTGGAGTCTTGTCCCAGCATTGTCCTAGTTCCCTGGTACTCGCTGCATGTGGTGGGCACTGTGAGATCACTGGGGATGTGATCTTGCCCTCCTCCAGTCCCCTGGCTCTGCCTGTTCTCATGCATGTCAGGAAACATCAGTGTCAGTTTTGTTCCTGGTTTTATGCCCAGATGAGAAAAGACTCATGTCCTGCTACCAGTGAGGGTCTGGTTCAGCCTTACCTCGGTGTACATGGGGTGCCAGAAGGCTGTCCCCCAGCTCCTCAAGCAGTCCAGAGACATGCAAGGACAGCAGGGAGACATGAGGCTTGGCTTGGGAGAGGTTTGCTTCTTGTGGGAGAAGTAGACATGGAGAGGAAGATGCAGGGATGAGCTGGGGATCTAGCAGTCCCCAGTGGGCTTTGGGTGGGGGGCAGTAGGATGAGGCCAAGCAAGGTTGAATCTCATGAAGAGGGCGCTGTTTCCCATCTTGATGACTTCCAGGAGGACCCCGTCCACAAGGGCTGAGGGAAGTATCCAGCCACAATGGCGTCCTTGCAACCACAACACTGAAATCTGCCCTTGGCTAGCAGCCGTAAGGGGACAGATCTTGTGCCTCAAGACAGAAATGATCTGTTTCTGTCTCATTGCCATTTTGGTCTCTGTTGCCACTAGGCTCTCTTGATGAGGATCTGAGGTTGCAGACTTGGGCAGGGAGCTGCTGTACTTTGATGCTTACGACCTTAAGAGGAGCCAAGTGGTTATGTGCTCTTTGTAACAAAAACCTCCTCCTGTGTCTGCCAGGAGCGATGCTTCAAAGAGGGCATCTGCCGAGGCAGAGCTGTGCTCAGGGACCTCTGAGAAGCAGCAGGGAGCATGGGAGCCTTCTTGGCACTGGGGGTTGCCTTTCCTTGGCATTGCTGGTCCTTGCAGCCTGCCTGTATGTCCTGCTTCATCCTGGTCTGCTCCCTCTGGAGAGACAGGGTATCCCCAGGCTGTCTGATTTGCTCCAGTGCAGCTTATTTCTTAACACTAGGCAGCCTTTACAGGAAAACACATTAAAGGATTTTTTGCCAGAGGTTTTAGGCTTTCTGCTTTTTTGTGCTTGAAGATAGAAAATATGGGAGGAGAAAGCTACAAGGGAAAATAGAAAATACATTTTGGATTAAATTTGAACAGGCTTCCTTCCTAGCTGCTGGCTTGCCTGGCCTCCAGTCCGTAGCAAGCTCTGGTTGCATGAGCAAGAGTCAAACTTTGCAGAGCTGCCCTGGCTGCAGGCTGACCCTCCAGCCTGGGGGGTTTTCATCATCTTCGGCTTGATCACACCAGCTTTGGTTTCGGTTTGGGGATGTGAGCAGCCGATGGCTCTTGCTGAGGGCAGGCTTCCCTGCTTGAGGAAGCTGCTTGTCTTAGTTGAGTAGAGGCTCTTGTGGGCTTGGGTTGGACCATCTAACTGCTTGAGGTCCTTCCAAGATGACTGGCACCGCATCTGTCCTGGCTGCCAGCTATACATACGACCTGTGACGATGGCAATCTCTGGCTGTGACACCTATATGAACTCTTTAGGTTGCTCACTGGAGCACGTAGCAAATCTGTGCCTTTCCAGAGTTCCTGGGAAAGCCTTTAGGGTTTCTGGGGAAACCAGTAACTCTGGGACGGGCTTTTATCTTATTCAGCTGCAGACGGGTGTTTTTGGATGCCGTGCCGTGCCAGCAGCATGTGTGGGTGGCCGTTGTGCCACGGGCCCCGGGGCTCCCCTCGCCCTGGTGCTGCCCTGGGCGTGGAGGGCACTGCCAGCATCGTGGCAGCTCCGCTGTGAGCCGATGCTGGCTGTGTGGGGTCAGTGGCTTTGCCCAGGAGCTCCTCCACAGCCGCCAGCCATTGTCCTCAGTGCCAGCACTCAGCGGCAGGGTGGGGCGCAGGGGAAGACAGATGTGGAGGGGGAGGGTGGCTTCTCCAGCACCTGTGCCTTATTCTGGAGCGTGCAAGTGTGAAATTCAATTTGTAGATAAGCCGTAGCTGGTGAGGAACACAGGCCACGGCGTCTGCTGGAGCCAGGCGGTGTCTGGGAGCAGTGCGGCCGGCATGCACAGCATGTCCTGCCTGCCAGCTCTTGCAGAGGCTGACGTCACCTCAGAGGAGCAGTGGCTGCTGCAGGACGTGGCTGCTTGACGCTGTGTCATGTTGGCTTCTGCTGCTGGCAGAAGCCCTGCTGAGAGACGCTGCCCCAGGGCTGGTCGCCCCTGTCCTATGGAGGTGAGCGGCACGGTGCAGCCGGAAGCGAGAGGGACCTGGTGCTCTCTGCCACCAGCAGCTTGCAAGCTGGGTGACGGGGAGGATGGATGTTGTGAACAGAGGAGTCCATGGTGCTTCCAGCAGCAATGGTGTTTTCCTGCCTCCACGTTCGGATCTTCCCTTCCTGATGTTTCCAGTGAGTCCCGCTTGCTGGTGGGAGCAGAGGGAATGGGCATTAACAGCGTTAGCAAATGCAGCTTGTGCTGGCCCATGCTCTGTCCTCTGTGTGCGTTGCTACCAGTGGTCACAGCTCCCCTTCTCCTGCCCCAGTCCAGAGCTTTCTGGGTCTCCCACCTCTGAGTGCTTTGCAGAGAGCAGCTCTCTGTTGTGGATGAAGAGACCAGTGCTGTGAGGAGGGGAGCACGGTCACCCAGGCCAGTGATGGCAGAGCTGGGACTGAGCAGTGCCCTGGTCCTCGGTGGTGGCTGCCACTGGGGCCAGCTGTGTCCCCAGGCAAGCCACAGTGTTGTGGAGTGGTGGGTCACTGCTGATGCTGTCAGGCCTGGAAGGGGCACCAGCATGGTGATGCCAGGATGATCAGTCTGTCTGGGTGATCAGTCTTTCCTTGCTGGCCAGGGAAAGTGCTGCTCCCCTGACCCCAGCTTGACTCTTGCAATATGGTCAGAAAATCATGTCTGGTCTTTGGTCAGGGCCACTGGCACTAACACACAACTGAGCAGCTTGTGTCAGGTGGGATGTGCTGGGGCACTCACTTCTCCGAGTAGGGTGATTGGCTGGGGTTCAGCCGGGGCATCTCTCCGGCGCAGGATGGGACCTGCAGCTCTCCTAGCTGTGGGAAGCCAGGGGGCAAGGCGTGGCACAGCCCTGCATCCTGGGCTCTGGGCACATGGGTCTGTGTGGAGCCTGTCTGGTGTTTCACTTGGAAGTAGGGACTATTGTAACAAGGTGGAGGTGGTGTGGACATTGGAGGTAATGCTAGCTCAAACATATCCTGGGACAGCTTTCCCGAGCATTGCTGCCAAGGACCCTGCAGTGAGGAAATGATTTGGTGCTGGACTGCAATGGACTTTCTAGCACCATGAGGGAGCATGCATGGCCCTGCTGCCTGCGTTGTGGCCCTTGAGGGGTGGCTCTGTTGGGATGGCCCACACCCCCGCTTGCACAGGGATTTGCTGTCTCTATAGAGCCACCCTGCTCCATGGACTTGGTGGTTGGGTTGGTGTCCCATGTGTCGTGGTTTAACCCCAGCCGACAGCTAAGCACCACGCAGCCGCTTGCTCACTGCCCCCCCACCCCTGGGATGGGGGCGAGAATCAGGAAAAAAAACTCGTGAGTTGAGATAAAGACAGTTTAATAGGACAGAAAGGAATGAAAAACAATGATAATGATAATAATAATAATATGACAATAGCAATACTAAAAGAATTAAACTATACAAAGTAAGTGGTGCACAATGCAATTGCTCACCACTCGTTGACCGATGCCCAGTTAGTTCCCGAGCCGCGATCCCCCCTCCCAGTTAACTCCCCCCAGTTTATGTACTGGGCATGATGTCATATGGTATGGAATAGCTCTTTGGCCAGTTTGGGTCAGCTGTCCTGATGGTGTCCCCTCCCAGCTTCTTGTGCCCCTCCAGCCTTCTTGCTGGCTGGGCACGAGAAGCTGAAAAATCCTTGACTTAGTATAAACACTACTTAGCAACAACTAAAAACATCGGTGTGTTATCAACATTCTTTTCCTACTAAATCCAAAACACAGCACTATACCAGCTACTAGGAAGAAAATTAACTCTGTCCTAGCCGAAACCAGGACACCATGGCACAAGACAGGATGGTAATGGGTGGTGCAGGAAGGTGGTGCTTGTACACTGCTAGATAACTTGTAACCTTATCTGTGCACAGGAACGCTGACTAATTATGTAATGTTTCAACTTCTGTGGAAAAGTTAGTTCCTGCTTGTCTCCAACTGTTTTCCTCATCTTTGTTCTTTGCCCTGGGTGTCATTACCTTTAGCCTGGATCACCTCCATGACCTGGTTTACAATTCTGCCCCGCAGACTTTGCTCAGCTGACGAAGAGCAGTGGGCAGTGATGTCAGGCAAAAATAGGTGGTTGGGGCAGATGTAGGTAAAGGAAACAATTATCAGCTCTGCCACTGAAACCAGAGGTTCTTACAGCCACGGTCTGGATTACAACCTGTGATTAAGTGGTTTTGGCTTCCTGCTTTGAGTCAGTAAAATTGAACATTGACAACTTATTTTGGGTGTAGCTGTTCCCATTCAAAGCATTCTTGGATTTTGTTGCCCACCCTCTCTAGTCACATTTGCAGGAAGCTTTTGTATTTTTAAGCTGCAGTTGGTTCCTCTCTGCCCAGCCCATCTCCTTACATTTATAGAACCTCCTCCAGGCCACGCTAGTCTGTGGAAAGCATTGGCTGTGCACTCAGCCTGCCTGCAGCCACCGGTGCTTTCTTGGCTTTCCTTGGAGCATGCGTGAGATGTCTTGACTTGTTATTAGCACAGGTGGTAGTACGGGTAGGACAGGGCTTTGTGCAAATTGCCCGTGGCCCAGTTGGTTGGAGGGGATCCATGTCCTTTGCATGGCTGAGTGCCCAGAAAGGAGCTTGAGGGACTGGGGTATGAGAGAGTTTTGGGGAAGGACGTTCCATCAGTAGCTGGGTTTCATACTTGCTGCTTAGTTTGGGGCATTTCAGAAATGGGGGTGTCATTGCAGAGAGCCAGCCTCTTTGGTTCACTGAAGCCTCCTTTCTTTATTAAATTTCAAACCTGCTTTTGCTAACGTAAGAAATATGAACATGTTTGGACTTAGAGTTTCAGAAGCTTGTGCTCTGAAGAGTGCCTTGTGCTTGTGTAATTGCTCCCTAACATGGTTCAGTCATAATGATCCATGTTAGCTTAAAAACCAGGACCCCTGCTAGCCACGGTAGTTTCCAAGACGGTTATTTGGGAGAGGACATAGGAGCCATTACTCTGGCAGATGTGAGGGGGATGGTGATGAGCAGCTAGGATAATGTCAATACGCGGCTTGCCGAAGCTGGAGAAGTAAGTGAGGGGAATGCTACTTGTGCAGACAGCTCTCTCTTCACGGGGTGAGATTTGCACTCCAGTCGCTAGCTGCGGAGTGTTGATCTCAGATTTGTGAGTGAGCTTATATTGCCTTAAAGTAGGTGCCTGGTGCTTGTTTGTGGTGTGTTGGAGAGCAAGTGAGTTGTCTTGGCATGAACTTTGTGCTGGTGCCAAGGGCTTGCTGAAAGCAGATTGTCTGTCAGTTCGCTCCTGAAGAGATGTCTGGAAATTCTAGGGTTCTGCGGATGCACTTTTGCATTGTCAGTCACCTGCCCGCACAAAGTGAGCACTGGAGTAGTTCTGCCATTTATTTACAAAGCACTGTTTCCTCTAGAATAGAATAAATAGAATAGAATAGAATATTTCAGTTGGAAGGGACCTACAATGATCATCTAGTCCAACCGCCTTTTAAAGCATGTTATTAAGGGCATTGTCCAAATGCCTCTTAAACACTGGCAGGCTTGGGGCATCGACCACCTCTCTAGGAAGCCTGTTGCAGTGTTTGACCACCCTCTCGGTGAAGAAATGCTTCCTAATGTCCAGTCTAAACCTTCCCTGGTGCAGCTTTGAACCATTCCCACGCATCCTATCATGGGATATCAGGGCGAAGAGATCAGCGCCTCCCTCTCCACTTCCTCTCCTCAGGAAGCTGTAGAGAGCAATGAGGTCGCCCCTTGTTTAGTCCAGGTGATGCAGAGTTTGTTCACCAGATATCCTTGCACGTCCTGCCTTTCCTCCAGCTGCCAGACAAACGGCCCGCTGGAGCCTGAAAGAGACCGAGTGCTTTTCCTGCAAGTACTCCGTGCCTGTCAGACGATCTGGGCTGCAGGGCTGTGCTGTGGGTCTGCTCGGAGAAGGAGAACCACTCCTTCTCCTGGAGCAGAAGAGGCCGGCGGGGCGGCGGGAGCGGCGCGGTGCTGAAGGGACAGCTCCCGCCCGGCCCCGGGGACGGCGGCGGGGACGCGCCGGTCCCACCTCCCCTGCTCGGGGGTCAGAGCAGGCAGGGATCAACGTGCTGGCAGGGCTGGGGGGCACTGAACAGCCTGAACCCCCTCACACGATCTTCAGGGAACAGTACAAAGCACCACCCCATGATGGTCCGTCCTGCCAGGCCTGACCAGGCACGTTCAGGCTGGGATAGAGCGATGCCACATCCAACTGTTGCAGCGTGTGTGGCGACCCTATCGCAGCGGCTTCTGGAGTCTCCTCCGGGGCTCTTTGATCTTCCAGGCTGTGTCAGGCTCTCTTCCTTTGCTGCCAGTTGTTCTGGCTGGGGAGCAAGTGCATGTATATCCGTGCCAAGGCCAGGGCACTGTGTTTGCTGTTTAGACAGTGGTTCTCATTAACCTCTGCCCCTGCAGGGAAGCATTTGTAAACTGAAACTGTGCAAGCAGCAAGGTGAGGGAGAGAAAAGCTGCTGCCGTTTCTTCATTCTGGGGTCAGGGAAGCCATAACATGAGATAATCCAGATTATTTCTATCCAGAACATGGCACTAAACAGCCTACTTCCAGCAGCTGTCCCTGATCCATGTGGAAACCCAGCAGCCCACCAAGAGGCTGCTGCCACTGCCCTCTTCACAGCCAGGGGTCTGTCCTGGGAGAGCCTCTTGCTCACACAGCAGCTGCTGGCTGTGCCACCTGGCCCTGCCTCAGCTTTCCACCAGACTCCTGGGAAGCAGTGAGTGGGAACGTCAGCTGAAATCTAGACCAGCTCAAGGTGAGCATGCAGCCCACTCCAGAAGAGCCCAGGCTTTCAAGCATGGTTGTCCTTGGGTCCTCTAAGGAAGCCACCCTCTGCTTGCATCGGCAGTATTGGGTGCTGACCCCAACACCGTGCCTGCTGCAGTGCTCGCTGGCTGTCCTTCAGCAGCATCACCAGTCTCAGCTCAGTGACACTGAGAAAACTCCTGCATTTTTGGAGGTTTTGATGCTAAACAGGAGTTGGAAATGAGCCAGGCTATCTCACCTGCTGGGTAGTGTGCCTTCTGGAGCCGAGCATTGAACAGTGTGCTGGCATTCAACACCAAAAATGTCTGGAAAGGCTGAAGTGTGGGCAAGGGAAAGGTCTGCTTTGCCCCTGGTGTCCTTCCCAAGGCAGGCTTGGCTCCTTTATGAAGGACTCGTTAAAGGCCATGGAGCAAATGGGGACAGGCCATATTGCAGCAGGAGGCCACTGGCACCACAGCAGAAGTGGCACTTGAAATTGTCTGTTTCTAGGGATTTTGGGTAACATTCTTCTATTCTGAATGGGAACTCTTGAGGATCTTGGCACGTGTCTGGGAGTTGTCAAAGAGCTTCTGTCCCACATATGTTCTTGCAGCACTGAGGAACTTAACTGACACTTGTCATGCGGTCTTTCCACCCAGGGCACATCTCGTGCCCTGCCCTCCCCAGGGTGAAGGGTGTGCAGTGGAGTGTCTCGTAGGCTTCTGACGTTCAGCTTGCTTTAAATATTGGTGGTGCTGTGGGTAGAAGTTAAGAAAGGCAAGTCACAGGGAGGTATCTTGCACTTGAAGCAAACGAGGGTGATGTTTGTGACTGGTTTTCCTTCTGTCCCATCCGAGTGACTGTGGTGCCTAGATATTGGAGGTGCTGCAGATGTGCCTCTAGGCGGAGAGTGAGATGGGGGACACCAGACTCTGGGGGAGACCTCTGAAGACTAGAGAACAGATATGATGGGCTCTACGATGCTGGGCAGCCTCCTAAGTGTTCTGCTCTGTCAGAGCATCCTAAATGCTGAAGGCTTCATGGCCAAGGTGGCTGTAGTTTGCCCTACCTACAGGTGACACCAGGGTGACAAATGCTGAACAAATGATGGCAGGGACAGAGCTGCCAGCCAGGGCTGATGAGAAATGTAGGAGACTGGGCTGAAGGGTATGCTGAGGGGTCACTTGGTCCATCCATCTGCCATATAGCACCCTTTGCAGATATGCATGGGGTGCTTTAACTTTTCTTGGTGTACACTTGACTCTCCTTTCTTAATATGAATGTGTCTCCTACCTAGCATGAAGTTCAATGTCAGACTGTTCTGACCTTTTTTGCAGTGGCCTTTACATGTTAAAAAACTGCATCCTCTGACTTTTCTTGTCTAGACTAGCCCCGCTCTTCCAGGCTTTTGTCCAAGGCTTTTTGGTGGTCTTGCTGGTCTCCCGTGGCCTCTCTCAGTTGGTCTAAATCTTTTGGGGAATGAACTGGTTCTCTGGAGAATGGTATAATTACTTGATGTGCCTTTATGAGCTGAAAGAAGAGCAGAGTAATTACTTCACATGTCATTATAAGCTGGCCTTTCACACATCCAACTGTATTTGCCTTTTTTTGTGACAATGACACGCTGGCTCACATTCAGTTTGTACTTCCCTGTGGCCCTTATGACCCTTCTGGCAGAAACGCTGCTGTCTTTTCTTCTGTGGTTTGTTTGTGCAGTTTTTTACCTCCCAATGACTTACAGCCCTGCCCATCATCTCTCAGCCCTTTCCCCAGTCTGTCGGGAGCATGTCAAATTCCCGTCCTGGCCTCCAAAGCGCTGGGTGTCATGTGCAGATTTTAAAACATACTCTGTTCTGTCATTTAGGTCATTCATGAAAAAGCAAAGCAGTAGCAGCAGCAGGGCAGACCTTTCTGAAACCCTACTTGTCCCCTTTCAGTGTAACTGCAAGCCACTGGTAACCATCTATTACTGTGCACCAGCTCTGTGATGGACCTGAAGTCCTGGTAATTGCTTCCACAGTGCTGTGGGACCAGGAAACATCTGCCTGTGGCATGGATGGGTAACCTGGGGTGGGTCAGAAAGACCCACTGGGCACAATCCATAGCACGTAACCACGAGCTTTTCTGTGTAGTATTATCCTCAAGCGTCGACCCAGGCCACAAGCATCAGAGGGTGCGAGCCGAGACCTGCTGGCAGAGGGATGCTCTTCAGGAGCTGCTGGGACACACGGACACAAGCACGTCAGTCCAGTTGTGCTGCAGTGTCTGTGCTCCCCAGGGTTTCCTGTGGGGTTTCTGCAGCGTTGCAGGCCAGGTGGGATGGGACTGGGGGTTGGTGAGAGCTGGGGTCACTGCCTGGTGGAGGAGAGCAGCTGGCAGGGTGGGGAGCGCAGCTGGCAGGTGCCACTGCCTGAGAGCTGAGCATCAGCCTGAGGTCCCGGTGCACAGACTGGTGGAAAGGCTTGGAGCTCGCTCGCCCTGGGGAAGAGGAGGCAGAGGTTTCTCATGCTGCTTGCTGGGTGCATGTCTGTGCTGGGGTGCGTGGGCTGGCCTCCAGCTACCTCTCACTGTGATACAATGGGGTCAGATGGTGAGCAGAGCTGCACAAGGCAGAGTGGCTGGAGGGTGCAATGGGACATCCCGTCCGCTTGCTGTTGGGAGGAGATCATCCATCTGTGCCAGCCAGGCGGTTTGAGGTCCCAGTCTGTCCTGGCCCTGGAGGACACAGGACATAGAGTGACAGCATCAACATGATGAGCTTGGGGTTGGGTCAGCCTGAGTGCTCAGGGGCAGGAGGCCGGACACTGATGAAGGGTCCGATATGAGGGCAGGCTGCCTGCTGGCATCTCCAGCTGCCTGCCAGGGAAGGTGTGGATCCAGCTCGTCTGGCTGGTGTTGAGATGCCTGACTGTGCATCTGCGAGGGAGGCTTCCAGAGGATCCCGCCTGCCCAGGTTTCCATGGAGAGAGTCTTCTTGTTGAGGAGGGTGCTGTCTGGCAGACAGTACGGCTGTGGAAATACCGATAGAGCATTTGTTTTCCAAAGCACATGAATAACATCCCTAACAGCAAGCAGCCTCACTTCCTCCGCTCACCCCACCAGCGGTCTGGCAGAGCGACCTGGGATGCCTGCGGTGTCTTTATCTTCCCTGCTCCTCGCTGCACACTTGTCTGAGCATCCCCAGTTTGGCTGTATCTGCCCAGCCCGGCCCGGTTTCCCTTCCAGTTGGCAGGCATGGCTCCTCCTGGCGCAGGGCTGCAGGGAGGCAGCAGCCATCTTCGCTGGGGGACACGTTTGGCTTTGCTGCTGGAGGGAAGAACGGGAGCGCTGTAGGCAGCAAAACTGGGGAAGTTTTGCTCCCACCTCCCGTGGGATGCGAGGGGAATCGCTTCCCTAAATGAAATGTTCTTTCTCGGATCTCCTGGTTATTTTGCATGCTTTGAAAGACCAGCAGGCAGCAATGCAAGGAGCATGCAACGGCCCCCGGTGAAGGGGGCTGAGCTCAGGTTTTCATGGCAGTCTGTCAATACTAAATTAAGGCTAAATTCCCATCCTAAATGTTATGTTAACATGAAGTTACAGCAGAAAGCACAGAGCACAGAACAATATGAGGGAGTAAGATGTGTTACAGGGGTATTGTAATCATCCCGAATGAGGCATTTGAAACCCAGGGAATTCCAGATTTAGGATTTGCATTGGTTTTGGGTTTATAATTGAAAAACAATCCAAACATAGGAAGGCTTAGGAGCATGTCGCTGAGATTGTTTGGGTGCCTTTATTCTGTGCTCTGGGGACATGGGCAGATGGAGGGAAAAAGTCTTTAAAAATGATAGAACCAAATGTGGAATTACAAGTGTTAAAATATCGTGATCTGGATTTGAGTGTTAAGTCATCATGGCTCACCAGGGTAACGTTAGGGCTGCTGGGTCTTGACTGTGCATCTCCATATCTGGTCATACCTGGCTATCACTAACATAATTCATCTCTGTGCCTGATGCTTCGTAAAACTCATAATTGGAGACAGTTGCAAGTCCTGTAGCATCATTTTATTTAAGTTAAGGATGTGTACTTGGAACTTTAATTCTGTCTTAGCTTATGGTTTTTGTCTTCAGATTTCCATGGTTTTTAAAAGCTATTAAAAGGACCATGGATGAGGATTAAACAAAAACCCAAAGGAATATCATCATAACATAATTCTGAGGAGCTGTAGCAAGAAGCTGATTTTTGGCTGTGTTTTGTAAAAAGAGATTCCTCACTGTGCCGGGACAGGGTGGTTACGCTGGGTGTGCGGCCGCTGCAAGGACGCAAAGTGGGTGGTGAATTCAGCCCTAATTTTGCAGTGACTGGCGTGTGCAGCCCAGCCGGGCAGCTGTGGGCTGCAGAGTGGAGCTGCCTGATGCTGTGAAATCACTTGGCTGGAGGAGTTGGTGCAGCAGCAATGCCCACAACAGGGTGTGGCCACAGCCCCGAGGAAGCTCTCGAGTCGGGAAATCAGCTGGTAAGCCACCATTGGCAGGGCTGTGGTGTTCCTGCAGAGGGAAAACGATGACAGGTCGGTTGAAATGGCTCTGCGGGGAGTTGTGGGCACTATCATAAAGACTGGAAGCTGCATGTAGCTTCCAGTCATGCAAATTAGATATGACAGTCATTAATAATTTGGCTTTATCCTAACCTGTGGTACCCGAAGGAACCTGAGCAGAAGACTTGCACTGGGCAGTTTGCCTTCCAGCAATGCCAGGCAGAGCAGTGGGTCTGAAGCACCTTTGAGATCCCACTTGGGAATGCAGCTTTGGGGGATCCCAGGCCGTCATTGCACTCCTGGGATGTTGCTGTTAGGCAAAGGTCAGTTCTCTGCTGAAGGAGGAGCATTGCTGCAAGGAATATTAGATGAATGGTTTTCTTCTGGACCTGGAGGCAGAGTGGGGCAGCCGAGGCACTGCGCTGCAGAGGCAGCTCCAGTGGTGGTGGGGCAGAGCATAGCTTGGGGTCTCTGGGTGCCTCAGCAGTATTTCTGTCCCTCGATACACCTTTTGTTTCTTAGGCTTTGGCAGCTGTTTGGGGGATAATGCAGCAGTGTCGTGCTCCTGCTGGGTGTGTTTCTGTCACTGCCTGGTGGGGCAGGAGGACGTGGAGGGGAATGATGCGCAGAAGTGGTGGGGGTCAGGGGTAGAGCAGGATGAGCCCTGGTCATGACAGTTCAGCCCTCAGGTAGTCCCTGTGCCATGGATGGGGCAGTAGGTGTGACTGCTTCTCCCCATCATTTGTACCACCATCCTTGTCTGGCATTACCTGCAGTCCCTCCACGGGCTCTGGAAAGGTGCCTGCATGCCCAGCCCTGCGAGACCTCGCTGCTTGGGCAGGCTGGATGCAGTAACATGATTTTCTGGGCTGAGTGTTTCTTATTATGCCTGTCATACCCTGATTTCTGAGCCTGCTGTGTTCCCTGGGCATATTAGGAGGGCAGGCACAGCACAGGCCCATTTCCTCAATGACCAGCAGTGAATTGCCTGCACATGTGCAATGCAGATTTGAGATGCCCTCTGTGTTGTGTTTTTTCTTTTTTTCCTGCGGATTTTCCTTGTTGGATGAGGTGTTCTCCATTTGTGGAGTCCCTGCTCAACTGAGCCTCCACCAGAGCCGTGTCCTCCCATCTGCATACAGCCCTTATTTTGTGCTCCAATAATTCCAAGGCAACTTTGCTCCCCTCTGAGCTTGGGAGAGATTCACCAGGTGGGCATGTAAGGATGCTCTGGGGCAAAATAGATGTGCCCCACCACCACTGCCATCTCTCCCAGGGTAAGGACATGTGGCTGAGACAGGATGAGCATCCTCTGACCTGCCACGAAGCAGTGCCTTTTAGTGGGGACTGGGCTGCAAAGCCGAGGTGTGGAGCTGGCCTCCGGCTGACACTGCTCTCACCTGGCCAGGGTGAGAGCAAGCACAGCCTCCGCAGCTCCCCTTGCCCAGGTCCCCCGGGAGCAGCGATGCTGGCAGGGGGAGGCGAGGGAGCCACTTATGTAAGCCCCAAATGCGGCAGGCGGTGCGGGGAGGTGAAGGGCAGAGCGCTGATAATCCACACAGCCTCCAGCAAGGGCTCCCTGGCGCAGGAGCATTGCTCGCTGACATACATCCGCAGGTCCCCATCTGCAGCTGCTGCCTGCCCTGCCTGCCTGCAGCTCCCTCCTTTCCCCGCAGACCCCACGAGGGGCTGCCACATCTGCTCCCCCCGGTGCCGACGGCCCGGCATGGGGACATGGGAGCAGAGCTCTACCTCCCCGAGGCTTGTTCGGGTGGCCAGGAGGTAGCTGGGGCAGGGAGGGGGTGGCAGGGAGGCTGCGGTGCTGGCACAGGGGCATGCTGCCCAGAAGCACTCTGGCTGTTCCCATCCTGCCTGCCCAGCACCTGAGTTGTGCCTGGGGTCTTGCTGTTTCAGCCAGCAGCGAATGGAGGGAGAAAGCTGGCTGGAGAGCGTGTGGGCGGGTGAGATGGATGTCTGGGTAGGACACGTGGGTCTAATTTGCTGGTGTGTGAGGTGGGGTGGTGGCACCCGGACAGAGGAGCGATGCTAGGATGGAGCCGAGGCGAGGAGCACAGACTGTGCAGCGTGGGAGCACAGGCGGCTCTGGCTCAGCCAGAAGGGGAGAGGTGCCAGCAGGCTCTTGTGCAAGGGCTGTGCTGGGCAGTGGTGGTGCCTGACAGGTTCCTTGTGGGGAGGGACAGTGCCAGGGAAGTGGCACTGTCCTGCTTATCTTGGCACCCATAATCTGCTGCTGATACCTTCCTGCAGCATGGGGCAAGGGCACCGTGCTGCCGCCCAGGGCAGCTGCGGGGCTCACCTGGGCAGAGCAGGGGCAGGGCTGGCCCCTGAGCACTGGGGACAGGCTCTGCAGGCGTGGACAGATGCAGTTTGTGTACACAGATGCAGTCTGCACGTGCTGTACTTGTGCTGCCTGTGCTTCCCGACTCCCAGAGCCACCTGCCTGGGAAGCAGCAGAACCAACGAGCACCCATGGGTGGGAGGGTCCGGCTGGGGATCCTGGCTCCTTCTGCACTGCAGCTCTTTGACTCCTCGCAGAGCAAGTCTGCTGTTAATTCCCTCCATCTCTCCACAGTATCAGCAGTCCCCTCCAGGCCGGGCCGTTGGCAGGAGGGCAGCAGCGGGCAGCTGGCAGGCTGTGAGGAGCGGTCGCACATCTCTCTGCATCCGTGCTCCCGACTCACCCAGTAGAAGGTGTGGCTGGGCTGTGTGCTCCTGACTCCTGGCTCTCCTGCTCTGTCTGTTCCTGGTGGGCAAATAGGAGGCTTGGTGTGATGGGGATGCCCTGAGCCCTTGCCCCAGGAGCTTTAGGCCTGGATGTTGGTCCTGCTCCTCCCGGACGATGTGGCTGATACTCTGGAGAAGCCCTCTCTTGCCCCCTGTTTTCCAAGTGCCTGAGCTTGTGGCCGGCTGGGACCTGCGTCTCGCCCTCTGGGTCCTGAGCTTCGCCTCGGCAGTTGTGCGGATGGAGGGCCAGGTCTACTCACCGACTGTCAACACACACTATGGGAAGTTACGAGGGATGCGCGTGCCACTGCCCAGCGAGATCCTGGGGCCTGTGGACCAGTATCTGGGTGTGCCTTACGCCGCCCCCCCCATCGGGGAGAAGAGGTTCATGCCCCCTGAGCCACCACCATCCTGGTCGGGCATCAGGAACGCTACCCACTTCTCACCGGTCTGCCCCCAGAACATCCACAATGCCGTTCCTGAGATCATGCTGCCCATCTGGTTTACCTCCAATTTGGATATCGTGGCCACGTACATCCAGGACCCCAATGAGGACTGTCTGTACCTCAACATCTACATCCCCACGGAGGATGGTGAGTCCCTGCCGAGGTGCCCACAGGAGGGCAGGGGGGGGAGGGGGGGGGCCGCTCTGCCCCTCCCCAGCAGTGGTTTGTCTCACCTGGGTGTTGTGTTTGAAGCATGTGGTTGTGGACCCTGCAGCATGCTGTCTGTTTGTGGAAAGCTTTCTCTGGCCACGCAGCTCGCCCTCTTGCCCTCAGCTGCCATCTCTGTCTCGCGTGCTCCTGCTCCTTCACACCTCCCGGTCCCCCCCTCCACCTCCATGGCATCGTCACGGGTTCCTCTCTTGTGTTGCTAAATCTGAATCCGAGTCTCTGACTGCAGATCCACAGAGTGACAAGCTGGTTTGTGCTCCCCAGGTGCCGAGTGCCAGGTTCTGTCTTGAGTTGGTTCGGGTTCGTCCTTCCTTCCCCCTTCCCACCCTCCCCAGGTCCATGCGCTAGTTGCGGGTGTGGGCTGCGGCTGGGAGGAACACTCTCTGCCTCTCCCTGGGGAGATGCTCTGGCAAGGAAGGGACCGCGGAGCCCTTTTCTGGGTCCTGGTACAGATGGGAGGTTGGGAACACCAGCAGGCGCATCGCTTGGCTGCCCCCCCGTCCACCGGTGGGACAGTGGCAGAGTGATGAGCCTGGGGTGCCAGGGACCCGTGGGGCACAGTCCTGTTGGGGTGAGGCTGAGCAGCACTGGGTGCCTCCTTGTCTAACCTTTTCCTTTGTAGGGGATCCCACCTGAACTGTAAGTAGAGGGCAGAGGAGGCAGTGCCTGCCCGCGTGCCTGCCCCAGCCTCACCGCAACAGGAGCCCCCGGGGATTTTCAGTGGGCTGGAAGGGACCTGCGGTGGGTCTGCTGCGCACAGCGGAGCAGCCTGGCAGGCCGGTGGCTTCTCCCAGGCTGGCTGGCTCCACTCCTCTGTCCCTAGGGCCCTTGGCCATGGGATGCATCCTGCCTTCCTTCCCGCCCAGCACAGCTGGCCCAGAGTTTTCCTCCCACGGCGACACTCCCTCCCCACCTCCCGCGGTCCCGGGGGCGGCGGGAGGGTGGCAGCGTGGTTGTGATTGCATGCCCACTCCCGCCAGTGGAGCCTCCTGTTATTTTGTAGTCTTTTATTCATTTTACAGTAAAACGGATTTCCAAGGAATGCACCCGAAAGCCCAACAAGAAAATATGTAGGAAAGGAGGTATGTAGCAAGCTGACCGGCAGAGAGGCACAGAGAGGAAAGAGAGTGAGAGAGTGAGAAGGTGCCTGGCCGGCCCCCGGCCCACGGCATGCTCCTCCGGCACCTCTCTGTGCCGCCACCCAATCTGTGGGCCCTCTGAGCAGCCCACCCTGCCACCCCCCACTTCCCACTCGGAGGAGCGCTGCAGATGCTCCGGCCACCTCCACTTCCTGGCAGGGGGAGCCGGGACCAGTGCCGGCTGGGAGCGCAGGTCTGGGGTCAGGTCAGAGGAGGATGCTCACGTTGCTCCAGGCCTTTCAAGAACAGCTTCTCCCGGGCTGAGTCCGCACTCCCACCTTCAATCCCACTGGCACTGGCAGCCTCCCAGTCCCTGGGTATGAGGGAGAGCCTCTGATGGCGGGTAGCACTTACATGAACCCATCCCTTAGGGGTGCATCCCCTGTCGGGGGTGTACTGGCCCATTCAGGGAAGCACCTGTGTGATGGGGAACTGCAGCCCATCCTGGGCTGAGTTCTTCTCCCATTCCATCTCTGGTCATTTTGCATCCAAAGCTCCTCAGTTAGAAGCATAAAACCTCTCCTGGCTGTGTAAATGCTGCCATGTTCTGCCCCAGCCCATGGTCCTGCCAAGGCTGCTCCCCGCTGCTCACACTTCCACGCCTCTGCCAGTGAGGATCTGCTCTCCACCCCCTGGCACAGCATCCTCCCTGGGCCCCAGCCGCACCACAGGCGGCCGAGCACCTCCAGTTCAGACACATCTCCACTTTGCCTTGCCTCCATCCCCAGGGCCGCGCAGGGCTCATCTTCCTGCACTTTGGGGCAAGGGGGGCAGCTCAGCCTCCCTTGCCCCAAAGTGATCCTGTGTTCCTGGCCACTGCTGCGGGCTGGGGAGTGGAGACGTGCAAATGGGAGCTGGCTTGGCCCCTTGTCGGACACAATGCTTCACCCATCCCACTGCACGGTCCCCTTGCAGGCAGGGAGAGCCCAGGCTGCTCTGTGCATCCCAAAGCTGGATCTGCAGGCGGTCGGGCAGCCAAGCTCTTCTGAAAGGCTCAGTGCAGGGAGGGGGTGTTTGGCGGGCAGGGGCTGCCATCCTGGGCATCCCATGGCAGCAGGGTCCCTGCATCCCGGCCTCTGCCTCCCTGCATCCCTGGGGTTGGCGGGACTGGCACAGCTGGGCTTGGAGGTTTGGGGAGCACTTTCCTTCCAGCCTTTTCCCCCAGTTCTGTTGTTGGGTTTCTTTGCTTTGCTTTTCCTGTTGCTGTCCTGGCTATTCACATGCCATCTCTCTGAGTGCCAAGGCTGCCCCTGAAAGGACTGGCACATTAGGGAGTCTCCACACGCTGCCTCCGGAGCCGGCTGTGCCAGCAATCACCAGCCACTTCAAAGCGCTTCCTCTCCCGGCCCTCCCACCGGCTGCCGGGGCTGGCGGACTCCCGCCACCCCCAGCCCTATGGCCAGGGCCAGGGAAGCAGGGTCCGGGTTATCGCTGGAGAAGGGGGACAACATAAGGCACCGCAAAACACCTTGGGCGTGCTCATCTCCTGGTTCTCCCTCCCCACCGGCTCTGCTCACAGGCAGGGTTTCTTTGCAGCCCATGTGCGGTTGCCTCTGGTCACCTCCCGGGGAGCTGGTGGGAGACGTGCTCTCTGACCCCGCTGGCCTCTGCTGACTCATGAACCAGCAGATCCCCAGTGCCAGCCATTTGGGCATCCAGGTGTGATGTGCCGGGAATTAAAGCACCCAGACACTGGCGCTGCCCTTTGGCTCTGGCCACAGCTCTGGTGGCCATTGGCTTGAATTAATTGAGTCACTTGTGATGAGACATGGAAGTTCCCTGGCCCCTCGTCGTGTATTCTGGGTTGGTAATGCTTGGGGTGAGGATAATGTACCTGCAGTGCTGATTTCCTCGGGCTACATGTCATTTGAACATTGGCTCATTCTGGAATATTCTTGATTATTATTTCTAAGGCCACGTATGAGCAGTAAATAAGCTCTCCTTTCACAGAGCAGGCAACTGTGCAGTATTTTGGTGGTTCAAAACACCTCCGCTCCCACCTTACTGGAGTTTTCATGATTTCTGCCACCCCTGAGCTCAGTATATTTCATAGTAGCCAAAGGACTGCGAATTTATCAGAATTTATCCCTGGGACAGAAAAACGTCCCTGTTTCCCTGTCCAGTTGCCCACAATAATTTCCTATATGGAAATTCCCTACATGCCGGTCTCCTCCATATACATTGGTTCCTTCTCTGGGAGCAAGGCAGGGCAGCGGCGCTTTGAGAATAATTAGCCATGCATGGTGCCGAGGGAGCTGACAGCGCTGAGGCTTAGCTGAGGCTCAAGTTTTGCTGTGAAAGTAACACTGCCCACCCGAAGAGCATGTACGCACACACACGGTACAGTATCTATGTGCAAAACACAGCCCTGCCCTTTGCTTTGTGCTGCCAACACTTCCAGCCTGTGCTTGGCTGTGGTGGGTGCCAGGATGCTTTCTCCTTCCCTTCACCACCAGCCTGGGCAGGCCTTGCTGCAGGGCATGAGGAGGTGGATGTCATTTTTGGAGGGGAAAAGTGTAGCTGCCCTGCACATAGCAGCCCTCCCTGGTTTTTACTAGCGACTGCCCTAATCTCTCTGGCTGGGGCTGTGCAGAGTCTGCGATGCTGTGGAGACAAATGTGCCAGTCCAGCATCTTGCTCTGCTGTGCAAGGGTGGCTGGAGCTCCCAGCAGCTCCTGAGCTCGGGATGCGCTTCGGCTGCTCTGCGGGAAGAGCATAGTGGCTTCTCCGCTGCTCTCCAAGAAATGAACTTGTCCGAGTACCAGCTGAGGCTTCCCTATGACTGTGCAACTTCTGCAGTGCTCCCTTGCTGGGAGGCTTCTCACCAGCTTCCTGCGAAGCTTGCTGCTTTGCAAAGCTGGCTGGGAGCAGACCACCACCCTGGTGCTCCACTTCTGCTCCAGGGAGTGATTTGCAAAGGTGAGGGTAGGTGTTTGTGCTGGCAGAGGCAGCAGAGCATAAGAAGATGCAGTGCTTTTATGGAGTCCGCTCAAGGGTGGAGATAACTCCTCTGCATCACCCAGGGACCTGGGTGCTGAGTGCGCTGCAGTCCTGGAGCAAGGGCTGATGGCTGGAGGTGCCACCTGACACAGGTCCCAGGGGAGCTGCGCCTGCCCGTGGGGTTGTGCAGCAGTAGGTTCAATGGCTGTCATCAGTCCTGGTCCCATTCCTTGTCACTCCTGGAGAAGCACCTGAGCCCGTGTGGCCACCAGCATGTGTGCCTCTGGGTGCACGTGGCCATCAGACATGGTGGCAGCGCTGCTGCAGGCTCCTGCTCCCTGCAGCATCATGGCTGCTGCATGGGAGTGTGTGCCCCAGGGAGCTTGCACTGCGAAGGGGGTGCTGGGGCTGCCTGCAGCCACCCTGAGCAGACTTTTGGATCTGGAAAGGTGTCAGGTCAGGCTCCTGGTCTTCTCTTATCCACACCATGCTGAGCACAAAGGGTCCAAGGACTGAGGTTCCTCGCCCTCCTTTATCTCTGTTTGCACTGGTGTCAGTGCTGTTGGCATGGTTTACTTAAGATAGCATAAATCCAGTGTGGATGCCCCTGTTTCAGGGAAAGTGATTTTATTTTTTACTGAACTTGAGCTTAAATCTTCCTACAGCCTTCAGATAAGAGCGTATGCATCCTTCCTATCGGCCTGAACAATGTCACTTCGCACTCAGCTTAAAGTGAAGCGGCACAACAGGCATTCACACTAGGTTAGTGGAGGGAGTTTTTGATGGGTAAGGAGAGTAAGAGCCACGAGTCCTTCTGGTTTTTCCAGCTGTGAATCCACAAGCTTAAACCCATCCCCATGAGAGTAGGTTCTGCAGGGCTCTGTGTGGTGGCCTTTGCCAGTGCAGAAGAAAATCTCCTGGGATGAATGTCCTTGAACATGGCAATAACTGGTGGAGGAAGGTAATGGAGCAAAGTGCAAGGGATAGGTGAGGGAAGTAATTGCTTTCATGAGCTGTGGGGCATCGGTGGGGCATCGTGGAGGTGAACAACATAGCGAAAGCCAAAAAGCCCTCTGTCACAGCATCCTGTGTTTGCTGTAACCCCAGCCACCCTGGCACCTTCCTGCTGATGGGGAAGGCTCGTGCCACTGCTGTTCCCCTTCCCCCTGTCTGCATTACTGCACTCCTGCTTTGCCTAGCTTCCCAGCGCTACTTTCTACCGTCCCTTCTGTGGTGCGTGAAGCTCAGGTTGCCTTAGGCTTGTCCCAGCCATCCCTAAGTTCCGGGGCAGTGGTCTCCAGCCGAATCCCTCTCTGCTCAGCCAGGACAGTTGCTCAGATCACAGGGATGTTGTCCACTGCCCTCTCTTACAGCCTGACAGCTCCTCATAGCTGATTCCTCCGTCACTGTCTGCATGCACACCTTTGTCCCCTGAAGGAGACCAGGCTGGAGGGCTGCAGCCTGGCCAGTCCCAGGGCTTTAACAGCACCAGGGCCCTCAGCAGTGGAAAGGGATCTCCAGCTGCCTGTAATCGGCTGCCCAGCTCTGAAGCACGGTGCGAATGAAGGCTCGCTGCCTGTGGTCTTCATTAGAGAAAAATCCCTATCCCTTAGCAGTACCAAGGAGGTTGGCGCATAGCACCGGTTAGCAAATAGTGCATGAGTACTTCGTCATTTAAGTGCTTTCTGGGCTTGCAGCTCTTCCTAATGAAGATGCAGTAGGTCAAGCTTGCAGCCTCCTGCAAACAGGCTGGGCAACCGCACGCGCCAGGCCAAATGTGCAGCTGGCGGGTGGGCTAGGGAGAGAGCGTGGGGGAAGGATGCAGCAGGAAGGGGGGATGCTAGGGCTGGGGTGCTGGGGTGAGAGGTGGCAGGGATGGGGGTGGCATTGAGTGAAAACAGGAGAATGATGTGAGGAGCTCAGGGGATGGCTGGGTGCCAAAGCAGGAGGTGAGGAGGCAGGGCTGGGGCATGGAGGGTGTAGGTCGGGAGGTGAACTCTGAGTCAGAGAAAATCAGGATGGGTCGGGAGACAGCCAATCCATCCCTGCCCCAGGCTCTACCTCACCTCTTCCTGGCAGTGTGTCTCGCCTGGTCTTAAACACCTCCCCGGGCCACCTCTTCCAGTGCTTTCCTGCCCTTTCTGCCAGGAAGATTTTCTTCTCATCCAGCTTCAACCTGCCTTGTGTAGCTCCGGGGTGGCCTGTGCTCTGCGCAGTGGAGAGGGAGTTGCTCTTCCACCTGACCACCTTGCAGTGGCCTTTCACGTGTCAGGACGCTGCTGTAGCTCCCATCACTCCTCTGCTCCCGGGATTCGCATGACCCAGCCTCCTGCAAACTTTTCATGCCTGCTGGATTTTTCTAGACTTCTGGTTGTTGCTCCTCCGGACTTTCTCCAGCAGGTCATGGCTGCTTAAGGCATTGTGCAAGCCTCTTGCTCCGATGGAGCTGCCCCACAGCCAGCCGTTTCAAACCTCTCACTCCCCCATCACAAATTCCTTTTAAATTCAAATCCTGTCCCCCTCCATGCTGCCATCTCTGTTATCCGCCACCCATGTCACCTGCAGGATCCCGCTCCCAGAGTGGCAGTGAGGACGACTCCCCGATTTTGTCTTCTTGGCCAGTTTTGTGCTCTCCTCATCGTAGTTTCATCCAGCTGCGGGGCTGCCCCTCACTCGCGGGAGCCTTGCTGGAGGCCGTGCAAAACCCTTGCTGCGGTGGTGATGGGGCTGGCTGGTGATAGCAGCAGGGCCCTGGGATCAGCCGGGTGCCTGGCAGGACCTCAGAGCCCTGCACGTCTCAGGGAGGTCGCTGGGCAGCACAGGCACAGCATGGGCAGTCCTGTCCAGGGGAAACCCTGCTGTCACCCCTGAGGTCACTGTCACCAGGGGAACTTTTTTGGTGCAGGCATTAGGGAGCAGAGGACTGCAGGTGCTGGTCTGCAGCTCTAAGGGGATAAGGAAAGCACAGCCTCTTCCTGAAATTTGGGGCTGCAGGGCACGGGGATGGCACTACTCAGCTTTGTGCCCACAAGGGCACGCAGCCCTTTGCAGCCACAGGGCCTTGGTACAGGTCTGCACTGCGTCTGCTCCCTGCCAGCCCACAGGCCACCTCTCCTGGCTCGTGCGGCTGCATGCAGCTCAGGAAGTGCTGCACTCGGTGCACACTGTCTGCAACAGCATCCCACAGCGCCGTGCTGGGGCTGCTGGCCTGGCCCGTGCCCTGGCACCGTGGATTTGCTAAGGGCCGTGCAACGACTGGAAGGAGTTCAGGACGTTAACAGAAACCGATATTTTTAGGGTTCTGCCTTGGTCAGGGCAAGCTGGTCAGTGCCTTTGCAATCCTCAGTGAACCGTACAACTAGTCTTTTAAGAAGGGAGTTGGTACAGGACGGAGCCGAGCAGCGCAGGGAAGCACCTGTCACGATGGCTCCCTGCAGCATGCCGTGGTGGTCTCGTGCTGCGGCATTGGTGGTTTGCGGTGTAGTCACGCCAGGCACAACAAGGGGCCATGCACTGTGTGAGGGTGACAGGCAGGACCCCAGCTGGTGGTCAGTGACCACCCAGGGCAACCCTTCATGTAGGCTCTGCTGGTGGCAGGGGACGGTCGTCCCCAGTGGCAGTAGAACTGGGAGCAGGGCTCCTACTTGCACCCAGGCAGTAGGAGACAGAGCCTTGCCCCAGCGCAGAGAGCCGAGGATGCATGAGCAGGCAGGGGCCAGGCTGGGATGCAGGAGGATCGGCAAGGGCTTTGAGAGGCTGATCCGCCGCCGGCGCTGATGCTGCCCCAGGCCCGCTCTCCTCATCCTTGCTGCCCCGGCACTCCCCGAGGAGGATCTGGGAAGGGGTCCAGGTGAAGCAGCATCCTGGTGCAGCTCCCAGGGCAGTCCTGCCTGCACCCTGTGCCACCCTGGCTCTGGGAGAGGTGCAGTGTGAGTAGCCAGCAGTGCTGTGGGGTGCAGGCCTGGCCCCACCGTCTCTGCTATCATGCTATTTTTGAATTCTCTTTTGTTTTTTGTTTTTGTTTTGGTTTGGTTTTGTTTCCTTTTGCTTTCCTTTTTGTTCTGTCTCCTCGTGTTTGGTCCCTAGGAGCCAGCGCTAAGAAACAGGGCGAGGACTTAGCGGATAATGACGGTGATGAAGACGAAGGTATTTCTGTGCTCGAGGCTGCCACTGCATGACACGCAAAGCAACTCTGTTTGCCCACCATCCGCTGCCATCCCCAGGGAGCCCTGTGTGTGTCTGTCTGCTGTGCTGGGCAGCTGTGCAGGGTGGGGGGCAGGCTGGCCGGCTGTGCAGGGCGCCCAAGCCCTTCCCCTCCTCAGGACACGGGGGGGAAGCTCGTGGGGTTTTTTTGCTTTAGGAGAAGTTTGCTCCCGCTCCGCTTGAGCGAGGGCAGGGAGGAAGCATGGCAGCTTGGGAGGAGAGGAGCCCTCGGGCACCTGGGCCCATTTCACCCTGAGCCTGGTCACATCCCCCCTCATCCCTCTGGAGTCAGTGACATGCAGCTGGGAGCCAGCGACCTCTCCCTCCACCCTTGCCTGGCCCTTCCGCGGGCACTGCCGCAGGGTGGCCGTGCCAGCAGCTTGGCACCCTTGGCAGCCGCAGGGTACCTGACCATGCCCAGGAGACCCGAGGTCTACTCGCTCATGGTTTCTGTTAACTTCTTGTCCACCCAACAGGAGCGAGGTCTTGCTTGCAACCACAGCATCAGCACCAGCCGAGGCAGAGCGAGTGGGCTTTAAAGCAGATGTGATTCTAGACGTATGCCAGGGCTAAGCAAGCTGCAGAATAAGCTGTCTTTAGTAAAATGGGGTTGTTCACCTGCAGGGTATGGAGTCGGTGTGTTTGGCTGCAGGGATGTGAAGAGGAGGCAGGAGGAAGGGTCAGCCAGGGTGCAGCCCTAATGTGCCAAGGACAGTAAAACCTCATGGTGTGCAGGAGTCCCAGGGCAGCTCGGGCACTGCCTGGCAGATGGCGTTTAGGATCTGGGAAACAGATTAAAAGCTTTTTCCTTGGCAATACCAAAACCCTGTTGTTTTCTCCCACTAACCTGTGCCCCAGGATCTCTTGTACCAGGGTGTAAACTGGCATTCAGCCTAAGTGACTTGACTCTGCTAAATCCCTGCACACTAAAACGTGCTGCAGCAATTAGGAGCCGTTTATTCCCTGGTACATCTCTGCACATTGCTGCCATTCTTCTGTGAGGATGTCCCTTTGTGTGTCAGTGGGAGTGTGTGGCAGGGAGGAGAGGACACAGGCACAGGCACCGATGTTCCTGCCCTTCACATTTAAAGCATGTGGCCCTGGGAAGAGTTGTCCTGCCATAGCTCTGCCTCATGGGCAATGTCTGTCCCGGAGGAGCCACAAGTGCTTTTTGCTCCCCAGGTCTGTGCCTTTGCCTGGCTGCATCCTGGTGATAGGAAAAGGGCCGGCACAGGTTTTGCCATATCCTCATTCTCCTGGAGGGAAGAGGTTTTCTATACAGAAGGGAGGCCACCCTTAGCCATGCCGCAGGCCACAGCTGGAGGTGGGGATGGCCAGAGGTACCCATCAGCCTGCCCTGCAGCACCCTGCGATGGGCAAGCTGCGAGGAGGAGTGGATGTGGGCAGGGGTTAGGTGGGTGTGAGGGAGCATGTCCACCCTGGCCAGACATCCCCGCTGAGTTGGTGTGGCTGTGCCTCGGGAGTTCCAGCCCCACGGGGACTGTGGTGGGGGCTGTCTGCCACGATGGTGCCGTGCACCGCTGAGGGAGGCAGGCAGGGAGCAGCGGCTGGCTGGCGCAGCTGAGGCCAAGCAGCCCCAGCAGGCGATGCCAGCCCGCCCCAGCAAGGCGCTAGGTGCAGGTGAGCACAAGGGAGGGCAAAGTCCATTGGTGCTGGCTCACCAGCGCAGGAGAGGGCTGGGCACTGCAGGCATGTGGGACGTGGCACCATCTCCATGATGGGTGCAACCACCTCCTCAGTGTAACGTGGGCGAGATGTACCAGGAGCTGAGCACGGGTGTTCTTCCCTCATGCCCGGGCTCAGCTCCATGAGGGATCCCAGGCCAGCGGGGCAGAAGGGGCAGGATGTCCCCTGGACAGGGCCAATCAAGAGAGGGAGCATGGCTGCTCCCTGTCCCCTAGGCTCCCGCAGTCCTTTCTCTCTGGCCCTCAAGGTCCCATTCCCCATCCTCACTCCATGCCTCATGCCCTGTCCTTGTCCAGACACCATGCTCACCTCCCTGACATGCACACGTGCACACACTGTCTGCCTCATCACCATGTCTGTGTCTGGGCACTGGGGTGCCATGGGTTCACATCCAGGCAGCCAGCAGGTTTCTGCCTTCCCAGGCGAATGGGAAGGGGAGATGGGAGAGTCAGACATTGGAGCACCCACCAGTGCCCCCTGCCTTCCAGGTCCTGCACACCCCCATCCCTGCCCCCCGCCAATGCCAGCTTCCAGGACTGCCAGAGCCGAGGGCTTGGGTCCAGCCAAAGATGGGACATGGGGCTGCATCCCAGGGCTGGACTCTGCAAATCCCACCTGCAAGCATGGAGGTGCTGCTGGTCTGGCTCCCACATGCAGCCAGAGCCCGGCGCCGGGGAAGAGTAGCCGGGTCCAGCCAGCATCTCTCCTGCATGTGCTGAGACCCCCAAGGGACAGCAGTGTGGGGACGGCGCAGCAACTGCTGCCACCCAGAGAAGGGCTCCGGGGGGTTGGTTCAGTGGTGGTCGGCTTTGGAGATCCATGCTGTGGCCCCCAGGAGAGCTCTGGGTTTGGCTCCTAAGTCCTCTCCCCAGTCCTGGCAGCTGGCATTGCCCTCGTCCTTGGTCTGCCTGTCGGGCAGGGTGCTGTGGCCATCGGCGGGGTCCTGTGTTTAACCGCCTCTCCTTCCAGACATCCGGGACAGCGGGGCCAAGCCAGTGATGGTGTATATCCACGGTGGCTCGTACATGGAGGGCACGGGGAACATGATAGACGGCAGCGTCCTGGCCAGCTACGGGAACGTGATTGTCATCACCCTGAACTACCGCGTTGGAGTGCTTGGTATGGGCTGGCCAGCGTGGGCTGTGCCGCCAGCACGGCCGGGCAGCGGGATGAGCCCCCACGGCTGACCGGGCTTGAATCAGCCGGGAAGGGGGCAGTGGGGGGTGTGGGGCCTGGCGGGATGGGTGCTGCGCTGTGGGTGCTGCCCCTGACCTCCACCCCGGACACTGAGTGGGGTGCCACGTGGCAGTGCCCCCAGCGGGCAGTTGCAGAGTGGTCTGGCTCCTGGCACAGGCCCCCTCAGGCTCATTTACACAACCTGGCTCAGCTGAAAGCAAATATTGGTCTGCGGTTAAATAAATAATAAATGTGTTTACCCAGCATCTCCTCCTGAGAGGGCTTGGAGCGGTGAGCTGCCAGTGGGTATTGCCTGGCTGCCCCTGGGGACCCAGCAGCTCTCCCACCCCAGGCACAGGCTGCCTCCAAGCTGTTGAGCTGCCAGGTTCCCTGCAGCTGCCCACTGTGGCCTGGCTGTCTGCAGAGGGGGTCACCGAAGGGTGTTGAGTGCTGTATAGAGGAGGGTGGCAGTCCCATTTTCATGAGCACTGGTGACCTAGAGAGGCGAAATGGGGACACAGGGTCAAAAGGCAGTGCAGTCTCCTGCCTGCTGCTGCAGAAACCCCTGGGGGCTGGGACACAGATTTGCCTGGAGCATCACTGCTGCCTCCCTTAGCAGCAAGGAGAACAAGGGGTGCAGAGGTTTGGGGAGAGCTCCTTCCCAGCCAAGCTGCTGGCAGGGCCAGCTCTCTTCCTGGCCATCCAGCCTGGCACAGCGCTCTCCCCGGGCAGCTGGCCTCCCGGCCGGTACCCAGAACAGCACATCCCTCTGATGGCCTCTGGACCCCATAGTCTCTTGGGTGAGATGGCAGTTACCTGGTAGAAAATAGACTTTTCAGTAAAAACAAGCCTATTCAAGACCTTTCAATATTAAAAGTCAGGCCCTTAAGGTGGATAGGTGCAAATTTAAGAGACATAAGTCACAATATGAAATAAGACTTAAATGGTGCCATCGTCATCTCCATTAAAGTGCTGCAGCATGCCTGGCCAGAGCACCTCCAGTGCCAGAGCAGCGCCGGCACTACTCCCTGCCTGCTGGGGTTACCCGCCTGGATTTTACCTCAGGACCATGGTTTTGGTTTCCTGCTTTGAGTCAAAGCAAATGAAACACTGATAGCTTATCTTGGGTGTTCCCTTTGCTATTGAAAGCATTTCTCAGCATCTTCCTCACTGAGAGGCTTTGTATTTCAAGCTGCAGTCAGTTCCTCTCTGCCCAGCCCATCTCCTTACATTTATAGAACCTCCTCTGGGCCATGCTAGTCCATGGAAAGCATCGGCTGTGCACGCACTCAGCCTGCTTGCAGCCACAGGTGCTTTCTTGGCTTTCCTTGGAGCACGCGTGAGACATCTTGATTTGTTATTAGCACAGGTAGTGGTCTGGGTAGGACAGGGCTTCGTGCCCATCACCCTGTCACTGCTTGCAGTTGGCTGGAGAGGCTCCCCGGGGCTTGCAGCTGCAGTCGTAGCCTTTCGCCCCTCTGTGCTGTGCAGAGGGTGGCTGGAGCTCGGTGGTGTCCCTGCTCCAGCTTAGAGCTCACAGGACTCTCTTGGTAGTGGGGTCTCATGTTGTGGTGGGACAGGGTCCCATAGAAGCTCCCCTAGGCCTGGGGAAGGGGGGTGGGAGGTCAGGACACCCCCTGCTTCCTCATCCCTAACCGGGCTCCCCTTGGCCCGCAGGGTTCCTGAGCACAGGGGACCAGGCTGCCAAGGGCAATTACGGGCTGCTGGACCAGATACAGGCACTGCGCTGGGTCAGCGAGAACATCGCCTTCTTTGGGGGAGATCCCTTGCGGATCACTGTCTTCGGCTCCGGCATTGGTGCCTCCTGCGTCAGCCTGCTCACCCTCTCCCACCACTCTGAAGGTAGGTGCCAGCTGCGCCTGAGGATGCTGCGGCTGCGAGCAAGTGCCCTGCTGATGCTACCATGGAGAAGGGAGCCCGCCCAGGTACCACCGGCCACCCTAGCAAAGTCAGGGCTGCTTTTTAATTAGTCACTGGTGAGAGCCTGACCCAGGACCAGGAAGCAAAACCTTCTCATCGTGGGCAGGGAGAGGCCAGCAGCAGAGCACATGGGAGCCAGGGATGGAGCTGGTGCTCCCAACGTACAGGGCTGCAGCCCGGGGCCAGCACCTGGGCGTGGGGAGAAGTGGGGACCCCTCCTGTGGCGCCCTGCCCAGGCTTGCCCACATGCAGGTGTGGAGGGCGTGTAGGGCATCATGCAGGGCACTGGGAACACAGATCTCAGTGCTAGGAAAGGCATTCATACTGGAATAGAGGGGAAACCAGACCTGAGCCTGGGGAGGGATGGAGGGCCCCATCTTGCGAGACTGGGAGAGCTGGAAGTGCTGTGACTAGCAAAACACAGGTAGAAGTGACATGATTGATATCTGTAAATATAGCAGAGTGTTTACTCTAGATTAAGAAAGGAATTATTTATGCTAAAAGATCGTGTTGGCATAAGAGCAAATGCATGTAAACCACCTGCAAAGACATTTACATTGATCATTGGGGAAAAAAAAAATTAACCATGGGAGTAGAGGTGTTCGTGATAAACTTCCTAAAGGAAATCACAGGAGCAAAGCCTGAACTGCACATGGTCCACAGGGGACCAGCCTGCCAGGGACTTGGTCACAGGGGCTTTATGTGAGGGTGCAGCCCTCTTCCAGTGCTATGTCCCCAAGCGTGGTGCAGGGGAGAAGGGGGCGTGTATGGGAAGTGGACATGGACGTGAGTCTGCACCTCAGAGACATACACAAAATTGCACTTGAAGCCATTGAGAAGAGCTGCAGCCCTGCTCAACACCCTGGGAACTGTACAGGAACGAAGGAGACCTTCATAACCTCAGCAGGGCTGATGGCATGGCGGAGGGTGTAGGGGAGGAGGCTGGCACTGGCCAGGCTGCCCGCAAAGTTGGGCAGCCTTCCTCCAGCCCTGGGAGCTGTCAATGGACTGATTGCCCCAATATTGAAAGCAGAAATGATCTCAGCCCAGGCTGCTGCAAAGGTGGCTGCACCAGCACCAGCATCACGGTCTGCTTGGTAGTATTTGATGTGGAGGTTGTCAGGTGCTGCGGGCAGCATGAGGCTGGCATTAGTTGTGGTGAGAGGTGGCAGAGCCTGTACTCGTGGTGGGGAGTGAAGGGCAGCATCCTGCTGAGCCCAGACCTGGCACAGGGCTTGTAGGATGCTGGCAGTTCACCATGGAGTCAAAGGCAAGCCCAAACCAGCTCTCTTCTCCCAGATTTATCCAGCTACTCTTTTGGTTAAACTTGCCTGATTCCGGCAAACCACTTGCCCTGTGGTGAGCCCACCCCCACGCAGAGACCCATCGCCGTGGGCTCTGCTTCCCACTGATTGCCCTTCCCCAGGAACAAGAGTGGGGCTGACAGGCTGCCTGTGCCTCCACACCCATCCCTGCTGTCCATCAGGGTGCCCAGCGGTTGCAGCTGGCTGCCAGCGTCTCCTTGGATGGGCCAGCGAACTGGAGAGGCTGACACATGCTGCCACGGCCCATGGGATCAGAGTAAGCAGAGGAGCTCCAGAGTCTCCTGGGTGGTGGGATATCCCAAGCAGGCTCTGGAGCCCACCAGTGCCCCATGCTCCCTCTGTGCTGGAGCTCATGGCACAGCCAGCACCAGCCCACCCTGTGCAGAGTGCTCCTGCTCTCAGGGCAGCTGCTCCCACTGCTGGGCTCCCCTTGGTGCCACAAGGACCAGAGCTCGGGGGGATGCTCTGCCCCACAGACCTGACAACAGAGGCATGTCTAGACCTGGTGGGCAGCTGCTTCCCAAAAGCTGGCAGCTTGGGTGCTCCTACATTAAGTCCATGATGGTCCCTGGTCTTCCATGACTGTGCCACAGCCTGCTGGCTCTGCTGTTACCATCGCTGGTGCCCTGCCATGTTTGAGTAAACCAGGGAGAAACAAAAAGGCAGGTAAAGCTGAAGTGATCCAGCCCTGGCAGCGTGTATGGAGCTGCTGTTGCCTGCTCAGAACTTGTCTGTTCTGGGTAAGCCCCTTTCCCTGCCTCCCCAGAGCGCTCAGGACACTTGTGCTCAGTCTGTGCTCCCATGTGAGTGCCCGGTGCCTGAAGTCAGCCCCTCTGTTGTCCTGCTCCCCCCATGACAGCTCCTGAACAGGATGCTCCTGGGGCTGTTGCCCCATCCTCTTCAGGTGACTTGGCCAAATATTAACAGGTATTAGACTACAATAAGCTCAAGAACATGGAAAATGTGAGTTACACCTACAGAGGCGCTGCTGATGTTGCAATGCCAGAGCAGGGCAGAACCAGGGCTGCCCTCACTGCTTTTGGGGCTCCTGGGGTAGGATTCCTAGCTACCCAGAGCCATGTGGGGCAGGCAGCAGCTCTCCAGGCCACAGGAGGAGATGCTTTTGATGGCTAAAGCCAGAGGATGCTTCACTTGTGTTAGATGGTATATTGAGCAGTGTGTAGGAAAGGAACATGGGTAGATCTTTGCAGACTTGTTTCTGACCAGCAGGCAGGGCAGGGGATGCTCTGCAGCTGCAGGGTCCCGTGCGGGGCCATGCTGTCCCTGTGTGGATGCCTGGGACTCTGCGTGCCCTCCTGCCCTTGTGCAAGCACCCTGGGTAGCATGGGCACAGGGGTGGGGAGTCTTTTACAGGCTGAAAGCTCCTGCAGAAAGAAAAAGGGTTTTCTCTGCCCATACTGAGTGTGAAAGGCTGGGGAGGGGACACTGGGTGTAATGCGTTTGCGATGCTTCTTAGGGTGCTCCTCTCCATCACGGGAGTGCCTGTGAGGCAGGCAGGGATTGTGGGGAGGTGCTCTCTGTCCAGGAGTCTTCTCTGGGATTGGGTGCGTCTGGCAGGGCAGCCCCAAGGCTGCAGACTGGTTTTTATTGCCAGATAGTGACACCTCTTTGGAAGCTGCCCAGGTGGCCCCAGCCACTTGTACAGGCCCGGGATGGAGGGAGCAGCATGGAGAGAGGCTGGGGGTGGATTGGAGGAGGTGCTCCCCGACTCCAGCCATGAAAAATACTGTCGTGCCAGTATAGCACTTTTCAGGTGACACTAGGCTTTCTGCCACTAAACCCTGCACCTGCGTGCCATGTCCTTTGCTGCCCCATCCAGCCCCAATGCCTGTGGTGTGGTCCCCCTGCATCGCAGCGGTGCTGGGTGCCCGGCACCTTCACTGCTGTGGCAGGGGAGCTGCTGCTGGCTGTAAATGCTGTGAGATGGGAACGGAGCACTCAGTGCTGCAGCCAGTGTTGCATCAAAGCAAATGGCCATAAAATGACCTCAAAAAAACCCCTGCGCCGGAGCACCCATCTCCCCAGGGATGGGGCAGCCGGCTCTGGAGCATGGCGGGGGAGCTGCACTAAGATGCAGCGTGCAGACCAAGCACATTTGTTTTTATCACATCAAAATAAAACTCATAGTGATCAAGAGCTATTAATGAAGCTGCTAATTTGTGCCTGCTCTGCCAGGCACTGTGAGAGGCAGACACTGGAGGCTGGTGCAGCGCACGCTGTGTCTGGCTGCCGGGGAGACCCATGGCTCCCCTGCCAGCCTCAGCCCTTGTAGGCGGGTAGATTCCTCGCCAAGGACCAAAGTGCTGCTTCTCTCCCCAGCCGGCCATGCCAGGGCAAGAGCAGTCACTGCCAGGCAAACCTATTGTGCTTCCTTTGCCCCATCTCCTGCTCCATGGGGGCTGCTGCCCTTCACTGCCAGCTCCGGGGATGCTCAGACCTCAGCTGTACAAGGCACCCAGCACCCTGCTTTGAGCAGGGCTTGGCCCAGACAACCCCAGAGGTGTTTCCAGTCTCAGCTACTGTGCAAAGGGAAGGGAAAATCAGGAGCTGGCAGCAGCCTGCAGCATCGGGCACCCTCTGCAGAGCCTTGGTCCTACCGCTTGGCTCTGCTGTGCTGTGGCGGCCAGCTCTGCAGGACGCGGGGTGCGTCGGGACCCTCAGCTCAGAGGGGAACAGGCAGGGAAGGCAGAGCTGCATCTTCCTGCCTGGGCCCCAGCAGACTGGAGGGCTCCAGGGTGAGCTGCAGGGTGGCGATGCCTCCCTGGGGTGTTTGTCGGCTTTCAGCTGCGTGCTGGCATAGAGGGGGAGGACATGGCAGGTCTGGGCTCTCACAGACTCCTGGGTCTTCCTAGGTCAGGATGTGGCCATGCAGAGACACAGCAAAGAGGCTGCATCAGGGATGTGAGAAGCTGTTGGTGACACCAGCTGCCCGTGCTTCCCCAGGCAGGGGCGGGCAGGGGCAGAGCCCAGCCTGGTGGGTCTGTCTGGGAAGTGATGCTGCTTGCAGGGAGCAATAGCTGCTGCTGGGACAGCATCTCCTGGGAGTCAGGGAACCCCCATCCTGGCGCTTTGGCATGTGGATGATGGTGCAGAGCAAGCAAACCTATGGCCAGTCTCCAGCCCATGGGCTGGGTACAGCTTTCTAGGGCACTGGGAGGTGACAAACAGAGCTTGTGACTTCTCTTTGTCCCCACGCATGGGACTGTACGTCAGGTACTTGGCAGAGCAAGGACTGTGCGTGCAGACAAGAGCTATCGACATGGTGGCCGGAAGCCAGGAGCCTCCAAACACTTCTACTGTGGGAAGGTGCATGCTCCCCTGCAGAGCGGCACGGCCTTAGCTGCACAAGGGGTCTTACGCAGGCACTCTGCATTTCAGGGGGCCGAGGGCAGCCCTGTGGCCACCATGCTGCTGCACCAGCACCATTCGGGGACCGCCTGAGACAGTCCCTCATGGTGAGCGAGTGCTGGGGTCTGGTGAGGGCGCAGGCAGCACTCGGGGTGCAGGAGAGGGCTGGCCAGAGAGCAGGGTCCCCAGGATGCACCCCGAGCCCGGCTGCCTTTCACCGCCCTGGAGGCTCCGCTTCCTTGCCGCCCTTTGTATTCTGAGCACAAGCACCATTGACATGGGGCTGGAGCACAGCCATGCATTCCTCCGCCTGGGCCAGGGCCTTTGTGGCCCCATTTTCCAGGGCGAAAGTCCACTCCCTCTGTGTTCCCGGTGGCAGAAAGGCCCTCTTTGTGCATCTGGCAGCGTGCTCCTGCGGGGACGGATTGGCACCGAGCAGCCCCAGCTGGGCAGGAAGCAGCAGGGAGGGGGATGAGGGGGACCCTGACAAAGCGGTGGGGTGGGACATGCAGGGTTAAGTGTCCCCGAGCAGGCATTAACTCTCCCGCTGCTGCCAGCCTGCAGCCTGGCTTCTCAGCGAAGCCAGTGCCACCCTGGGCTGGAGGATGGCGCTGATCCGGAGGCAGCGTGTGCCCCTCAGGAGCTCAGGCAACATGTCCTTGGGGTGGCCAGGACAGCGTGGGCTGCTCAGCAAGGCCAGGCTGTGATACAACCACAGCCCCTCTCCTCCCCACACGGAGACAGAGGGATGCCAGACCATCCCCTGCAGTGGGATCCTCGGGGAGTACAGCAGCCCTTGGTTGCTGCCAGGAGCACCCGCTGCATGCCCAGCTGTCACCCTGCCACCCTCGTGGTGGCCCTGAGCTGAGCCCCCTGTGTGAGCCCGGCTCAGCGGGCAGCACAGCCCGGGTCAAGGCCAGGCATGGGCTGGAGCGCTGGGTCCTCGCAGGGGTCCAAGGGCATCGATGCCTTCTCCACGCTGCATCCTGCACTGCAGCGCTGCGGTATTGGAACGGCACTCACCCTCTCATGCTGTGAGCTTCCTCCGCTCCTTGCCTGTCTTGCAGGTCTCTTCCAGAGAGCCATCATCCAGAGCGGCTCTGCACTTTCCAGCTGGGCAGTGAACTACCAGCCCGTGAAGTACACCAGCATGCTGGCCGACAAGGTGGGCTGCAACGTGCTGGACACGGTGGACATGGTGGACTGCCTGCGGCAGAAGAGTGCCAAGGAGCTGGTGGAGCAAGACATTCAGCCAGCTCGCTACCACGTGGCCTTTGGGCCAGTCATTGATGGGGATGTGATCCCGGACGACCCGGAGATCCTGATGGAGCAGGGCGAGTTCCTCAACTACGATATCATGCTGGGGGTCAACCAGGGCGAGGGGCTGAAGTTCGTGGAGGGCGTAGTGGACCCCGAGGACGGCGTCTCGGGCAGTGACTTTGACTACTCGGTCTCCAACTTTGTAGACAACCTGTATGGCTACCCCGAGGGAAAAGACACCTTGCGGGAGACCATCAAGTTCATGTACACGGACTGGGCTGACAGGGACAACCCCGAGACACGTCGCAAGACTCTGGTGGCCCTCTTCACTGACCACCAGTGGGTAGAGCCATCGGTGGTGACGGCCGACCTGCACGCCCGCTACGGCTCCCCCACCTACTTCTACGCCTTCTACCACCACTGCCAGAGCCTGATGAAGCCTGCGTGGTCTGACGCAGCCCACGGGGATGAGGTGCCTTATGTGTTCGGGATCCCCATGATTGGCCCCACAGACCTCTTTCCCTGCAACTTCTCCAAGAACGACGTCATGCTCAGCGCCGTGGTGATGACCTACTGGACCAACTTTGCCAAGACAGGGTGAGTGGGGATGGGTGCTGTGCCTGGGAGGTCTGCACTCACTGCAGCTCGGGACCATGCTGTGGTGGGGGGGGTGTCATGCCTGGTGTGGGACACTGAGCCCCCTGTGCCCAGAGGTCCGTGTGCTGCACCTTCACTGGAGTCAGGGCATCAACCACACAGTGAAAAGCTGAGAGCATGGCCAGCCCCCAGGACAGGACCCAGCCAAACACAGGGATGGGGAGGTTGATTGGCCGTGGTTATCATGGGTGAGACTTGACCCAGGGTTGTGGTGCTGGCCAGCCATGCAGGACCTTTCGCCAGCCCACCCTGTGCCACCACTGGCAAAGGTCCCTCCAGCCTCCATCTCTGCATCTGGCTCTCCCTTCTCCCCTCTCTGACTTGTCCCAGTGCTAGCTCTGTTTTGCCTGTTTTTCACAGGGACCCCAACAAGCCCGTCCCCCAGGACACCAAGTTCATCCACACCAAGGCCAACCGGTTTGAGGAGGTGGCCTGGTCCAAGTACAACCCCCGTGACCAGCTGTACCTGCACATCGGGCTGAAGCCACGGGTACGTGACCACTACCGGGCCACCAAGGTGGCTTTCTGGAAGCACCTGGTCCCCCACCTGTACAACCTGCACGATATGTTCCACTACACCTCCACCACCACTAAAGTGCCGCCACCTGACACCACGCAGAACTCCCACATCACCCGCCGGCCCAACAGCAAGATCTGGACCACCAAGCGCCCCGCCATCTCGCCTGCCTACAACAGCGAGAACGGGAAGGAGAAGTGGAGCCCGGAGCAGGAGGCAGGCACCCTGCTCGAGAGCCCCCGCGACTACTCCACCGAGCTGAGCGTCACCATCGCCGTGGGCGCCTCCCTCCTCTTCCTCAATGTGCTGGCCTTCGCCGCCCTCTACTACCGCAAGGACAAACGCCAGCAGGACATGCACCGGCAGCCCAGCCCCCAGCGTGGAGCCACCAACGACATTGCCCACGCACCTGATGAGGAGATGCCCTCCTTGCAGGTGAGCCAGGGGCACCATGAGTGCGAGGCTGTGCCGCCCCACGATGCCCTGCGCCTTGCCACTCTGCCCGACTACACCCTCACCTTGCGCCGCTCTCCGGACGACATCCCGCTCATGACCCCCAACACCATCACCATGATCCCCAACTCGCTGGTGGGGTTGCAGACCCTGCACCCCTACAACACCTTCACTGCTGGCTTCAACAGCACGGGGCTCCCGCACTCACACTCCACCACCAGGGTATAGCTGCCCGCCGCCGGCGCACACGCATGCACGCACGCACACGCACGCAGCAGACACTGGCAGAGGGACCGGCGGGGCCGACGGAACCCCCGGATGGAGGGGCAGTGCCCACGGACAGTGCGTCACCGAGCCTGGAGACCTGCAGGGTTCCGGTGCGGCCGGATGCCCCACTCTCCCCCCGGCGCTTTCTTTCGTTCCTATCTAATTTTTGAGAAGTGCTTTGACTCTCCCGGCTCCCAGCCAAAGGGCCCAGTGGGTGGCCCCAGGGCACCTGTAGGGTGCAAGGGGGACACAGCGTAGCCCCTGCGCCCATGCACTAGTGGGGTGCTGGCGGTGGCCATGGGGCTCCCCGCACCAGGGCTGTGCCTCCCCATGGGCGATCACATCTCCAGCGCTCCGCCCGCTCAGCACCCTGGGACTGACGAGGAGCAGGGCCGGGCATCCCTCTTGGCCGGTGCCCGGGCATCCCCAGGCAGCTTGGCATCCCGAGTGCCCTGGAAAAGGCTCCTTCACTGTGTTGAGAAGTGGCCCCAGGCCATGGTGCTATAGGCAGAGGGAGCAGGCAGGGTCTGGGGACCTGGCCTCACGCTGGGTGCAGGCGCTGGGGCCGGTGCTGGGGCTTGGGGACCCCGGGGACGCTGGGACTGGGGCCCTAGGCTGGAGACTTGGCACCTCTACCCCTCTTTGCGCTGCAGAGAATCTCTTTTGTGTCAGTCGTTTCTCTTTGCAGAGACGTTTTTTAAGCAGATCTTTAGTTCTTTACACACTAACGGAGTCGCCGCGTTTTGTCCTTTGTAAAGATTTTAAAACCAAGTGTTCTTGATATAAAATAAAAAGCCAGTTAGAAGCCAGCGTGTGCGCGCGGTGCCGGCCCCCACGGCCCCCACCTGCCGCGGGTGGGCACCAGGCAGGGCACTGCCTCCTGCGCCGCAGGGCCGCGCTCTTTTGTATTTTTGATATTCTCTCTCCTCTGTTGCCCATGCCCACGTATCTCAGCCAAATAGCCTACCTGATGGCCTGCCTGTGAGCACCCCCTGCCCCGGCCCACCCCACTGCCTCCACCGGCCAGTGCCACCCACAGCCCTGCATGGGCATCACCCGCTGTGAGCACCGTCTGCCCACCCCCATCAACCCAAGGCAGCCCCCCGGCACCATGTCCCTGTGCTCCCAGCCCTGCCCTGCTCCCCCGGGAGCATCCCACGTCCCTTCACCACTGCCCCGGGGCCACGCTGTGACCTCCCTGCCCGCACCACAGCTGAAAGCAGAACCAGCGGTTTGCGGCCTGCGGCAGGGGTGGGCAGTGCTGTGGGGCTGGCAGGAGCAGGGTGAGCTGTGCACTGACAGCGACTCTGCCTCCCACCTTGCTCCCCCATCACAGGGTGACCCCAGCTCCGGCATCTGGGGTGCACAGCCGTGATAGACGTCTGGGCAGAGGCTGCTTGAGCGGGGCTGCTGGGGGTGATGCAGCCTGCATGGGGCTGGGAGCACCTGCCCCAGGGCTGGGGCACCCGCTGGGCTGGTGGGGGCCACTGAACCACACATGGCTGTGGGTAGTGGGACTCAAGGCGAGGGGCTTTCGTGCAGCCAGGTGTGGAGAAGGAGCTGCCTGGGAGCCCATGTGGGGCACCTCAGTCTCAGCCCCTCATGGTGGGTGCTGGCACCTGGGGCCTGAGGAGGCAGGAGGAAGGGATGGGTCCTTGTGGGGACACCATACCTTGTCCCTGTGCAAGATGGTCCGGCTGGCAGATGCTGCCCACGCTGGCGGCCGTGACGCACCGGTGCTGGCTGGCCCTACTGCCTGGGGCCAGCGTACCCCCGGCCCTGCACCCTGCCCCGGCCCCCGCCCCAGGCAGGGCTGAGGGTGAGGATGCTCATTGGAGAATGTATTTATACCCTGTCACCTGCGCAGAGTAACAAATTCCAAATAAAACAGAAGTGATATTTTTAATAGAGGTGTGTCTTGCCTTTTCTTGGACCATGCTGGGGCCGGGGGCTCTCAGGCTGGGTGGGGTGCCCTGTGCTGGCTCAGAGCCACCGCAGCCATGGCCGTGCCTGCTGGCAGAGGGTCTGGACAGTCCCCGTGACCCTGGCACCCACCCCGCAGAGGCAGCTAGAGGACTCCAGTATCACCCCACCAGGTCGGGGTGCTGGACCCCCAGTGCAGCACACATGCAAGCCAGCACCATGCCACCCAGGATTGCCAACACCAGGTGCCACAGTGGGCGGTCCCCACATGCCCCCAGCCCTGCTGGGTCATCCCCCCCCAGCACTGGGACCCCATGTGGGACATCATCTGCCCCACAGCCCCCTCCCACCGAGCTCCCCCCGGCCTTTCCCAGCTCAGCTTCCCTCCCCCTGCTTGCCAACCAGAAAAGCTGCTGGTTTCATTTCTTTTTAATGTAATTTCAACTGGAGTTGCCATGGAAACCAGGCATGGGGCCTGAATTGCCTCCAGGCAGCGTGCAGGCAGCTGAGCCAGGGCGGAGGCCCCGAGCCAGGGGGGCCGGGGGGCAGGCGGGGGACAGGCAGGGGGGGCTGCATGGGGGGCTCTGCCCTGCTCTCCCGGAGGACCCCTTGCAGCTGCAGTGCCACTCGCACATGTCACCCCGCTCAGCACCACGCTCCAGCCTCTGTGCTGGACCCCCCATAGCCTCCCGTGCTGCCCAATGTGGAGGTCTCGCAGCCCCTGCCAGCCTGTGCCCTGTGTCCTGGAGCTGCTGCACACGGCAGGCAGTGTGGGCACGGCCTGGGGGCACCAGCCTGGGATGGCGGCAGGCCCCTCGCCATGGGGGAGATGGAGAGGGTGGGGAAGGTGCCGGAGGCAGGCAGCATGCCGTGCCGTGCCGTGCCGTGCCACCAACGTCAGGGATGCTGCGGAGCACCTGGGATGGGTAGCAGCAGAGCCGAGCTGCAGTGGGACTCTGATGGGCCGATGGGACTCCCGCCCAGGGCACGGGGCTGCCTTCCCCTGGGCTCTTCAACGCTGACGGGCAGAGCTGCTCCCTGCAGGCTCAGCTCTCCGGATGGGGGGATGGCTGCCCACCCTGGACCCTGACCCACAGCCCCATCCAGCGCTGCCCCATCCAGCGCTGCCCCAACCGCTGGCCCCTCTGGTCGGTCAGACCAGAGACAGACCTGGCAGCCCCAGGACCGTGATCCCAGGGCCCTCCCTTGCAGCTGCCAGGTGCCCCTGTTTCGTGACCGGCTGTGGGAGGAACCAAGATGAAAAACCCACATCAGGCCACAGGTCCGGGTTTCCATGGAAATGCCGGTGCTCCACAGCAGCTGCCTCGCCGCAGTGCGAGCAGCAGGGCCAGCCCTGCCTGGTGGCCTGTGGCCCATCCTGGTGACACGAGCATTACCACCAGCTGCCCACACTGCAGTGCCTAGTGCCCTCTTGAAGAGGAGATGCCTTTCTGCCCCAGAATAGGGGCTTGCCCTGCCCTTCTGTCACCCCTCTTCATCCTTGCATGGCCCCAGCTGCCTGCTGTCCCCATGTGCCAGCATGGCCATCCCAGCCAGGACCCCAAGGGCAATGACACGTTGCTATTATGCTACTGCCTTTGCAAAACTCCTGAGCCTGCCATCTGTCCAGGGTGTCCTTGACCATCAGCAACGTTTCTTTGGAGACCTGGCAAAGCCCAGGGGACAGTGTGTCCCGGAGGGTATGTGCAGTTAACATCTGTGTGACGATTGTGGGACATCCTCAGCTTCAAGGGACATGTTTAGGGCTGCTGGCGAAGAGAAGCATAAGGGAACTGAACCACAAAGGTGTCCCTGGCATGGGGAGGGGTGAGTGACCTGTGCCTGGCCCCTGCCTGCTCCAGAAGCCACAGCCAGCAGGAGGGCAGGGATGCTGCTCCACACAGCAGCATCACCAGGACAGTGTCCTGGTCCTGGTCCCCACATTCCTGATGCACCTAGGACACAGGACAGCAGACCTGCAGGTGGGCAGGACAAGTTGTTACACTGTGCTTTGCAACCGTCTCTGCCCCGTGCTGCAGCGGCACAAAGGATTTCTGTGCTCACCTGCTGCCAATGCCCTTCCTGGCAGAGGTGACTCAAACCAGACAGTTTTGTCTCTCCGAGGGCAGCAGTCTGGATCCAGGGACACCTGTGCTGCCGACAGCCCAAACCTGGAAGCTCAGTGGCCTCTGCGCTGCAGCAGCCATCGAGGCTGGTGGAGAGGCTGAGCCATGCATGGTGCCACCCTTGCCTGGGGCAGGATGGCAGGGGCAAGAGGACTCTGAGAGCCTGCTCTGCAGCACCCTTTTCCTTCTGGCAGCAGAGGTGTTTCAGTGATGGTTGGAGCTTGATTTCCTCCATCATACCAATGCAGACTGCTGGGCTGTGAGATCTCTGACCCCAGCAAGGTGCCAGCAGCTGCGTCACCCCCATCCCACCATCCGGATGTTGGCTCAGCCCTGCCCATCTCATCAGCTTGTCTGCATTCGACGTGCTCACGTCCTTGAGCTCTTCACTGCAACTTCAGACACCAAATTAAACTCACAATTATCGTCATTAACAAAGAGCCCATTTCTAGTCCATGTGGTCCCAGACGGGGCGGTTTTCTGAGCACTGGAGGCAGCGCCAGCCACGGCTGCTTCGTACAGCCTGTCCTTGACCGCTGGCTTTTGCACAACAGTTTTGCCTACTGCAAGCAGGCGGCGGTGCCCGGAGGCCGGGCACAGAGGTCAGCGGCAGCCCCGGGCAGGCGAGAGTGCTGCCCGCGCTCCCGCCCACCGCCGGGGCTGCTGGTCCTCCCACCACCTCCCGGTGAGGACACCGGGCGGGCACCGGGCTGGACAGCAACGCTCAGGGTTCCTCCTCCCTCTTTCCTGTTTTTTCTCCATTTTTATTATATTTTTACGTGGATTCTCACGCGTTGAGCCCCCCCCCCCGGGCTGCTGCCGCTGGGGGGTGCGGCCCCGCCGCTCCCCGCCCCGGCCCGGCTCGGCCCCGCAGCGCCACCTGCTGCCGCGGCCGGGCGCAGCCGGCACGGCGGGCGGCGACCACCACCCGCGCCCCGCACTGCCCCGCTGCCCCCGGCCTGCCTCCTGGAGCGCCCCAGTGACCCCCAGCCTGGCTCCCAGTGCCCCGCAGTGCCCGCCCCCAGCCTGGCTCCTGCAGCCCCCCCAATGCTTCCCCCCACTTAGCCCTGACCACAGATCCCCCAGTGCCCACCAGTCTACCCCCCCGGGACCCCCCAGTGCCCCCCACCCAGTCTGATCCCCCCAGCCTGGCCCCACTAGCCCCTTGCCCATACTGCCCCCCAGCGTGCCCCCCGACACCCCCCAGTGCCCCCCCCTACGCCTTTCCCCCCTGCACCCAGCTCCAGGCAGGGCCCCCCGGTCCCGGGGCGCGGCCCGGGCCCCGGGTGCGCGGCGCCGGCGGCTTCGGCCGCTCCCGCTCCCCACCGGACGCTGCTGACTCAGCCGGCGACTTATCGTGGGCTGAGATTGCGGCCCCGGCCGGCCCCACCTGCCCCGCTCCCCCGGCGATCCCCGGCCCCTCCCTGCCCACTGACCCCGCCACGCTGCAGGGGGGAACCCCGTCGCCCCCTGCCGCCCCTCGCCGCCCCACAGGGCCACCCTGCCATCCTCATGCGGGGCACAGTGGCACCACTGCCATCCTCACGCAGGGAATGGTGTGCGGGATCCTGCAGCCCACTCTGGAGCCCCAGAATGTGGAGCAGGGTCGCCATGTCCCAGTGCGCTGCGGCGCCACGCGGGGTGCTGGGTGGCGCAACCTTGGAGTGGGCCGTTAGCTGGGTTAATCGTTCACAGGCTGTTTGCCTTTCCCGGCTGCACTTTTACACGTTAAATCTGGATGTTGGTGGCTCCCCAGGGACCAGCTGGCAGCCTGCAGCAGCGGATCAAGGTGCTCCAGGGGCTGGGAGCACCCAGAGCTGTCCCCCAGGATGGAGAGTGGGGCCCCGCCATGGTGCATGTGCCTGGCTTGCAGGGGACATGGTGGGGAGGATGCTCACAGCAGGGGAGCGTGGCCAGGAGGACCACAGAGCTCCCACAGGGACCCTCCTGGGGGGCTGGCCCTGCCTTGGTGCTGCGGTGGCCCCTGGGCTCTCCCCGGGGGATGCTCAGCCATGGCGGTGGGTGCTTGTGGGTGCCTCAGTGGTGTGCGTGTGGGCTGGACACACCTGCGGTGTTTACTTGGCAGGGAGCAAATCCTGGAAAGAGCGAGGCTGTTTGGGAGGGGGTGGGTGACGCACTGGAGGGTAGTATAAAGTCCAGGGTGCTGCGCTGGAGGGTCAGGCCGCTGCGCTCCCTGAGAGCTTTGCCTGTCCCGGTGCTGAGGTGAGAGCCTGGTGGGCATGGTGCCGCTGCGGGGGTGGCCACACATCCCCCAGCTGGGGGGCACCAAGGGGTCCAGGGTGGGGGCCGCAGAAGAGCTCAGCCATGGGCCAGGGAGGGCAGAGCTGGGTGTGCTGGCCCCCATGGGGGGAGAGAGGCGAGGAGCAGAGAGTGGCCTGGGCACCAGCTGCCCTCCCCACGGCTTCACTGGAGGGTCTTTGCCCACCACTGTTTGCACAGGTCCAGGCGCTCGCACCCTGGGCTGAGGGGTGGAGGTGACATTTGGGATGGCATTGTTGCCCCGCCACCCTGTGGGTCCCCAGCTGGTAGGTTTTACTGGATGTGCTGCTCCCTACCTGAGGCTGGGGCAAAACCCTAGGGACATGGTACCATCCCTGCAGGGATGGGGCACAACGTGACGGTGTGGCTGGGACACCAGCCCTGAGGGACATGGGCATGGGGGTCTGCAAGCACAGGGACTGTTGCCCCCACCAGCGTGTCTGAGCAGTGGGTCAGCGTCAGTGGCCCCCCATCCTGGGAGAGGAGTGCATCTCCCACAGCGCATGGCTCAGCACTGAGCGCAGCCCCCATTAGCGCACAGCCAGCGTCACCCCAGCGGACTCTTTCCCATGTCCCCAACAGGACAGGGCACACGCACAGCAGCTCCAGTGACCTTGCAGCTGTCACTGCTGGCACCAACCCCCTTGAGGGCATGGCAGGACCCACGGGGGCTGTACCCAGCGCACCCAGCCCCACGGGTTCCCACAGCCTGCTCAGTGCCACACTGGGGAGCAGCCAGACCACTGCTCCGGTCATGGTGCCCCATGCCCATCCCATGTGGGATGGGCATGCAGCTGGGCTCTGCCATGTATCTTGGGGAAGGGACCCCCAGGCACCCTGGGTGGCTGTCCAGCCCGGTGATGCCCACGGCATGGGTCCCACAGGGCAGAGTGACGAGCACCTCATGGCCGGAGGTTGGGGGGGCCGCGGACGTAGTTGGTGTGGGGCGAGGTGGGAGTGGGTGCGGGGCCGGGCAGCGGGAATGCAGCACACAGGCACTTTGTTTGGCCGGGGTGGGCGGAAGTCAGGGCGTTTGATCTGAATGCTAAAAGTGTGTTGTTCAGGGGCCGATAAAGGTCCCATTGTATGTAAATAGTTTATAAAGCAGCATATGACTTCCAGTGCAGGGCAGTGGCGGATAGAGACGAGGGCAGGCGGAGCAGAGCTCTCCTCCGGGAGACATGAGACCTTAGAGAGGCCATTGGGGGCAGCTCGCGAGGACCCTTCCTCACCGGCAGGTACGCGCTGCCGGGACCCTCCACACCAGGGGCAGCCGGAGGGCAGGTCCCAGCCCCCCAGCCTTGTGCTTCGGGTAGGAAGCAGCTCCCGGGGCTGCTCAATGCCGGTGGGTGGCCCTAGCGGGGTGGGGGTCTGTGCTTGGGGTGCGGGGTCACCCCACGCTCCCCAGGCATGGATGGCTCTACAAGGGTGGTAATGCATGGCTGCACGGGGGCTACCCCCAGCTCGGGGCTCCCCGGCCCCACTCCTGCAGGGAATGGGGGGGATGAGGGCAGGGAGGTGCTGGTGCACAGGAGCCCATGGAGCTCCTTGTGTCCATCCCTAGCCAGAAAACTCAGCGCTGGTTGCAGATGAGGGGTCCCTGCGGAGGTGTGGGAGCTTCACCCCCATCCTCTGCAGCAGCTGTGGGTCAGGATCCCTGTGCCAGTGTGGGGTGGCAGGGCAGGAGCAGATGGCATGGCAGGGCCAACCGGTCTCCTGCCTGCTCCGGCCAAAACGCTGCCCTGAGCTGTGTCAGCAGCAGGAGCCATGCTGCTGTCCTGCCGTCTGTCCATCCTGCTGTGTACCTACCAGGGCTGGAGCAGCCAGTTGCTCCCGGGTCCCTCCTGGGCCTGCTGCCACCAGGGCTGGGATGAGGTGGCTCTCAGCCAGGGACCCTTCCCACTCCTAAGACCGTTTCTCGCTGCTTGCTCCTGCAGACGTGAGGAACGATGAACTGGGCCGGCCTCTACACGGTGCTGAGCGGGGTGAACCGCCACTCCACTGCCATCGGGCGCATCTGGCTCTCCGTCATCTTCATCTTCCGGATAATGGTGCTGGTGGTGGCAGCCGAGAGTGTCTGGGGGGATGAGAAATCCGCCTTCACCTGCAACACCCAGCAGCCGGGCTGCAACAGCGTCTGCTATGACCACTTCTTCCCCATCTCCCACATCCGTCTGTGGGCCCTACAGCTCATCCTCGTCACCACGCCGGCTCTCCTCGTGGCCATGCATGTGGCCTACCAGCAGCACCAGGAGAAGAAGCTGCTGGTGCTGACAGGGCACGCGGACCCCAAGCACATGGAGGAGGTGAAGAAGCACAAGATGCGCATATCAGGTTCACTGTGGTGGACGTACGTCTGCAGCGTGGTCTTCAGGCTGCTCTTCGAGGCCGTGTTCATGTACATCTTCTACATGCTCTACCCGGGCTACCAGATGGTGCGGCTGGTCAAGTGTGAGGCTTACCCCTGTCCCAACACCGTTGACTGCTTCATCTCCCGGCCCACTGAGAAGACCATCTTCACCGTCTTCATGCTGGTCACCTCCAGCATCTGCATCATCCTCAACATGGCAGAGCTGGTCTACCTGGTGGTGCGGGCCTGTGCCCGCCGAGGCCAGCACAACTCCAACCCCCCATCAGGGAAGGGCTCCTTCTATGGGCACAAGCCCTCCTCCGAGTACAAGCAGAACGAGATCAACCAGCTGCTGACAGAGCAGGATGGCTCCCTCAAGGACATGCTGCGCCGCAATCCTGGGCTGCAGGAGAAGGGCGACCGCTGCTCTGCCTGCTAGGGCCAGCGCCACGGGGGCCCCAGCCCTTGCCCCCACCCCACAGCTGCCCCACAGCCCTGTGCTGTCCCTGTCCCATGGATAGCATCCGTCAGGTGCCGGTCCGGCCCTCCCAGACAGCCAGGAGGGCATCTCAGGCCATTAAATCTCCGTTCTTGGGCACTGCCTCCCTCCTTTCTGCTCTGGCCGGGACGTGCTGGGGGCTGAGGTTCTAGTGTGGGGTGCCCACCCTTGCACCCTAGGCCAGGTGGGTGCCACCAGGGGCTGTGGGGGCTGCAGTGCCTGGGCTGGGCTGGGGCCCTAGCCGCAGTGCCCTGGCAGCCAGCATGCAGGAGCAGTGACCCCTGGGTGGCATTGAGCAGTGTCCAAGGGCTCACGCTCCCCCAGCACCAGCCCCTGCAGCCCCGAATATATTTAGAAAAGTGCCCAGACCAAAAATAGAAGGAAAAAGTTTCCCCAGTGGCTGTTTCATCTGCCAGTCAGAATGAAAGCCAATGGGGCACACAGCTGCCTCATGCCCCAATAACCCCACGCCCGCCATCGGGGGGACAGACAGAGCTGGGTGTACCTGTCTGCATGCTGCTGAGGAGCTGGGGACTAGCCGGGAAGGGGCCTCGCAGATTGCTGCACCACCCCGCTGAGGTGAGCCAACGGCGTGGGAGCACCAGGCTCTGCCCCATACGCTTGCCAACGGTGAGGGTTCCCCATGCCAGATTGCCATCGCGCGGTCCCCCACGGTGCTCCCAGCGTGGTGGGGATGCTTTCTGCTGGAGGTCCTTGCTCCCGGTGCCCTCCCCGCGACAGGTTAGGGGGTCCCATGGGAGGCAGGGTGGGGACACTCCAGGGACAGCCCCGAGTTGCATCCCTGCACGCCCGCCCAGCTGGGGGATGGGGTGGTGGTTCGGTGGGTTGTGGGGTGGCTGTGTCTGGAGGGTGGCTGTCTTGCAGGGCACCGAGGCATGTGCCATGGGGGACTGGAGCCTGCTGGGGCGGCTGCTGGAGAGCGCCCAGGAGCACTCCACAGTGGTGGGGAAGGTCTGGCTCACCGTCCTCTTCGTCTTCCGCATCCTGGTGCTGGGGGCAGCTGCTGAGCGGGTCTGGGGTGACGAGCTGTCTGGCTTCTCCTGTGACACGCAGCAGCCTGGCTGCCAGAACGCCTGCTACGACAGCACCTTCCCCATCTCCCACCTCCGCTTCTGGGTCCTGCAGATCATCTTCGTCTCTACCCCCAGCCTCGTGTACCTGGGCCACATCCTGCACCTGGTGCATCTGGAGGAGAAGGCGCAGCAGCAAGCAGCAGCACGGGCCGGCAGTGGGGCCAGGCGGCAGCGCCCCAGACAGCCCCAGCTCCCTGCAGGCGACACACGGGGACGGGTCTGCATGCGGGGGGCCATCCTGAGGACGTACATCTGCAATGTCGTCTTCAAGGCTCTCTTGGAAGTGGGCTTCATTGTGGGCCAGTATGCCTTGTACGGGTTCCAGCTGAAGCCCCTCTACACCTGTAGCCGCTGGCCCTGCCCCAACACTGTGAACTGCTACATCTCCCGGCCCACCGAGAAGACCATCTTCATCCTCTTCATGCTGGGGGTGGCCTGCGTGTCCCTGCTGCTCAACCTGGTGGAGATCTACCACCTGGGTCTCACCAAGTGCTGGCAGGGGCCAGGCCCCAAGTCACGCATCCTGCCCAGTCCTGGTGGCCCTGCGGGGCCGCACAGCACCCGCATCACCCTGCCTGGCAGTTGCAGCCCCATGGCTGCTGGCAGACCCCCCCATGGCCTGGCACCCCTGGGGAAGGCAGGTACATGGCTGGGGGCGGCCAGTGGGTCCCATGGGAAGGTGCGAGCGGCAGACCTGGCAGTGTGAACGTGGCCTGCTGGGATGCTCAGGGATGGGTGATACACAGGCGGCCACAGTTGTGGTTCTGTCTCCAGGCCCTGCCAGGCTCGTGGCATGGACCCCACGGCCAGCGTGAGAGATGGGCATGGCCCAGGGGACATGGCTCGGCTGCTCCCCGTGCTCCTGGGAGCAGTGGGGCTGAGAGTAGTACCAGGATGGGACAGGGGCCTGTCAGCCCTGGGGGAGCAAATAAACACCCACTGCACCTCACTTGACTCCTGCTCTGCCCACGGGCACCGTGGCATCACTTTCCGACCGGTCTGTCCCATGTGTGGGCAGGGCCACCACTGGGTTGGGTCGGGCTGCAGCCCTATGGGCAAGGGAGGGGTAGGGAGAAGTGGGGCAGGGACAGGCAGGGCATGCCAGGCTAGCACCAGCAGGCACGGGGTCAGGGGCCATCCCAGCATGCCAGAGCTGGCAGCACACCAGGGGCCAGACAAGGTAGGAAGCACAGGCAGGCAGGGATGGACAGGAGCAAGGTACACGGCAGCAGTGGGACACTGGCCCTGCTCTCCTGCAGTGCCCACCCTGCCCGGGGAGGAAAAGCAGGGGCTGCCAGAAGTTTTCCGCATCTTTATTTGAAATGAATGGTTTCCAGAGACACAGGGTTAGTCCTACTGCCCTGGCATCACTACAACAAGACTGGTGAGCGGCTCACTCTTCACATGGACACAGAGAACAGATGGCCCCAGGCCAGGGCGCCGAAAAATATATACAGGCTCAACAGGAGACCCATGTACAGCTCAAGAAAACTGACCAGAACACAAGGAGGGGCAGGAGGCAGCAGGGAGTGGCACAGCTGGAGCCAGGCTCACCCCGGGCAGGGTGCCAGCACCCCACTGCTTTGGGAGGGAGGGGGAGGCCAGGCAGAGCTCCTCGCTTCTGCCAGCAGCTGCCCAAGCCCCCGGCCAGAAGGGAGGGACCCACTGATGGCACCTTGCATCGGGGAGGGGTGACAGTGGGGAGAGAGGGGCAGTGCTGGCACAAACCTGTCTCCATCAGTTTTCCGCCGACTCAGAAAACATTGACAAAATTGAGGGAGGGGGCCTGGCTGCATACAAGGGAGGTGTCCCCACGGCAAGGCCGGGTCTCTGCCCTCACATTCCAGCACCAGCTCCCTCCGCTCCCCACAGCCAGCCCAAACTTCTCCCATCCCTGGGAACAAGTCCTCCCCCTGATCCAACAGCTCTCAGGCTGCTGGTGGTCCTTCCCCACTGGCTTGAAAACACCATCCTGCCACAGCAGCAGAGCTACCGTTCCTGCTGTGCCACCCACAGCCTCGTGAGGGGATGTTAAAGGAAGGGGGAATTAAAAGCCTCAGGGCCGCTGGTCCCAGATGGCGCTCTGCCGTATTGTGCGGTTCCTGCCCCGGGGCAGGGGGAGAGAGGGGTAGTGTCAGGGCTGGGGATGGGGGGGACAGGGCTGGGTAAGGGGAGCTGCCCTGGGGGCTCTGCCACCCCTGTGCTGTGGGGACTGGCCCCGGGGAAGACGGCTCACCCAGCAGCCAGGACAGGAGGCAGCGCTGAGTGCGGGGACCACATACGTAGGAGAGGCCTGTAACGAGCAGGATGGGATGTCCAAGTCCGGTAACGATGAAGGGACAGCACTGCTGCAGCACCGTCCCCTCCCACGCTGCACGGCCCCTGCCCTGCAGTGGGAGGCAGGGAGACGAGGCGTCCAGGGCTGGAGCGCAGCCAGCCCGGAAGCACCTCGCTCTTAGTCCATGTCATCCTCCAGGCCGCTGAGCCGACTGTGCTCCTCATAGATCTCCCTCACGGCCAGGATGCGGTTCAGCATGCTCTCCAGCATGCTCCGGTCCATGGGGATGACCGAGTACCAGAGTGGGGACTCAGCGATGCACGACCGTTCGGGCTGCAGGTAGAAGACATCATTGCGGTTCCGCAGACTCTCGGGACTGTAAAGATAGAGGAAGGTGAGCCCTGGGATATCAGCTCCAGGGGCTCAGAAAGCTTGGCCTGCCTGCATGGTTATCAAGGGGGGCTCAAGGCTTGTCACAGCCTCATCCTTGGGCAGGATGAGGACACAAACTGAGTCTGCAGCTCCTCGCTCAGGACCAAAGCCCCTAAGCAGCCAAGCACCAGGACTCATGCACACTCCTGCCTGTCTGGAGACAGGCAAGTAGTGGAAGGGGCCAGAGAAAAGCATTCTCTCAACCATGGTCTATACAAGCAGCGCAGACTGTGGGCAAGGCTTCACACTCAAGTACAAATGTTTGGAGAGCAGCAGCCACTCCACAGGGTCCCACCAAAACTGAGAGGTGGCTCCAAAATGGCACATGCCCCTTCTCCAGAGAAAGCCTCACCATTTGGAGAGATAAAACTCATAGAACTTGACTGGGCATCGGAGGGGGTTCATCTTGTTCTCCCGCTGCTCCAGCATCGGTACCTCCTCCTCGCGCTTCCGCTTTCCAGAGCCGCCATCTGCAGAGGGGGGAAAGAGCAGGATCACGGCTGGGACCCAATGAGGGAGGCAGGGGGAGGGACAGAGAGATGCTCTGTCAGACCCTACCTCGGCCTTTCTTCTGCTTGACAGGAGCGTAGTAGCGGATGCTCACCACCTTCGTCATACCACGGGCCGTGGTGCACTTGCGAGACTGGCGCACCACATTGGTGAAGGAGAGCTGCATATGCTCCTCTGCTGTCTGCAGCCCAAAGAACTTGGTGTTGAAGAACATGAGGGTGTTGAGGAGCACGAAGGGTGAGTAAACACCCAGCTGCTTGCACTCCCAGAGGTGCTCCTCCTCAACACGTGAGAAAACTGTGTCTACAACACACAGAGGAAGAACCAGGTCACGTAAACAGTGGTCTTGTGGCAGTCCCTTCACCCTGCCCAGGCAAGCTCACTGCAAAAGACTGACACTTCACAACATCCCCTCTTCCACAAGGTTACTTCTCCAGAGCCACCAGCAGAGCTAGATGCTGGCTCTGCCCAACCGCGAGCCACCCCAGAGTGCAGCCAAACCACAGGCCAGAACCCAAATCAATCCTAACTGCTCATCCCTATAGATGGCCACAAAGTGTACTCCAGGTCAGTGCTCCACCACACTCAGCATGAGATGAAGGAAAAGCAGCAGGCAGGACAGACATGGCCAGCTCCTGCCTAGACACACAGGTCTGGAGCCAAATGCCTCTGCCTGGGACAGCCAATATGCAGACGTGAGGCTGGATCTGTGAACTAACCACTGACAAGACACAGCAGGGAAGGCAGCCCAAATCACAGCATCATGAAAAGCCTCTGCAGAGCTCTGAGTTAGTCCGCTCACAAGACAGCACCACAGCGACTCTGGCCAACACTTAGCACAGTGTGCCGGGCTCGCCCATGTGCTGGGAACACAAAGGCAGTGTGCCTCCTGGCTTGGTATCCTCTTTGCCAAAGGGTGGAAACATCACTGTGAAGTGTTGTAAAGATTCAAACTGTCCCAGGACACAAAGCAGCCATGCTCTGCTCCCAGCTACCCTGACTCTGGGCAATAGAAGCTGCTGAGGTGTAAACCAGGCTGGCTCCGCTGTTGGTATGGGTCAGTACAACCCCAAGACACAGCGGGACCGTGCTGCCTATGCCAAGGAAGAGGGCTGAGGCTGGGGGAGCAAAATTAGACCGGAGAATCCAAGGCTAGAAGCACAAACTGGGTACACGTGGTGACTGAAGGTACTCTGGAGACACATACTATTTGGTAAGATTGTGGGTTGCCAGCCGCTCAGGGACTTGTTCAGCTCCTGCACGAAGGTCAGGTAGTAAAGGTCTGTAAATATATTCACCATACGATTGTTCTCGAGCAGGTACTAGAAAGGACAGAACACACAGTCAAGAGAGACACGGCAGCACCTGGAATGCAAACCCTCCCCAGACAGCCCAGGGCACACATGCAGAGCGCCCCTCCTTGTACAACCAGAGCTGCAGGGCAGACTCCTAAAACCAGCCACTTCTGAGAGCTGTGAGGAAAACTCCGGGGCATGACAAAGTAGACTTGGTGCTGATGCTGAAGAAGGGACTGAGTTTGCTGAGATCTCCTAGCCCTCCTCAAGGATGTGCAAGAAGGGTGCAAGGCTGGGGAATAGCTGCCACCCTACCCACTGGGCTTGGGAACAAAGACTGAACGAGGTGGGCTGCTGTCCTGAGGTGAGGCACTGAAGGAGAGTCCAGTGAGCCTCTCTGGGTCCCCAGAAGGCAGAATAAAGGGTACAAGCTCCCCTCACCAGATCTGACCCCCAGGTCTGGCTGTGGAGGACTTGAGGGCAGCAAGCCCTCCCTCACCTGCTGGATGCCAAGGCAGAGGTAATAGATGCTGTCCGGTTCATAGCGCTCCCCATTGGGCCGTGTTATCTCCTTGACAAACTGGGCCAGGCCGTAGTTGAGCTCAGCTGCTGTGCAGGCCAAGATGTCTTCCTTGATTCTCATGGGCTTGGCTGTGGAGACAAGCACAGCAGTCTCAGCCAATAGCCTGCAAGGCCAGGAGCACCTCAGCAGTCTGGGACACAGCTTCTGCGAGGTTTCTGCCACTCCACCCCATCCAGACAGGACACTTACGGCCAAAGCGTAGCTCCTCTCCCTTGCTGGTCTCTCCCCCTGCATACTTGGCTTGCACCCAGGACTTCCAGGCATTCACACCGTATGAGTAGTTCAGCACTGTGCAGCTGGGCTGGCTGCTCATTGAGTCCCGGGAACAGCTTTCAGAGAGCACCAGACGCTTCTGCCCCTGCAGAGAGGTGTACTGTGAGACTGGGCACCTACCTGGGACAGATGCAAGAGTCCTGGCCACCCTCAGACCTGATGACTGCCAGCTCCCTCCCAGTGTGCCTGTGCCCATGCCAGCAGGCATCCTTCTGCTGACAGCCAGGCCAACAAGGCTCATTAGTTATGAGGACCACAGGCAGGAAAGAGGCCAGCTCTCACATGACCTGTGGCATTCAAAGCTCCTCTGAAGTGACAGGCAAGTATTTTCATTCAAGGAGTGGCCCACAGGCCAGGCATGCCCTGAAGGGAGAGGGCACAACCTCCCCAGCACACCAAAGCCTCTGGCACACTTCACCTCGTATGTCCCAGATGGTAGCTCCCACTCCAAACTCAAAGAGCTTTAAGCAGGCAGTACCCACGGAGAGCTCACCTTTCGGACAGCACGAGGCAGATCTTGCTCTGTGGACACATCATCTGGTCCCACCAGCCCACAGTCAAAGAGGAAGTCCACACTGGGGTTGATGTCTAGAGGGTCTGAAAGGAAACACAGGCAGAAGGGCTCAGCTGAGACTTCTCATCCTGTCTCCTGTGCTGGCCTGGTTCTTACAGCAAGATGAAGAGGGAACACGCAGCCCAACACTTCACACCCTCCACCACTGCCTGGCATGAACTTTTAGCCACAGCCCAACAAAGGAAATACAGCTCTGGCAGGTGATTCTAAGCTTTCTCAGACTAACCAGAGCCCCACATTCTCCCCTCTGACAGTTGTTTGGTTGGTTGGTTGGTTTTTAAACCTGAGGAACATTCCTCATCCCCTTGTGCCACGCCAGCACTGGGGACAGCCTGGCACAGGCACCCCAATTCTCTGTCCTTTGCTGCTAGCATCCTGCCTCAGCACTGCTGTGCTCCTGCGAGTCCCTGTCTCTTCTTCCACCTTCTGCCTGCTAATGGACACTCAGCAATTCTGCTGTCTCCCAGGATGTCGTGCCCTGTCCAGGTCTCTCTCTTGCCTTGCTGGATCCTCTGGAATCATCATCCATGAGCACACCAACACCTCTGCCCTGCTCTTCGTGCTGTTAAAAATCAGCTTCTCATTCCCCCTTCTCTGCAGACCTATGTTCGCAGCAGGTCAGTTAATCTAGACAAACACACACTCCTTCAAAAGTGGTGGTCTCCTCACCCCTGCTGTGAGCAGTCATCTGCAAGACTCTCAGTTCCTGGCCTCAAGCCCGGTCAGTCAGAGGGCAGGGGGAGGTAAGTTCACACAGCTCTTAATGCTGCTGGCAACGGTTGGCCGAGGGCAGCGGGGGGACCCTGCTGCAGCATGAGCAGGCCTGCATGCCTGCTTCACCCAGCTCTTACTCTTAGGGAAGTCAGCCTCCAGGTCCTGGCCAGGCTCATCGAGGACATTTGCCATCTTGACAGCCATAGCCAACACATCATCCCGTGCCGGTCCAAACAGATCACAGTCCTCCAGGAGACCCTCTGCACTCTGGTTACTCACTAGGTCTGCAATGCAAAAGCAGATCATAAACGCAACTTTCAAGAAAGTCTTTTGTCTGTTTTCCCTATAACGGCTGGAAAATGAAGTCAGGCTCCCTGCAGGACAGTCCTGTGCTCAGAGCAGCCCCATAACATCTGCGCTGCCCAGCTTTCCCTGGACAGCAAGACATTGGACATTTGTCCTCTCCCCAGCCACAGCCCTAGTCACTGGGGCTTGAGGAATGCAGCCCCCAAGTAAAATGACCTGCAAGGTCAGGACTGCTAGTCTTCTGGCTGGGAAGCTGCTTTAGGTAAGAACCTGAACAGCCACCTGAATAAACTAACAGTGCTGCACATGTGCCACAAGACTGGAACCTCCAGAAGGGACAGTGGCAGACACTGCTCCCTGCGGCACCTCTTCCCTCCTGGTACCCCCTCAGCAGAAGTTGAGGACTTGCTTTTCCCTGCTCCCTCTTCAAAGTCTTTGGAAGAGCTGCGATCCAGGCAGATGCTCTAGCTCCAAGAGCCAGCTAACCCCACACGATGCCAGCTGTTCGGCCAGACCAAGCCATGCTAGAACCTACCACACAGGTCCGAGGAGGCCTTGTCCAGTTCCTCAGCCTCTGCAATCATCTCAGCCATGGCCAGGATGTCAGCCTCCAGGGGATTGGAAGGGATCTTCACCTTCAGCTCCTCAATGGTCTCCACAATCTTATCTGTGCTCTCCAGTGTGGTGGGCAGGAACATTGGCACGGGCACCTGTCGACAGCAGCACACCGGGCAGAAAACTGACACTTAGCTGACTGACGTAAAAGCAGAGGCAGGAGAAGAGGACAAACACAGAAGCAGGGAGGCTGCATCAAGGCAGGATCGAGACAGTAAGAGAACACGAGCCGGTGGAGTGTGTCGCTTACCGGGACAGGCATGGAGAAAGGCACAGGTACTTTCTGGCAGTACATATGCATAGGCACAGGCACGAAGATCGGGATGGGGATTGGCAACACAATCACCTGGGGCTTCCAGTCAGCCTCTGACAAGAGCAAATGTACGTCAGTGAGCTTGCTTCCAGCAGCTCCTCCACCTAGTCCCGCCGCGCACTGTCATGCCCCCAGCCATCCAGCATCATGGCCCTTCCAGCCACCAGCTTCTGGTGACTCATGGGCAGAGCTGGAGCAGCAGCAAGCCAAACAGCCCTGCAACAAGAGAGGCTTGCCTTAGCCAGAGGTGCAAGCCCTGCTCTTACGTGGCCCTCCTGAGGTCTAGTTGCCTTGCATATGCTGGAGATCACACACACATGATCAACAGGAGCTACACAGTGGAACCTGCTCAGCAGACGGCCTCTCAGACAAGTTGACAATCGTCAGAGCAACAGGAGTTGTCCCACAAGAGGTGGGATCATGCAGCAGTGCTCTCTGCTTCTCTCCTTTTGCTGCTGATGGAAACGGGCTCCCTACCTCCAGCCCTGTCGTGTGTGCCCTGCACTGCCCTGAGACTCCTCAGCACAGTGCCAAACACCCAGCTGCTCTGTACAGCATTTCAAGCTGCATTCACATTTAGTCTTGAGCAGGGACATGCCACTCGCCTTTCCAAAACACCCCCATAATCCTGCAGTTATGTCTTGTTTTCCTACCTGTCTGACATCCTTTGGACTTCATTTCTATCTTGCAGGAAACGCCCCGGTTCTGCATCAGTGGTTTACACATGGCAGCTTTGTTTTTCCGAGGTGTGGCTGGAACCGGAGGGGGCGGGGGAGGTGGCACAGCTGGAGACATCTGGGCTGAGGAGGTCTTTGCTGACAGCTGAGGAAATGCAGAAAGCAGCAGGTTGGTGTCCACCTAAGGCAGCACCACCTCTTCCCAACCACGGGTACAGCTGGAGAGACTCCCAAAGCACCTCCTGGAGCCTGGCAGTCCCCAACACACACACAAACAGACACGGACGCTCCCACGGTCAGACCCAGCTGAAGGACTGCCAAGCTGGTCCTGGCAGGCAGCAAGCCTGTGCGGCATCTCTGCAGCAGCCAGCAGGGAGTCTGGCACTGGTCACTCCTGCCCCGCGGGGCAGTGGGGAACACAGTGGGACAGCGACTATACCCAGGCACAGGGGAGCACTGTGCCAAGAGTAGCCAGTGCCACAATGGCAAGCTGTTCTGGAGCCCATCATTGATTGCTGGGGAATGGTTATTCTTCCCACTTGCAGGAGATATGCTGATGCTGCCCTCCCCAGCAGCTCTTATCAACTCCCACTACCCAGACATCTTAAAATGCATTGTTTGTAGAAGAATGAAATCTCCCTGAGCAATGGCAGACCTGTCCTCTCTTTGGGGACAGCCCCTTTGTGCTATCTTGCAAACTTCTACCTCCAACAGGCCTTACCATGTTAGACTCTGCCTTCTGTGGGGAAGGGGCAGGTGGTTTTGGCTCTGAAGTCTGACCTGTAAGAGAAAGCAACGACTCTAAGTTCAAGAGCTCCTGGGCCAACAGGTCCCACTGCTGGGACTGGAGGTGGCAGCAGCCAGAAGGCAGGGACAGGCTCCCCAGAAACTGCTCCTGGCCACTCCAGGAACAGGTAATGTTTCCACAATCTCTAGCCCTAACAGCTCAGAAGACACTACAACTCCAAAATCAAGTCATTCCCATGTCATTTTGTGCTCCCTTGCAGTCCACCCCATCCCCATCACAGCAGGTCAGGAGAAATCCCAGCCCCTTGTAGAGAGAGGAATCCAGGGCTCTATTCCCAGCTCTGCCTATTGGCTTGCTGTACCGAGCCATGGCCCCTCCCTGTGCCTCCATCTCCCTGCTACAAATATCTTGGCAAAGTGCTTCGAGATCCCTAGGAAGAAGGTGACAGAGCTAGTAGTAGCATTACAAGATATCCCAGAAAGCAGAGAGACAGCTTTGCCCCAGCCCTATAGATGCAGTCCATTCCCCTAAGGAAAGAGGGGATCACCTGCAGGTAAGAGGCACATGTGGCAGACACTAGTCTCAGGTGGTGACAATATCATCCTGGCTTGGATGATTATTCCAGCTCATTTGCTCTGCAGAGAACCTGCACCCATCTCAAAGGCTGATGAGCTAAAAGAGCACCTTCATTCAAGTCTCCCATGAGTCCTGGTTACGCATGTGGCTGGGAAAAAGAACTGCCTTCTACAGCACTAACTGTGGGCCATGCATGAAGGAGACACTTGCAAGGAAAGCAGCAGGTCTCAGCACCCAAAGGGAGTGGCAGGTCCATTTGCACCTCCTACATACAGATAGGCTCTCCAGGAAAGACCCAGGCTCCCAAAGGTCCAACACATGGGCATTCACACTGTGCAGATTTCCTCTGTCCTGAGGAAACACAGGACAGCTCTTGAGCAACTGGAGGCCCAGCAGGGTCCACTTGCTGACCACCACAGGGGGACAGGTAAGTTCCAGTTGGAGGAAGCTCCCTAGCGGGCAGCTGAGCATTCAGCCATAGGATCTGCAACAGTTTCAATGGGTCCACGAACTCCCCCTGACCAGCCCGAAGTGGATGGGCAGCAGGTCTAGGTGGGCGACATCAGTGGCTTGAAAGAGAAAAGACAAGCTATGGAGTATAAGCAGAGTTTCTGCTGCAGCAGAATCAAAAGCAAAATTGATTGCCCCACAGGCCAATGATGTAGGACTAAGGGAAACAAGATCCTCCTGCCACAAAGCTCCATGTGCTACATGTCCAGGCTTCCAGGAAAGCTGCAGCTTGTTCTTTACTCTCATCCCAACACCAGCAAGGAGCTGTCAAGGCACTGCCTGCACCAACCGTGACTTCTGGCCCTCTGTCCTCTTCAGCTGGACGGCCCCATGCAGAGCCAGTTCCCCTTGGAAGTCTTTGGGCACAGTTCTGTGTCAGAAGCTCCTCAATCCCTCATTACACAGACTGTTCCCAGCAAAGGAATGGCCACTTTTATCGTCAGCAAGCACTCTCAGGATCACCAGCTTGGCAGCAGCCACTGAGTCACAGGAATGAATGGTTTTAGGCAACCACTGGCTGCAAGAGAAGAAGCAAGTAGTTAGCAGCTCTGCCCAAGATGGGCCTGAAATCCCTTGTGAGCTGGCAACACAGCTGCCAGGTCCACAGGGACCCTGGCTGGACCAGGCAGAAGCTGTTCCTCACCATGCACTGACAAGCTGCTCCTCCCGAAATCCCCTGCACAGCACACTGGGCTGGAAAGCTCTCTGTGTAAGCACACGGCAGGCCCTGGCTCCATCACCCTTCCTTTGCAAGCTCACCAGTATGCCACAGTCCCAGGACAAGGATGACCACAGCTATCCCACAACTGGCAGGGTATGAGTGTGCCACAACACATAGAAGGCCCAGTGCCACCAGCGGCATTCACCAAGCATGGCAGCTGCTGGGGCAGCCTGGAGCTTGTGCTCAGCTGAGTGCTCACCACTGCGGATGGGCTCCTCCTTGGCTGCCCTCAGAGTCCTCTGCCTCACAGGGTGCATGGAGAGGCAGCTGTGGCACAGTGAAGGGTGATGCCCCACATGCCAAACAGCAAAGTCCTTGGGGGCCTCCAGAGATGTGGTGGAGGGGGGGGCTCAGACTCTTGTGGTTGTTGATGGTGGAGAAGGTACTTCTCAGTCTTGTGGTCCACGGCTCCAAGGAGACAATGGCCGAATGGTGTGGAACATGCTTCCCTCTGCAGGCAGAGCTTGCTCGCTGTGCGTGTCCCAAAAGCAGTGTTACTCGTCGCTCACAAGTGAGATGCCTTGAAAGCAGAGGACAAATGGAACAGCATGGCTAGGGCTGTGGAATCAGTTGGTGAGCTACAGGAACCAGCAAGTTTAACACCTCTTCCTCCCCTGGGCAGCAGGACTGTGCCCCAGCAAGCAGACTCCCCCTGGGCACCCCCATGCCAGCAGAAACCAACAGTTCCTTATCCAGGTCCCTCCAGTGTGCTGCCACTTCTGCTGTCACCTTATATGGCCTTTTACGGAGCGTGGCTCTTGGAAGGCAGGTTGGGACTCCCCTGCCTGGGGGAACCTGCCGCTTCCGGCAGAGCAGCTCTGCTTTGCTGTCTAAGCAGCACTGACATCCAGGGCTTCCCCTGTCTTGCAATCAGCCCACTGCTGTCAGGAGAGGAACCAGAAAGAGTCTGGAGATGGAGGACGAGGTCTCTCATGGGAAGGTCCTTGTCTTGGTTTCCCCTCCTTGGTGCACTCTAGTCAGGGTTTTACACCTCATGAAATGCCAGGGAGGGCAGCAAAGCCCTGAGCCTGCGATGCAGGTATCTGTCGAAGCTTGATGCACCGAAGCGAGTCCCACCATAAGCTGCAGGCATTTTAACTACATCACACAGATTACCTAGAAGATCGTGGCCTACGAAAGACCAAGCAGAATGAGACTACACGAGTGTCCGAGGGCCAAGTGATGTCTTGTCACTGTCACTACGAGCACCTTCCATCCTGAGGGACCCCAAAGCACTTTGCAATCTTCCATAAGCAACCGGCTCAAGTTAATGATAGGAAATGGGGCAACAGGCAGTGAAAATCTCCTCTCCAGCTGGAACTCCATGGATGCAGAATGGGGTTATCCAGGACATGGGGCTGGCAACTCCCCAAAGCTGCAGCAATCTTTGGGTAAGTGGTAGCACTCCAATCTAACATCACAAGACAGAGTGCCTCCAGCAGCTCAGCGCTCCCTCAAGATCGTTCTAGGTTCAGCTCTGGCTGAGGAGAGCCCACCTACAGCATCACCAGCACCACTTCCTGCAGCACCCTGCGTTTTCCTTGAATGTTTCCCATCCAAGCACTGACCTGGCCCAATCCTGATTAGCTTATGAGATCTGAGAAGGTCACAGCTCAGAGGTGGTGTGGGGCTGCAGGTGGATTATCATGCCAAACCACGCTGTCCCCTAACCCTGTAAATCGAGCTCTCCGCTGGCAACATGAGGATGTTAAATCCCTGAGTATCCTCGCTAAGAGTGTGAGCTACAGGCAGCACGCTGGCACCGGCTCCTCCCGTCTGGGCCCTGTGTGTCATAGAACCATAGACGTTAGAGATGGAGAAGCCCCATTAGGTCCCACTCCGTCCTTTCCCCCCCAAGGGCCAGTGCAGGATTGTTCCCTAGCGTCTCATCCAGTCCCAGGCAGGAAGCTTCCACCCCTCGCTGTTCAGTCTTCCCTGTGTCTCTCAGACTGAGCTATGCAGGTCCCCTCCCTCCCTCCTACTCACTGTTCAGTAGGCTCTCGGGCCCCTTCTGCGTGTCCAGGTTGGGCTGGTTCTGTTGATTGTAAAATCGCAGCAGACACTGCTGGTTGCAGAAGTGTTTGATTTGCCCCCGCCAGTGGATGGTTTCCAGCAGCTTCCCCTGACGCTTGCAGGCATGGCACCGAGCTGCCTAAAGCCCGCATCAGCAGGAGAGAAACAACGAGTAACTAACCACACCCCCTCTGAGTGCAACACAACTCTCCAGTGAAAGGTGCACATAGCAAGGTGCTGTGAGCTTCCCCACAGCAGTGCCCTGCCAGTGCCAGCCAGGGACTCCAGCGGTGCGAACTTCTCACAGCAGCACTAGCCACGGATCCAGCACTGTGAGCTTCCTCAGTGCAGTGCTCTGGCAGGATCAGCTGGGGACTCCAGCTACGTGAGCTTCCCCGTAGCAGTGTCCCGTCATTGCCAGGCAGGACTCCAGCAGTGCCAGGTTCTCCGCAGCAGTGCCAGCCAGACTCCAGCAGTGCGAACTTCCTCAGTGCAATGCCCACTTATCTGGGTGCCGTGCCCACCACAGCACTTAGGACAAGCTGCCAGTGCCAATACTGACCTTGAAGTACCAGAGCAAGTATTTGCTTTTGCAGTCTTCACTACAGAAGTCCCAGGTGCTGCCCTCCAGCTGCTCGGTGACCGCCCGCTGGCAGGTCTGAGAACAGTAGGTGCAGGTGATGCAGCACAGGCCCAGGTTCTTGGTGAAATCCTGTTTGTAAAGAAGCACACACCCTGCGGAGAAACAATAGGAGTGAAACCTTCCCAGGATGAACTGGGGGCCTCCCTGACCCAAACATGACCAGAATCCAGGTCTGCGGAGACAACAGAGCACACGCAACACACTGTAGGGAACAATCCAGCACTGGCCCCTGGGGCTGGGATAAGATGGGACCTCATGGGGACTTGCCATCTCTCACCTCCATGCTTCTAGGAAGAGTCTGACTCCAACCTCCTGTGTGCAGGAACCCAGCAGGCAGGGCAAGGCCAGGTCAGGCCAGCCCAGACGCAAGAGCGTAGAAGTGCATGATGACAGGAGGAGCGGAGCTGCCACCTGCTGTCTCCCCAGCCCCCAGAGAGAGAAAAGCTGTGAGAAAGCCCTCCCCAAGGACACAATGAACGGTAAAGATCTTGCCCTAGGGCCTGGCCGGACAGCAAGCCATCCCCACGACAGTCCTCCCTTCACTGCATGGCAAGGCTCTCGCCCCAGGGCCTGGCTAAGACAGTCTCCCCTCTGTTCCTCTCCATGCTCTCTTCTCCTCCCCCAGCATGGGCTGGCATGGGGGCTCTGCCTCTCCCGTGCCTTCCCCAAGTACCTTCGCTGCAGAAGTTCTTCTCCACTCCAGAGAAGCGGATCTTCTCATGCAGCAGCTTCTCCTGCTTGCAGTGCTCACACTGAGACACCACCCCGCGCAGCCTCTTGAAGTCCTCGCAGCAGTCCTTGCAGCAGAACTGATACACCTTGTCCTGCCAGAGAGACCACCACTGGGTCAGCCAGGCTGGCAGGAGGTCCCCACACTTCCCGGGGAAGCAAGAACAAGACTATGGGGCTGAGCCAACTCCCCAGCTCTCCTGACATGGGGTTTGGCAGAAGTGGTCTCCTCCTGCCCTTCTGACATCCTGCTGAACATCAGGAGCGCAGCTCTCAGCGCACGGTCTCCAGGCATGTCTCTGCAGCTAAGGCATTCAGAGCACTGGCGGAGAAGGACTTCTGCTTTGAGCAGGCAGAGGAAGGAGCCCTGCGGTCCTCACTGGGGTTGGCCTCCACCTCAACATCCCCCTGGGGAAAGTCCTCACCTGCCAGTCTAGGATCTCCGGCTTCCCGCTGAAAAGATTGTGGCAGTAATGGCAATTGAGGTGGATCCCACCTTCCGGGCTGGTGCGCTGCAGGAGACAGAGACAGCTCATGGAGGGAGAGGCACACAGAGGGCAGCGAGCACCCGCTTCGCACTGCCACCACCTCCTGCCTCCTCCACTGTTCACAGCAGTCCGTTTGCCCCTGCTCAGACCTGGGCTTGCTGCCACTGTCAGTGACTCACAGTGAGTCCATCAGATCATGTCTCAAGCTCCTGGAGAGCAGATTCTTGAGCAATTTCACTTTGCTTCCACTGTACTGGGTCCAGCTCTTCTCAGGAAGGCAAGCTTTCAAGCTGCCACCCCTCTGGATTTGAAAATATTAAGAGACAGGGGCTCCACTACCTCTTCTGAGAATTTCTCTAAAAGATCTTGAAGCACAGGTGCCTGATTTCTATTTTCAAGGTAATGCAACTTCAGAATTCAAGCAGCCGTTCTCATCCCACCTTCCTCTGCTAGATTAAACAGCCATTTAGCACTTGGTGTCTTGTCCACAAGGATATATTTATTAATAAAGTCATCCTCCTGGTTTTCTTTCTGATAACCTCAGATAAGGTGCTCTGCGAGTGCCTCAGTACATGCATTTTTCAAGCCCAAATGTAATTTTTCTTTTCTCAGCATAATTCCAATTTTTCTTCAACGTTGAAAATAAAGTGGACATCGGATGCACATCCTTCCTCTCTGTGCAACATTCTAGGTAGCTCTTTTGCTCCCTAGCCCCCAAACTTTAACTCCCTGTTCCTCTGCTTGTACTTGCAATAACTTAATTAATCCTTCCCTCTGTGGCTGTAAACTAAGATGCTTATACTGAATGGCTTATCTGCTGTAATCCCAGGACCTTTTCAAATCCTTACTTTCCCAGGATTTACATCCCTGCACTACTTGAGTAAGGTTGATACAGGATCTTGCACTGAACTGTGTTTAAGCACACATTAGTAGGAACCAGTCTTGTCAAGCAATCCAATTGCTTTGCTTTCTATGACTGCCCTGATCTCAGCATGAGTTAACACTTCATCAGTTTTTGTTTCATCTTCAAAATTTTATTACGCTTACTTTGACTTTACTGCCAGATGACTGATGAAGATGTTGAACGCCTTGGGCTTAATACTGATCCCCAAGAAGCCATCTTGAAACACTGTCTTCAGTGGTTTGTCTTTGACAAGTGTGTTCTGAGATCTGCCAGCAAGACAGTTCCTAATCCAGGTTATGCATGGGTTAACTCATATGTTACAATGCTGATTTTACATGCCAATAATTCAAGTTAGGTGAATTAGGTGAAGACCCTGGTGACTGGAAAAAGGGAAACATTGCACCCATTTTTAAAAAGGGTAGAAAGGAGGACCCTGGGAACTACTGACCTGTCAGCCTCACCTCTGTGCCTGGGAAGATCACGGAACAGATCCTCCTAGAAGCTATGCTAAGGCACATGGAGGACAGGGAGGTGATTCAAGACAGCCAGCATGGCTTCACCAAGGGCAAGTCTTGCCTGACCAACCTAGTGGCCTTCTATGATGGAGTGACTACCTCAGCGGACAAGGCAAGAGCTACGGATGTCATCTATCTGGACTTCTGTAAGGCCTTTGACATGGTCCCCCACAACATCCTTCTCTCTAAATTGGGGAGATATGGATTTGATGGATGAGTGTTCGGTGGATGAGGAATTGGTTGGATGGTCACATCCAGAGGGTAGTGGTCAATGGCTCAATGTGCAGATGGAGATCTGTGACAAGTGGTGTCCCTCAGGGGTCCGTATTGGGACCAGTACTGTTTAATATCTTCATCAATGACATAGACAGTGGGATCAAGTGCACCCTCAGCAAGTTTGCAGACAACACCAAGCTGAGCGGTGCAGTTGACCTGCCTGAGGGACGGGATGCTACCCAGAGGGACCTGGACAAGCTCGAGAAGTGGGCCCATGTGAACCTCATGAGGTTCAACAAGGCCAAGTTCAAGGTCCTGCACCTGGGTCGGGGCAACCCCTGGTATCAGTACAGGCTGGGGGATGAAGGGACTGAGAGCAGCCCTGTGGAGAAGGACTTGGGGGTACTGGTGGATGAAAAGCTGGACATGAGCCAGCAATGTGTGCTCGCAGCCCAGAAAGCTAACCGTATCCTGGGCTGCCCAAAAAGAAGCGTGGCCAGCAGGTCGAGGGAGGTGATTCTGCCCCTCTACTCCGCTCTGGTGAGACCCCACCTGGAGTACTGCGTCCAGCTCTGGAGTCCTCATAGCACAGGAAAGACATGGACCTGTTGGAGCAGGTCCAGAGGAGGGCCACGAAGATGATCAGAGGGATGGAACACCTCTCCTATGAGGAAAGGCTGAGAGAGTTGGGGTTGCTCAGCCTGGAGAAGGCTCCAGGGAGATGTTATGGCGGCCTTCCAATACTTAAAGGGGTCTTATAAGAAAGATGGGGACAAAATTTTTAGTAGGGCCTGTTGCGATAGGACAAGGAGTAATGGTTTTAAAGTAAAAGAGGGTAGATTTAGACTAGATATAAGGAAGAAATTTTTTACGATGAGGGTGGTGAAACACTGGAAGAGGTTGCCCAGAGAGGTGGTAGATGCCCCATCCCTGGAAACATTCAAGGTCAGGTTGGACTGGGCTCTGAGGAACCTGATCCAGTTGAAGATGTCCCTGCTCATTGCAGGGGGGTTGGACTAGATGACCTTTAAAGGTCCCTTCCAATCCAAACTATTCTATGATTCAAGTCTTACGAAGTCTACAACTGTAAAAACTCTACAGCTACCCTACCAACACCATTTGTTATCTCAGCGAAGGATGTAACAAGGACTTATTAAAAAAAAAAAAAAGGAAAAAAACCCCACCCAAAAAACCCCCAACACAAAAACCACAAGAAAAAAACAAACCCCAAAACCAAATGCTGCAACTGCCAGTAACTAACTCTCTACCTCTAGATTCTTTAAGTTTTCTCAGTTGTCCAAGGCATGTCCTAGCCTAAGTTTCCCAGGTCTTCCTGGCTGTTGCTTTGTTCTTTGACAACTGTACAAAACTAATATTCTTCCAGTTGCCTTTGAATACCACAAACATTTCACATATGCTGAAACTTAACATCAGAAGATTAAAAACCACCAGTCAAGCCTTTGAGGATTATTAAACATGAGGTATCCAGGCCTGCTGGTTGTAAATTTTTAGACAACACATCCTAGAAAACTTATGTTCCTTGGTGATGCTTGGCTCAGAAGGCAGCTCTGCCGCTTTCCACCCCACTAACAGGTGCCCACTGTGCTTTGCTAGCTTACTTGTGCTTTTGCTCGTGCCTTCGTAAGGGCACAGAAGTGAATTACAGCCTGCCTTATCCCAACGGAGGAAGGGGGAGATAGGGCCAAGACTGAGTTATGGGCAACTACAGTCACTGCAACTCTTGTGCTCCAGCAGAGACTTTCTTATGGACCCTCCCTGAGGAGCTTGAGGAAGGTGGAGCCTCTGCTAAGTGTGAAAGGAGGCATGAGCTCTATGGCCCAGCCCAGCATGAAGGATATATCAGTACCTGGAATTTGGTCCAGCAGCTGGGGCTGCAGAACTGGTAGACAACCCGGTCTGTCTTGTTGTAATAGCAGGGTTCAGATAAACTCTTTCTGCAGAAGCTGCAGGGTCTAGGGGGACCTGATGAAACAGACAGGAATTGGTGAGGGCAGCAGCACAGGACATGGGACTGGATTCTGAGGATGGCATGCAAGCTACTCACTCATCCTCAGTCTGTCAAGCTATTATCAAAAAGAAAGGGACAAGAACACCAGGAACTAGATTCTGCTAGGACAGAAATGTTAAACACAGATGGAGAGCAGAGTGGTTCAAGGAAGTGACCCTGGCTCTACAGGAATTTGGACAAAACAGGCTGCAATACTTGCACCAGAGACCATACCCATTCCTGGACACCTCGGTACTCCATGAAAAGGAAAGGGCAATGCCAGCACAGTACGGCACTACAACTGCTTCCTGCATTCTCAAGAACAGCAACATACACTACCCTTTAGTATTAAGATGTCTACATGCTGCAAGGGTTCCTCCCTCTCCAAATCTCCTTCCACTTGTCTCACTGGACTCCTCCCCAGGCAAGCAACATGCCTTCTTTCCAGTCTCATCCACAAGCAGTAAATAGTACCAAGGAAGGAGTTAGAGTGGAGAGGTGACTGATTCCCTGTACGTAGGTGCTCTTACCAACCAAGCCTGACTGCTTCACTTTGTGCGAGGTAGTGCAGCAAATGGAGCAGAACAGGCCCATCTTGCCACTGCGATCCACGTTGGGCAGCATGTCAAAGTTCTTGCACAGCGTCTTGCACCACATGCACGGGTAGACCCGAGTGTTCTTCTGCAAACACAGAGCAGAACAGAGCTGCCAGGGAGACCATCACAGCCAGCAAGGTCTGACCCTCATATCCCACCCCACTACTGTATCCACCACGGCGCAGCTCTCCTGCAGAGAACACCTGATGCCAGAGCCAGGCTCATAGTCTGCAGATTCAGGTGGTGGTAGCAAAAAAGGCTGCCTTCAGCACCTCACCTTCTCATTTCAAGGGTACCCTGGCAGGAATACAGAGCTTGGCAATCCCATCAAGACAGTGAAGTGAAGCCTGCTCAGGCCACAGAGGAACATATCCAGCCAAGCTCTGGGGAGACGCCCAAAAGAAGCCAGCCCATGCTAAGTGCATATACCAGTGTCATTGCACAGGCCAGCTTACTGAGCGCCTGACCTGTGCTCAGGTCCAAGATGCGCCCCACGCAGAATAAATAAATTCTGTTTGCCTGCTTCAAAGTTTCTCCACAGCAACCTCTTAAATGTTTTGTCAGCAATAAAAGGCCAAGGGGATTCAAGTCACCTGCTATTGCATAAAGTGCCCTGTGCCACACCGAGCAAAGGAGTTGTGTGCCCAGGGAGACCCCCCACTGCAGGCAGCTGACTCCACACACCTTCTTGTAACTGTTGAGACAGGCAGAGTTGCAGAAGCGTTTTTGCTGGCCTTCGTGGAAGAGGTACTCCAGGGGCAAGCCCTTGTTGTAGATGTAAAGTCCACAGTTGTCACAGCAGTTGGTTTTCAGCCCCTTGGTGGCCCGGAACTTGGTGAAGCAGGCGTCGCTGCAGATGCGGTGAACCACGTTCCCATTGCTGACCTCATGCTGGATCTGCAGAGACATCATTGCTGTCACTCCCCCAAACCACCATGTGCCTCCTTCCAACACATGAGCACCACTACTACCACAGCCCTTGGGATAACAGGCTGTTGTTACACTAAAACTTGGGCAAGAGTCATACTGGAAGCTGGTGTGGACTCAGGCTGGCCTCCCTCACCAAAAGTCAGCGGAGCAACTGGCAGAGCGGAGTGGCAGGAAGCAATGAGCTTCAGGGCAGGGACAAGCAGAAGACTTATTTCTTCTGCTGGTATAAGGGCTGGTTCACAGTAACAAGGAAGGACCTGGGAGCGAGCCCAAGCCAGCTCAGGGGCTGAGGCCTCACACCATGGGAGAACCTGGCAAACGCCCTGTGATGGTCTCAGGCAGGGCCAAGTGCTGCAGGTCACAAGCACCTCATCCAGTACATGGGAAGGACAAGAGATTTGTTTACCTCGCCAGGTTTGTGGCAGACGCTGCAGCGGCTGGTGTCCGAGGCATCTGCAGACTGAGGTGCTGGTCTGTGCTGCTGGGCCTCGTAGAGGGAGAGGCAGACAGAGGTGCAGAACTCATGGAAAGAGCCGCCTGAACCGATCTGGGCAACCACAGAATCCTTGGTGTTCCAGATCTCCCTGGGGATCAGGAGGGGATGTGTTAGTGGAGGGACACACCAGTCCTGCCACGAAGGGACAAGATGGCACACTGCAATACACAGGACTTTCTGGTGTCCCAAAAGGGTGGCAAGAACTGTCTCACAGCAGCTTCTGTCCTGGCCCAGAGGGGTGGTGCCTGAAGACGGGGCATGCAGGAGGTTGTTTTGAGAGGAGGCTGGGATGTGGGGCATTGAGCCTCGTGGGGACAGGCAGGGAAAGGCAATAATGTGAAGGAGGTGTAGGGTGCATGGGATATGCAGTGTGTGAAGGACCATGGTGCAGCAGCTGGCAGTGGGCAGGAGTGATGTGGGTGAATGGGAAGCATGAGGGTCACGGGGATGGGGACTGACAGGTAGGGCTGTGGGGCAGGTGAATGGGGTCACAAGTGCGGGAGCATTGAGAAAAGGGGAATGAACACACACTTTTTACAGAAGGTGCATATCTTCTTGCCAGGTGGTTTTTTTGAGAAGGTGGTGAGACAGGAGCTGGAGCAGAAGAGCTGAGGGAGCCCTTTACGCTGGTAGGCAGTTTGGCCCTTCTGCAGTGGGGTCCGGCAGTTGGCACAAGTCATCTTGGTGACAGTAGAGCGGGCAGCTCGCTGAGCCATCTGAGTGCGTAAAGACATGCGAGTTGAGCGTCGGGTACGAAAAGGAACAAAATCCTCATCGTTGGGATCATCCACCATGGCATCAGAGTCTTCGTCAGAGACCGGAACTGCAAAGCAGCAGAGAAAGATGCACAGAAATCCCTCATTAGGAACTGAGACAGAAACCTCTGCCATGAGACACATGCTGGGGCTTTCTGGGATCACCTTTCTGGAGTCCCTCTACGTGCTTTGTACCTGTCTGGATGGAACAATAAAGGGACCCTTAAAAGATATTCTGTTGGAATTGGAGATGAGTCAGGAGGTCTTTAAGAAAACTGGGCTTAAGTACAATTCCTCTCTGGGAAGTCATGATTTGCCAAGGTTGAGCAGAAGCCCAAAGTGTGAACATTTACAGCAGAAAACCCTCCAAGAACCAGTAGACCTTAAAGGGAACAAGCTGGATCACCAGCCGCCAGCACAGGCTGCACAGGCAGGCAATGAAGAAGCAACACACAAATACTAGGGAATGGCAGGGTGACACTCAACATCTCAAAGAACAGAGACTTCACATACTTCTGCAGTAAAATCCCCAAAATGCAACCTTCTTTCAGACAGCCTGCTGCCATAGAGACAAAGGAAGAAAGTTCCTGGCTGAGGAGATGGAATATGGATTTCCTGGGAACAACCCCAGAGTCTCATCCTGTTACTTGGTGCTGGGTGTCCACACATCACTGTAAAAATACTACAACCCTCCCTTCAACCTAAGTGCCCTGAGGAAGCAAGGCAAGTACCCCAGGATGAAGACTCAGGGGGTGAAGGGACCTGTCCTGTGTAAGAGGGAAGTCTGCACAGAAGCTCCAGAGTTCCCACCATACTCACACCATGAACCACCTGCCCACAACAGGCCTGGTCCCTCCTCTCTGGCTGTAAACAGGCATTGGCCAGCCCTAGTTACTCACTGCTCTCAGAGGAGTTCACAGTTTCAGGCCTGGCAGTTTCTGATCTTCTGGCTCGTTCACTTCTTTTCTGCTCCTAGAAGACATTCAGAAAATACTTAGGCTAACCATCTGCTAGGACAACCATAGATAAATATCCCAGATCATGGTGGAGTTCCAACTTCTGCGATTTGCTCTCCCAGAAACTAGGCTGAAAACGGATAAAACTGCATGGATATCTGACCAGAGTTGGTAAGATGGGGGAGAGGGGGAAGTAGGCTTATGAGAATGGCATTCCAGCTCGGGGTACCAGGGACACACTGAAGCCACATTACAGCACAGTGGCAGTGCACAGGGATCATTCCATCACAGGAGACATGCAAACTCCTTCCCAGAGGGGCGATGAGACAGCCAGTGTCCCTCATGGAGTTTGACAACAGCCAGCCACCCTCTATGCTCCTGTAGCGTACGTACTTGACTGCATTCTCCTCACCTTCTCAGTTGGCAGCTCGCTTCCCTTCCCAGACAGGCCTTCTCCTGGAACAGAAGCACAGAAGAAGCTTGCATCTAACATCTTGCTTTTCTCCAACAGAAGAGGACAGGTGTTCTTCAAATGCAGCCACCCTTTGGGTCAGTCTGCACATGAAGCCTCAGACAGTCCTGGCTAACAAGCACAGTTCTGGTGGTGATCAGTCACAGGAAAGCTCCTAAACCCACCACCTGTAGTTACAGATCCAGACAGGCAGCTTGGGAGGACTCCTGTAAGGGACCTCCCTGCATAGGGGAGGCATGCTGGGCAGTTGCCTCCAACTGCTTCTGACCGAGACTGAGCATCTCCTGAGGATGGCCAGCCAGGGCAGAGGGACTTTGCCTATTGGAAACACCTTCTCCGGGTGACCCTCAGTTCCAGCAAAGACTCCAGTGATGAAGAGTGTGAGCTAAGCTGATGTGCAGCCGCAGCCTTATCAGGGAAGCTCCTAGCTGACACAAGCATTGAAAATCAAAGTTAAAGCTATGAAAGCCAGAGCAAGAGCTTGTATGCACCAAGGGAGCAGCTTCCAGAGCATTATTCCCTGTAAGCAAGACGCTTTCCCCAAATCTAGCCCATCAGTAGCGTTGACAATTTCCATAGCAGGGGACGATGGGAAAAGCTGGAGCACAAAACAGACTCCAGCTTCAGCAATGTGCAGCAGGATGACCTCCTGAGCAAAAGGAAGCCAAGTTCTGCAGAGATAACAACCTACCTGCTGGTAGTGAGGCCTCCTGTGCTTTCAGTACACTACTTTCTTTAAGCGAGCTGTTCCCACTATCATCCCCTTCCTCTGCCTGGTTTTCCACTGTGGGCTCAGGGGGCAAAGCTGCAGTACTGTTGTCCAGGCTCAATTCCACCTCTGCTTCCCCTGCCAGCCCTTCCCTCTGCATGGGTGAGCTTCTCCTTGGTGCCTTCAACCTCGTCTTCTTTGCCTGTTTAAGACTGAGTTGTGGGGGGGCCATTGGTGGACTTGAGGATTGTGCTGTGATCTCTTCCATGGCTGGGGCACTGCTGAGCTCCCCGGAGTCAGGAATGGGCTCTCGGGGCGATTCAGGGGCATTGTCATCAGACAGTGCAGGAATAGCAGCAGCACCATCTTCCTTTAAGTCCCCAAAATCATTTTTTGGTGCATCTTCCCCTTCTTTCCATGTTTCTGGAACAAGGGCTTCTCTAGAGAGGGCAGAGGAGTCCGCCGGTCCATCCTCCACATCTTGGGAAGATTGTGCCTTATACAGGCCATCCAGACCCTCTGATTTATCTAGCTCCATCAAGTCAGCAGTTTTATCCAAGTCATCTAAGACATGAGGTTTCTCCAGCATATCCAAGACACTAGGTTTATCTAGAACGAGGTCATTTGATTTGTTTAGTTCAGACAGGCTGTCTGCTTTCCCTAGAAGGTCCAAGTCCCCATCTGCAGTCATCTGCTTGGATTGATCCCAGTCAGGGGGCTGAAGAACTGAAACTTCCTGGGTAGAAGCTGTTTGGGAGCCCAGGAGATCTTCCCCAAACTCCATGTCAGCAGGGAGATCACCGATAAGCGGTTTGTCAGGCAAGGACAGGGGGTCCAAAGATCCCGAAAATTCACTGGAATCCATTTAGAAGATGGCAACTGGAAATGAGAGAGAGACTTGCAAGTTAATGAAAAATAGTCTAACACAGCGCATGAATTGTCCACTCTTCTGAACACTGTTGGAGTAAAACAAGGCCCAGTAATACTGCTAGCCATAACCAGCATACCAGCAGGTCAATCACATCTACTCGTGAGGTTACAAAACTCTAAAGCCTAACAGCAGCAGTGAGACGCAGCAGTTCGGTATAGCAGACCTCTGCGAACTCTACAGCCTCCACACACCGCACCACAGCACGGCAAACAGACTTGCTTATGCTAAACGACACAGTGGTGTGTCAGAAATGACTCGAGTACCAATTCAGGAGGCTTCACGCAGCTGTTCTGTGGTGTGTAATACCCCCTTCCCTGCCTTCCTCTCTATCTCACCAGACCCAAATAATCTGGCCTGTCCTTTCTCCTGATCTGTTTCCATGGAGCTAAACACATCTTTTATTTCTAAAATATCTTTTCTCTTAAACATAGAGGCAGAAAGAACTTCTTTACAGCTCTGTAGCCTGTGCCTTGAACAAAATACGGGATGACAAGATGCATGAACTTTGTCAGAGGACAGATATAAACCATGTTATAGTATAACTACAGCTACAGCATAGCCCCAAAACTACGTGGGCTGATATTCAGACACAGAACAATTGGAAAAGCTTAAGTTAGAACTAGGAGGAATTCTGGAAAGTGGCAATAAGAAAGGTGGTAAAGCCCATGATGTTAAAAGCAGTCATAAGAGGAAGAACAAGTAGCAAAGTAGACACGAGCATGCAATGGGGAGCAGGAAAAAAGACCAGTGTGACTTTGCAGAGCACAGACAGCGCACTTGCACAGGAAGATGTGATGCTGACTACTAACATCAGAGGGACAAAGTTACAGCCCAGCTCCTCACGGTCGACATTATCATAAGACAGGAAGGGCAAGACTTCGAGATGAGGCAAATAAGCATTTATATCAATATTGGCTAAAAATGAATTATACCCCCACAAAGAGATAATGGTTGACAAACCTGAAGAAGGAAAGGGAGAAGGAGCTGGAGTCTACAAGTGATGAGGCAGAGTAAGACTTGAAATAGCATCACATCCCCAAAACAAGCTGTAAGTAGACTCTACAAGGAAGGCACTAGAATCAAAAGACATGGCACCAACCTATCCCCCCCTATTAGAGTCATTCTAATTCTAAATTTGACACTGTTTTAAGCCCTGAAGAGAAGATTCAGTATTCCTGTCTATTGGGGCTTACTGTGGGCATAATTCCTCTATATCAATGAAGGAGGAAGCCTGAAATAATTTCACTGGTGATGGCTGATTAATTCTTTCTTTATATCCTTCCCTCTGAAAGGATAACCAAGTCTCACTCACAAATTATTTACTCAGAACTAAACAGGACACACTTGGACAGAGAATGTACCCAACTTCTGAAACTCATTTAAGCAGGAGTTTAGGGAATCATACCCTACAGCTGGAGTTCAAAGTCATTGCCTCCTTATTTTATCTAAAAACCACAGCAACATTTTCTGTTTCACAGTGGCAGATAAGCACTGTTCTCACAATCACAAACAGAAACTACAGAAGATGTAATCTTCAGAGATGCTCAGCAAGTTTCACCACTAAAGACTTTGGTGATTCCATTCACTTTCTTTAGCTACAGAGGAGACAAAGCTTCTAGAATGAGCCAATTCCAGAGCAATACAGGATCTAATAAGTGTTTTAGGGTGGCTGACAGAAAGAAGAACAAAGTGAAATAGAAATGAAGACATCTGAAAGAAAGGTCCTAAGGATTTGAAGCAGGTGAGAGCCCTCCCAAGATGATAAACACATTTTTTCTCCTGCTCGGAATACAAACAATGCCTCCTTCTCAAAGATGTCCCCCACCCAGATTTCCAGACAGACAGCAGACCTTACAACAATAAGCAGCAGAAAGGTCAAGCCACCCAGATGAATAAGGAAAGTTTATTTCTAGGTATACTTAACAGGACTAACATACTCCTTAAATTCACCTTCAGACACTTTGCATGAGTCTGCAATGAACCACAGAGGTGACACTCCTACGGTATTTGCCACTTTCAGCCAGCCTAGTCTTTGCTTGGTAGAAATAGACCCTGGGAACAATTTTGGAGCATAAGAAATCCATTTGGGCATTGCCTCTCAGAGGATAATGCAAGCAACAACTAATCCATGAACTTGCCATGCTACTCATGTGCTCTACAAATAGACCAAAAGCATCTGGTTTCAATAGTGTATACCTTAACATTGCTTTCAAGCTTTGGGCGCAAGAGCATTACGATGCAAGACAGGACTCTGACAAACTTAATGGCGACAACATTGACCAACAAAACAGTCTTAAAGGGAACAAGTATTCTGCAGATTAAGTCAACTCTAAACTATTGGTATGTGGTTGGGACAGATATGCAGACCTTTCTGCAGACTCAAGAGTCCGCAGTAAGACCGCTCACTTGCACGTTCTGGTTGGAAGCACAGTGCTTGCCCTGTGTGTTCAAGGTCCTGTCCACTGTCATCAGCTCTGTCCGAATCCCCCTGGCAGAACAGCTCACACATTCTGGCGAGCGACCCAAAACTTCTTCTTAGGATGTGCAAAGCTAAGGACTGCAGTCAGTCAAACAAAAGGACCATGTATTTGAATATCCTGTTCCTATGCACACCAAGAATGGATACCTGGAGAGAGAGTATAAGAAACATAACTAACAGGACGTTCCTCTTCAGCACATCCTCTGATCAAGCGGCAATCAGCTGCTGAAGAACTGCTTGGCTTGAGTTGCATTGAGACTGTCACTGTTAAGAGTGCATACTGGGCAAATCCTCTATGAACCTGCCTAATCCCCCTTTGAACCAATTCATACTTTGAGCCTCCAAAAATTCCAGTGGCAATATGTTCTGCAGCCTAACATTTAGTTTTTAGAAGTATTTTCCTTCTGTTTATTTTAAACCTGTTGCAGCAGAGCTCCATGACAAGGCGATACAGAGCAGATGAGTGTTGACTTTTGATGTATTTATAAGAATCTGGAAAAGTTGATGGAGTTAAGAGTTGAGGTTGGACCCAAGGAGGTGATGCTGACAAGCAGTTTGAGTGGGAAAGCAAGGAATGTCTCTGCCCATCGCTGCAGTTCTGCTTCCCCGACAATGAGGTCTTTACAGTGGCTTTCAACCGCCAGCTGATGAGGATGAAGAGGGCAGCCCTCAGAACAGGAGAGAACAATGCTTTCCAGCTTCATGGGTTGCTCTGAAGTCAAACTCAACCTGAAGAAATTAGAGCTGCCCAGCTGCAGCAGGGTAAGAAATGCTACTTATTCTGTTTGCCCCAGGCATTCAGAGTCATCTGGGCTTTCTCCTGAGCTTCACAGTGAGTTAAGTTGCCAACTGCACATGCACTTTACCTCTGGTAAAGTCTCTTCTCACTTTCTCTGACAGAAGAAAAATAGCTTAATGTTTCTGGCAGATGTTGAAATGATCCACCACAAGTCATCATCTTTCTTATTCCACGACCATGTAATGCACAGCTCAGTCACTGGGCTCTGGTTGCTGGTCTGCTTGAAATCTTCCTCTTTTCCAGCCCCATACCTGGCAGCAAGGAGAGTACACTGGAACATGACGCGGCCAAACAAAGAGGAGGCAGTGTGCTGAAATACTGCACATTACAGCGGATACGACTGCTCTATTGGACATTTGGAAACTCCTTACTTAGGACTCGGCACCATCCTCTCCGGAGTATTCAGTAACAGATATTCCTGGGAAGATCAAGTTCAAGGAGCGAAGTCCCCTGCACAACAGTCTGAAGCTGGGTGCTTCTCAGGTAGCACGCAAGAGTTTCCAAAGAAGTGATGGGACGGCTGAGGGTCCTCCCCGAGTGCACAGGACTGGCATAGAACGCAACATTGACCGCCAAATCCAACGTGTGTGACTACCAGACCTGACCTGCCCTTTCTGCCAAAGAGGGGGCACACGGATCTCCTCTCAGACCTGGAAGCTCAGAGTGAGACATCTCTGCTGGGACATTCAAGTATACCAAGTGACTACCTGAGACCTTATCTAGCTTATTAAAGACATCAGTGGTGCTGTAACTGCACAGATCTTCCACATCTCAGTGTCCTCAGATAACTATTAGCTGGGGAATATGTGGCCTACCTACAAAAATGAGGAGCTACTATCAAACATTTAATTAAAATCAGACAGTAAGAAAAAATACTGTTGTTACTCCCTCACGACGAAGTGAATACCTCAGAAGTCTCTACTGCCCATGAAAGAGCACAGCCACACAGTTACTGCTTTCCTCTAGCAAAGGAACCGCAACTGCTTGGGTACCTGTCCTAGACTCTTCTTCATGGATACGGATTCAGATTTTAAAGACTTTTGAAGGCTGAAGCATTCACCTTTTTCGCTATTAGAGATAATTTGAAATATGAAAAGCATTAACTTATAACTACAAAAATTAAGACACTTAAATCAACATTCCAGCTAATTCCTACCTATGAGTGCTATAAGACCTGAGCAGAGCTCTGGAGGAAGTTCCTATTTTTTGTACCAAATTTTAGAATAAACAGTAACACGCAACCTAGTATTTCTTGACAAAAACAACAGTGGTCAATACACAGTTCTGTCAATAAAACATTAAGAAAATAATATCACGTCCTACCAGCATGGTTTCAGTCAACAGATCTTCATTAACAATATTACACCTTGAGTGACAAATATGGCAAAAGCTAACTTCATTGCTGTGACTTATCTGAGTTTATCTGGGCAGTTGATGGCTTTCCAGATTCAAGCACTGCAAACATTTATTACAGATTGGTTAACTCATTTTAAAGCAAATGAATTTATGAAGAATAATCAGTGAACTAAGCACACTGCTAAGGACCAGGTTTCAGTCCAGTCAAAATTCTCCAGAAAGGAGCAGAAAGGATTTTGTTATTCACTAGTGTTTTTGGAGAGGCAGCTCTCTGAGCTCCCACCTGGCAGCCCAAATTCAGTCTTCAAAGAGCACAAAGCCCATTGGTGACATTCAGCACAGTGCTGCTTGCACACAGTACCACACTAGACCATTACTGTCTCAATCTTGGCTAGTGTCTACACTTGATGACAGATACTGGAAGAGCTGAGATGTTTCAAATAAAAAAAATAAATATCTGACACAGTAATGCAAGAATCCCACTGCTTTAAGAATCAACCATGGTTCAGAAAACACCTTCCAGTGATAAACCTATTTTGTTCATTGAAAAGAAATGGGGAGACATGACCCATCTCAAAAAAACCCACAAGGTAAGAAAATCTACAGCAGAGGACTCTTCAGAGATACAAACACACATGAGGACTCAAAAAGCTGGAAGTCAAAGTTGGACAAACTCAGAAACAGCTATTTCCAGATTAACACTATAGATGATTACTTAAACAACTGACCCAGGGATATGTAAACCCTCTGTGACTTGGAGATTTTACAACAGCATTCAGTGACTCTCTCCAAGTCAGCTATAGCTACCGCAGATGTCACTGGTCAAGTTCTTCAGCTTGTGCTTTGCAGGCAGGGCTCGGTGAACAGTTGTCTCTTCTCATCTCCAAATGTATTATCGGTTCTCTCAGAGTGCAAACAGCAGTAGCTATCACCATGTCCCCTTCAGGCCAGTCTTCACATGTGACTGGAACTGTCTACACAACAGGAACCGGCAGATGGGGAAAAGAAGAGCCTTCCCAGAACATGACCAGCAACCTCAAGACTCCAGCAATGGTTTTCTAACAGTCCCAAAGCCAGGAGGTACCAACACCACTGCTAGATTTTTCTACAGCAGGAGCAGCAGCTTACAGTGCAGGCCTCAAACTTAGTATAGCAGTCACCCAGAATCAAGAAAGCCTGAACCCTCCAACACAGAGCAGATGGTGCTGCTAAACAGCACCATGAGTTTCCTGTTAATTCCTTAAAGGCAGGAATGATCAAACTAGATTTTGAGCTGGCATTCCAGAAACTTCATCTCAGCTTCAAGAAAGTGCAAGAGGAAGGATAAATTTCAGAAATCTTCTTGCAGAATTGTCTGGAATTAGGTTTACAGGGAGACTCCCTGCAACACTTCAAAGGTTGACAACATTCCTTGAATCTCAGCGCTATTTGCTGCTAACCCAACACTTCTGTACTAGTAGTAAACTCTAAGACAACCAACAGGAGCATGCTCATCCATCTGGAATGCCGTCCTGGCAGCAGCTTGAAACTGCTTGGATACTCTTACATCTTTTCCTAAGACCAGGATCCCCCTAAGCACTGTCAAGGCTTTGCAACAGAGACAGGAGCAACAAGTCTAGGTACACTCTAACACAACTTGCTTTGTTTACATGTGTTAAGACAGAAGTCTTAGCAGCAATGCCTGGTGTCTGGAGAGCAGTTCAGCTTCAAGAACCAAGTCCACTTGCAGATCAAGTCAGAGAGAAAACTGTCCTGCTGCTTATACAGCTTTGTGTCTATAGCATGAATAAGCAACATTTCTCCCAAGGCTCGCCACATGACAACATCTGCTAAAATAGCATTATACACAGGGGAAGGGGGTGGGTGGGTAAAAAAACTTTGGGAGTACTACCTGAAGCACAACCAAAAAGCATGGAGGTGCACAGCATGCTCGAGCAGCGTCTGTTGAAACTGCCCTAATGATATTAAAACACTGATTAAAAGACAGAAATAGACAGTAGACCTGGAAGTGGTCAAAAAAAGATGGCCCCCCGGTCTCTACCTGTTGCCCACATGCTGCAGGAGGGTGTCAGACCACCTAACACAAAGTCCTGGACACCTCACACAAGCAGCCACAGCCAGCTGGAGAGGACAGCTGCAGGCACAGGTGACTCTCCAAAGGAGAGTGCCGCAGCCTGGGAACAGGCCATGGACTCCCCAGCCCTGGAGGTCCTCAAAACTCAACTGGACAAAGCCCTGAACAACAAGGTGTCAAGTCAGCTCTGCTGTGAGCACGAGGTCAGTTGGACTAGAGACCTCCAGAGGTCCCTGCCAACTAAATCTGTCTGTTCTTTGAATAAACCTTACTACTCAGGGAAGAGAAAGAAGACAAGAGGGCAAAGTCTCAGGGAGGATGTATCTTTGAGGGCAAAACATCTAGTTTTCCTTAAGTGGCCTTACAGAGCCAAAATACTAGCAGCACAAGGTGAGCTGTCTCCTTGGCCTTGCTGACAGTCCCAGACCCCTCTGCAAGGTGCCTGCCACCAGATCCCCGAAAAGGCATCTCAGCGTTGGGATGCTTCGCCTCATGTGCAGCTGCACAAACTGGCCCCGGGTAACGCTGTGTTGAACAGACCAATGTCTCACCCAGCCTAGTGACCGACTCCTTTCTCTTTACACTGCCGAGGGCTAAGCCAGCAGAGCAGGCTTATGGGAAGTGGCCAGAAGACACCACGAGAGCCCATGGCCAGCAGGACTGGTGAAAATGGTCTCAAGCACTGCCCTTTCCTGACCTGTGCTGCCAGCAGAGGAAGAAGTTAACACTTAAAACACTCTACTGAGATTAAAACACAATTCCAGTGAAATCCTGCTAGCATGGCCTTCACTAAGCTAACAAATTAATTGTCACAGCTGTAGCCTATTCCGTACTTCCCTTGGATTGTTTTCACCATAACCCTTCTGCACTAGAGGCTTCTGCTAGCACACCTGTGTCCATCAGGGTCACGCATCCCAGCATCACTGACCATAAAACATCCATAAAAGAAATAACACAAGGGGCTCTGTTCCCAAAGTAAGGCCGTGGGCTCAGCCTCAGCCCCTTGCTCTGGCTGTCAGAGCTGTGGAGGAATCTGGTGTGACTTACTGTCATCCTCTAAAGCATCCTCCAAAGCAAGGGCACTCGCAGTAAGAGGGATGTAAGCAGGTGTGGAGAGAAACAGATTGTGCAAATATACATCCTGGGGCTGTAAGCTGCAGGTTGGCCATTACAGGCGGCAGCTCTGTAGGCTGTGGCTATTCCTTTAATAAAGCTGGGCTGGCAATAACAGCAGAGCTATGCTCTTATCACCAGCTTTGATCCCAGGATAGGCAGGGTTAGGCGAGAAAACGCAGATTAAAAGTTTTCTTGCGGAATGCAGCAGCAGTGAGAGGGAAAGAAGTTACAGCCTAGAACAAGAGCCATAGCTGAAGCACAGCAAGAGGAGAAGGGAAAAGCACAAACGAAGCAGCAGTCATCCTCATAAGAAAGAGACTCCAGGAACCATTCCCCAGCACTCAGCTGAGCATCCTGTCCCCCACCATCACCTGACACAGACCATGTCCGGCACTGCCTCTGCCCACACAAGCATATCCGACTGCCAGGGTCTTTTCCTGTGCCAGGCACACGCCACAGCCAGCTCCCAGCCTTGCTGGTCCACACCCTCCTGTCTGGGCCCAGTCCTGCCTCCACCTCTGCAAACCACATGGGAGGTACTGATGCTCCCCAGGGCACCTCGCTGGCCACTGCCACGCTGCTCACACGCAGCCCGGCCTGGCAAGGCTTCAACAGATTGGGGCTTTGCCTCCTCCAGCAGCACAAGGCAGCTTCAGCTCCGTGGGGCTGCACCTTTCTCTCACAGGGCCTGATCCTCCAGAGCAGCGCATGGTGCCCAGGGATCCACACACACACTCCAGGCCTCGGGGACACCCAAGCCCTGCGCCAGTCCAGATGCACCCCAACCATACAGGGGGAAGGCGGACAGAATGGTCAGCCAGTTCACAGACCAGCAGCTGCGTTTTTTGCAAGCTCCACAGACTTCATTACTACGTGTGGTGATAACAGCATAAAGGCTGCATCGCTCAAAGCCTCTGCCCAAGACGCAGGGAGAGGCGAGCCGAGGAGTGTGCTGGGTGCTGGGGCAGAGCACCAGGTGCACAGCAAGCTTCCAGGCAGTTGGCTGCCAGGGGGAGGCCGGGGGACGTTTGCTGCCACTCTGCAGCACAGCTCTCCACTGCAGGGACAGGCCCTGCTGGGGTGGGTGAACCGGGGGCTGGGGCAGGTCTCATGAACCCCTGGGCCCAGCTTGTGCCCAGGCACCTATACGGCAGGGGGCACAGCCGGCCCATAGCACCAGAGTGGGGGCCACCCCGGGGCCAGCCCCTTCCCACCCCACCCCCCTGTGCCAACCAGCACCGGGGCGGGGGCTGCACGGGGATGGGTGTCAGGCCCCATACCAGGGGGGACTTCGAGGCCTGCTCCCCCCAGCAGGGACGAAGATCGCACCGGGGTCTCCCCCGTCCCAACCGGGGGCGGGGCCGGCCCCCCCTCCAGCAGACACGGGGCCGGTGCCGCATCGGGGTGGGGTTCCCGGGATCCGCCCCCCGGCGCAGGGCGCCCCCAAGCGGTCGTCACGGGGGGGGTGGGGGGGGCGCGAGCGGCGCCAGCCCCGCCCCCTCGCGGAGCGGTAGGCCCCGCCTCCTCCTGCCAGTCACGCGCCCCGCCCCCCATCCTGTGGAGGGCCCCCACCCGCTCCGCCCCCCCCGGGACCCGCGCCGCACGCGCCTGCCCCGCCCCCACCCGCGGGGCCAAGCACCGGCGCCCTACGGGCGGGCGCCCCGAGGCCGACCCACGCCGCGCCGCCGACCCACCTGCGCCTCCCGTGCAGCCGTAGGGAGGCGCCCGCGGCCGGCGCCGCTCGTACCTGGCTCCCCGGCGCTGCGCCGCCCGCTCTATCCAGAGCCCGGGTTCGGGTCGCGGCCCCTTTAAATGGAGGCGCCGCTCGGAGCCCTCAGCGCGCTGCAGCCCGAGGGGGGGCGGGGGCAGCGCCCCATTGGCTGTGCAGAGCGAGGGACGCTTTCCCATTGGCCGCAGCGAGGCCTGGGCTCGCGAGACTCGCTTGCAGGCGGCGGCCTCGGAAATGTGGAGCGGAGCCACGAGCCCGGGATCGGCGCAACAGCCCGGACTCCGCCGGTAGGCCGGAAAACCCGGAACGGATCACCGTGGCGGAGCGGGGCCGCGCGAACAGACAGCGCGGAACCGAGCGCGGGCAGCGGCCGCACCCCAGCAGGGCACGGCGCGGCGCGAGGGGCGTGCGCGGCGGGGGGCGCGGGCCGAACGGGGCGCCCCAGTCCCTGCCGGTGCGCGCGCGGCCACCCGCAAAGTGCGGAGCGGATCGCGCGGAGCGGGCTTGCCACCCCACTCCCCCTCTTAACCCTCTCGCTGCTGCCGCCTCGCGCGGCCCGGGCCCCGCTGCCGCCCCGGGGGGCCCAGCCCGGCCGCACCGCCACAGCCTCTACCTGCGCGCTGGGGAGCGGCCCGGCCGGGTCCAGGCGCCGCCACCGCCTCCCTGGAGCTGGAGCGTCTCCCCGGGGCGGTGAGTGACAGCGCGGCCGGGCGGGGCTTCCGCGGGGGCCCGGGACACGGCACCGCCCCCGGGAGGGGCTGCCCCGGCCGGCGCCCGCCGCCCGCGCCCCGCCCCCGGCCCCCTCGGGCGACACCCCTCTCCCGGGCTCCCCTCCCCACCCAGACCCGCCGCCCTTCGCGCCCCCCAGGCTGCCCCCCCCCCCCCACCCGCGGCACTCCACACAACTCCGGGCTCCCCTCCCCCAACCATGACAGCCCCCACCCCGGCTCCCCTCCCCCACCCGCGACAGCCCCTCCAACGGGCACCCCTCTCCCACCTATCCATCCGTGGGCCCAGCCGTGCTCCCCGCGCAGCACCCCCCAGCCAGGCTTGCCACCCTGCGGGCTCCACTCCCGGCGGCGCCCGGGCCCCCTCCATCTCAGAGGGGCACCATTCCCTCCTTGGCCGCCCCACTCCTTTGGGGGGGCTCCTCCATCCTCCCCCGGGAACGAGCCTCCTCCCAGCCTGCTTTTCTGTCTCCCCGCGGGGAAGACAGGGGACGTAGGGGCTGAGCGTGGGCTGGGCCCCGGGGGCACACCAGAGCGCGCAGCGCTGGGGCCGGGAGGAGACGCCAGGGCGACCTCCCGCGCTCCGCGGAGGGAAGGCAGGTTTACGGCCGTCAGGAGCGGACGGCGGAGTTCCAGAGAACCGGCCGCACCGCCGGCTGCTTCCCGCGCCCGGGGAGCGGGCTGGCCACGGCGCACAGCACCCCTCCCGGTTACGTGCGACGGGACACGGAAGGAAACGGCAGGTTTTATTGAAAGGCGGTGAAATCAAGCCCGCCGGAGGCAGTTAACGACCACGCTCCCGCGGCGCCCGAGACGCGGCGCGCGGGCGGACCGTTCCCGGCACTCTGCAGCCGCCGGGGGCAGGGCAGGGTAGGGCAGGGCACGGCAGGACCCTCCCCACTCCCGCACGCCGGTTCCTCCAGCCGAGCCGGCTGCCCTCCCGCAGCGGGGCAGCACCGCCCCGACGGAGAGGGCTGGCGGGGCGGCGGGAACGGCATCTGGAGAACGAGGGGGAGGTAAGGGGGCGCCCGCGGCTGGACGGGGAAGGGAGCGGGCACGGGGCTGGCGCTCGCCCGCGGCGCATTGAGGAGACCCAAACGGCGCACCGGGTCCCCCGGCTCCGGTACTTACTGGCCATAACGGACGGGCAGAGCGGGGGCGGAGAGGCCGCCCCTCACGCCGCTCCCGCCACTGGCCTGGGCACACGGGAAGTGGGGGGGGGGGGAAGAGGGGCAGCGTGAACGCGCGGCTCGGCACGCGCACGGCCCCCGCCACTGTCTCTTTAAAGCGAGCGGCCCCCGCCGCGCCTGCGCGTCCCCCTACCTCACTGCGCCTGCGCGGCGCGCTCTGGCGGCTCGTTGGGCTCCTTTGTCCCTCGCTCGCCTGCCTCTCACCCAAGCGTTATACTCGCGGCGATGATTGGCAGCGCGCGCGGCGGGATGGTGCCGCGGCGTAGCCAATCGGCTCCGTGCAGAGGGCTGCCGGGGCGGCTAGTCCCGCCCCGCCGCGGCTGGGCTGTGAGTGGCGGCGAGCACGGCCAGTGGCGGCGCGGCGCTGCAGGCTGGGACGCCAATGGGAGCGCGGGTGGTCGGGCGCCTGGTTAGGCTGCGCGGGTTCCGGCCGCGCGCGAGCTCGTCGCTGGGCTGCTACGGGGTGAGGAGGCCGCGATCCGCCTCGGCGCCGGTGTCCGCCACCAGGTGAGGCCGCGACAGTGGCAGGACTGCGGCTTGGCTCCGCTCCGCCGCGGAGCGGCCACTCCCGGGTGGCCGCCGCCGCTAGGTCCCTGCCGGGGCCCGCCGCGGCCTGCGCGGCCCGCCCCGCCGCTGCACGCGGCCGCTTTGGCGGGCGGGCTCCGGTGAGGTGGGGCCGGGGGCAGTGGCAGCCACCCGGGGGCTGGGGGCCGCGGGCGGGAGCCGGGGTCGAGCTCCGGGCCGCGGCCGACCGGGTGTGTCTACCTCTAGGTGGGGAAGATGCAAGGCAACAAGGGCTTCAACATGGAGAAGCAGAACCACGCTCCGCGGAAACAGCACCAACACCAGCAGCACCCGCCGCCGTCCATCCCCGCCAACGGGCAGCAGGCCAACAGTCAGAGTGAGTCCCGGGCTCGCCGCGGGGGGCCGCCCGGCCCCGCTTTGGGTAGGCGTTGAGCGACCGCCCTTGCTGCAGATGGTAACATCGGGTCCCGGTTAGCTGCCGGCCCATACGGGTGCAACAGGTCCTGGCGGAAACAAACAGAACCCGCTCTTTCAATTTAAAACAATAAAAACTCCGGTCCTTAAGCAAACCGTGAGTTGTATTCGCTGTTCGCCTGCAATAGTCAGGTTTCTCCATTGTTGGAGACGGTGGTTTGAATTGCGGCTGGGTTGTTTTTTCGTTTTTTTTCCTCAGTCTGCTCAAAGATGCATGCGGCTCTCATAGGTTTGACTGGGATTTGTTTGTAAGTTTCTTGTGTTCCCGTAACTGGGCAGTGATGTAGAGGTTCCTTCGTTGTCTCAAATTCTCAAGAAAAGCTCATTTAAAGAGTTTGGAAGTCTCTGAACCTTTAACAGTGTTTTTGTAAACCTTGCAAATATGAGATGGCCTGTTTTCCGTTGGCTCTGTTTCCTTTTTTTTCCCAACCATAACAGATGGCTTCTCAACACAGGTTTCCTTAAGTACTAGCAAAATAAATTTGCTATCTGTAAAGATACAGTTGTAGTAAGAACGTTGTTACAGCAATCTGCAGTCACCCGTTAAATTTTTACATGGGAGGGACCAGGAGATACCTAGCTTTAGTTAATAGTGTTTCAGCGTTCAAGTACTAGCTGACATTGATGATGGCTGTTACTCTAATTAGTGTGTTTCCGGGTTTGTTCTTAATCAGTGTGGACTGTAGCTCTGTTACTTGGGATACAGAGGGGGTGCTTGTGAGCTGAGACAATATGCATTAATGGCTTTTGGGGCCTTAACTGATCTAACTTGATAGTTTAGAACTATGGTGGCAAGCCATTGCCATTAGCATTTTCGGGCGAGGAAGTACTTTAGTTATATTAGAACTCTTTTTTTTTTAAGTTTGGGCACTTTGTTCAAAACAGAAGCGTCCACTTTGCATGATATCTCTGTGTATTTTTTCTGTCAAAGTTGCAGGTTTAAGTATATACACACACATGCAGAGATACTGGGCTAGTAAAAAAAATTCATGCATATTTTTGTTAGGTGGCCCTGTTAAACAGGCTCCTTATCAGTTTATAGAAGAGAATAGACAGAGGTGGCAGACCAGTTTGATTCCAGTCACATTGGAAACAATACAGCACAACAACTATATTGTGGTATTCTCACAGGGATCAGCTTATAGTGAGTGACTGTATCTTGGATTTCTTTGAGTGGATCTAGTTAAGGCAGAACAGTGATAGTGGTATAACTCTGCCATAAGTCCCTCCTGGTGTAGTCACAGGCCTTGCAATTGATCCCCAGATACTTCTGATAATGGTGTGAAGAAGTTCACAAGACAAAACTTATGCACCCTTGCTGTGTGAAGTAGATAACTTACTCTCACTACTCTTCTATAGATATACTGTCAGTCTTTTTTTTTTTTTTTTTTTTTTTTTTTTTTTAGTGTTAGCCGTGGAAGTGTGCTTATTCTTATAAAAGAGTTGTCCTTGCATGCATTGTCTTTGCATGAGTAGCCTTTCCTGGTTAGTGCCATGCTTTGTAGCCTGAATCAAGCCGCTTATAGTGGCTAAATTCGTAGTTTATTTCATATGTGTGGCCACGAGGTGTGTCCTCTGCAAAGGAATTGCTTTCTATGGCTTGCTGTCCTGTGTGGGGAAGTTCTGTATACATTTAAGAAAACAGGACACAGGAAGGTAAAGTGATGATAAAGCCACCACTGTGTCTGGCGTATAGCAGAGCTTCCAGGATCGTGCTGGACTCTTGCTGAATTAAGGGTTAAAGATTGTATATGCATGTGGGGATTTGAGAATGTTCCTACAATCTGTCCTGTTTATTAGTGTTAGATATAGCATTACTTACTGAGTATTGTTTTTTGTAATGAACTTTGTAATTTTTCTGAGGTCTCACCTATATGGCTGGTTTTTGGGGTGGGTTTTTTCACTATTTTCAACATTCCAGTCTTCTCTTCAGCTTGGAACCCAAGACTCTAGAATCCAAATCCCATCTCGTAGAATGACAGCTATCTCAAATGTTATCTGCCTGGGCAAACTTTCCTCTTGTTTGCATATTTTTCTAGACATCTGGGGTTGTTTGGTTTTGGGTGGTTTTTTTTTGTTTTTTTTTTTTTGAGTAAAAATCTGGTTGCTGGCTAAACTGTGGCTTTTCTACAATTATTCGGGTTGTAATAGCAAATTCCTGTATTGTGACTACAGTTGATTATGTTGCGGGCCAGTCATCTTGACCAGATCTCCAAAAGTTGAGTGAAATCTCTCACGTTATTTCAAGCTGCAGTGTTCTTTTCTTCAGTTCTAGACTGTCTTTCACTGGTGTTGATGAGCACTGAGGTCCGAGCACGTGTTTTCTTTAGAAAGAATATGGGCCCATTCTGAAATAAAATCCCCTTGTTGCTGTAGAGATGACTGGAGAGGTTTGAGACCGAAGTGAATGAGTAGTGTTACCTATATTGTCCTATGTCTCTGTTCACTGTGATGAAACCTAATAGAATTTATCCCCCCAACTGTAGAGCAGCTGTGTACCTTATTCCCCTCAGATGAAGGCCTGACTATTGACCTGAAGAATTTCCGGAAACCTGGTGAAAAGACCTTCACCCAAAGAAGCCGCCTGTTTGTGGGGAATCTGCCCCCAGATATTACAGAGGAAGAGATGAGAAAGTTATTTGAGAAGTATGGCAAGGCAGGTGAAGTCTTCATACACAAGGACAAAGGCTTTGGCTTTATCAGGCTGGTGAGTGACTTGCTACCTTTGGGGTGTTTTTGTGGCAGTGACTCACACTGGAGGAGTATTGCTAATCGAAAGTAGTAGATGTTCAGATATTTTGCTAATTAAGCTTGCTGTTGATTTTAGTAACCTGGAATATGGGATCAGCTTCTACAAGTGATTTGTCTAGAGCTTGTTATGAGAAGGAATGTGAATTCAGGCAGCTTGTGGCAGGATTTATGAGATATCTGATAAAGTTATTCTGAAGTCAGCTGGTAGAAAACAGAAAGAAAACATGAACATGATGCTATTATAGATAAGGTGGACTTCCATTTTCTGGAAGGGTGTGAACATGGAATTTCTATGAACATAGGTTGTCATGCAGTATTGTTGGAGTGATGAATGCTCTTGAGGTAGGGGATCTCTAGATGATCACATTGAAGGGTGGCTAGGAGGGAGGTAGCTACCAACATAGAGTAATGGTTCTTAGACTTTATTGGCTCATGGACTACCTTTCTGAAAGCCTCAAGGTGAGTGGATGGAGCATGAGGTTCCCACACCAAAGTCTGGGACACCTTGCTGTAGTGTAGCTGCTTGGTAGTGACTTAAATGAGTGGGAAGGTGTGAAACTGGCATAGGATGTCTTTCATGGATTGTCATACAATCAGCATTTCCTTTTACAGTTATCAGACTTGGCTAATAGTTGAATCTTGATTTTTATTTTTTTTATGTATTTTAAAAAAAGAGGCATGCTTTGTAGCTTTAATATAATTATGTCTGATAGATAATGATCATTTAGTTGTTTGCTTAGTTCATACTGGCTGTTAGATTAAGCTTATGTGTGATACGTTTTTTCCCCCCCAAACTCTGTACATGCCTATTCAGCTAGAGTCATTGATAATAGAGAATAGCTACAGTTTGTTAGGATACTTTTTACCATGCTATGGGAGGATTATTTGTTCCTCTCTGTGAAGTACTTGTTCAGGGGAAATAGGCTTGTGACTCTGTTGTGACTGTGACTGGCTGATTCTGTACTGCATTGAGAGTTTTAATGATAACTTTTTTTATCTTCAGGAAACTCGTACTCTGGCAGAGATTGCAAAGGTGGAACTAGACAACATGCCTCTACGTGGGAAGCAGCTAAGAGTGCGTTTTGCATGCCACAGCGCATCGCTGACAGTCAGGAACCTGCCTCAGTTTGTGTCCAATGAGCTCCTGGAGGAAGCCTTCTCAGTGTTTGGCCAGGTGGAAAGGGCTGTGGTTATTGTGGATGACAGAGGACGATCCTCTGGGAAAGGCATTGTGGAGTTCTCAGGGAAGCCTGCTGCTAGGAAAGCCCTGGATAGATGTAGTGATGGGTCTTTCCTGCTAACTACGTAAGTGTGGAGGGCGAGAAGTGCTATACTGGCATGTGTGCAGGTTAATGGGTGGCATTGGCTTGTGAGCAATGTTTCTTAACACCAGAGTGGGACAGATGAGATACGGGGCAGGAGGTGGTAGGTGATTTGCCCGGGGAGAACTTTACTTAGCTTTGTTCCAACAAGAGTGAGTCTGTGCTGAAACTCAGGTCTGAAAAATTTCTTCTGGGAAGCTGCTAGTGGGGTAAGCGCCTAAAACTTCCCAATAAGCTCTTTCTCCATAAAGCCTTCTTAGGGCAATTAAAGCAGCCTTTAAGAAGCAGGAGCTATTCAGAGAACATCCGTATCATTTGTTGGAAATGAAGCTCAAGTGTGTTAATTGTGCACTCTGGGTTGCTTCTGAGGCGAGTCTTGGGATGGGACTCCACTCAGCAGCATGCACTGCTGGGGTGGAATGCTGATCCACCACTGTGGGCATGGGATCTGTCGGAGAAGCTGGTCAGATATATTGGATTGTTTGGAGTTTTCACCATAATAAACTGTTTTCCTTCTGCTTGAATATCATAAGGCAACAAAGCATGTTCTTGCATAATTATGTGAACTTGCTCAAGTAAATGACTAATTCTAGATGTGTTCCACAGAGCATGGGTTGTTGCTCTAACTATTAAGAGGGAGCCAGTTTTGATCTCTTGGAAATAAAAATTACTGTATATTTTGTATGTATGCACCTAGAATTTATGAATAGAATACTTCCTGAAATTGGGGCTATATGGCTAATTTCTGAAGTAATTTTATAAGCTTTGTGCTTCTTGCTTCTCTTCTTTTTCTTGGAGATCTGCATATGGCACAACTGTACACAAGCACGTTCAGTTTCAAAAAGCAGGTGGTTTTTCGTTTTTTTTTTTTTAGTGTCTTTTTTTCCCTGAGACTCTTTGGGGATAACCAGCATAGTGTGTAGTGCTCTGCAGGAGGATTGCTGTTAGGGAGCTTTTGCTGATTCAGAAGTCTATATCCGGAAAGAACCATGAAAACATTTTTAAAAGTGATCATGCAAAACTAATCACTACCAGTGTATAACTGAGAGCACCTGAGGGTAACATTCAATCTTTTTGTAGCTATCAGTGTATTAGATTCTGATATCTAGGACGGCAAACCAGTATGTTGCTTATTTCTAGTTATGGTTTGGTTTTGATTAAATTTGTTCTGGTTTGTCCTAGTTCATGACAGTAACAGCTAGATAAACTGGTTGGAAGTGGTTCATGTTGGAAAATAAGAGTATTGATAATGGAATATGTCACATCAAAGTTAAAAGCTGTATTGTGGATCTCGGCTGAGGAGAGAGATTTTAGCCTCTCATCCTGCCTTCCTGCTGGAGTTTGGGCACTGCTTGCCGCTTGGCATAGCGTGATCATTTCTCTTCCATTTCCCCAGCTCTGGCAAATGGGGCTGAGGAGCTAACGAGAAGCTGCGGTGCTGCTTTGTGCTGAGGATGAGCAGTGTCAGTGCTGTGATGGGGAGCTAATTCAGAGATTGGGGACACTTCTGTTAAATACTTTCTTCTGCACACAGAAACCAGGAGGACAGAAGCACACGTGTGCAGTGTCTGTGAAGTGCACCAGTGGATTTCTTGTGGGGGAAATTCAGACAGAGCCCAACAGGCACTTACAGAGCACTACTTCTTGGGAATAATGGCACGTGGTGGTCTCACCAGGGGAGTATGACTGAATGGTACAGCCAGCAGCCTCCAGTGAGGAGCAGTGTAGTTACTCTTCGCTTTAGGCAGCTATAGAAAGGCACACAAGAACTTGTGCAGCCCATGGTTGGCCATGTAGCAAGGGAGGAAAGGGAGAGAAACCAGACTCTAGGGACTACAAGACTTCATGCTGAGTAGATCCTACTGGAGGATGTCAGGTTCCAGTTAAGCTGTTAATTTGAACGAGTAACTGCAAGTATTCTTCTTTCAGTACAATTTTGGTTTGGCTTCAATGAGGATTTTGATTAACAGTTCAGCTCCTATTCTAGAGAGAAAGAAAAGAAGTGTTCAGATTGATTTCTGGTTTCACTTTGGTTGAGATCCCCAACTGCTCTGAATTTCTTTAAGCAGTGCTAAAAGCAATATTTTATAAGTTCAGACACGGTACACATGCTTTCCTCCACTGCAAGCTCATTCTTGAATTTTCTTGAAAGCACCTCATCTTTTCTTTACAGATTCCCTCGGCCTGTCACTGTGGAGCCCATGGATCAGTATGATGATGAGGAGGGACTACCAGAGAAACTAGTCATCAAAAACCAGCAATATCACAAGTATGTGCCTGCTGTGTGACAGGGGCTGAGACTACCTGTGGACTAGGACATTGACTAGTGCCTCAGTCTTAGGAGGGTGGCTCATCAGTGCTACTAAAGGTCCTCCTTTTTTCTCTAAACGTGACCTGACTCCAGAAAGAGAATTGTATACACTGTTCTCTTGCCATGGTTAGCTGAAAGAAAGCGGTGGTTTTGGATCCACGCTGCTGGATAAGACTGGCAGCCTCCACATATTTTTCATAAGTCCATTTCAGTTCTTGGAATAAAAAAATGTGTCAGTTTGAGATAATGTGAGATCCCCTTGCTCAGATGAGAAGCTGAAGCAAAGACTTAAGTTACTGTTGTATTATAGAGAGTATGAACCCACAGTGAAAATTTAAGGAATGATGTGAATAGCATTAGCAGATTGTAGAGCTATCTAGGTATAAGGCCATGGTCTTTGAAGGCTTCCCAGTGTAAGTAGGTATCATGTGATCCAAGCAGTGGGAATTACTAAACCATGTGAGCTCATGAATTTTTCAAGTAAGGAAGATGAGAGCTTCAGGAGCTGGGAGGCTGCATTAGGAATAGTCATGTGGTCCAGGTGCAGGGGCTGCAGAGATTAGTGAAATAAACACACACGTTTGGGCAGTGTTTGTTTCTGGAGTGGATCTGTCCATAAGATGTGCAGCAGGAGCAAAGGCTGTTTCTTTCAAGAGTATTTCTAAATGTCTTCACCCAGAATCTTTTGGTGTCTTATGAAAGCAGTGTCATTGCTTGTTATGGAGGAGGATGGAACACAGTTTCCATGTATAATTAATCCTGCAGGAGGATTCTGCCTAAGTTTCTCCTTCCAGCAAGATGATTCCTGAGGAGCAGACAAACTGGTATCTCAGGCATAGCTGTTTGTGAGAAAGTAGAAGACAAAGTGGTTCCTTATTTGTTGCACTAAGAAATGCATTTCTAACTGTTAAAAGGATCTGCCATTGCATTTACCACGCAAAGGTATTTTTCTTGGTTCCTCCTTGCTCTGTTGAAGCATTCACTAGCTCTTCCTTGTTTGACAGGGAGCGTGAGCAGCCTCCTCGATTTGCACAGCCTGGCAGCTTTGAGTATGAATATGCCATGCGTTGGAAGGCTCTAATAGAAATGGAGAAGCAGCAGCAAGAACAAGTAGACCGCAACATCAAGGAAGCTCGAGAGAAGCTGGAAATGGAAATGGAAGCAGCTCGCCACGAGCACCAAGTTATGCTCATGCGGCAAGGTACCAATCAAAGATAAATACAGTATCAGAACATGGCCCTGCAACATCCAGGTGTGGGTAGCTCAGTAGAGTGGCTAGAGCCCACTGAAGGTGAGCCGTGGTGTAGCTGCTTGACTTGTAACCAAGCATGGTAGCAGCAAATGAATGGAGAGATGTTACTGTATTGCTGGAGGCTCTGTTACCTTATTCTCTTGTGTGTTATGGTTCTAGTTCAGGAATTGATAAGAGGTGGCATGGGAGGTGAGTTTGATTGGTTTTTTTACTGTCATCTTTTACAGATTTAATGAGACGCCAGGAAGAGCTGAGGAGAATGGAGGAATTGCATAACCAAGAAGTACAAAAACGTAAACAGTTGGAACTCAGGTAAGGGGGCAGGTTATGAAATGCTGTGAATCCATAATATTATGGAATGAAATGCTTCTTCAGTGCACCTAATTGTTCACTGACAATTACTACCTAAAGTGTGGCTGTTATTTTGGGCCTTCTTGTTCATAGGGAGAAGGTACAGTTGGTTTAAGATGGAAGAGTTAAGAGTTTCTTCTGCTGATTTGTATTCGGTTTTTTACAGTTCTGTGTCTCAGTTTAGCTCCTTGACCGAGGCAGATAGAAAAATCAGAATCAGTGCAGTGATTCAGTAGCTTCAGTGCTGCAGGTTGGGAAAACCCATTCTAGCATCTATCTTTTCATTTGAGGGGTAACTTAGTGTCAGAGATTTCTCTTTTCCGTTCCAGCTCTTCCTTGTCTCAGGGTCATTTTGAGAAGCTCCAGGAAGATCCCCAGACTACTTCTGTAATAGATGGGGCTTGAGAACTGTCTGGCTTGTATGCATTATATTGCATGTAGTCAGCATGTATTTGGGAACTGCTGTGTACATAGAATCATATAATCGTTTAGGTTGGAAGAGACCTTTAAGATCATTGAGTCCAACTGTGAACCTAACACTGCCAAGTCCACCGCTAGACCGTGTCCTTAAGTGCCACATCTACACTTCTAAATACCTCCAGGGATGGTGACTCAACCTGTTGAGACTTCCCTGGGCAGCCTGTTCCAATGTTTGATAACCCTTTCAGTGAACAAATTTTTTATAATATGCAATCTAAACCTCCCATGGCACAACTGGAGGCCATTTCCTGTCATCCTGTCACTTGTTGCTTGGGGAAAAAAGACTGACACCCACCTCGCTACAACCTTCTTTCAGGTAGTTGTAGAGAGTGATAAGGTCTCCCCCCAGCCTCCTTTTCTCCAGACTAAACAAGCCCAGTTCCCCCAGCCACTTCTCATGACACACACACACACGGGTGTGCTCATGTTGGGTTTTATAATGAACTCCTTAAAATTGAAAGTGTTGGAAATGTCTTGGTGTGCATACATGTTTCTGTTTTCATCATGAGGTACCTAATATTTTACAGCATCAGCAAAATAATGTTCTTAAAGTTGTAGGTTTCCAAACAAGACCCATTAGGCAGCACTGCAACACTGTGATGCAAAGCGTTGGTGTATGTTGTGCTGACCATGCTTGGATGTTTTTTGCAGGCAAGAGGAAGAACGCAGGCGCCGTGAGGAGGAAATGAGAAGGCAGCAAGAAGAGATGATGAGACGCCAGCAGGAAGGCTTTAAAGGGAATTTTGCTGATGCGGTATGAGTACCTTCCCATTACATCTGGACACTTGACATTAGATTTTTGCCCTTCCACCGCATGGGGCTTTCTGTGAATGCTTAACTTGTTGGTTGAGGGACTCTACATCTTTAGTGCATTCTGCCCTAAATTATTGACTCCCCCCAATCTTATTACAGTTTAGTCTGGAAAATATAAATACCCCAGTTACTGTCCCACTGCTGTTCATGTAGGACCCTCACTAGCTGTCTTCCTCTTCAGAAGAATATATGCTAACTAATTTTATTCTAACAGTAACAAAGATGTACTGTCCTGAAGTACTGCTGCAGAACCCTGTTATGGTCATATGCCCGGCTATACCCCTAGCCTGCAGTCTGTCCGAGTCATGCTTAGATGAAATGATCCCAACTTGAGGCACTGCTGTGGGCATGGTAATTGCTTGTGCTTAAAAGTCAGTTGGTCAAGTATTTTCTTGTAATGTAAATTGTGTGGTAACCTGCCTTTTAATAGCAGTATCTCCAGTTCTATAAAGAACTGTCTAACAATTAATTTCCAGTCCCAGCAACTTTCTATTGTGGAGGCAGCTGTAGTGCTATCAAGGTGGTATAATGGCATTGATGCAACATTATGTATCCTAGTGAAAAATTGACCCCTGGGCAAAATAGTTAAATATATGTCAAACTAAAAGGGCCAAAACCATGTGACTGACCTAAATGTGTGAATATTACTCTGTGTAGCAGAACTCCTGATTTGTCTAAATAATAATGCCTTCATATGATAAATAGTAGCACTGAGACTACAGATGAAGTGAAATCTGTTCTTCAGTTCCCACTGTGGAAAAAGCGGTACCCTCACTGAAGTGATGAAGTGCTCCTAGCTTTGCAGTGAGGGAGATCTGTGGTGTGTCCCCTATGCTCAGTTAATAAAACAGAAATTGAACTCACTGGTATTTTAATGCAAGTGACCCAGTGCTGCGTCTTTATGTAAGCTTGCATTCCTTTCAACAGGAAAAGCTTCTTAGCTATGCTGAGGAAGTAGCAAAACTAATTCTATCTAACGTGTTACTGCTGCTCAGCAGATCTTTCCATCCAGATATCAGATATCTCTTCATGCTGCTGTTTGGTAAAATCTGCACACGCAGCTTTGCTGCTGGATGTTTTACCGTAATTGTGAAAAAGTGTCTTTCAGAATGAGACGTTCAGCAGTTATCATGTGAAGGTAGCTCAGATCATCTTTTGAAATTTACCCTGGGAATGACTTTTCTGCACAGTTTTCAGTAGTAAAACCCAAGAACTCATTGAATTTGTATAATTACATTTTTAAAAAGCCTGAATTTTTATCATTTGAAATGAGTGTCTCTTTTTCCAGAGGGAGCCACCAGACATGCGAATGGGACAGATGGGTATGGGAGGTAAGAGTATTCTGTGGCCATATTTCTTCCTGTACATGTTCCTTTCCTCCTTTAAAAAATCTGTACGTTTTTTGAGTAGTCTTATTTTATTGGCTTCTTATTTAGAAACTCAGTCATAGTAATATTCTCCCAGCTCAGTGACAGGAAGTGTTCATGTGACAGGAAACATAACAAAATTTGGGTATGAGGCAGTACTGTACATTTGTGAAAGACTCAATTCAGTAAGCAGAAGACTTGGTTGAAGTTGCTATCAGACCCATAGTGTGCTTCAGAAGTTTGTACTGATACAGAAGCTGGTATGACATGTAGTGCTAGATCTTGAGCCCAGGAAATAATCTTGATTACTGTATTTCCATATTTTGACTACATGATTTAGATTTTCAGGCCACACGTACAAAAGCAAGTGAAAAGGCAATGGGGGCTTAGTGGTTAATGAAGGTGGTGAGTGTTAGAGCCTGCTGTAGTTTCGGGTAATACTGGAATGCAAGATCAGTTTGTCTTGACCTAATAGTGCAAAGCTAGTTAATAGACTAGGACTCTGTCCCTGAATATAACACTGCGGGGAGCTTACACAGTGTTTTGTGGCTCTGGAATGATGAGTAGACCCCAGTCCCTATGTCTGCCAGGAGTATTCTTCAGTTTTCTTTTCCAGGTACCATTGGCATGAACAATAGAGGAGCTATGGGTGGTACCAATGTCCCAGCTGCTGCACCTCCTGCAACTGGTCCTGGAGCTATGATACCTGATGGAGCCATGGGAATGGTAATGTATCTCCATCTGCTTTTTGTGCACACCTTTTAAATGCAGATTATGTTGTTTCAATTGTTAGGCACTATGCTGCTAAAGTTGAAGCTTGTTTGTCTACCTAGACCTGTTGCTTAACTCATGAAATCTTTAGAAGTTAATCTTGCCTCGATACTAGTTGGTAATTTTCAGGAGATTGAGCCAAGTCTAATAACTACTTTACTTCTGTCGTGGTTTAGGCCTAGCTGGCAACAAAGCACCACACAGCCGCTCGCTCACTCCTCCCCCCCGGCGGGATGGGGAGGAGAAGATGCAGCAAAAAAGCTCATGAGTTGAGACAAGGACAGGGAGGGATCACTCACCAATGATGGTCACAGGCAAAAGAGACTCGATTTGGGGAAAAAGAAATCAATTTAATTTGCTATCAGTCAAATCAGAGTAGGATAATGAGAAATAGAACCATATCTTCAAAACACACCTTCCCCCCCCCCCCCCCCCCCCCCCCCCCCCCCCCCCTTTTTCCCGGCCTCAGCTTTGCTCCCAATTCCTCTACCTCCTCCCCCCCCAGCAGCGCAGGGGGGCGGGAATGGGGGTTGCGGTCAGTTCATCACACATTTCTGCCGCGCCTTCCTCCTTGCAGGGAGGACTCCGCTCTTCCCCTGCTCCAGTGTGGGGTCCCTCCCACAGGGGTCAGTCCTCCACCAGCTTCTCCAATGCGAGTCCTTTCCGCAGGCTGCAGTCCTCCACGAACTGCTCCAGCATGGGCTTTCCCATGGAGTCACAGCCTTCTTCGGGCCCAGCCACCTGCTGTGGTGTGGGATCCTCCCCAGGCTGCAGGGGAATCTCTGCTCCACTGTTAAGCCTCCATGGGCTGCAGGGCGACAGCCTGCCGTCTCACCACAGGCTGCAGGGGAATCTCTGCTCTGGTGCACCTCCTGCCTCTCCTTCTTCACTCACCTCGGTGTCTGCATGGTTGTTTCTCTCACATCCCACTCCTCTCTTCGCTGTAGCTCCTCATCGTCTTACTCAGCAGTCTTTTTCTCCTCCTTAAATCTGTGATCACAGAGGCGCTACCACCCTCGCTGATGGGCTTGGCCTTGGCCAGAGGCAGGTCCGACTTGGAGCCAGGGAAGCTTCTAGCAGCTTCTCACAGGAGGCACCCGTGTAGCCCCTCCTTCACCACACAAACCCCCGCCACACAAACCCCTGCCACACCTTCCAAAATAGCTAGTGCTAAAACATTAGAAAGATCTTAGCAATAATATACGGCTATTTTTTAAATGGCGTAATGGGAAGCACTTTGTTGAATGAGAGTGTTTTGAGAGTAGATTCTTGCCGGCATAAAGCCAAGCTTTCAGGAATGTTCTGTCCATCACTAGTTTTAAAAACAATTATCTCCTATGCTAATAGGCTAAAATGAGTTGGTAATAGTGAGTATGCTAAAATGAGTTCAGCTAATTTGCTTAGGAGGTAAAGAGCAAAGAATCAGTGGAGGTTTTGCTTACTTATTTGCCCTTTTTAATTTTTATATTTAATTTAGTTTTAAACTTTACTGCAGAGCTTTACAATAGACCACGGCTTCTGTGCCATCTGTCATTCCTCTCTGTCATACAGAGGATTGATCCTCTCACAGTGTCAGCGCTTCCAGTCAGTAGCAGAAACAGCAGACGTCATAGTCAAGCTTGTCCTGAAAGTTCATCTTCCTTTAGCAGTTTATATCAATTGGTCTAATAAACAATTTTCCTGCAAACCTTCCTACTTAGACTTCTTGATCTGTCGTGACTGCTACATCATGGAAATTTTTTTGTCATAAAGAACAGTTTTATTTGGCTATAAGCTTTTGTACTTAAGTGGTAGGGACAGTGGAGTGGCTGAGGTTAAGGGAATGCATAGTACACAAGGAAATTAAGGGGGAAGATGAAGAGAGGAATGGAAAGGGGAGGTGAGTTGAGATCAATATGGTGAAATAATACCATTTAGACAAAAAAGCAATAAGCTGTTCCTCTAATGGCCAGAAATATGTATAGTCTTTTTGAAAACTGTTTATGCTGGCCATGTGCTTGGTTTTAGGAGTTACTGGGCCCATGTATTCCAGCTTTTTATTCATGTAGGGAGCAGTTACTTTGCATGTTTGCTCCAGCTGCTTGAAGTTATTGCAGTGTCCTTCCCTGTGATGTGTCCTACAGGAAAAGTTCATGATTGCTCAGAATTTTTCATCTGTAGGGAAGGGAAAAAGGTAGGAGTGCTGTGTTACTGCTAGTGCCTCCCCTGCGCTGCCAGCAAAGTGAGCATTGAGAGTCCCTGGGACTTCCCCATTGACACTTTTACTGAAGTTTGGGTCTGTGTTGTGTAGAACCAGGCAATGCCATGGAGTCTTCTACAGTACTAATACCAATTATGATGTGTGTATATGTATCACATTACATTGCATGTGTATGTATCAATGCTGTAAACCTGTGGACAAAGAATAAATGGAACCCAGGAGCCTGGTGTAAAGCAGCTCTGCTTTACGTAGTCATTTCGCCCCAGTCTGGGGGGAAGGAAGAGGCAGTGGTTGCCTCCAGTACCTTCCCCAAAGGAAGTACCGTGTCCACCATGAGGACATTGAAGCAGTGGAGCAGGTTGCCCAGAGAGGTTGTGCAGTCTTCATCCTTGGATGTTTGCGAGACCTGACTGGATGAAGCTGTGACTAACCTAGTCTGACCTCATGGCTGACTCCACTTTGAGCAGGAGGTTGGAGTAGAGACCTCCTGAGGTACCTTCCAACCTGAATTATCCTTTGATCATTTTCTCCCTGTTGGAAGGAAGAGGCTGTGCAATAGCACTAACCCAGCTGGGAGAGGGGAGAGCCAAAGGAATGGAAATAACAGGATACAATCAGGGCACAAGACTAGTATTACAGACCTATTTTGGAATTGGAGTATTGTGTACATTTGGATTGTGATAGTGCTGTAATATCAGTGTACTGCTCCTCATTTGCATTCAGTTTGGGTGAAGGACTATGGTGGAAATGTGAAGTTCTTTCCCAGACTGCATTACTCATGCTCCACAGCAGGGCACTAGTCTGTGAGATGGTGCAAACTATATTCCGGTATGCTTGGCTACAAGTTACGTAGTCAGTCCAGTTTTGTGGCTTTGGGGATATTTTTGGTGGGGTGAAGGTTTGTAGCAAGGCCAGCTGCAATTGTGGAATCCTGGTAGAACTTGAATCAACTCACATGGCTTTTTGCTGCCCTTTGTTCCTTACTTTTCTTCCTGCCTCTTCTGCATTTGTCCTCATTACAAGACTCCACCACCACCTGCAGATCGCTTTGGCCAGGGTGGCACGATGGAAGGCCTTGGAGCGATGGGAGGGAACCCACCTGCCTTCAACAGAGGAAATCCAGGGGGTGATTTTGGCCCTAACAAGCGTCGCAGATACTAACAGGATTAAGCTACCCCCTGCACACGCCCCAAAGAAGAAAGGAATCTTGACAGGCCATACAGGGTTCAACTGGGGGGGGGGGGGGGGGGGGAATAGTAAAAATAGTTAATTAGGGCCTGTTTTGGTAAAGCCACTCTAGGACAAGGGGAGTGCAGTCTGACTGGTAAAGGTTTTAGAAAATTTCATGTGGTGCATTCCTATAATTTCAATGTGAAAAATGGATTCTGGGAGGCTGCCGTGGTTGTTCAGTAATGGTAAAATCTGGCAAGGACCCTAATGCCTTGACCATTCCAGGTTTCCTATTTGCAGCCGGAGTCCTGAGACTAAACTAGATAAAATTGCAGTATGTCTTGGCATTTTTTTTAGTGTAGCGTACCTTGCTTAAGAGCACAGAAGTGTCTGGAGAACTAGGGCAGCATCTGGGTACTTTGCAGCTCCCGTGATTCTGTAAATTTATATAGCTCCAAATGATCCGTCATGTAGTGAATTGGGGGAGATTTTGGTTGGGTTTTTTTGTTTGTTTGTTTTTCCTCTCTCTCTCCTAACTTGTAGTTATTCTTTTTATCTGGACCATCTGTTTCTTTAAAATAGTTGACTGTCATGTGCAGCCTGAATGGCTGGGAGGCTCTTGTTTGGATGAGTTTTTTGATAATGTGTTGTATCGCTGTTTATTTTTACTGGTAGTAGAGTACAATCTATTGGACAAAGATACTGTATCTCATGCTGAAGATTTAACTGAAACAAATGTTTGTATAATCTTAACCTTGCCTGTCTTTTGTGTAGAAGTACTACAAGATTTTTCATTTAGTGTAAACTGTTTGAACACAAGCTGTAATTGTCCCACTAACAAGTTTGAGTTTGTCTGAGGAATGTTACAGGAATGCATTATTAAAGTGGATTTTAAGCCTTTTTTATCTGGTGTGTTGTCTCTTCTGTTTTTTGAATAAAAACGTGTACATATGGATTGAAGTAAATCAAGCTTCAGATTTTGGTGCAAAAGTTGTTCCTGCATAGCTCTATAAAGCAGGTGTTCAACCCCTGAGAATTTGCTAACAGTTCTCCGTGTCACAGAAGGAGTTTTATTTGTGTGTTGGAGTGAGACCTTCAACTTCAGCATTTCAGAATACAATAAGGGAGCTCCTGATGCACCTAGGATGTGTCTGTTGTGGATGCAGGGAAGTGAGACGTAAGACTTGTTCGCATGTCACTGGGAGTGTGGAGTTCAATTTGTGTCTCATCTGCATAGTACAGAGTTGTCTGTCTGTCTCTGCCCTGTGTTGCAGTTGCCTTTAGCTGGGATGCATGCCTTCCTGCAGAGCCTGCAACTCCTGTGCTGGGGCAGGAAGCAGAGGACTTGTAACTGTCAGTGGCAACAGTAATGCTTTATCTTTTGTAATACATGAGGGAATATGCAGGGACAGGAGCCTTCTGTGAGTTGTGTTCTCACACTGAAGCTCTTAGGTTGAGACTGGGGGGGGGGGGAGCAGAGGGGGAAGCTTAGAAAGAAATATAGGTGGGAAAGGGAGGGAGAAAGATTTACAGTCTAAGAGCATAAAGAGCTGCCTTACAGACCTGTGAAATAATAGGGAAGATGAAAACATTTTCAGAAGCCTAATGTTACCAAGGTAGCAACCTTAAAAAATTAGGGTTTGGTCCTGTAGGTACTCTGGAAGTAGGAAAAGATGAAATAATCACTCTGGAGGTTTTATTGGTTTACCCCTGTCATTTGATGGCTTATAATTAGCCTGGAATGGGATGATTGATAAGAAGCTGTATTGAAGAGAGACTGCAGCTGATGCTCTTGCTTTATTTGCTTGTTTTGTTTTCCACATTTGAAAGCATCAGCCCTAGTAGCTGGCTTGCTGAGGTGATATGGTATTTAATGGTGATTATCAGGGGGATTGTGACTTAGTGTAGGTACCGTATGAAGAGTTTGGTCATGTTTTTCATGTGGCACGTTTGCTAGGATAGCTAAATATTGCAAAATCTCAAGTAAGTTGGAGAGAATGTTGATTAGCTTTTCTGTTGCCCTGTGGAGAGGATGCATCTGTTCTTGTGGCTTGTGTCTGGAACATGGCTGGCAGACATTCACTAATGCCATGGGTGTTTGGTAAGTACATCGTTTAATTCCAAAGTGTGAAGTATTAGGAGAAGAAACTGTGAAGTTGCACCCACCAGGTATTGTGTCTCATTCTCCTGCCTATTGCTCAGCTGGCTTGCTTGTTAGTGAGGAGTCAGAAGAGAAGTCGCTGCCTTGGAAAACAGCAGAACTCAAATGTTCAGCAGTACTCTGCTGCTGCCTCAGTCCTGTTCAAGTATAAGATAAGGATGGGTCTGGTTACTGCCTTTCCCCATGAGAAAAGGGATATAGTAACGGTGTGTGTAAAATCATGGGGAAGGAGGGACTTAGCACTGCTCGAAGTCCATCTAACAAGACCGGTACGAGGTGAAAATTGAAGATCCAGTGACAGCAAAGGAAGAAAACTAAAACTACGCTCTGATGTGAATGCTAGAGGTAACAATTCTCATTTGCTTTAAAGGAGGAGACTGAAAACCTGTGACTGAGGTTCTAGTAAGGAAATTGTAAAGCAAACCGTTACTAAGGTTTTCAGAGACATGCAGCAGGAGGAAATGGTGCCAGGGACTGCTTGTAGTGCAGAAGCATTTAAGGCTGGGCACAGGAGCAAGCAAGGTTGCCTCGCTCCAGAGCGCTTCCAGATGCTGGGGTCTGGTGAAGAACTTTGGGTTTTGCTGTCGGTGCTTGCACTGCTTGGATAAGGTAGAGAGTGCAGCTCCAGAGGCTGGACTCTGCACAAGCACTGTTGTGATGTGCTGAGCTTCAGCCAGTGTGCAGAAGGGAATGCTTTCCTCTGCATGCTTTTCCAGATCGCTGGCTATTACATAGTTGCACACTGATGAAGTATTTTGACTATCATGAAGAGACACCCTTGCCTTTTGCTGTCATATCTGATCAGCTTGTCTAAAATGCACTTATGCAGTATCAGTTCATATCAGGCCAAGGACTGATGAGCAGTCTGGTTCTTATCACTTTGCTGTTAGCTTTAAACCCCCCTCATTTGTGGGCTTCAGAAGTTACAACTTGTGCTTTATGCAGCTCCCCCTTAAACAACAGTGACTGCATTTGCAAGAATCAAAGATAAATCTGAAAAATCCAACTGGTACGCGGATAATTTTGTCACATCAAAGCAGTAGACAAACATTGCCTTTTTTTTCTGGCACAGTGCATCTCACTAGAAGCCATCATTTATCATAGAAAGCTACAAGTGGTGGAATATGCTAAACAACTACTCCAGTGAGCTACCTTTGGGAGCTGAAAGAAGGAAGATGTGATTTCCTGTGGCCTTGCTGAAAGGAGCCATCATTCTCTCTTCTGTCTTGGTGATGGCTTGGGTACCTGCTTGTCTACCTGCTGAGTCACCTGGGTGCCAGAGGTAGCCAAAAGGAGAGGAAGAAAGCAGGGAGCTCAGCCAGGCACAACACTGGCTTTGGGACACTTTCCCTCACTACAGCCTGGCCACTCTCCTCTACCTGAGCTGATAGTGACCATGCTTTAAGGCAACAGGACCCTCCAAAGGAAAACCTGTAAAACCCCACACTCCCTGCTAGTTCAGGCTATTTTGGGCAGCAGGTTTTCATTATGGATGCCAGTTAATGACAAGAAAACTGAGTCAGGAGTAGACTGAACTCTTCTTTTTGGACTGGTTCCTGTTGAGGACCAAAGTGCACTTTTTGATGAGGAATACTGCACGCATTTTCAGTGGGAGCACTGGAGTAAACGGGCTCCTTTAGCAGCTCAGCTCTGAGGAGACAAAATTACCTCTGGGAGCAAGACACTGCCTGAACTACAGGGAGAAAATCCTCATCAGCTGTGCAGATGATTCCAGTTTGAAGTTGTAATAGTTCAGTGAGACTAGAGTGTTGGAGCAATAGCCCTGTAATAACCCAAGCTGTGTAAGGGCAATGTTCTTGAATGGAGAGATGAAGATTGCCTGCATCCCCATTTCTGATGGTTTTCTGGTCTTTTTCAAACCTGTTCTCTGAGCTGTTGAGTACATCAGTGCAGATCTCTTGGACAAGAGCTGGTGCGTTATGCCTGAGCAGTGCTGTCAGAAGAAGAGCAGCTGGGCAGAACTTCTGCTGTAGAATTGCTCAGCACATATTCTTCTGGGGAAGATTTTATTTCCCAAATAACTAAAACATGAATCCTGCCTACTAGCTGTGTGTAGCATACACAGCGGTAATATATATGTCAGGGATTTTCCTTCTCCTAACCAGCCTTTTGTATGGAGGAACTACTCCATGCTTTAGAAATGCACTCCCTTCCCGCTACCCCAGGCTCTGCAGAGCATCCCAAATGACCGAAGGGTCAGGGCTGAGCTGGGTTTCTCTCCCTGGAGGCATCCAGCATGTTTTCCCCAGGACGCTGGGGGGCTGTTTTACACTGACCCTGATCGTTCAAGGGCAAACACATTAAGTTGGGTTTGAGAATCATTTGGTCCTTTTTTTCTACCTCCTTTTTGTTCTATTATATATCAAATTAAGTGCACGTAAAACAAACAGGCTTTATTTTCAATTCTCAGCTGGCCCATTCCTTGCAAGCTGTTTCCAAGTTGTTGGTCATGACTGTCCCTGCTCGGCCGGCTCCCACAGTGACTTCTGCTTTACTTGGAGCTCTGCCCTGGAGGAGGGCTGGACTCAGCAACGCAGCCCTGTGGCCCAAATGCAACTGCCAGAAGCAACAGCTTCAAACTAGATGCTGCATGATGGATGTGCAGGTCAGCACGCTCTTTGCCATCATCTGAACCTCATCTCCTCTTTTTCCTAATTTTTAAAGCACCAGCTCTACCAGGCCCTTGGGTCTGCTGGTGGCCAACCAAGCGGTTCCCCTGGAGCTCATCTCTGTTTCATGGTGGATGTCTTGTGCCTGTCTCCCAGGCTGCACCCCCTCACCTTGTCCTCCCTGGGGAGCCTTCCCTTGGGCTGGGAGCTGTGGACACCCCCATTTACCATATGTCACTGTGACTTGTTCCCAGTAGGTTCTGTCTTTCAAGCCACCTTGTTCCCTGCAGACATTTGCAGCGGTGCAGCAGAGGAGCGAGGGCAGAGCAGTGCTGCTGCATACTCTCAGCTGCCTGCCGCTGCTCCTCGGGTGCCGAGGGGGCTCTGCTCAGCTGCGGCCCCCCCCAGCTACCTGCTGGTCCCTCTGCGATAAGCCTCAGTGTGTGGATCAGCCACAGCATCCTCTTGGTGTTTCCTCCAAGGCGTGCGAGGTAACCCGAGCTCCAGATTCTCACTGGCACAGGGATGGCGACAGCTGCAGCCTTGCTGACAGCTTGTGGAAAGGACAAGGAGATCTGAAACCCTATAGCTCTGCTCAGCCCCCGGCCTGCAAATTCCCCTATCACAGGGCTCTGCCCAGCTTCCTGGGTCCCAAGTGATCCCTCCTGCCTAAGCAGAGGCTCTGGATGCCAGCAGTGTTTTTTTACCCACCTTTGGGACCGTTGGAGCATTTATTGTGTCTTGAGGCACTGCAGTCCTTCGAGGGAGGTATCAGCTTGCCATGTGGCTTATGCCGGTGTGATGGTTCCCCAGTGCCCTGATGTTTCCCTCCTAGCTTTTGGGTTGGATGTGGGTTTATACACAAACTACCCACGTATAAGGAGGCCTGATGGTGATATGTGTCCTCCCCTCCAGCGGAGCTGTCTTCCTTGCTGATGAGATGACAAAGAAAAGCCCAACGTTGCTGCTGGCCAGGATGTCTCAAGGTGGGGATGGCAGAACTGAGCTGGAGGTGGAACAGCAGGGCAGTGTGAAATGAGTCTAGAGTCATCTCCCTGGTAGGCTCCAGAATTTCAGCAAGGGTTCATCCTAACTCTGGACTTTGGAGATCCCCTTGGGGTGGCACCAGATCCTGCAGGCTGTTGTAGGGGGATTAACTAGGTTAAACAAACATTGTGGGACAGGGATGGGGTTACATCAGCCATGGCGGACCCTGTGGGTTCCCCTCCTGAGTGGACTCCCTGGGCAGCTGCTGCCTGCAGGACCTGCCCTTTGCACTGTCTGATAGTGTTGAACCTGGTTCCTGAGCAGAAACGCTCTCCAGGTGCTGTGTGCTCCGACAGGTCAGGGCAGCACCCAGGAAATGGCTATCTCTGCAAACAAGAAAATAGTATTTGTTTTAGATGCTTGTAGGAACTAAGTTAAACCTTTGATCTCAAGAGGGTTTCCTGTTTGTAGAGGAAACCCCTTGGGTCCCAGAATGGGAGCAGGGAGTCTGAGCAAACCCCTCCTTCTTTTGTGACAACAATGATCTTCCAGAGGACAGATTTCATCCCTGGGTTGCACAAGATCCTGCATTGAAGGATGTTTTGGCCACACGCACTGCTTTAGTCCACTGGTGCCTCTGTTTAGCAGATTGTCCTGCCTTTTGGGGCTCGGGGAGATCAGCACAGGTTTTGCCCTGGGACTCTGGGAAGTCTCTTCCCTTCTTTTTCAGGAAACTTTCAGCTGCTTCTATAAATGCTAAAGAAACTGAGAGCAGTTGGTCAAGAGGAGTCACAGGTTGCCCCGAGCGGAGCATGAGCACCAGCGTGGTGCCGATGCCTCCATGCCAGACGCTGGTGGGACAGCAGGCGCTGCGAGGTCCTCTGCCCACCCCAGGTGCAGAGCCACCCACAGTGCCCATTCCCTCTGCCGGGCGCAGGGGCAGGGCAGAAATGCCTCTCGAGATAACGTGGGCGCCGGGTCCTGTCAGCTGCTGAGCTGCTATGTCCATCTTTAGCCTGCTCTCCAGTTACCAGCCACGTCCTCCGGCTGCCTCCAAAGATAGGCAAAGCCACCTCCCAGAGCCTGGGCTGGAAACTGTGGGGAAGCAGAGGGGGGATCACGGCCAGGGATGAGATTGATGGGATTTTTGTGGAAGCAGTGAAGGACGCTGCAAGTACGCCTGAGCTATGGCATCGCTGTGCTACAACAAGGGCTGCGGGCAGAGGTTTGATCCTGAGCACAACATCAAGGGTAGGTGGGCTCGTCTGCCTTGCACTAGGGTGAGCGGGAATGCGTGCTGCTTTCCTGGTCTGTGGTGTTGGCCGCCATGCCGCGGCCTGAGCTGCCAAGCAGGGCTGAGCCGAGCCCAGCACAGGCAGCCTGCATGGCAGGACCTGGCTCAGGAGCTGCCTGGCATCACGGGTGGCTTGCGGGCAGGATTGCTCCTGAAATGTTCTGCCTGATTTTTGCTTTTCAGATTCCTGCCTGTATCACCCCGGCGTTCCCATCTTCCACGATGCCCTGAAGGTGAGTGGGGCAGGAGCCAGGGCTGCAGCTGCAGGGAGGGACCTTGTGCCTGGTGCAATTGCCCACACCTGACCAGTTTGTCATCTCCCGGTGCCTAGGGCTGGTCTTGTTGCAAGAAACGCACAACAGACTTCTCCGAGTTCCTCTCCATAAAGGTGAGTGACCCAACAGCCTAAATGCACCCGCTGCTCCTCTGTCCTCTCCTCCTTGTCCCTGCCCTGCCCTGTCCTGTCCTGTCCCCATCCAACACCAAGGCTGTCCCCTTCACCCTGCCGGTTGGGGATTTCCTATCTGCTTCCAAGGAGCCTGCAAGCAAGGGTGCTGCTCCCGAAGTGCAGGGCAGGTGCTCCCAGAGAAGGGTGCCAGAAGGGGCTGGGATCCCCCACCAGGATCCTGCGGGATGAACACAAATGCCCCAAGCGCCAGCACAGCTGTGAATGTCTGAGCAGTCCTGGGGGGGAAAGGAGGCAGCAGAGGCCCGGGGACATGGGGGAGTCTCTTGCTGCCCTTCAGCTGCTAGGCTGGGGTGCAGCAGAGCTGAGACTTGTCTGCCATGGCCCCAGTGAGGCTGCCACACCGTCTTGTCCCCGGGAATCCCTGCAGATGCAGCCCCTGCCCTGGTGCAGGGTCAGAGCCCATCCCTGCAGGACACAGAGCCACCAGAGCACGGAAACTCACAGGGTTTGGGAGCAACCACCAGGTTAGGGAGGGCAAAGCGGGCATCAGGCTTACCTCTGCTGCTCAGGGATGCACCAAGGGGTTTCACAGCAAGGAGAAGCCCCCTGAGCCTTTCAGCCAAGAGGAGACCTCAGATGAGCTGAAGGCCAAACCAGTGGAGGAGCTCATCATCCAAGGACCAAAATCAGTTGAGAAGATGCAGCGGGAAAGACCAAGGTGAGACGGGCTCAGCTAACAGTGTCACCCTGCTGTGCCACTTCTTCTGCATGTGTCCTGCCCTGCTGCTTCCTCAGGAGAGGCAATGACACTTAAATTGCAAAAAAACCCACTCGGCCTTTGCTTCTGCTGTTTCCCAGCTCTGATGAGCCAAGACAACTGCTGCCAATTAAAGTATCCAGATCTCTGGAGCAGGCACTGGAGAAACTGAACCTGTCCTCCAAGGATGAGGCACCTAAGGACAGTTGCGCAGGTAGTGACGAGCTGATGGATGGTAGCGAGGTTCCATGTGGCAAGCTCAGCATGGGGTTTTGCGTGGCAGGTTCAGCATAGGATGGTGGGTGCTGCTTGCTCAGCCATCTGCAAACCCACAGAGCTGCGTCTCGGAGGCACGTTGCAATGGGCTGTGCTTAGAGGCCGTGTGTGCTAAGCTGGGGAGCTGGCAGTGGGGCTGCGGGGAGGGTTTGGGGGCAGGCACAGGTGGCACGCGCCCTGGGATGAAGCTGTGTTGCTCTTGCAGGGGAGGAGGCTGCCCAGGTGAGAGCTGGCACCACCTGCAAGAACGCAGCCTGCAAGGTGGTAAGTACCCAGCAGGGTCCCATCTTTGCATGGTCTGCGCTGCATGGCTGGGAGCATCGCAGGTCTGGCACAGGGGCTCATCTCCCAGCTGCCACCAGGTGCAGGGCAGGGTGCCGAGCGGGTAGGAGGTGGCAGTGCCCATCGGCTCCGTATGCTCCTGCTCATCCCATCCCTGGAGTGGCTGCCTCTGTCGCCTCCCAGCCACGTTCCTGCAAGAGGCTTCCAGGTTCCTGGATTGGTGGTACATTTGTGTTTCACTGCTGCTAATTGCTTGCAATGAAATATAGCGCATATTCAGGATATGGGCATATAGGTAAAATGCATGTGGAATAATTCCCACCAGCATTTAATTAATGCAGCACAGCCCACTTTCTATCTTGCCCCAAGGCCGCCTTGTGTAGGACTGTCTGCCTGCCTGGAGGCGTGCGCCGGAGGGACCAAGCTGCAGGAGGGCCGGCATGCTTGGAAAGCAGCAGAGAGCGGAGCAAGCAGGGAGCAAAAGGCGGGAGGTGGATGAGGACATAAGACTGACATGCTCTGGGAAGGAGGGGAAAGGACAGGATAGACGAACAGCCCCTTGCACCTTGGAGCGAGTTTCTGTGGTGTACAAACTTGCCCACTGTCCTGGTGCTGCCCAGCCCTGGGCTGGGACCAGGCTGTGTTTGGGAGAGGTCACACAGAAGGGCTGCTGCCAGGGTCACAGGGATGACACTAGAGTCCCAGTGAGGCTGGGGTGGCTGCCCTGCCGGCAGGGAGCAGGGACCAGTGCCAGGCTGTGGCTGGGCATAGTCCCAGAGCAAGTCCTCACAGATGCTGGACCCAGTGAAAGGGTGATGTTGGACATCATGCTGTGCCCTATGCAGGGATGGGCACTGATGGGCGGACGCCTGGCTGTGCCATGCCATACCATGCTGTGCCAGAGGCACACCTGAAACTTTTCTCTGCTTCTCGCTCCACAGATCTACCAGGGCCCAGAGAGCAACACAGAGGTTTGTACTTTCCATCCTGGCGTTCCTGTCTTCCATGAGGGGTAAGAAACAAACCTTTACTGGGGAGCAAACTGACCCTGCTGAGGACTGAAAGTGCCACATCGCAAGGTTGTGTGGCCTCAGCAGCACGGCCAGTGCAGTTGTGGGTGACACCCCCTTGGGTGACAGGTGGGCAGGGGGAGCTGCTGGTTCCAAGCCCCTCTCCCCCACCACCCCGAAGCCCGCTGTGGTCCCCTCTCCTGCTCCTGCAGGTGCTCCCCACTCAGGTCACCCCACTCTCCCCAGGATGAAGTACTGGAGCTGCTGCGGAGTCAAAACGATGGACTTCAGCGCCTTCCTGGAGCAGCCAGGCTGCAGCAGCGGGCGGCACTGCTGGATGGGGAAGGGGGTAAGGGGGCTCTTGGCGGGGGCGACTCGTGTGAGCAAAGTGCTGTTACTGGCACCCAAGGAGTGCTTCCCTTGCTCTGCATTCACACAGGTTTCTGCATTTAATTCTCTTAATTTTCATAATTGCCGGCAGAGGACTGCACAGGGTTTGAATGCCTAATCTTCACCCATCTGCTGTTTAAAATGCTGCTCCTACATTCACAAGACGTGTCAGTTCTCACACCCAATGGGCAGATGTGCAATAGGAAGCTGAATGAGGCAGGAGCTGGCCCTGGGCACAATGTAGCCAGTGCTGCAGGCTGCCGCACAGGGACAGGCAGCTAAGCACGGTAAAAGCCCTGCAAAAAAAACCCAAAAGTTTTGACAGATGACTGCAGATGACTGAATTTGGTTTTAATGAAGCTTTCCCTCTGCAACTGCTTCCCAGGAGGGACCTCATCTACATAGCAACATGGTGTTGTGGCAGGGCAATGGGGAAAAGATCCCAATTCCCAATATTGTCTGTGTGTGCCTAAGTTTCCCCAGGAAAGCTCTTGGCTGGAAACAGGCTTGAGCTGGGAAAGTTGCACCAAAGTGGCCCAGGATATCCCTGAAAGTGCATCATGTTCCTCTGAGTCAGCACTGCTCTGAGCAAGCCCCTCTGAGCCAAGTCTGTTCTTTGTCCTGGAGCAGAAAATATCTAGTGGATGTAAAGGAGGCTGCAGTGAATGAACTGTGATGTTGTGATGCAGATGCTTTGTGCCAATTGTCACCTGAGTTTGGGGCTGGGATTCCTCCTGGGGCATTTCTTTGGCTAGCAATGCTGAGGGCTTCAGGGAGTCTGTCTCCTGGTGATGTTCAGAAATGCCTGGTGGGGCCAAAGCTCCCTGTGGCACAGACAAGGTGGAGGTCCTCTGGGAGAAAGGTGAAACGTGGCCAGTTGGGGCTCATCTGTCTCCCAAATTTAGCATGGTGGCATGATCCATGTCCAGCAACAGCCCCTGCACTGCCCTCCAGACCGAGTTTCCTGACTGTGCACAGCGCCTATGAGCTTGGGCACAGCAGAATGACTCTGGAACAAGAAGGGAATGTCTCTGGTCTCGACACGTCCTTCAGGAGCAACCCCAAACACAGCACAGATGCCCCATGTTGCATGGGACAGCCTGGCAGGGGCTGCCCACCTTCGCATGAACCACCTTCCCTCAAAAACCTGCATGAAAGGCAAGGTTTGATCTTGCTTAGCTGATGCCAACCTCAGCCAGCGCTCTGCGAAGGACAGGTGCAAAGGAGCATCCTCTGGCACAGACATCCCCTCTGTTTGAGGTGTGCTTGGGCTAGATGCTGTGCCGTGACAGGTTCCTCTCCCCGGCAGGACAAGAAGGTGGTGTCGTGCCGGCAGGACTGGCACCAAACCAGCAGCCAGGTGGTGGTGACGGTCTATGGCAAGAATCCCCTGCCCACCCTCAGCAGCGTGAAAGCCAACCGCACTGTGGTGAGTGGGGCTGGCAGAGCTGGGCTGTGGATGTGTGCTTTCATGGCATCTGATTTTGATGAGCCAACAGCCAGGAGCCAGCCGGGTGCCTGGTAGTCTTCGATGGCCTGTTTGGTCTGTTGCTGCAGCTGGGGTTGGCACTGCCAACCTGCCGCCCCCAAGCTGAGAGCCGGGTGGCTTTGCTGCTGCAGCAGCATCTGCCCAGCCACTCTGGCTCAGTGGCTTTCAGCCTCAGTGGGTGGCTTTGCTGGCCTTGAATCCCTCAACTGGTGGCAGAGGTGAACCTGGCATGCTCTGAAGGGGGTGAAATGCTCCCAGGTGCCACGGGGATCGCCAGACCGTTACACCGGAGCCAGGACATGGGATGCATTACGGTGCTGGAAGGCAGCTGCACTGTCTGGGGGAAGAGCTCTGGCAGTGCTGTGCTACCCACTCAGATAATTTTCTGTTGATCTTTCAGCTTGAGGTTCATATCATCTTTGAAGGGAATAAGATTTTCCAGGCAGAACTGGATCTCTGGGGGGTAAGATCCTGTTTACTTGGATTTCCCTATTCCAGTAGTGTGCATGGGGCTGGGCTGCAATGCTGCGAGGCAGCCTGTGCTCTGGGAGAAGTGTTTGCAGCCCCAAATGCAGGCTCCCAATAAGGAAAATTACTCTCTGCATAGTCAGGATTCTCAGACTTTTGAAAAAGCAGCAAAATGGTTGTTGCTGCAATTTCTGCACAGTCCTTCCTGTCCATGGAGCATGAGGCAGACTTTGACCGTATTATCGCATAGAAATGTTGTGGCCCCTGGGACACCATCTCTTCCCTGGCTGGCACATCTGTGGAACAAACAGCCATTTCATAGTCCCTGCCTCGGTGTGGTTCATTGCCAGCTCTCGAAGCCTTGCAGAGAACACAGGTCCACCATGGCTGTCACAGCAGAGAGGACCTGTTTATCTCCAGAGCTCCAGTTTTCTATAGCAGCACAGGCTGATGGGGAAATTATGTTTTTCTCTATTGATCCCATAGTGGTAGCACCCCCTGGGAGCCATGCCAGGACTGTGCCTGGGCTCGGTGCCTGTCTGACTGCTCTGCACTACCTGAGGCACCCTGGCTACTCTCTTTTAAACGCTGCCACAGCACTGGCTTGCTCTTGTTGGGATCATCTGGGAGCCTGGTTGCCCAGGTACTGGCATTTATAGCCATCTCTGCTAGGAAATGCCTTAGGGATTGTGAGGAGGGTTGTTTTGGAGGCTGCCAGTGGCTGCACCGATCAATCCTGGACTAAGAGCAGAGCTGGTCGTTGCTGCCAGCCCAGACTGCCCCAAAGGGTCTTTGGCCCAGCAGGTTCCTGTCTCCCCCTGCAATCCTGCTGTGCCTGCGGGCAGGCAGCGGTGTGAGAGGAGAGACTAGCTCTCTGATTTCTCAGCTGCTTGCTGGCTGGGGAGGAGCAGTGAGACTCAGGAATTTGCATGTGCATTTCTTGCCTTTACTTCTGGTGCATGTTGTCTGCGCCCGCGGGCAGCAGAGTGTGCTGCCGGGTTTGTGTCTGTGTGCCTGTGTCTCAGCGCAGCTCACTGCCGTGGAGAGAGGACGTACCACAGCTGTGCACGTGGCTGCGGCTAGCTGAGCTCTCCTGAGCTCTGTACCAGCACTGCAGTGCTGCTTAGACATAACACCATGAAGCTCAGCTGGAGCCCAGGTTTCATCCTGCTCTGTCTCCTGGCACATGAGGAGAGGAGATTTCTCCTCCTCCTCTGGCAGGGCTCTGCCAGTAAGGGGAAAGATGAGCATGTGCTGCCTGCCCTCCTGGGCCCAGCTTACTCTACCTTTCCCTCTCTCTAGGTCATCGAGATAGAGAAGAGCTTTGTGAGCATGGTCCCTACCAAGGTGGAGATCATGCTTTGCAAAGTCAGCCCTGGCTCCTGGGCCAGGCTGGAGCTCGCCCAAAGCAGGTTGCACTCCCATGGCAAGCAGGAGAAGGAGGGTGTCAACGCAGAGGAGCCCGGGGCAGCGCAGGGGGAGGACTCAGATGACAGCTTGAGCTGGTCAGAGGAGGAAGACAAGGAGCTGGAGATGGGAACACCGAGCAACTGACAGTCAAGTGCTTCAGCAGCTGAGCAGTGCTGGCTCCTGAGCTGCTGAGGACCTTGGCACCAGCTCCAGAGGAGCAGACCCAGCCCAGAGCTATGTGCAGGCTGCAGTATGCCCTCTCCCCCAGTCAGAAGGGGCAAGTAATAAAAACTCAGAGCAAAGGTTATACTCTGAAATTCCTGATAGGCGCTTAAGAAACATCAGCGAGCTGAACCCTGCCATCTGTCTCTCCCTCTGCTGTGCCCGGCCAGGGCAGGACAACAGGAGGAGCTCCCTTGTCTGCACCTCAGGCAGCCTGTGCTTGTGCCAGGTCTCCTTGGGGCCAGGGTGCTCATGGCCCGGCATTCTGCCTGACCCTGGCATTTCTGGGCAGTGCAGAGCCCCGGGGCAGCAGGCTGAGCTGAGCTTTACCTCCCACACCACCTCACTCCCTCTGCGGTGGGGGAGCTGGGCCCGGGAGGTGTTAGGAGGGAGATGGCGACTGTGGGCACGAGGGGAATGTCGTCGCTGCCTGCAGCTCCAGCGGGGACTTGACGTCCTCCTCTGCAAAGATCTTTATAGGAGTGAAACTGCCTGGGTGCGAGAGGTCGATACCTACCAAGCGACGGCAGACAAGGAGGCCATGGGAGGCGGGGGATCCCCGAGGGGGTTTCGCTATGTAACATCTCCCAGCGCTGGGAAGGGGGGCAGAGGGCGACGCACACCATTTGCCGACTGTACTAAAACATTCACGTATTACAACCCGACAGCAGGAGCGGGCAGGGCCCGCCGCGCTCCGCCCCACCCGGGGCCTGTCCCCGTCTCGCGGCCCCGCCGCTCCCTGCGCCGAGAAGAGCCGCGCAGCCCGGCGGCTGCACCCTCCGGCCGCGGCGCCCCCTGGCGGGTCCTCCGAGGGCGGCGGCGGGGCAGAGGGCGCCTGCGCGCGGCGGGCGCGTGGCGCGTGCGCGCGGCGGCGGCGGGGGCAGGCGCCGGGGTGCGGCCGGGTCGAGGGTCCGCCGCCGCCCCGGGAGCAGCGGCCGCCGGTGGCGCGAGAGGTGAGCGCGGGGCTCGCGGCGCGGGAGGGCGGCCGGCGGCGGGGGCGCTGTGCCGGTGCGCGGGGGCGGGCGGCGCCCCGGGCTCCCCGCGTGCGGCGGCGCGGCCCGCGGCGGGCCCTGAGGGGCCGTGAGGTGAACTGAGGTGCGGTGGCCGCGGGCCCGGCGGTGGGGGAGCGGTCTCCGCGGGCCCCTGGCCCCGGGCACCCCGCGCATCTACGGGTGTTTCTCCTCAGCGTGGCCGCCGGGCGGAGACCGGGGCAGGCGGCGCGCTGGGGAGGAAGATCCTCCGTGTCCGGCCGCCGCCACCCTCTCTGTCGGCGGGGCGGCGGCCCGGGGCCGGTGCCGGCCTCTCCCGGCCTGGGAGCTGAGGCGGTCGCGGTTTCTTTCCCGGGGGAGGCTGTTCGCGCGCTGCCCGCGGCTCCTCGGCACCTGCCCCGCTGGGGAAGCAGCCGGCTCCGGAAGAGGGAAGGGCGAGCTTGGGAGTAGCGGCGTAATCAACCCCCCAGCCGCGGGGCATGTTGTTTTCTTAGTTTCCAGAGATTGTAGGAGATGGGATGCAGGTCCCGGCTTCTGCACTCGGTGGTGTTTGTGGAGGTGAATGTTCTCATCGGGGGGGCCGGAGACGCTGGAGGCGTAGGGGAAGGGGGATCTTTTGGAACAAGCTTTTCTCTGGTCCCATTTGTCGCTCAGGGATGTGCGGGAGGCTGGAATGGCCCCGTGGGCAGGTCCTACTCTTCCCTCTTCCGCAGTGTCCGAAGGTAGGGCCGGGCTGTTCTAAAGTCAGGCTGATGCTAATCCACATTAGGAGTACCGTGACAAATTTAAGGCGACCTCTGCTCCCAGTGGATATAATAAAAGGTTGGCATATGATGAGTTAGCCTTTAGAAAAGGTCTCTTGTTTCAGTGCTGAGAGTGGATTTTCCTTTACAGGGGTATGTAAGAGTAGTCATATTTGATCTTCTCTCTAAAAACTGCCAGATTGTTGTCTCAGGAAGAGTGGATCAAGGTAGTGACCTAAAATATTCTGAGTGCTGAGGGGTTTCAGGAATCACAGGTACTGTCTCATTTAGCAGCCGCTACAGAGCTTTCTTTCATAAGCTTAACGGTTCTCTTCTTGAGTCCTGTAAACTTTCAGTATTTGTAACATCCTGTACTGAGGAATTACTAGCTTAACCTCAAACCCTGAGAAGCAATGCTATCTTTTATTTGTTCTGAACCTCCCTCTTTCTGATTTAATTTGATGTCCCTTTTTTTTTTTTTTTTTGAAAGAACCAATGAATAGTTGGTATCTGTTTACTCTTTATAAACACTTGTGATTCCCATCATATTTACTCTGAGTTACAAAAAAACTTCAAATGCTTTTGTTCTTTATGTGTACCCTATGCTTGCAACATGTGTCCTGTGCTGGAGTGCGGTGTTCCTTGTGCCAGCATCATTAGCTGTGTGCTCTTTGTCCCAAGCTTATTTTTTGATTTTAAAAAGCTTACGTTCTCTTCTGTGTCAAATGTAAAATATATAGCATGAAGGTTCTGTTTGGCCTGTTTGCCAGTGTTCAGCTGCACACATGTTTTTCTATAGGGAACTTAAGCTTATGAGACATATTTGGCCTTTTAGCTTACTATTTCCATAAAAAAAGATGCTTTTAAATGTCCTTAGAAGGAACTTTACAGATATCTTGGAAAAACAATGAAATATGTGGTTTGCAATTAGTAGGAGGAAACTGCATAGGCAGTTTGATTTGCTTACATGATGAGGCTGTGATTCTTTTGGAGTCCAAAGTGTTTTCACACAATTTGGTGTCATGTAAAGATCCATAACTTTAAAAGGAGTATTTTATTTTTTTTACTTTACTTTCCTGTGCCTGTATGTGTAAATCTGATAGACTGCTGAGAGACTCCTTGCCACTCGTAATTTCTGCTCACTTTTTAGAACTGCAGTACTCAATGCAAACGAGACTGACAAATATCACAATATTGTAGCGCACAAGCCATGATACACTACACACTGAGTGCATGCTTTAACTCATGTTTTAATCGTATCAAAACTTTTTAAAGACACTTTTGAAAACTGTTATTGATTGACCAAGTACTTTTTTTTTTTTTTTTTTTTTTTTTTTTACCCCCCAGTGAAATTTGCGGGTGGAGGAGGAGAAATCGAAGAGAATGAAAAAAGTGTGTAGGCTTTTTTCTCGAGGAAAAAGCTTGGATTTTCTCAGTATACATATTGCCCTTCAAATACAACAGTGGCTTTGTTACAACTTTTCTTAAAAATAAAGAGTGTTTAGAGTGCCAATGAATGCCAGGTGACAAAAGATGACAGGAAGATAGACTAACAGGTTTTTTTTTTCCACCTCAAATAGGAATCAGGGATGCTTTAACTGGATTTATCATTCATCCTGCAATGTGCTTAATGCACCTCTTCACAGAACCTCATGTCTGAGATACAGACAGATACTGTCTTTTTTTCTTTTAGCCAACAGTAATGAATAAGGCCTATAAAAGGTAGGAAGGATATACGTTATTCACTTTTTATGAACTGACTGTGATACCCAAGACCTCTGCAAGTTGCTTGTATCACCCAGGAGGTGTGTAGTGGATCTGGGCACAGAACCCTGCAGTCCTGACTCCTTTACTGTGCTCACCCTTGAAGCGTGTCAAGGTTGCTCGTGTTCAAATAAATTGTGAAGGGTACCAGTCTTGATGAATCTGTGCTTCTGCATGTGGTTGCAGGAGGAAAACCAAGTTTAATACTCTGCAGCTTTTGATTATGGCAGGATACATGTCACATTCATATACTGGGGATTCAGATACCTCCTGAAGTCCTAGTTTTTAGTTCCTGTATGGCTGTGCAACTGCACCTTGGTGTAGTGTTATTTCACAGCTGTGCAGCTGTTTCATGAGCTTGTTTCTAATGCCCTTTTGAAATATTTATTATCCAATAAACATAATCTTGGATTCATAGAATTTAAGGTTGTTGATATTTGGTCACTAATGTCATTGCTGTCCTATAAAATTTGGAGTATAAGTGCCTGTAGTAAGAGTGTTGATGCACTGAGGTTTGTGTCGTTGAGGTGCCCAAATACCTCATGTAGACCACTCCATTTTCACTGTGGTTCCCTAAGAAATACTGCTTACATGGTAAAGCTTACGTGTGTTTCATGCCTGCAAAAAAAAAAAAAATCTTTAAATCGATAAACCAATTTCAGCCTAATTTGACAGGGCTAGAGGTTTTAAAAACCTTATATGAAAGGTTTTGGGTGGTTTCCTTTATTTCTTTGAAACAACTTTTTGAGCCAAAAGGGGTAAGGCCTTTCTAGCATTCACACTGAGGGAACAACCAGTGAGAACTGCACTCTTGCTAGGCATCAGTAAAATGTGCATGGGAGCTGAACCTACAGGCAGAGCTCTGCAGACAGTGAGCTTCCTCGATTCTGCTGTTCACTTGCAGCTCTGGGTGGTGGACTGCATGGTTCCTGTTGTGCTGCCTGAAATCTGGCTTGGCTTGTTGATTTTTCCCCCCCTCTGCTGCCACTCAGGCTGTTGCCCTGTGTTTTGTTTCTCTTGCAGGTAAATGGCAGGACAGAAAGAGGTGTGAAAACTTTGAAAGGCACTGAGAAGTCCAAGTAGGTCATTCATTGCTGAAGGGTATTAGGGATGAGGTCCACTATTTAACTTTTTTACTCTTTCTTGGCATGCATTCTGAAAGTCTGGCACTTGCCCATTCATTTGTCCTTGCCTAAAACAATGGCGAGTAAGCTGAGCTGTTGTGGAATAGTAACACAGTCTTGATTAAATTGCTGGGAGCCCCTTTCTCTTCCCTGTCAGGTCTGGTGGCTAAGCTGCACACATGAAAAATCTTTTAACTCCTTTGCATGGGTGAGGATGGTGGGGTATACTTAGAACTGCCTTACCCACCCAATTCATTGTTGAAAGTTTCTGCCTGACTTCACGTATCAGGCAGACAGAGTGAATCATCTCTGATCTAGTTTTTGTTACTGAAAGATGAGCAATTAAGTCGTTTAGATTTCTTAACTTCTGCTTCTGCTTGCTCCTGATAAAGCAGTATCAAACTTCTGAGCCTGCAAAACAGGGAGGGATTGATCAAAGGTGGTGGCTGAAGAGTACGACACAGCTCAGTACAGGTGATTTCAGCTGAACTCCTAGTGTGTTTTTGCTCGTTTTTGGCCAAAATGGGGCCCTATCCAAGCTGGAAAGAGAGATACGGAAGACCTGACAAACTCTGTGAAAATGAGGTTATCAAAGAGCAGTATCAAAGCTAAATTCCACCTAACGAAGAGGCATCTGGTGTTAACGTAGCAAGGGCAGAGACATATCCCGCTAAGAAGTAGATGCTCTGCCAAGAATGTTTTGAAGTGCAGGAAGTATAAAAAGCATAAATCTAGAAAGCCCCAGAAGAATTCAGGTTCATGTTTCCTCTCTGTTTTCTGTCACTGTTTTCTCCCTTCTCTCAGCAGACAAGGATCTTTCCTTCAGAAGTGTTAAAGGGAAGATCTAGAAGTTTTTTCTCTCCCACAAAAAAATTTTTGTGCAACATGAAGTTATTCTGTGATGTCACTTATGATAGCTTTGTGGGGAGGGGGAGCGGAATCCAAATAGTGAATTTCCCTGGCAAATGTCTGGCTGGGTTACAGGAGAGCAAGCTGTCCATGTTAATGATACCAGAAAATATGTAATTAGGTCAGAACGGGAGCAGCTCTCTAGATGATGTCTTGACACGTCGATTGAAATCCTGCACATTCCAAAGGAAGTGCCAGGTGTGCAGGCAGCGAAGGCAGACTTTGCATCATCTCCTGAGAAGGAAACTAACCCAAACAGGAATGCCAGTTTTCTAATTCAAAGGCACTGATGGACAAGATAGAAATAACTCTGATCTACGTATTTTTGCACAACACTTCTTTGTGGGGTGGTTGGGTTTGATTTTTTTTTTAATGCTTTGAAAATTTTTCCCATTCTGCTGTAACTGCTAGAACTCTTCATGTTCTGATGGTCTTCCACCTTAACTGTAACAAAGTCCTTTCTCTGCCAGGACTAAGCGACCTGAATTACCTCTCACTACTTTGGACTTTCCATTCAGTCCTTTCTCTTGCTGAGTAACCTTTAAACTTGGCTTTGAAGCTTGTGCCCAGCTTTCTGTTTCTAAATTCTAAGTCTTGTTTTTGATGTGTTGACATGTTAATCTATGTTTTTCCCTTTTTCAGTTCTTGTTACCTGTTGTATGTGTCGTTTTTCTCTCTAAAGTTTTCCCCAAAAATTCTTTTGAAGCTCACCAAAAAAAACCCCAAACAAACCCTAAACCAGTTTTCCTGCTCTTGGTAATGTTTGTTGGTAATTTTGTTTTCAGAGTATGATATTTTTTCAGCATATATTTATATTCCAATAGCATGCAGTGCCAGGTTCAAGGGTGCTTGAGAAATATACAGAATTTTCCATGCAAATTTGAACCCCAGCTTCTTGCCATCTTATGAGAGTTTTATTGCTAGGCAAATTGTTTACAAGAAAAAAATAAATAGAGACTTTATACATTTTGAACAAAGCGATATGTGGATTTAATAGAAAAGGCCTGATGGAGGTAATATTGTTTGCTTGGTTGTGGTTTAAATTAAAAAAAACTTTGTCTTCCACATGTAAGTCTTTAACCAAACCACACCTGCTCACAACGTACAGGTTCTGGAGTGTAGGATCTTCTTTCTACTTTTTTTTTTGATTAATTTCTCTACATTTTGTGTTTCAGTACTAAATCGTGTATCCTCGTGTGTGTGTGTGTATGTTTCTGTATTGCATATGCCACACATGATTCCTTTCAGCTAAGATGATCTTTAAAGGAGCCCTGCAGAGAAGCATACTTAAAAGCCTACAAGCTCTTTAATTATATTTGTGTAGTTCATACTTAGCCTGATGCTTTGGCATGTTTGCATGGAGTTATTTCCTACTGCAAATGTTGTTCTTCTAAAATCCAAGCATTAGTCAGGTAATTCAAGATATTAATGCTGTGAAAGAGCACTCGTTCCAGGCTTTTTTGTTACCTTACTACTGTTCTCCAGATTGAAAGCTCTAATGACCTCTTAAATAAAGCCCCAACAAAATAATTTTTGGGTAATACACTTTCATTAGAAATTTTAAATCAGGTTGAATCAAGCTATTTTAGCTGCTGCTGGTATGGGATACACGTGGCTTTGCAGTTTACCAATATATGAAACTGCCTGTATTGTCTTACAGCATTGGTGTGATGACTCTCCAGATATCAGTGCCTGGTGTGTGCAGGTAGGGCTGCAATTCTGGGATACCCTGTCTTTCTGTGAAAAGCTCTGGACACAAATGCATAGAGTTGTAAGCCCTCGGGGGAGCTCGTGGTTTGTGTTTTAGAGAGAGATCTGTTTCCAAGTCTTTGCAGTTTGTTTATTTTAGAAACTAGGAACAGGGCATATAAAAGGCTTTGTGTATCTCATTCTCCATGAGACTTCTGTTGCTATAGTTGAGTTTTTATTGCATGTATCCAACTGACTTAGTTCCGCCATCTCTGTGATGTCACTTGTTATTGACTGATCAAAATATTGGTCTGTTGCATAGGTAATTCATTTGGAAAAAAACTTTTGCTCTGGAATTGTCGGTCACCAGTAAGGTTTCTGGCACAGCATCTTCTAGTACTTCAGTGATTTGAAGTAAACACAGGAATAAGCTTTAAAACCTGCTCTCTGTGCTGCAGTCCAGCGATACGTTGGCAGCAATTGCAGTGTATGGTGTTCCTCCCCCGTGATTCATTCTCACCATATGCTACCACTGGCTTGGTTGTACCAACACCGTTGATTGTGGTACTACTCGGTAAACTGGATGAAACAACTCCTCACCCTCTTTCAGTGTGTGGTCACAGCTGAGGAGGTGGTTTGCTACCTGGGTGGGAAGGGGAAACAGGGTTTGGAAACTTCTGAAGGCAGCCTTGCTGCTGGAGAGAGTGTGGCAGTGTCTCAAAGCAGGTAGTGATCTGCCCTACAGAGAGAGCAGCAGTGGAGACTAGGATGGTGAGTTATGGTTGCATCTTCAGGTAGAACAGTGTTATGGTATTAAAATACATCTCCTCTTCCATCACTCTGTCACTGTTTGCTTGTAGCACTTAGACCCTTTGTGTTCAGAAATATGTTGTATTGTATGCTGCCAGTAACAGTGTTCAACCTCTATTAATAATGCTGAAAATGTTTAATTTGTAATGTTTTAAGTAATTTTATATTAAAAGGGGTTTCAACTTTGGGGTTTGCAAAATGCAAGAAATGTTTCTAAGCCTCTAATTTGACAGAACCTACCTACTTTTTTTTTCTTCCCTGTCCCCCAGCCCTGTTAAATGAAAATCTTGGTGCAGGTCTTCTGGAATAATATATGCAGTCCTGCTGTCAGCTTTCGCTGGTCAGTGCTGTTCTTCATTTTACTGATTACCATTACAATATGCAGTTGCATACACATCTCTCTTTACCCTTGACTGGAGCCTTGAAAATGGATGACTGATTTTTTTGATGTATGATGAAACTCGCATGTATGCTTTTCTGCCAAAGCTCAAAAGTACTTGCCAGATTTCATTTCAGGTGATTCATGTTGTTTTAGAAATGTAATTCCTGCCACTTTGAAAAAGGATAAGCTGCTTCTGCATCTTCCTTCTGCTTGTTTTCCTCCAAATTCTTCCTTTCCAATGTCCTGCTGGGTCTTTCTGGAGCAAGGTTTCTGCACTGCTTCCCACCAGTGACTGGTTTTCAATAGCACGTGTGTACATATATTGATACTTCCTTAAGCACTGTATATCGTAGTGACCACAGTCACTATCACTCGAGTTGCCTGTTGCAGCTTTGTGCCAAAGCTTAAGGTAGTCTATTGTCACTTAGTACAGAAGAATCATGTGTGCTCCCAGTGGGAACACGGCAGTATGCAGATACAGACTTTGTCAAAAAGGACAAAGCTGAGACTTAAATGGTAATGAGTTGTTGATTTGTTTGGATGGTCTTGAAGAGGAAGTTGGAGGGAGGGGGTTTAATGACTTTTGTAAGTGGAGTGCTTCACTATTGCTCATTTTCATATGTTCCCTTTGCCATTTTGATGGTGTTGGAGCTGTGATCTTTCTGGAATATGCAGTATAGTTCCTCCCACTATTTGTTTCTTCTGTTTGAAGCAGCGTATTTGCTGCTGGTTGCAAGTTGAGGATTACTGATAGTACCTGAAAGGCATTTGGGTGAGAAGGCAGATGCAAGTTCCTTCTTGTTCAGCCTAGCAGTGGAAGCTCCAGCATACAACAAATGTGCAGCAAATGACTGCTCGTAGTTGTTCCATGCTATTTTCAAAGTTCCTGCTGTTCATGTGATGAAAGTTTAGAATGAGTTGAGTTTTAGGCTATATCCATTTGATTATCAAACCTACCCTTCCCATATCAGGAAAGGGATAGGGAAGCCTTTAAGTGTCAAGTATCTCCTGTGACAATTCCCCAGTCTGCCTAGGAAAGCTGTTTGATTGCTGATCTTTTACAGCATGTATTTTTCTAGTACTCAGTATAAGCTTTCTTTATTGTAGCTCAAGCCCATTAAGTTCTGCTTGCTCTGTCACTGATTAGTGAGAATAATCTGTTCTTGGCTTCTTTAGAAAAATTCTTCATGTATTCTAATCTGGGTACTATGGCTAGTTACATTTCAAAGAACAGCTTTTCTTGTACATGCTACTTTCTGAACCTTTTATCTGGTGTCCTCTAAGTAATGCAGTTTCTTGACGTCTGATCCCGAGTTGAGTGAATTATTACAGTAAACAGTAGCAGTGCAGCCCAGCAATGGGTATCTTAGTTTATTGTATAATTTTTGGACCTTTCTTTGTGGTAAACTGTTTAGGCAGTAGAATATGTAGACAAGAAGTGAATCTTGGAGGGTGTGTGTGTACAGAGGTGTGTGTGTGAACCTACAAATGACAGAGTATCTTGTAACTAGATCTGAGGTCATGATCCCTTTCCATTTGCAGGTACCTCTAAGGACTTGTCCCTTTGCCTGTGGGAAACTGTCTGGTAGTAAGGCAAGACTGTGGGAATTTGGCTAATTTGTACTTACATGGTTGGAATGCAGCCGGTTGTCACTGAGCTCTCAAGTCACTGCATCTGCATTTCACTATTGTCTTTCTAGCCTGTGAGCTCTTCATAATGGCTTCTGAGACACTGAGTGTGTCTAGCTGTGATAAGAAATTGTTAGCTATATTAAAAACACTTGCTAAAGCTTATCTTTAAAATGACTATCATTGAGTGTGCTTTTCCTAACTTTTTTTCCTTGCTTTGTGCAGGACTTTGTTTCTGGGTAAAGAATGCAGACTATAAAGTGTGTCGTTGTTGGAGATGGCGCTGTGGGAAAAACTTGTCTTCTCATCAGCTATACCACCAATGCCTTCCCGGAAGAGTACATCCCTACTGTGTTTGACAACTACAGTGCCCAAATGACTGTTGATGGCCGGACAGTTAGCCTTAATCTCTGGGACACTGCAGGACAGGAGGAATATGACCGCCTGCGCACGCTCTCGTATCCTCAAACCAATGTATTCGTCATCTGTTTCTCCATCGGTAGCCCCTCTTCCTATGCAAATGTGAGGCACAAATGGCATCCTGAAGTTTCTCACCACTGTCCAAATGTTCCCATTCTTTTAGTAGGCACGAAGAGAGACTTGAGAAATGACCTGGAAACAGTTAAAAAGTTGAAAGAGCAAAGCTTGGCTCCCACTACCCCGCAGCAGGGGACTTCGCTGGCTAAACAAATTGGAGCAGTCAAATATTTGGAGTGCTCAGCGTTGAATCAGGAGGGTGTTCGGGAGGTGTTTGCTGAAGCTGTGCGTGCAGTTCTGTATCCTGTGACAAAGAAGAACACAAGAAAATGTGTCTTATTGTAGTTACCTTGGGTGATGGATGTTCGAAGTTGAATATTGACTAGAATCTTAGAGGGCTCTTTAATGAGTTAAATTGAAGATTTGCATCTTGCACTAACAGCTCTAAGCAGAAATGGTGTATGCAACGAATATTCTTGCAGTCTTATTGCTTCAGGGAAACTGAAACAACAGATTTTTTTCCAGCTGAGAGGTCAAATAGCTACTTTACTTCTAAAGTTCCAGTCTCCAGCTTCTCCAGGGATCACTTGGCTTCTGTCCTTATTTAGTGGAGGAAAATAAAAAAGGGACTTATTTGAAGCCAGACTTCTTTACTAGATAGCCATCAGTTACTAGATCTGCTGAAAAGCACAAGTTCTGATAACTTTGCTTTAAGTGTAGCTGCTGCTTTTCCCATCCTTTATTTACTGATTGAATTAGTTTTACAAACAGAAGTCTGGCTGTCCAGTTGTTTTAATTTGTCAATTTAAAGCTTGAAAACAATTGTTTACATGCAAAAATGCCTGAAATATTACTGAGATTCATCTTATAGTGAACTGTGATCGTTTATATGAAGAGTTAGCATAAGGCATGTTTAATGCAATGAGCAAGACCCAGGGAACACCTGCAATGATTTTATTAATAGAAGCAGGAGCTGATTTCTCCTAATGTAAGGAACTTAGGATAATGATGAATCACTCAGATGAGTGATTTTCATACTTTTGATTTGGAGAAGTGGAAGAGTAGTTTAGATGCAAGTCTTCCATAATCTTCTAAACTGAGTTTTTATTTCACTCTCCAAAAGAGACTTTGCACCCTGAGGATAAAGTTAACAGTTACCTTCTCAGACTGACTGAGGTAGTTGGGATGACACTTCTCAAAATGAGATTTTTCAGTGTAATCCCTTTGATGAATCCCAGAGACTTGATAGCAGACTTTGCTCTTGAGGAATTCATTGCTTCACTTAATGTTCTTGGGGCCACCACCTGAGATTTTTATGGCAAATTCCTTTGTTGTTTTTCTAGGAGAACACTGACAGAAAATTTGGAGGTTCTGTTTACAGGAACCCTTGTTTCTTCCTGGCAACTCACTGATGGTTTCAGTTAAATTTGTAATCGTTAGCCAGTCACTGGATAGGTTTACCTGGGCAGTTTTCTCCTCTCTACTAAGTGATCAGTTATTATAAACTCTTTTACCTGAAGTTCTATTTACGTAGTTTTTAACTTTCCTTAGCAGCTCTAGTGAGTGGCAGCTGGCTTTTATTTTCAGGATGTGCACTGTTCTTTATGTGTGATTCCGGAACCAGCTGAGGAGTGAGCGCATGAAACCTTCCTTAGACTTAACCTTACAGCTTGGTGGTATGAAAGCAGCATGCTTCAAAGATACTTTGTGTGAAACCAATGGTGCTGGACTGGGCTTTGTTGTCTGAAGTTGACAGTGCTGTCTTTGTCCGGATGCAGCCTCAACTGGTAACTCAGAACTTGCTTTCTTGTGATTCCCACACATGCAGAACTGCACTGGTGTATACCCTGGGCAGAAAAAAGCCTCATTTTAGCAAGATAACAGAAAATACATCAACAAGGTTATTAGGGGTCTTGTGTTAATTTGACCTTGCTTTATCTGATATGGGCAAAAAACCCAGGTGGATAGAAACATTCATATTTGTGCCCTAATTCCCCTCTTTGAAGAGGATGTGCCTTTCTTCAGCTGGTGTAACTGATGCTGACACTGACTGCAATTTTTGTATATCTGAGGTATGCTTGTACTGGTACTGCTTTAGCAAACTGCAACCCATAGATTATAAACTGCAGTTAATACAAACACTGGTATATGTGGCTAGTGAACCAACACCAAGTTCCAAACATTGCCTGATCGCAGGCAACACCAAAACACCCGTTATGCATGATGTTTGCAGAAGCCTAGAGATTTTTCTTCACCAAGTGCCATTGCCTGGAGCGTCTTTGCGTCTTTTGCACTCGTAGAAGAAGTGCTGTTCCAGATGTGGCTCCTACCGCAGTGCCCTGCAGGCTGTGAGGGCATAGGAGTATTTCAGTGAGGTAATCTCTACTCACCACGTTCTGCCTTTACTTTAGTAGTAGGCCTTTAGTGTGGGCTTGACTTGCAGGGAGCAATTAACTCTGTGCCTTGTAATTCAAGATTATTTTCTGTAGGTAAATTTCAGTAACTGAGTCAATAGAGTTTATCATGTTTAAAATGTATTTATTTAAGCCAGTGCACATCATTTTTTTTTAATGCTCGTCAGGCCTAAATCAACTATCTAGTTACCCTGGTGCAAGCCCATAACCTTTGCTTCGTTCAGAGATATACTTTAAAAAGTTTGTGATATGTTTGAACTGCTCTTAAATAGACTTTTAATTTCAACAACAGGCACCTCTTTTTTTTTTTTTTGCTACATATATTTGCAATTTTGTACAGAAGCTACTACTGTTTTAAAAAGTTTTTACTTTTTTACATACTGAAATCTTTTAGTTCTGCATCTTTTGTGGTTACTCCTAACTGGATTACAATAATTTTATGGAGAAGAAATCCTGTGAGCAAGTATTGCACACACTTCCCCTGTTTCTGTAGGGTCACAGAGCAGCCATCCTGGTGTTAACTGGAAGAGAGTATGGTGAGATAAAATTCAACTACTTAATCAATTTATTTTAATTGATTACATTTGTGATTGCATTATGCTAGAACACTTTATCCCTATCTAGATTACTTAATAAATGGATTGCACAACAGTACTGAGGAGAATAACATGATAGTGATGAAAATGAGCAGAAAGTGAACTTTGAACACCGTCAAAAACTTTTTACTGACTTTGGAGTACCTCATTAATAGTCATTTAGATGCCTTCTATTTCTGTCGCTTTCTGCCAGGAGCAAAAGTCCTGCCGGCTGACAGCTGGTTCCCTCCAGCCTGTGCTTTTCATGAGAATGAGCTTCAGGAGCGCACGGATCCGACGAGCTTTTCCATTCAGTGGGCATTCTCAGTTTGTGATCTTCGTTCCTTTTTTTCCCCCCCTGCAATTCTTGGTGCATTTTTTTGTAAGTAGTCCAGTGCTTCAGTCTACAATCCATTCCGTTCCTCCCACGTGTTTTGTTTTTTTTTTTTTTTTGTCCTGTGGGCAGGTAACAAATACAGACTTCACACAATCCCACAGCTGGATTTTGTCTGTTTTCAGGAGATCAGAAAACCCAGGTTAAGCTGTGCGGGTTTGCCGAACTGTTCAAGATTCCTCACTTTGTTACTGAATAGAAGCGCAGTGTGTATGTCTTAATTCACAGAACAGACTCTCTATGAAGAGACCAATTTTAATCTTTCAGTTTGTGAATGATTTCTGAAATACTTAAGTGTTTTTTTTAGATATAGCTGAAGCCATCCACAGGGAGCTGAGCAGTTCAGGAATTCTGTGTCCAAAGGATGTTATGAGGTGCGCTTAGATCTATAAGTGCTTTCTCCAGTTTACAGCTGTAGTTGTTTCTATGAAATTTAAACTAGAAGAGCCTCACCGTGCTTTGTCTCCGAGAGGTAAACCTTGCTCTGTAGAAACCTTGGTGCTGCTTGGGCTGACCCTGAGAAGCGGATGGATCTCATGGGGGTCCTCACTCCCCCGGGTGGGCTGTGAGGAGCACCCATCAGCAGTGGGAGCCCAAGACTCTTAAGTGTGGTACTGATACATACACTGGCAACTTGATTTTATACTATAAAAGAATTTGTATTACAGCTAACAGTTTTAAAGGATTTTTTTTTTTTTTTTAAATTATGCGGAATTAAGTTGTAATAAACCTTTCCTCATATCTCTGGCTCTCATATTAACTCACCCTGCTGTTTGTAACGCACCTGTTCTAAACGTAGTTCTTTCCTGTGGAAAGCCAGACCCCGTTTCTTAAATGCAATAAACGATTTTTCGGTGAATGCCGGAGCCTCTGCACTTCCTTCGGACGTTGCGGGGCGGGGCCGTGCGGGGGCGCTGTTTGCCGGCCCGGGGTGGCGGCAGCGGCTCCTCTGGGTCGCGGTTCCGGTTCCGGGTCGGCACCGTCGCGATGTCAGACTCGGAGAGCGAGGAGGAGGGGGATGGCGGCCGCGCCGAGCCCTTCTCGCTGGCTGGGTTTCTCTTCGGCAACATCAATGAGGCGGGGCAGCTGGAGGGGGACAGCGTCCTCGACAAGGTAGGGCAGTGTCGCTCCGGAGAGACGCCACTTCGGCCCGGCCCGGCCGGCGGCGCGGGCTGAGGGGCGGGAGAGGAACCGGGGTCCCGGCGGCGCGGCTGCGGGGCGGGCTAGGGAGGAGGTGTCGGTGGGCCAGGTTCCGGGGCAGGCCCGGGGAAGTGTCGGTGGGGCACACTCCAGGACGGGACCGAGCAGGCGGTTAGGGGGCTCGGCCCGGCCTGGCTGGCGGAGCCGGCAGAGGCTCCCAGCTGGGACGTGGCTCTGGTCTTTCCAGGAATCCAAGAAGCACCTGGCCGGGTTGGGTGTGCTGGGACTGGGCAATCTGATCACTGAGATCACAGCCAGCGAGGAGGACAGCCCAGAGGCCGATGGAGCCCACCTGGACGAGGAAGGTTAGGCACTGGGGTACCTGCAGTTAAATGACAGAGAGGCTGCAGGATTAGAGCTCTTACTGGAGAGGAAGAAACGCACCCAGGTCATCTGGGGCTGCAAGGAATATCGTGATGTTATCTGGTCAGAGGTCCTCTGGCAAAGGCCTTGCCTTCTCCTTGCCAGAGTGAATCCCACATTATTTCCTGGTTGCTTTTAGACTTGTTCCTTTAATTTTTTTATGTTTTTTTTTAGTTGTCTATCCTCCCTCATAAATAAGTTTATTCTGTGTTTCCCCCTGTGTTAAACAAGCCTATTTAGTGCACAGTATTATTATGTCTTTTTTTTTTTTATTTCTGAGCTTGTTAAACAGTTTCATTGAGTAAGTGAAAGGTCTTCCTTCTGCTAAAGTTGGTTACTTACCAATCTTTCGGGGAAATTCAGAGCTCTTGGAGCTTTTGGTTGGGGAAAAATACTCCAATGGGAGATGTTAATCAGATGTTTTTGTTCCTCTAAGAAAAAGAAGCATAGGAAAGGATTCGTATGTACATAGTGAAGTCGGAAGTTAGTAATATATATTAGGATAAAGTTTTGTGTGACTAGATTTCTTTTCTTCCTAGGCTGGGTTAAGAGCACAGAAGATGCTGTTGATTATTCAGATATTAATGAAGTGGCAGAAGATGAGAGCCGTAGGTATAAGCAGGCAATGGGCAGCCTGCAGCCAGTTCGAAGACCAGGTAGCGTTACAACTCTAGCTGTAGAAGGTATTTTGGGGCAATGGGCCTCGACAGTCTCTTATACGGGTGACATTGTGCCTTTTTACTCCTTGCTTCAAGAACCCAATATAAGCTTTTGTGAAACTGTGTTCACTGGATGAAGCCACTGCTTGATATCTTCCTTTTTTAAGGAATTAGTTCCTCATTAGAGTTAAACTATACTCAGAAGAGAAATCAGGATCCTCCTTTTGCTTTGCGATCCCCTGCAGAGAATACCCAGTACCTGCCCATATTTCTTTAACCTCTGTTCTTAGGAAGGGGGTTATGCAGGATGCCAGGTGCTTCTCAGAGACACTCAAAAGATCAGATCCTGATCCCTTAGAGAGTCACTTCAATCTTAAGATCTCTCTCCTGTTTTACTCTTGAATTCTTTTTCTGAAATGACTTTCTGCAGAAGGCACTTTGGTTCTTTTGTCAGTCCCAGGGATCTCTGTCTGGCCTAGAACAGATTTTCAAAAACACGGAGCTTTTCCCTTTCAGTAGCTGCTAGTGTAAATGCTAAATCTTTGCATGCTCCTTAAAGCTACCTTACACTTAACTTTTCTGTTGACATATTGTGGTTAGTGGGATGTAAAGGTGATTTGGGCTTTTTCACCACATTTTTCTTACTTCTCTAACAGCTTTATTTGCTCTTCAAAGGGTGAATAAGGGGAGGTGATAGCAGAATATATATATATTAAGTGCTTCAGTCATCTTTCTGTCAGTTTGCCTTTTTCCCTCCTTCCCACTAATTCTTAAATTTCAATCTTGCAAATGAGTTTGTGCATAAAGTCGAACTTATAAGAGTTTTGCATCTGGTTACAAAATGAGAACGGTCTCCTTACTAATGAGAAGACATGGTCTTCTCATCAGGTTGGGACAGGTATGAGAGAGTATAAATGGGAAGGGTGCCTGGTTCCCTCTTATTTGTCTGCTTAATATGCAGTCTTGTCTCCTGACTGGTTAGATGAAGATGAGGATGATTACGATGCTGACTGTGAAGATATTGATTCCAAGTTGATGCCGCCGCCACCACCACCTCCAGTACCTGGAAAGAAAGAAGATGAAAAGGAAGCAGCTGCCACTGGTGAGTGAGGACTTTCTTCTTCTTTCTGGCAATATGAATGTCTGAAGGAAGCAAACACTGCTGTGTAGCAGTTCGTTCTGCGGCAAGCACCACGTGTCGTCAAAATTCGGTCTGCAGACTGCATCTAAAGGTGAGTCTTTGTCCTGATATGCAATGTTATAGGATTGTCTGAAATGTAGGGTGAAATATTGTATTTCCAGTGATTGTTCAAATACTGATATTGACAATGAAACTGCTTTTTTATCTCATCCTCTCAGTTGTGGCTGGGAAATTCACCTGGAACGCTTAGGATAAAATGAAAGATTAAACCAGAATGGTACTCATAACACCTGCAGAGGCTTAATTTTTGCATAACTTGGTATAAACAGTAGCTGTGGCATTATGGGGTTGTACTAGGGGACAGGGAGGAAACCTGTTTGTTTATAAGGTGCTTGTTCTATTGTAGTATCTGAAGATGGAGACGGTATCATTTTGCCCTCCATCATTGCTCCTTCCTCTGCTGCCTCCGACAAGGTGGATTTCAGCAGCAGCTCTGATTCTGAGTCAGAGATGGGACCTCAAGAAGCCAGGCAGGCAGAATCCAAGGAAGGCAAACTCACACTTCCTCTTGCAGGAATCATGCAGCGAGATGCTACCAAACAGTTGCCAAGTGTTACAGAGCTCTTCCCGGAATTTCGACCAGGCAAGGTATTGTAAGAGATAAGTGGAAGTGACAGAAACTGTATCATGTAAGCCCTCTAAATGTGAATCGTATAGTATTAAGGGTATGTAGTAAGTAATCACATAGATGTTCTTGCTCACCTCAATACTTTCTTAGTTTCTGTGTGCTGCTGTTTCCAGACTGCTTAACATGTAATGCTTTCCCTGCCATTTGCAGGAGCCTCTTAAAAAACTATATAAATCAGGGTGTGAAATAATGTTTTGCTGTTCTGTAAGGCCTGTTGATTTGTGAAAATTGTTTTTCTGAGGTAGTAGAGAATACTTTTGCCAGATGATTAAAAAATGTAATGCTAATCTGTCTGCTTTCTGGCTTTTCTGGCAAATATTTGCTCCTTCTTTCATGCTGTCCTGAACTTGGTGTGCTCTTGTGATCTGTATCCTTTACTTAATCCTCCCTCAAAACTGCTCTGAGTATGGATCAGAAATTAGCTCAATAACAACTTGGTTGAAAGAATGATTGGTTTTTGCGCAAAGCGAATCATTACAATACTTTCCTAAATGCTCCCAAATAGCAAATGTGGTTGATGTATTTCAATAATTATTTTGAAAGTCTTAAAGCTGTCAAGAGGAGAGGAAATGTAGGAGGGGAAGGAGAATAAAGATGAGCTTATAGTTGCCGAACAGATGATTGTGAGCCAGGATAACTTGGTTTTATGTGTACCTCCATCACAGGCTTTGTGTAAGGAGCTGAGCAATTTGCATAATTAAATGTTATGTGTTAGTGATTTAGCTAACCTTTGTCTATTAGAAGTCTAGGTGAGGCTCTAGCACAGAAGTTAGCCTTCTGGATGCTCTCTTGGCTTTTGCAAATTTGGTGTTTCCTGTGTTACTGTATTTTGTATCAGTTGGTGTGTTCGTTTGTTTGGTGCTCAACATGTAATGTCAGGGACTGGTTCAGTGTTGAACATGCCCAGTGTGTGCAGAAATCAGTGCAAGCTGTTAATGCTGAGCACTTTTCATAATTAATTCATGAGCAATACAGCTGGCAAAGCCTGAAATCCTGGAGGACTGGTTGATGTCTGAGACTGTGCATGTTAGTGTAGCACTGTTTTTCTTGATGAAACCACTTAAAATAGCATGTGGAGAAGCAGACTTTGTGTTTCATTAAACGGCTAGCAGCTTAACTATGTCTGAGACCTTTGCCCTTGGTGAAAGGTCGTTGAAACTGGCCAAAGGGTTCAGAAGTAATTTGGGGGGGGGTTGGGAAGAAGGATAACATGGATGTGGGCAGAGATGAACAGAGTGGTCATATAAACATTATCTCCTTTGGGGATCAGTGTAACAGATTAACAGGGAACATTAATAGGATGTCTCTTTACAAATCTTTGGTTCTAATTCTTGTTTCCTAAATCTGTCAGTTAATTTGGGAATAATGCTTTCCCTCTTTACAAGAGTGCTCTGAAGAAACAATTACCGGTGCTTAAAAAACAGCAATCATAATCGTAGAAGAAACAAGAGAAAGTTTGTCATTGTTGTTAGTGCACATTTTGGAGGTATGCAGTATGCATATAGGGGAACTGCATTATGATGGAAATAAAAATGAGTGTATTATTTCTGGACCATGGTATTTGTTTTTATCTGGTTGCTTAAGAAATGTCTGCTTTATATAACTGTCTTCTGCTTTGTCTCTTTTGCTAATAATTTTATCAGCTCTTCCTCAATCTCCGTGTGTCTTTCTGAAGGTTGTGGATTGTTCAAAATGAAAATAATTATTTCCAGGTGGTGTTTTACCACATGCCCAATACGTAAAGGCAATCCTTCTTCCCTCTGTTGAGTTTCTTTGTGTCTGAAATGAAGAATAAATCCTTCTGAAAAGGAAGGATCCATCAAACAGATGGATCAGAAACTTTTTTTCAAGTATAACCCTGATTACATCAGGGGCTGGGATTATAGTACAGGCCAAGCTTCTCAATTTCAGAGTGCTCTGCTTTTCAGGTGAGGGAAAGACAGACAAGCATTCCACAGTGTTTTTTTTCTCTGACCCTCTTGTTTTTTCCTATTCTAGGTGCTGCGTTTCCTGCGTCTCTTTGGCCCTGGAAAGAATGTTCCATCGGTGTGGCGTAGTGCCCGAAGGAAACGCAAGAAGAAACATCGGGAGTTGGCACAAGAAGTGCAGATACAGGAGGGTGAAGTTGTAGTTGAGAGTGGAATGGAAGGAAAATCTCCTTGGGAATATGAGTTTGCTGCTCCTCCCCCTCCTGAGCAGTGCCTTTCAGATGATGAGGTGGGATATCTAAGACTTAGAGAGGGTCGCCACCTAGCACTGGGGATAGTAGTGGATTGGACAGCAACTTTTAGAGTAAAGAGCTTTTCCTCCAAAATAAAACTGGGGGACAGGGTTGGCTTGTATTCCAGCTGTGCAGAAGCTCTTCTCCAGATACTAGTCAGTGACTTCAGGTGATTGCTTCTTACTGAGAAGGCTGCATCCGTGGTACAGGATCAATAGGAGAGCTTATCCTCTTTGTATCAAGAAGAAATCTCTCTGTTCTTGGAAGTCTAATTGCAGAACATTCTTAAGGCAGCTAGTAAGTATGGAAAAGCACTTCTTAGAAATACTTTTGTCCTCCGAGAATAAGCTGGGAAACTTGGAAGGAAGAAACCTCTTGCTGACACTTGGAGGGACCATCAGTCTAACCATTCCCTCCTTTGCTGTGCTTCAGATTACCATGATGGCACCTGTGGAATCGAAATTTTCCCAGTCAACTGGTGATACAGACAAAGTGACAGATACAAAGCCTAAAGTGGCAGAATGGCGCTATGGCCCAGCACAACTCTGGTATGATATGCTGGGGATCCCTGAAGATGGCAGTGGATTTGATTATGGTTTCAAGCTGAAAGAGAAGAAGGAGCAGGAGGTTAAAGGACACACAGATGAGGGGGTGAGAGGGGAACTGCGGGGGAAGGTGTGGAGATGTGTGTGGCACTGGGGACTGCTGCACAATGAGAGCTTGGTGATGGGCCAGTAGATGGTTGTGTACCATGCAAAATGAGACTTTTAATTGTCATCCTTTAGTTTGAAAGTATAAAGTCAATGCAGGTCTTCAAACAACTATTCTTTCCTTCCAGGATGCAGGGTTGATGGATGAGAAGGATGATCTGCTAGCTGATGAGCACTTCCTTATGGTGACACAGCTCCAATGGGAGGATGATGTTATCTGGAATGGCGAAGATGTCAAGCACAAAGGGACTAAGACACAGCGGGCAAGTTTGGCAGGCTGGCTGCCATCCAGCATGACTAGAAATGCCACTGCATACAATGCCCAACAAGGTAATCGATGGTCTGATATGAATTGTACTTGCTGTAGTTGAGCTGACTCATTACATGCTTTCGTCTCAAATACAGAACATAATTCTTCCTGTCAGGGAATGTTTTTTGGGTAAAATCACAGCTCTGCTCAGAATTCTGAGACTCTTACTTTCTTTACAGAAACAGAGTACATCCCTTCTGTTAAAGAAACTATCAGCTCTGGGTTTCTTCTCCATGTGGAATACCAGATGCTAGATCCATCTACATTAGTATCAAGCAATGCTACACGTAGGATACCTGCTATTTATAGGCCAATGGAATTTTCTTTATATGTTTTTTTTAATTGGGAGAATTGTGTAAAAGTCTTCTGAAGTTTCTCCTGAACTAATAATGATATTCTATTTTTTCTAGATAGGAAGTAACAATTCTTACAAGCCTCAGACTTCTCTTAGACACAGATGCATTTTAAATTTAAATTGCTTGTGTAGAATGAATGTTTATCATCTGTTTGTTATATCTTATCCTGCTTCTACAAGGAAAGACTAATGGGAATGTCAGATCTTTATTTGGTACCAGTGTCAATCCTTTACTGTTCAGCTATGAGTACAAGACACTCTGAGGAGTTGAGTAGGTGAATTGGAGATAGCTTTTTATAACAATTTTCATTTTAGCACAGTTGTGCCTGAGCTATCCAGGCTTGGGCTCGCTGTGTTTGAGTCCCATCAAAAGCTACAGTAACATGTTAAACATGGTTGGTCTGTTCACATGTGTTAGGTCGTATGCCTTCCAGAAGCATTAACTTGAGTGACATAAGTGACATGTCAGCATAGGTGAGTTGGTCTGCCCTGGGAGAAGCTGCCTCCACAGAACAATTCCTTGAGGTCTGCTTGGCCATCCTTTTTTCTGTGACAGTTTGACATAAGACAGGAAGCTGCTGGAGGCCAGACCAACTGTTCTGTCAATGGCAACTGTCTGCTCAAGGCCTCTCACTTTTATAGGGACCGTATAGAAATGCACCTTATGCATTGTCATGCAGCATATGCAAAGCAAGCCAAACATAACTTTGAAGTGGCTGCAGACTCCAGCAGTAAGCTGTGGGTGAACGTTTTTTTGTAAGTCTTACCCGTATGTCGTGGTTTAATCCCAGTCAGCAACTAAGCACCACGCAGCCCCTTCCCCCTTCCCCCTCCCAGTGTGGTGAGGAGGAGGAAAAGAAAAAAAAAAAAAAAAACTCATGGGTTGAGATAAGAACAGTTTAACTAAAGTAAAATATAATACTAACAGTAGTAATAATGAAATAATAATAATAGTAATGAAAAGGAATATAACAAAAAAAAAGGAAGGGAGGGGGAAGAAAAAAAACAGTGATGCACAATGCAATTGCTCACCACCCACTGACCGATGCCCAGTTAGTTCCCGAGCCGCAATCCGCGCCTCCCGGCCAACTCCCACTTGTTCATATACTGGGCATGACGTTCCATGGCATGGAATACCCCTTTGGCTAGTTCAGGTCAGCTGCCCCAGCTATGCTCCCTCCCAGCTTCTTGCACACCTGCTTGCTGGCAGAGCATGGGAAACTGAAAAGTCCTTGGCTTAAGATAAGCGCTACTTAGCAACAACTAAACCATCAGTGTGTTATCAACATCATTCTCACACTAAATCTAAAACACAGCACTGTACTAGCTACTAAGAAGAGAGTTAACTCTGTCCCAGCCGAAACCAGGACACCGTACTAATGACACATGACACTTTTTGTGATATGAGCAGTAGGCCCATCCTGGTTCAGGCTGGAAATCACTCTCTATGCAACCCCCAAGTTCTGATTTAAGGCAATGCAATGCCCTCTAACCCTCCCACTCAAGCTAACCTTACTTTTGTTTTCCTTTTCTCTAGGTTTGAACCGCAGTGGCTCTTTGCTTAATCCACCAATTCCACTAGCACAGAAACCAAATGTAGCAGGAGTCCTAGGTATAGCAAAGGGCAAAGAAAAGCAGGCCCCTGAACAGCAAGGTAATGAGGATGTCAAACTTTGGCCTACGAATAGGTGCATGTGACACATGTTTCTATATAGACTTGTGTTCTGTGTAATAACAGGGTCCTTTTTTGGCAACAAGGCGTAGATAAAAGGGATACTTGTTTGCTCTAAAACCTGTTAGAGGCTCTATTTCATTCTTGGAGGTTCTTTGTGTTTCAGTGGAGCAAAATCTCTGTGTGTTGGTAAAGCTGAGACTTGGGGCTCTGCTTCCTCTTTGCTTCCAAGATGAGTTTTCTTTTGCCTTTTAGAGGTCCTGCCTCAGAAAGCCCTGAAAGATGGGGAAGGTTGAGGGAATAAGATGTGGGGATGAGCTCTGAAATGGGTTTCTGCCAAGGTAGTGTATAAAACTCTTAAGCATTCTACGTTATGATTGTTGCAGTTTCCCTGGATGAAGACAAGCCCTGGTACTCTATTTTCCCAATTGATAATGAAGAGTTAGTATATGGCCGTTGGGAAGACAATATCATCTGGGATGATCAGGCAATGGAAACCTACTTGGATCCCCCTGTCTTAACACTTGATCCAAATGATGAAAACATAATTCTAGGTATGTTTATGGCATCCAGAAATTTGACCCAAATGGGAAAAGACAAGTGGAAATGGAAGCAAGGATTTATAGTCACACTGTAATGGAAATAAATGGACTTGGGCAATACTTATGGCCTTTCTTTGTTCTGGCTTTTGAAGATAATTTGCAAGTAATCAAAGGCCTAAGCAGAAGGCGGCAACGCTAATAACTCTAATGGTGCGGTATATACTTTCAGCTCCCAAGTTAAAAGCAGTAACAGCAGAGTAAAAATTACTGCCCTGAAACTTAAATTTAACATAATTAATCTGATTCTTGGTGTGTTTTAGAAACGACTGTCTTAATTTTACTTGCATGTATGTTGGTATGAAGAGGGAAGGTAGAGTGGTAAACCACAAAGTATCGCATGCTATTCTCAGCATGGGTTGTATTCAAAGCCTGAAGAAGCAGATTCCTTAAGGCTCTTTCAGGCTACAGTAATGGCACGTGGGAGCAATGACTTTGCGTAACACCTGTCAGCATTTTTGTTGCTGCTACAAACTTACTTAGTATTCCTGGAGTCTGATTTGAATGTACTCCCTGCTTCTATTGCTACAGGCTGGAGAGATTCTTTTCTTATTTGGACCACTAAAATCACCACTTTCTCTTAGATCTGTGTGTTGGTAATCTTCAGGCAGCGTTATGTAATTTAAGGATAGGCATATCTTGCTACACTTTTATATGGCCTGGATTGCATTTCCTTCCTCAGGAAAGTGGGTCAGTTCTAAGAATGTCTATATGTATTGATTGAAATGTTTTGATATTAGCCAGCAACCTTGAAAATCACTCTTACTTTGAGCTTGGTTAAAGTAAAGACAAACAGACTTGCAATATTTTCTTTCCAAGTCTGAACTACACCACAAAATTGCAGATGTTTGTATAAATAGTGACAAAGGTGAACCCATTTTTATTTTATATATGGTGACATGAGATCTGTGTGTGAAGTTTACTAAGCCCATGTCACTAGGCCCTGCTTCTCATCTAAGAATCTTACTTGGAGAATCCATGCTTCACAAATTGCTAACTTTTAAAATTCATACTCCTTTCCTGGAATTTTTCAGGAATCCCTTTTGGGTTCAGGTCCATATTATCTTTGGATTCAGACTCACTTTCTTGTGTATATGTGTGGGGAAGAAAAGGTTTATTAATACATGTAGTTGGGAAACAGTATGGGCACTCCTGTTGCCTTGACTCTCAACTCTTTAGAATAGCTTTGGCAGAACAGATGCTATTTCTTGTACTTTCATCAATTAGATTATTAGTAAATTTTGTGTTGAGCAGTGGATACCTCAAGCAATCCCCACAATTACCCTCCTCCCACTGAAATCTACTCACTGCTGAAGAAGGTAAGGTAGAGATTTAAGCATGGAGCTTTTCTGGTTTTTTTGAGCTGGTTTCATATTAACCTGTATGGAGGGAAAGGGGGAGGAGTGTAGAAGGAGGACAGTCACCCCAGAAACTGCACAAAAAGGCTAAAATGTCTGGACCAAGCTACAGCTCGGTAGGAGGTTGCGGTGCTGAAAAGGGAACCCTAGGACAAGTGCCCTACAGTGTGATTGCTTGTGTTTTTAGAAATTCCTGATGAAAAGGAAGAAATGACTTTGAACTCTCCATCCAAGGAGAACAAGAAAGAATCTTCTCTAAAGAAGAGTCGAATCCTGTTGGGAAAAACGGGTGTCATCAAGGAAGAACCACAGCAGGTTGGCATAAGCTTTAGCACCTTGCAGGTTGGGAATGACGTGGAAGGAGTGATTTTTTTGTTTGTTTGTTTGTTTGTTTTTGACACCTCTCTCTCTGTGTTTAAAATTGAATTAGAACATGTCACAGCCAGAGGTGAAGGATCCCTGGAACCTCTCCAATGATGAGTTTTACTACCCCAAACAGCAGGGACTTCGAGGAACCTTTGGAGGCAACATCATTCAGGTAGTCACAGTAGTGTTGGCTATAGAGTGAGAGATAGATAGAGTGTCTTGGTAGGAGGTTTCTAGCTGAGAGTAAGATTTAGGATTTGTAGAAAAACAATTTAGATTACAGCAGGTCAGTTAAGTGTCCATGAGAGAGCTTTTTCATGTTATTTAATTAAAACGATTAGAAAGGAGTTTGAACTAACTTTTCTTGATTGCCCCATCAAACTGAGGTTTAGGTGCTAGATCTTGCTGTATCATACTTGCCGTGCTTTTCTTTGGTGTCTCTGTAGGACTCTTTCTGAAACAGTAGTGGGAGGGGGGAAAGTGGTTCAGATAGTCAAGAGGTGAGGCTGTACTTCTGCTATGAGTGTGTGTTTTAATCTGGATATTATAAAAATAATTTAGATAATGATGAATTTGAACTACTGCTCAGTAGCCCGAGGTGAAGAGGTGATGTGTTTTTCCTCCTTCATTGTGGTATTCAGTGACCTCTTCTAAAACCTCATCTGATTCTAGCCTTTTCTGTAATGGCAAAAATGTATGTCATTCCAAATGCACTTCTCTCCCACTGATAGGGGTAACGGCTTTGCATGCTCCTAGTTAATAAAAAAATCCTCTCACTGGGTACCATTTGAAATAGTAAAATTAAAGTCGTCTCTGTACAGAAAGGAAAGATCTATATATGGACCTAAGTACTTTCTGTCAAAAGGCAACATGTATGATAACAAGTGAATTTCAATGCACTAGTATTACTGCCAGCAGACCTAAAAATATTACTAGGTTCTGTTATATAAGGGTTAGCAGGATAGCAGGATGATCTTGGTTTTGAGATGATACGTGTCATTCTTAACACGTTTTGTTCCTGTGTTAGCACTCTATCCCAGCAGTGGAACTTCGGCAGCCATTCTTTCCCACCCATATGGGTCCTATGAAACTCCGACAATTTCATCGGCCTCCCCTGAAGAAATACTCTTTTGGTGCCTTGTCCCAACCAGGGCCCCATGCTGTGCAACCTCTGCTGAAGCACATAAAAAAGAAAGCCAAGGTACAGTTATTTTTCTCTGTATCTGGTGTCTGCTGTGGCTCCATTTGCACAGCAGATCTGTTACTTGTGCTGTTTTCCTGACACTGTCTTTTCACTGGCACAGATGAGAGAGCAGGAGCGTCAGGCTTCTGGTGGGGGTGAAATGTTCTTCATGCGCACACCACAGGACCTAACTGGCAAGGATGGAGATCTCATCCTTGCTGAATACAGTGAGGAAAATGCCCCTTTAATGATGCAGGTTGGCATGGCAACAAAGATTAAAAATTACTACAAAAGGGTGAGTATGCAGGTTTTGCTGTTGGACAGTGATTTTCTTCTGCCTCTCACTGAGTGCTAACTGCACCTTCATTGCACGTTGCAGAAACCTGGCAAAGATCCAGGAGCTCCAGACTGTAAATATGGAGAGACTGTTTATTGTCACACTTCTCCGTTCCTGGGTTCTCTGCATCCAGGCCAGTTACTGCAGGTGAGAAAAGCAAGCATAAGACAACAGAAAAGTTGAACGTGGACTAATAGGCAGAATGTTTCATACCCTGTTTATTGAATCACAAATAATGCTCAACTTCCAAAAAAACAGATTCTGGTTCATTTTCAGTTTTAAGTCTCTTTGTTTACTGATAGTAATTCAGTTCTTGGCTTTTTTTAAAAAATACCTCTCTGTTGTATGTTTTTTAAAATTGTTGTCGGAATGATAGGAATTGTAGGAAGTGAATCTTTGCTGCTTTGCTTTGTAATGACATTAGAAATACTGTTATAGAGGACTGAGTGGAAGGCCAAAGCTGCTTGAATGTTGGGGAGCTCAGTAAACAGGTGTTGGAGGGGACAGAAAACATGGATTTATCATGGTCCAGGATGTGTGAGCAAAACCTTATGTATACTTTCTGAGAATTGCACTGCTAGTTGTCTGTTGGATGCCAGTTACTAGTCAGGTGTGTAGACTTCTGCTTTTATGAGCCTTTCTCTGTTGTTGAAATACATACAGTTGAGGTGGGGAGAGGAATTAAGAATGTTGTAAGGACCACCTGGCTACAAAATCCATGATAAATGTGAAAATAAATTGATTTCAGTTAATGCTAGCTGCTCTTGCTGCAGCAATAATTCTGTCCATGTTGTACCACAGGAAAAAAGTAAGATGAAGGTTGATAGTAGAGATTCATCACAGAACTGACAATGCTAATTGTTCAAGCCTAAGAGGACTTCATCATGGATAAAACAGGACTTCTGGAAGGCTTGAAGTGAGGACAGGGCCATCTCAGGGAAAGCTTTGCAATGTGGATGAGGGTAGTGTGGGAGAGTAGCAGTGGGTAAGGCTAGTAGAAGCCCTACGGGTGGAGAAAACCCTTTATAGGAGAGGATGGTCTTTCCAGTTCCACTTAGTCTAGTGCCTTCTTGGTGCTAGTTTAAACTTTCTTATCTTTGAATGCTGAACTCTACTGCTCTCTGCTTTTCTGGTTAGGTTCTTACAACCTCCTTTCCTGAGCAAAGTCTTCAGTCCTTGCTTCTGTTGCCTTCTCCCATTCCCAGACTGTGCGTGTGTCCTGGGCTGGTTTCCGTGGTTGTAGTGTTCTTCTGCATATGTGTTCTTTCTGTCCCTTTTTAAAGTACCTCCTTAAAGGTCAGTCCAAAGAGCCCTTTAAACTCTTTTTGCATTTATTCTAGGTTTTCTTATGCCTTTGTGCTTCATCCTTGGTTATTCTCTGCATAAGCAAGGAATGTTCTGACTGCACATCTACATATATTGTGATATAAATGATGGTATACCATTGGAATGACTGGGGTTTTTGTTTTGTTTTTTTTTAAGATCTTTTTTGTAGATTGAGTTACAGAAACTTTGATCAAAACCTGACTTTCAAACTTCGATTTGTTTCTCTTATTAGGCATTTGAAAACAACCTTTTCCGGGCCCCTATCTATTTACATAAGATGCCTGAAACAGATTTCCTGATTATCCGGACACGACAAGGCTATTATGTTCGAGAATTAGTGGATATTTTTGTAGTTGGTCAGGAGTGTCCACTTTATGAAGTACCTGGTCCCAACTCTAAACGAGCTAACACCCATATCAGAGATTTTCTGCAGGTATGTGATAAGAGATAGTTTGGGGATCTGAGGGGTCTTTGGAGAAAGCCCATGGCATAGGCATGGGCCTCATGTGGACAACCTTGATTTCAGAAGCTCATTGCCCTGCTATGTCTCCCTTTTGGGTTTTTTTTGTTTGTTTGTTTTGCTTCTTCTGTTTACTTGCATCCTGTCTGATAAGTATATGATAGAGGCTTTTTGTTAGTCAAAATAAAAGGTTATAAGATTATATAAAAGTGTAGGAAACTGAAGAAATTAGAATGAACTTTGAAGTGGTTATGCTGTATAAAATAATAGTTACATGGGTTTTACTAAGAGGCAATCAAGGGATCTTATGCAGTCCTATTACATAGCACAGAATTAGAGATGCTTCTTAGGTCTTTGTTGATTTCCTAGATCTTGAGGCAGTTAAGCTTTGGGACTGTCAGTGACCATTCAAATAAATATCCCCAAATTTAGATTTTGGAGAAAATTTCTAGTAATTAACTGTCAGTTTAATTCAAAATTATAACTCAAGAGGTATTTGCAGAGCAGGAAAATCCCTGCCGTTCCCAGAGTTCAAGTTTCTGTACCAAAGCATTAACATTCCTAATGTGATAATACAAAATTTCAAGACAAATATTTTTTCCACATTTCATTCTCAAAAGTAGCTGAACCTGAAGCAGACATGTGGCTTGGAAAACTTTACTAAGTAAATTTATAAGAAACAATGAGTTTTAAGTAGGAAGTCTGAAGCAGTCACTAGAAACAGCATTGTCTATACTGTCTTTGCAGGTTTGTTGTATTCTTTCTTCAGACATCACAAATGAGTCTTATTTTGTAGGTTTTTATTTATCGCCTCTTCTGGAAAAGCAGAGACCGTCCTCGGAGAATTCGCATGGAGGATATCAAGAAGGCCTTTCCTTCACACTCGGAGAGTAGCATCCGAAAGAGGCTAAAACTTTGTGCTGATTTCAAACGCACAGGTATTTAAAGATTTTGTGTGGCGGTCAGCCATTCTTTGCTGCTCTTGGAGTTCCAAACAGAGCAGAAGGAGGCAACATCTCCTCCTGATAAACCATTTTTGAAAACATCTATTTGAAGAACTGAAATGTAATCTGATAGGGCTTTTTGTTCCAATTTTTATAAATGTGCACTTTCTTTTGGCACAAGTGTGCTTGATGGTGAGAAATGACTACAATTTAGACATTTTTTTAAAAACCCTTTGGGCACTGATTTACTTATAAAGTAACAATGTATGACACCAACTTATACACGTTCCCTTCCCTCTGTGTATGGCTGTGTTGTGTTTTGCAAGCAAATACATGCCAGTAGAAACTTGTCCCATCTTCATGAGTCTAATAGTGCTCTGAGAGCCTGAGTTCTGATTTTTGTATGTGCGGAATGATAAACAGGTGGTAATACAAAGCTTTTTAGGCTAGCCACGGGGAAAAGTAGTTTGAGGTGAGGAAGTGAAAGGTGGATTAAATGCTTTTGGAATGTAGTTTATACATTGAATGAGCATGAATGTATGAGAGTTTGCTGATACAACAGGTGCTGAGTTGGGGGTGTTGATTTAGACAAATGCAGAGCGAAAAAACCTATCGCTTTTAGTGGTCTAAGTGTCATGGATTTGTCATACTTGCTTCTTTTGCCAGTATTGCAGTAGGGTACCGAATCTTGAAATACAGTTAGGATTATGATGGCATCCAGCATTTGTGGGAAACTACTCAGTGTTTGATCTGTGCATTTTTCAGGGATGGACTCAAATTGGTGGGTTTTAAAGCCAGATTTCAGATTGCCGACAGAGGAAGAGATCAGAGCAATGGTATCCCCAGAACAGTGCTGTGCTTATTACAGCATGATTGCGGCTGAGCAGCGACTGAAGGTAAACGCTCTTTGTAGGCTATAAGGCAAGTTACTGACAAGTAGTTCTGTGAAGGGTGAGGCTAGGTAACGCCTTCTGCCTAAAGCTAATTTTGCTATAAAGTAGGCAAATTAGGCCCCTGACCACTGGGCAACTTGCTAAGTTTTCTGTTGCGTAAAGAGGGAGTTAAGTTCTTAGAGAGAGACGTTATATTCTTACCACCTATTATTTAGATACTGAGTTAGCTTAAAGGTAGCAAAGGGAAGGTATGAGAAAGGTCTTATGTTTCTACGTGGAGCTCTACAGCAGAAAGTAACCAGTATGTGGCTGTGAGAGAGAGTGGTGTCGTGGTTTAACCCCAGCCAGCAACTAAGCATCACGCAGCCGCTTGCTCACTCCCCCCACCCAGTGGGATGGGGGAGAGAATCGGAAAAAAAATAAAACTTGTGAGTTGAGATAAAGACAGTTTAATAGGACAGAAAGGAAGAAAATAATAATGATAATAATAAAAAAATGACAGTAATAAAATAATTAGAATAAACAAAACGAGTGATGCACAATGCAGTTGCTCACCACTCGCCGACTGATGCCCAGTTAGTTCCTGAGCAGCAGTCTGCCCCTCCTGGCCAACTCCCCCCTGTTTATATACTGGGCGTGATGTCATATGATATGGAATATTCCTTTGGCCAGTTTGGGTCAGCTGTCCTGGCGGTGTCCCCTCCCAACTTCTTGTGCCCCTCCAGCCTTCTTGCTGGCTGGGCATGAGAAGCTGAAAAATCCTTGACTTAGTATAAACACTACTTAGCAACAACTGAAAACATCAGTGTGTTGTCCACATTATTTTCATACTAAATCCAAAACATAACACTATACCAGCTACTAGGAAGAAAATTAACTCTATCCCACCTGAAACCAGGACAACTGGTTATTTTTATTGAAGTCGAGTGCAGTATTTAATTATGGAGTTTGTCAAAATACTGGGCAGCTTGACATCTGTGATACTGTGGGTCACAATGAATCTGGAAACAACTGTCTGTGCAAGTGTGCTTGTTCAGCATGACAAGTCTCCACAGGAGATTCATAATACACTTCTAGTTCTCTCTCCAGTAACTTTTTTAAGACTTTAGGTTCTCATTTTTTCCTAATATTTCTCTGCAGGATGCAGGTTACGGGGAGAAATCCTTCTTTGCACCAGAAGAGGAGAACGAAGAGGATTTCCAAATGAAGATTGATGATGAGGTACTGTCAGAGTGATGCATGAGCATTCATGCCAATATTTAAATCTGCATGGCAGGACAGAAACGAGGTCTTTATATTTAAAGTAGGATTTGGTAGATCAAATGTTCTTGTGACTTTCCTGGGAACTCTGCTGTCAAGCTTATACCTGTGTTTGGGGATCCTTCTTGCCAGGTCCTTTTGGGACTAGGCTTTTTGCCTTAAATACCTTTTGTGAGTTATCTACCACTTTGGTTCTTCATAGAGGTTTTATCAGGGCAGCTGAAGGATCAAGAAGTGGAATTCACCCTCATTATGTCAATTGAAAAGTTCTCAGTATGATTGGAAGAATCCAAAATAAAAAGCTTGGAATTCTCCTCAATGGTAGCAGGATTGTGAGGGCATGTTTTGCTTCTTGCTGGCAGGTGCGCACAGCTCCGTGGAACACCACACGAGCCTTCATTGCTGCTATGAAGGGCAAGTGCCTCCTAGAAGTGACTGGTGTAGCAGATCCTACCGGTTGTGGTGAAGGATTTTCTTACGTGAAGATTCCAAACAAACCAACTCAGCAGAAGGTATAGTTCCCAAGGTTGGGTTGGACAAGGAGCAATAACTGGAAAGTCATGTGGGAGAAATGGAGTAAATATGGGGCATCAGGAAGAGAAAATATCAGAAGATAAGCCTAGGAAAGACTGTTATTTGATGACATTAATAGGCTGCGTCTTCCTCTGAACAGGATGATAAAGAACCTCAGCCAGTGAAAAAGACAGTGACTGGGACAGATGCTGATCTGCGCCGACTTTCTCTCAAAAATGCCAAACAGCTTCTGCGTAAATTTGGAGTGCCTGAAGAGGAGGTGAGCATGAACCTGGAGCAGGTTACAGAGTTCTCTTCACTAACAGGTTCAGCAGGTGATGGTGGAAGGGATGTATACGTTTCTACTCTGACTTTGTGTGGAAAGGAGTTGAAATCCACAATCAGCTACCTCAGTTGTATGTCTCTAAAGCCTTTTCTAGTCTGTCTTCCTCTTTCTAGATAAAGAAGCTGTCCCGGTGGGAAGTGATTGATGTGGTACGTACGATGTCTACAGAGCAGGCTCGTTCAGGGGAAGGTCCTATGAGCAAATTTGCACGTGGGTCTCGGTTTTCTGTAGCAGAACATCAGGAGAGATACAAAGAAGAGTGTCAGCGCATCTTTGATTTACAAAATAAGTAAGTTCTTATCTGATGTTTACAGCCTTGAACCCCACCCTGTCCCCACCTTAAAAGTCCAGAACTGTGTACACCTGGGGCTCACTGATATGTAGTAGTATAGATGTTGATTCAGCTGGTTGGGCCCACAAAATACAGCACTGAGAAAGAGGGCTTTGGCTGTTAATAGAAACTTATGGGTTAGCCTTAGTGTCTTGCTGTCATAGACCTTTTGGAAAGGTAGAATGAGTTGCATAGTCTGCCAGGTATAATGGCATGAGATGTTCCACTGGTCCACAGATCAGTAGTTCACCACCCTATTTCCTTTCTTTCTTTTTTGTTTGTTTGTTTGTTTGTTTTGTTAACAGCAGTTTGCCATCTCTCTCTTGGGTAGCAGCTACCAATTCTATGTCCTATTCTTAAGAACTGCCAGAAGAATTCATGCATTATTCCTTGTTCTGGCCCAACACCTGAGAGTGGGGAGGGAGTATAGGACTGTTGATGATGAAGAGATCAACTTGTTGGAGAAGATTGGCTTGGAATAATTGATCTTTTGGACATGGGGATTACAGGAGGACTGAGAAGGGAATATATTATGCTTATTCTTGTAGTAGTGATTTGCAACATCAGTTTTCAAACCTTTGCGTCATTTTTACCTTTGTATTTCTGGGAAGGTAACAGGCTGATTTTTTTGGTGGGGGGGACTAACTGACTTTCAAGGTGCTTCCTGTTTCAGGGTTCTGGAATCCACTGAGATCCTGTCAACAGACACAGATAGCAGCTCAGCTGAAGACAGTGACTTTGAAGAGATGGGAAAGAATATTGAGAATATGTTACAGAACAAGAAAACTAGTTCTCAGCTCTCTCGGGAAAGAGAAGAGCAGGAACGAAAGGAATTGCAAAGGATGCTCCTGGGAGAAGACAGTGGCAATGACAAAGACAGGGGCAAAAAGGACAGGAGAGACAAAAAGGGGCTGTGTAAGTAACCGCAACTACTAGGATGTGCCTGGGAAGGGATGCAGAACTTTGTGTCAGACTGCAAAGTGTGCTGATCTGGCCTCTCAGAGGAGAGTGTGGATTCCTTACAGGGAGAAGGTATAGACATGCTTATCTTGGGCTTCTTCCTTCTCCTGAGCAGTTACTGGCTGAAAATGCATTTAAAGTGTTTTCTTTGCCCCATAGCTTTGCTTATTTTGAACTATAAACTTAATCTGGTATTTCTTTAGATATTCACTGCTGCTTGCTGCTTAAGTTTTCCTTTTTTTGGGGGGGGGGGTGAGGGGGATGTTGTTTTTGAGTAGTTTTCTCAAGATGTGTTCACAAATAGTTCCTGTAACCAGCTTATGGTACTCTAATTGGATCTTGTGTGTAAACACAGCTACGTATGTGAAACAGGCACAATGTGTAGGCTGATAGCAGTGTCTGTTATACTGTGTGCTGTAGCAGTGTGTTTGGGAGGTAATTGCGTAGCTGCCAGATTTGGATCTCCTGGACATGTGTTTATTTAGGTGCATTCCAACAGAGAACTTGACATGTTCCTAACTGGGATGTAAAAGTGTTTGACCTGTGAATGAACTTCTGTCTGTGTGACGGTGCTCATAACCGCTGTTACTTGTGGCATGTGTATGAGCAAAGTTGAGCTCTGCTGCATCTGGGTCAACATTATTGTTGCTGTTGGAAACCCAGATTGGGAATAAATCACTAATTAAATAATTACTGGAATAATTTAGTCAGGGATATGTGGAAGATTTGGTGATGATTGTTGCCTTATGAAAAGATATCCAGTGTTATTTTGAACAAAATCTCTCAACCAAAATTATGGATGGTGCTGGAAAGATTCTGTGGTCACTTGAGACAAGGCTAGCTCACTGGTTGTAACACTAGCTGGAGAACTGGATAATTGTTGACCTTCAGTTTCTGCCAGATCTTCATACCTGTGATCAAACCCACTGTAACTATTAAGCAATCTGCAGGGCCATGTTGCAGTTGCCTTACAGGTTGCACTTAGGCACCTGCGTGTCCTTGTTGACTGTAGCTGTTCCTTCTGGCTTCATAATCCATGTGGATAATTCAGTAGTTTACCTTTGTTTCAGATTGATGTATGTCATGATAAGAGAACATGAACAAGAAAGGGAAAGACTTCTGTTGCTTAGGTTTTCCTGAATTTGTGTCTTGGAAGTTTTTAAGCCCAAACTATCTGCTGTATTTAAATGATGATGTTTCTACAGTGTGAAAAAAATTAAAAGTAAACAAAACACTCTCTTGTAGCATCAGCTTCAGGAGCCTCAGCAAACTCTCACAAAGATGATGACACTGCCTCTGTAACCAGCCTTAATTCCTCTGCCACTGGCCGCCGCCTCAAAATCTATCGCACGTTTAGAGATGAGGATGGGAAGGAATATGTGAGGTGCGAGACAGTTCGGAAACCTGCTGTTATTGATGCCTACTGCCGAATACGGACTACCAAGGATGAAGAGTTCATGTAAGACCTATATGACTTTTTCTTTTTTTTTCTTTTTAACTTTGCCTGTAGACTATTTCATTCTATTGGCAGTATGAAGAAACGTAGAATTGAGTGTAGAAGCCCAGCACTGTAATTGTGTAGAGAGAGAGAGATTTAATGGCTGTCCATTTGGAGGGTATTATGAATTTTGTGCAGTGATTGACCTGGCACAAGAGTACCTGGTAAATCATCAACTCAGATGAAAACCTTGTGTGTTTTGTTTTGGTGGTCCTTTTTTGCTCCCTCCTTCCCCCCCCCCCCCCCCCAGACGAAAGTTTGCTCTATTTGACGAACAGCACCGTGAGGAAATGCGGAAGGAGCGGCGCAGGATCCAGGAACAATTAAGGCGGTTAAAACGGAACCAAGAAAAAGAGAAACTCAAGGGCCCTCCAGAAAAGAAGCCCAAGAAAATAAAAGAGCGTCCAGACTTGAAAGTAAGCATATCCATGCTAACAGGTCTTGGGTGTTGGAGCAGTTTTCTGTTCTAGTGATGTACTAAAGGTCTGACTAGGATATTTTAATGATACTTTGCCTCTAAACTAGGAGCCTATGTATGAATTCTGATCTGTCATCTTTCTTATATTTTTGCAGCTAAAATGTGGAGCATGTGGTGCAATTGGCCATATGAGGACTAATAAGTTCTGCCCTCTTTACTACCAAACAAATGCCCCACCTTCTAATCCTGTTGCAATGACAGAGGAGCAGGAGGAAGAGCTGGAAAAAACAGTCATTCACAATGATAATGAAGAACTCATCAAAGTAGAAGGAACAAAAATTGTCCTGGGAAAACAACTGATTGAGAGGTAAGGGAAGAAGCAGAGATACCGATGGGTAGTAAGAAAAAACAATTTAGAGCTTGGTGCAGAATACTCATATGTATATTAATCACAGGAATAAAGTGACAGGGCATTGCATAGACTATTACTACAGTATTTTGATTGTGTATTTGGTATTATGGCAGACGGGACCAGAGCCAGTACTGGGGGACAAATGGGCTTGATTCACAAGAAGGCTGGAGAAAGTATTACACTTTTTTGTTTTTACCTAGTGCGGATGAGGTTCGCAGGAAATCACTCGTCCTGAAGTTTCCTAAACAGCAGCTTCCTCCAAAGAAGAAGCGGCGAGTAGGGACAACCGTTCACTGTGATTATCTGAATGTGAGTGAAGGTGTTACTGAGCTGATTGCAGCATCTCTGTTTCTGTTTGTACCAACTGGCCAGTTTCTTTACTACTCTGTGCATCCTCTGCATGCAACGCTGTCCTGGTTTCAGCTAGGACAGAGTTAATTTTCTTCCTAGTAGCTGGTATAGTGCTGTGTTTTGGATTTAGTAGGAAAAGAATGTTGATAACACACTGATGTTTTTAGTTGTTGCTAAGTAGTGTTTATACTAAGTCAAGGATTTTTCAGCTTCTCATGCCCAGCCAGCAAGAAGGCTGGAGGGGCACAAGAAGCTGGGAGGGGACCCAGCCAGGACAGCTGACCCAAACTGGCCAAAGGAATATTCCATATCATATGACATCATGCCCAGTATATAAACTGGGGGAGTTGGCTGGGAGGGGCGGATCACGGCTCGGGAACTAACTGGGCATCGGTCAATGAGTGGTGAGCAATTGCACTGTGCACCACTTGCTTTGTATAGTTTAATTCTTTTAGTATTACTATTGTCATATTATTATTATCATTATCATTGTTTTTCATTCCTTTCTGTCCTATTAAACTGTCTTTATCTCAGCTCACGAGTTGGGTTTTTTTTTTTTCCTGATTCTCTCCCCCATCCCAGGGGTGGGGTGGGGAGTGAGCGAGCAGCTGCGTGGTACTTAGTTGTCGGCTGGGGTTAAACCACAACAAACACAGATACCTGCCCAGTAAATTAATAAACTAAATTGCCTAGGGTTTCTGTGGGTAAATATTTTGCATCCTGGAACTGCCTTAATTTTTCTGCCTCTGATTTCTTTAGCGTCCTCATAAATCTATCCACCGACGGCGAACAGATCCCATGGTGACGCTGTCATCCATCTTGGAGGGCATCATAAATGACATAAGGGATCTTCCTAATGTAAGTTTAAGCTATGAGACCAAAACCCCGTGTCGTAAGCAATAGGTTGAAGTAGGTTATGTGTTGTACACACCAAAATTAGGCTAGGCTTTTCTCAGATGAGTGGTGTGCTACCCCTTTCCCCGCTGCCCTGCACACAGTTGGTGTGCATTATTTCGTAAGTTATCTCCGCTCAGAATCTTTTTGAGATGAAAACGTCCATATCAGAAAATAATGTTGAATAATTCTGTATGGATACATATTCAAAGCCTGGGATGTGATATCCCCCCCAAATCAGAAAAAGATGCATAACACTCGATGCAGCAATGTGGAATACTTTTGCATATGTGGCACTGGAGAAAATTGTGTACTTCACTGTTTCTGACCAGATTTTACCAGAAACTTGCAAAATCAAAAGATTAAATGGAAGATTTGAGTTGAAATGAGAATTTAAAGTTCAGTTTCTTGACTTTTGTGCTGCATAACCAAAAATACCATCTGAGACTTCCTTGTGAGATTTTTCTTCTCATAATGGTATTAAAGAACATTTTGTAGAAGAAAGTGATAGCCACTGTGGGGCTGAGCTTATTGTACTTTGCCTGGTGCAGTTGAGGAACTGATTGTGTAAAGGTTTTATATGTTAGTGTCTATTCAACTGTGAAGGTTAAACTGAGATTAGCTAGTACTGTGTTAATAAGCACTCATTTTTTTCTTTTCATCCTTAGACATACCCCTTTCATACACCTGTAAATCCAAAAGTTGTCAAAGATTATTATAAGATTATTACTCGGCCCATGGATTTACAAACCCTGCGTGAAAATGTTCGTAAGCGGCAGTACCCATCCCGAGAAGAGTTCAGAGAACATCTGGAATTAATTGTTAAGAACAGTGCGACATACAATGGTAGGCTATTAACAACACAGGGAAACTGTGTTTCTGCTAATACATTGTACATGTATGAGGTGTGGATCTTTTACTTTTAGAAATAACGAAAACAACGGAAAAGCAGAATAAATTCACTGTCACATGGCAACAATAAACATATGTTTTTCCAGATATACCTGAAAGACTATATTAATGTTAATGAGCTAATTCATAAATAAGAAAGAAGTGGACCCTAGCATTTAACAATAACTAAATGATGACTGTGATGTAGTCACTGAAGTTCAATTATGGACCTATCAATGACTGGAAGGCACTGGTGCATGTATTAAGTCAAACTGCACTGAAGCAAAGTCCTGCATATCCCCTTCATATAGGGTAAAGCTAAGCAAAACATTGTTTTCAGTGGACTACATTATGAGTGTCCTTCCTTTTTGCTTTCAGACATGGATCGGTGGGGAGATACTTGTGAACGTATTTTCTCAGTATTATGCTTTAGTGAATGAATCTTTCAATACAAACAGGAATAGTTCACACCTTTTGAAGCCATTGCCTTGGAGCATGCAGCTTTGAGTAGAGTTTACTGTAATGATTTTGCATATTTTGGTTCTTAGTTGCAAGAAATTTTTCCTCATTTGGGAAGGTCAGAAAGCTAGTTTAAAAAAAAAAGAAAAGTATAGATTCTGTAGTAGAGCATGCATCTGCTGGGGAAAAGTGCTGATTCATTGAGCGACTGTAGGTCAGCTGTATTCTGACCGTTGATAGAAAGGTCTTTGTCCAAAAAGTATTCATTCGACAGACAAAAAAACCTCCCAGCTGCATTGAGTCTCTCTGGGCTGTGCAGCATTCGGGGTGACACTGACAGCACTAGTTTTGTGCCTGTATTGCTTCCTTTGTTATTTTGACAGCTAAGTCCCTGTTTTATCTGCATAAATGAGATTTTTTTCATAGTTCTGTTGCAAATACTTGTTTCCACATCTGAGGAATCGTGAAATTATGTAAGTGGTGGTTTTCTGAATATTTGTTAAATGTCCATTAGCATTCGTTAGCAGCTCTGCTTCACTGACTGGATTTAGTGAAGGAAACAGAAATTTCGTGACTTATGCTTTGAAAGTTTGGCAAAGGTGGAGGGCTTAGAGGCCAGTCTTCCTCAGGCACAGCTGCTTTCCCATAGGGTTTCCAAACTTTAACGGAATGTATACCAGAAGTGTGAATATTTGTTACAAATAACCTTTTCTCATATAAAATCCATACTAAACTTTAGTAATTGTGTGTATTGAGAATATACTTGAGGATATACTCCCAACTGTCCTAGAAATATAATCAGTGATGCTTTAGGAGTAAAGATTAAGTCATATTGTGACGTAATTGGCCTTTTTAATCAGGCTGGAGTATCTCACTGTACTTGCTGTGTGTTTGCAGGGCCAAAGCACTCACTGACACAGATATCTCAGTCCATGCTGGACCTGTGTGATGAAAAGCTAAAAGAGGCAAGTCTTGTGAATGAGTTGTGATTAGAGTGGAGAGGGGAGGGATGGTCAGGGGTGGTTGAGGAGTTTGAGGATAGAGGACATGAGTAGGCAAAACACAGAGCTTTAAGGAGAGTAGAAGAATAAGGGAACTCCTCCCCCCACCCCGGGGTATATTTGAATTTTTACAATTTTAAACAGTTCACATGGGAGTCTTTCTCAAAAAACAGGTGCTCGTTTGTTACTCTAGTTACTTTATCTTGTATGTAGGCTTATATCTAGGCTATTATCCCCCCTTACTTACAAGTGTCTTCATAAAAAGGTGAATAGGAGTCTCTTTGGGACAGAGTATCCTGATATTAACAGTTATTAATCTAGGGTCAGCCACTGATGTTCCTTACTTTTATTGCAGAAGGAAGATAAACTGGCTCGATTAGAAAAAGCAATTAATCCCCTCCTGGATGATGATGATCAAGTGGCCTTTTCCTTCATTTTGGATAACATTGTCACTCAAAAGATGATGGCAGTTCCAGATGTATGTAGCTTGAGTAGAGTGTGTGTGTGATGTGCAAAATGTGCTGATTATAGTCCTGTGGCTGTATATTTTCATTGTGGTAGTGCACTGCAAAAAAAACCAAACAAAAACAAAAACCAAAAGAGAAAAAAACCAAAAGCTCTGTCAGAGAGCTGGCCTGTGATTTTCTGACTGGCACAGACATACCTGTACTCACGCCCTTCACTGGAGCAAAGGTCCAGAAGTGAAGGCTGGGTTCCAGTTTTTTTTCCTGCTGCTCTCACTCCTGGATAGTGCCTGTGTCAGCCTCCCATTAGGATGAAGTCACTGATTTTCATTAAGCATGGTCATTATAAAACATACTCTTCTCCTGCTGCTTATAGCACTTGCTTTGGTAGATCTCGAAGCACTCTGCAAAGGTACAGTTTTCAAGTGCAAACGAAACACAAGCTGATTTCTAATTGATCAGGTTTACCCAGTTTTGTACTAGTTCATTAGTATTAAAAAAAAACCCCAGACCCTTAAGCTTACTGGATAAAACTGCACAGATAAGGACTTCAGTGTCACTCATCTATAATGTGTATTGTGTCTGAATGGAATAAAGAACAAGAGTCTGTAGTGGTTAGACTGAATGAGAGAGGGCTTAATGCCTGTCCTCTTTAAAACTTTCTTGGTTCCATTCTCTGTTGTCACCAAGTTCTCATTTCTGATGTTTAGAAACAGATTTTAGAGTTTTTCTATGCCGTCACACCATGATGAACTGCTAAATTGGTATACATAGCCCCTGTTGTGAGATCAGACCTAGGTTTATATTCTTTGTTTATTGTACAAGCAATGAGCATTCTTGCTGGACGCTGCAGTTATGTTGTGGAGGAAACAGTGATATGAAATAGAAAAGTCCTTTGTATGATTATTATTTTGTATTAAATGTTCCTACTGTCAAACAGGTATCAACAGGCCTAGTTAAAAATCCAGTCTGACTGGTAGATTTTTTTCTGTGTCCCTCCTGAAGCTAGATGATTGGATTCAAGATGCCTTGTAATAAATAATTTCCATACATTTTGAGTGTTGCTCGGTTCTGGAGACTTGCTTTATTAAATTTGTAGCTCAAACTGTAAAAAATTCTACACAGAAGCTTTCTAAACTTGTCTGTTTTCTTTCCTTCAGTCTTGGCCATTTCATCATCCAGTTAACAAAAAGTTTGTTCCTGATTACTACAAGGTGATTGCTAATCCAATGGATCTGGAGACTATCCGCAAGGTGTGTAGCTTGAACTGAGCAGCCACTTGAGAGATGTTTAGACTTGATTACTTACTGGGTGACAATCTCTTCCAGAATATCTCCAAACACAAATACCAGAACAGAGAGACTTTCCTGGATGATGTTAACCTCATCCTTGCCAACAGCATTAAGTACAATGGTAGGTGGTGAAAATAAGGCTTCAGCTGCCTTCTGTACTTAAACGAATACATGTGGGCACCTGTTCTGCAGTGCTGTCAAAGCCTGAAGCTGTGAATCCTGAGCTTGATTGTTGCTTTCCTTTCCTGCTGAGAAGAGAGATGCTTAAACAGTGATGTTTTCACTGTCACGTGGTGCTTTATTTACCATTTTCTGCAGAATGGGGCAGTTACATTGGGGGAGGATTTTCTACTTGTTCAGTACACATCTCTGCTTCAGTGATTTGTTTCTGGGAATTTCCTTGAGATTGACAGGGTACAACCTTCCTATCTCCTAAATCGTATTTTTTATGCTGGAACAAACTGGTTGCTCTTTGTTAGCTGAATGTGAACCCTGCTTTATGTTTCTCCTTAGATCAGAAGGTGTTGGGATTTAGGGACCTGTGTCATGAGAGCTACGTAACCAAACCCAGTCTTTCTGTCTCAGCAGCTGGAACTGAGCAAATGTCAGAATGCATAAAGAGATTTGTTTCTTACTACAGGACCAGACAGTCAGTACACAAAAACAGCCCAGGAGATTGTAAACATCTGTTATCAAACTTTAGCTGAGGTATGTGGACAACTCCACTGTAATATTTTTGTATGTTTGAATTTTCTGTGCTGCAACCTTAGCAAGCTTCTTTTGTTCTTAGTATGATGAGCACCTGACTCAACTTGAGAGAGACATCTCTACTGCTAAGGAAGCAGCACTAGAGGAGGCAGATCTGGAAAGTCTTGATCCTATGACCCCTGGTCCCTACACTCCACAGGCAAGTGACCAAGCAAAGTTTTCACTTCCTTTCTTTTAGTTTCAATCTCCTGGATGTTTGATCTAGAGGTGCCTCTTTGTTTACTGTTCTCCATCTGTCTGCAGTTTGTCTTTTAGTAGAGTATCTTGTTGGATGGTGTGCGAACAGCTATTTTTTAAGGATAAATATGAGAAGCAGTTATGATGCTTCAGAGAGTGAGATACATAAGACAAAGAAGGTAATTTCCCAAGCAGCTTGCAAAACTGGTCTCAAGATGAGCTTTGTACAGTCAGGTACAAATGTTGGTTGGAAATTCAAAGACTGTGCGAGTGTAGCAGTTAGAAACCCTCAGAAGGCAAGCAGTGAAAAGGTAAGGAGAACATGAGGAAAAAACATCAATACTGTAGTGCTGAGAAGAAGCCAGAGCGCTGTTTGGTGGGGGTATTGTTGAAGAGGCTTATTGCTATGAGCAAAGAAACTGCCTAGTATGGTCAGCGAAGTACAACTCCTCTGCATTCTTTGGTGGGATTCTTTACATTTCTTTATTTTGGTTCTAATGAAAATAACATTTTTTTACTCTTCATTATTTTATAGCAGACAATTGTGTGTGTCAGTTATTTTGTATATATTATAGACCAAGTTGGAAGCATAATTTATATTGGAGATTGTATGACAGACTGCTTTTTCAGTGTTTGCAGTTTGGCAAAGTTTTTTAAGCTATTTAGATTTTTTTTTTTTTTTTCCTAATGCTGCTTCTTGCCTCAGGCTGTTTGGTTGTTTTTAAAAACATCAGTAAATAACTTTCACCAGGAATCACAAGTTCATTCCTGAAAAATAAAACTGCCTTTGGAAGTTTCCTGAGAAATTAGGTAACAATTCAGGGAATGTCATCCTAGTGTCTGAGATGTGCCTTTTGTTTATTTGGAAAAACTATTGAAGTTCATCATCTTAGGAAAGATCTCTCTGCTAATAACTGAATGATCAAAATTCAAATGTTGTATACCCAGTGTAGGAAGACAGAGCAAAGCTTTCTTTGCAGTTGTTCATCCCAATTGTAGACCAGTAATTTTTCTATTCTGTGCAAGTCTGGTGTGATTACATCTGGGAAGTTGCATTTAATTTTAGTCAAGTCAGAGCAGAAAAGAGGGGCTTGAAGGTCAGGAACAATTTAAGATCTCGTAAGATTACTTTTAAGAGAAAAATGCGTTTAAAATTTGTTTAGGCAATAAGTATACAAAGATTATATGGCTGGAGCCAGGACAGCAGTCTACAGTTTGGGGGTAATATTTAACACTCCCCATCCATCTCTGTCCACAAAAAACCCCCCCAAAATGTAGCATTTTAGGAAGCTAGAAAGAACTTGCTAGGAATGATGACTGAATTCAACAGGGTGGGAGTACTGAAACTGAGTATCACGGAAAAAGACCTTCCTGGCAGTGGGAGTGTCAGGCTACAAGGGAGTCTTTGGTGATTAGTTGTTGAAACTATCTATTGACACATTTCAAGGAAGATTAGTTGGAATCAAGGATGATCTCAATACCTCAGAGAATGAGAGACAAAAATGTAATTCTTCTCTCTATCTGATGGTTTCCTTCCCAAGAGCAGTTATTACCTATTCCAATTTTTTTTCCAAGTTGGTGATCAGGAGAGAGGAAAAGAGGCCTGAGCAGTGAACTGGCTATTAGTTGTCTGCTTCTTCTCTGTGCTTGCTAAAGGAGAGAGCTTCCTGAGCTCCTCCCTTGAATTTGTCATCTGAAGGCCACCCTTTCCCTCTGCTTCTTGGCTGGAGGTACACTCCCGCTTCCCACACTCCCAAACTTGTCACAGATGGCAGGTCTGGTGATGGTTGCTTGGCTTTAGTTCCCTTTATTTCAAATGCAGTTGTGATGACTAATGTTTAGCTCCCCGTATGTGTCTTCAGGAGCTGGACTCCAGGATATAAAAAGCAAATACAGCAAGTAGAGAGCTGTCTGTGGTTTTGTCGTGGTTTCACCTCAGCCAGCAACTAAGCACCATGCAGCTGCTCCCTGCTCCCAGTGGGATGGGGAGGAGAATTGGGGGGAAAAAAGTAAAACTTGGGGGTTGAAATAAGAGCAGTTTAATAACTAAAGTAAAATAAAATAAAATACTAACAATAATAATGATTAAAAATATAATAATAATAGTAATGAAAAGGAATATAACAAAAAAGAAGGAAAAAAAAAGAAATAAAACCCAAGAAAAAAACCCAGTGATGCACAATGCAGTTGCTCACCACCCGCTGACTGATGTCTGAGAAGCGATCCGCCCCTCCCGGCCAACTCCCCCCAGTTTATATACTGAGCATGATGTTCTATGGTATGGAATATCCCTTTGGCTATTTTGGGTCAGCTGTCCAGGCTAGGTTTCCTCCCAGCTTCTTGTACACCTGCTTGCTGGCAGAGCATGGAAAACTGAAAAGTCCTTAACTTAGGATAAGCGCTAGTTAGCAACAACTAAAACATCAGTATGTTATCAACATTATTCTCATACTAAATCCAAAACACACTGTACCAGCTACTAAGAAGAAAATTAACTCTATCCCAGCCAAAACCAGGACAGGTTTACATGTCTGTTTAAATTCTTAGGAAGCCTGTTTTGCCTAGTTTAAATGGTATTGCTGCTGGTCTTAACACTTTCAGGATTGTCATGATATACAAACTGTGTATTATAATGGCATTTTATCAAAATCCTAATCTGTATTTCCTCATTAACTCTTCAGAGGTCAAATGGCACGCAAACCACAGATTAGCTTTTAGAACACTTTTGTCAGCTTTAGGGACTCCTGAGACAGTGATTTACAGAGAATTGATTGAAAGTTGAAGCTTTGCTATTTCATATGTGATAGACTTTTTCCAGTTCTGATAGCAGCATTTGTGGTTGCAACACCATTTCCATTGTAGGAATGGAAATTAAAAGGGCCATGCTGAGTCAAACCAAAGGTTGATGTAATCAAGTATTCTGTGTCTGGCAGGGACCAAAAGTAAGTGGATGCAAACATACAGCGGTCCTTCTCACAGTTCACTGTCTCACAGTGTGAGAAGGCTCTCTGCTTCTGGTAATTGGCTGTTCAGGCATCTTAAACTGGTGTTGCACCTGGACCATTGTTTTTATGAGCTGCAGAGAGGGCTATTCTCTATTAAATCTATCTAATCCTTTTGGAGTCCATTTACGATTTTGGCCCCTCTAGGATTGCACTGCATAGAAGTACTGACTGCTATTTTAAAAGCTGCTATCTGGCAAACTTCAAACCTGAGGTGGTGAGCCGTTGCATTTTACCATGTTTGTTCTTTAAGAATAAATAGCTTATTTTGATTAAACAGTGTTTAATAATATAAACACTGTGCCAAAAAAATGCATTTTGTATGTAGTCCTGAAATCCCAGTATTGCCTCTCAAGATGCTGTTCTAGTCTGTGCTGGTTTTGGCTGGGATAGAGTTAATTTTCTTCATAGTAGCTGGTATGGGGCTATGTTTTGGATTTGTGCTGAAAACAGTGTTGATAATACAGAGATGTTTTAGTTACTGCTGAGCAGTGCTTATACAGAGTCAAGGCCTTTTCTGCTTCTCACCCCACCCCACCAGCGAGGAGGCTGGGGGTGCACAAGAAGTTGGGAGGGGACACAGCAGGGACAGCTGACCCCAACTGCCCAAAGGGATATTCCATACCATAGGACATCATGCTCAGCACAGAAAGCTGGGGGAAGAAGAAGGAAGGGGGGGACGTTCAGAGTGGTGGCGTTTTGTCTTCCCGAGTAACTGTTATGTGTGATGGAGATGGATGGATTACGTGTGATGGATGCTTTCGTGGAGATGGCTGAACACCTGCCTGCTGATGGAAAGTGGTGAAAGAATTCCTTTTTTTGCTTTGCTTGCGTGCACGGCTTTTGCTTTACCTATTAAACTGTCTTTATCTCAACCCACAAGTTTTCTCACTTTTACCCTTCCAAGTCTCTCCCCTATCCCGACGCGGGGGGAGTGAGTGAGCGGCTGTGTACTGCTTAGTTACTGGGTTAAACCATGACATAGTCTCAGTTCAGTGCCTGAGAATGTTATGTCTCCTGTTTCCACATACACTTTAGCCACCTGATTTGTATGATAGCAACACTTCCCTTAGTATGTCACATGATGCTTCAGTCTATCAAGATGAGAGCAGTTTGTCTGCTGTGGACACTCCCATCACTACCCCAGAGAAGTGAGGAACTCGGTCAGAATCCTCAATTTTTTTCATGTGGTTGGAGACTTGGGTTGTATAAGCAAATTACCGAAAGGAGGCAATTACTTTGTAGGAAACAAGTCACAAAGATCAGCAGGTTTCCCAAGCAGAGAAGGGAATCCATTTCAAAAGTTATGCAATTTCCTTCATTTTGACTGCTCTGAGGGAAAAGGAAAAATTTAAAGAGCACTGGGAATTGAGACAGTGCAAAAGAAAGAATAGAGAGTCAAAAGCTGCAAAAGAATCTGCCTGAGGGCAGATTATTTGTTTGCTTCGCTGCTTCTGGGAGTAGAGACCTGGTGACTCATGCTACAAAGGGCTAATATGCAATCCCTTGTTGATTCTGAATAGGGAAATGGTGAAGTATATTCTACAGATTTGGAAGATGATAATTAGATTATTATGGTTGCATCCAGTGACGATTAGAAGCTATACAAACATGTAGGAAGAGATGGTTGCCACCATAGATGCGTTACAGTTGTAAAAGAAAAAAAAAGCAGACAGGTTAAAGGTATTAAATCATTATAAATTAACTTGTTACAGTAACCACAGAATATTTTTTCTTAGTCTTTATTCTGTATTAAACAACAAAAAAAATTGTTGGAGGAGAGGGAATAGTAGAAGGAGATGTAGTAATATGACCATGAAAATAAATTACCAGGAGGAGGAGAAGGTGAGGAGGGCCACGAGACTGAAAGTGGTACCAGAAAGACTAGTGAGAGCTGTTCTGAGCAACCCAGACAAACAGAGATTGAATATGAATAGTTCCATCTAGTACTGTGGCTGTTTGTAGCTTTGAGAATGCCTTCTAGATTTGGAAGTCTTCAAGCTTTCTATAGACTTTCAGTTTATAGTCTTTGGGATAGAATCTGCATGTCCTCTCTACCTTGGACTCATGGTGACTGAGGGAACAACAGGAGAGAGAAGGGCACGAGAAGATTTGTTGGAAACTGCTGTCTGCTTTTAAAATAGTTTGTGAAAATAAGCACTTTTTAAGATCTAGTGGTATTTTCCAGAAATAGCTAGGTAAACAAAGAACTCCGGTGCTGCAAGGCTGGAGATTCCCTTTTCAAGGATGAGCACATCAGGATAAAAGTGTGTGGAGACTGTGTGCTCTCTGATCTTGGAATAAAGAGAGAAAGGATCCTTGCTCTGAGAGTGATATACATATATTTTTCTTTCTGTCTTTTCCCGCCCTGTACTCCCGCACCCGTCATTGTGGTCCAGATGTCAGTCATACCCTTTGGTTTATGTCCAGTAGTGCCTTCCTCAATGGTATTGCTATTTGTGTTCCCCATTCAGATGCGCCAGGGGCGAGGTAGGCTGGGCGAGGAAGACTCTGACGTAGATATTGAAGGGTTTGATGAGGATGATGATGGGAAACCTAAGACTCCAGCCCCAGTGAGTATATTTACAGAAATCCCAGCCATAGTCTACGTGTTGACTTGCATACTTGTGGTAGAAGTCTCCATAGTATAAGGGTTGTCTGCTGTGTCTGCCACCCTGAAAGACAGCAGTATTCATAGCAATAGCTAGACTCTTAAATGTAGTTTTAAAATGCTAGCATTATGAAATGAGTGAATACTTCAGAATGAACAGTGTGATAAATAATAGGCATATGCTAGAAATGGCAGCCTTAGTTTATATGTTGTTTGGTCTTCACTGTCCCTGTTCTGTGTGACCTAGGAAGTTGAAGATGCAGATGGTGACCTTGCTGATGAAGAAGAAGGATCAGCCCAGCAGCCCCAGGCCAGTGTCCTCTATGAAGATTTGCTCATGTCGGATGGAGAGGATGATGATGATGGGAGTGATGAAGAGGGAGATAATCCTTTCTCATGTAGGTGTCCTTTTTTATAAAAGGTTGAATAGGAACTGGTTGTTCACAAACCCAGCTAATCTTCTCATTCTTCCATCACAAAAACATGCAGTAGAGAGCATAGAGCATAATTGTGATATGTAGGCCAGGTGCTGGTAGTCAAAAAGGAAGAGAGACCAAAGGGCAAGATGAGAAAACTGGATGAACATAAATGGAACTGAAACCAAAGTGGAATAGGAGTGCTGTAAGTATGGACACAAAAGAAAGCAGAGTTAAGACAAGATATGGTCGATTGTATTTCATAAAGTGAAACTGCAAATGGTTCTGAAAAGACTGGGACTATGATGTGGTGTGCAGAGCCAGGAACGGGCAGTTTACTAAAGCACAACATTTATTTTGATATGAAACAGTGTGGTCAATGTTATCAAGAACTGGAAGAGGGGTCTGGAGGTTCTTCAGATTGTTGCCCTGTTTTACTAAAAAACGTGCCGTGCAGAAAAGCTTATAGTGGTATTTAGCGATGGCTTCTGAAAATTATTAGGGGGGAAGAAGAGGGAATTATTCAGAGTAGACAAGCCAATAAGGCCTTTTTGAGTAATGGTGGTAATGAGATTGCTTTTGAATAACATCAGAATTGGGTAGTCAGTAAGTGGTATCACCTCCCAGATACCCTTTCTGCTACATTGTGGAGACACTGCTTTGTATACATTCCTTACAGCCAATATCGTAGCCTTTAAACAAAGACAATGGGTATGTAACTGACAGAACAAAACTGCTGATTTGTGACCAAATGTTGGTTTATTACACAGCTATCCAACTGAGTGAGAGTGGCAGTGACTCAGATGTGGAGCCCAATGCAGTGAGACCTAAACAACCTCATGTTCTTCAAGAGAACACACGAATGGGCATGGACAATGAAGAAAGCATGATGTCCTATGAAGGAGATGGTGGGGAGACATCTCATGTTATGGAGGACAGTAATATCAGGTAATTAGAGCTGAGAATCTTGTTAAAATAATTATTTAAAACAAAATCCCTTCTCTTAAAGATTTCTGAAGTGTTTATCCAAAAAAGCTGAAGAATATCTCACGGTTTTTAAGTTATTTTGTCACTGCTTTTAGTGTTGCAACCAGAATTAAAATAATTGCAATTTACTTCTTATCAACAGAAATTTGGTTTTGCTGTTAGATTTTTCACTAATAAAAATGTTGATTAAATTAAAAAGAAGTTCTTTCTCATAAGTTAGATGATTTCCCGTACATAGTGGTTTTTGAAGGCAGGACAAATACAGATTTTTATAGGTTGTCTCGGAAACTACAAGATGCCTTTGAAGTTAAAAGATGATTTAGCTGATTAACTCCACGTTTCTTGTTTTTGTTTTTTTTCTCTAAGAATAAGCATTTCCTTACTTGAAAGGAAACTGCTTAGCTGAAGTCCAAAAGAATAGGAATATGCATATTCTGTATTTTGGAAGGAGTTCCATTATTAGAAAATGACAAGTACAGCAATATCAGGGGTTTTTTTTTTGCATTCACTTGAGAGAATACTAACCTACTCTGTAGAGTATTAGCATTAGATTCTCTGTTCTTTTTCTACCCATGGAATTCAGTCCCTTAATGATATTATTGATATTTGCCTAATAAATTATTGTACAGGTAGCTATGCTGGGTCAGGCAAATGGTCAGTCCAGCCCGGCATCTTGACAATAGTCAGCAGAAAATGCTAGAGAAGATGATGAGAATGGGCTGTCTGCCTTTCTGTCTGCAGTAAAGGTGACAGATGGAAGGTGTTGGAGCGATCTGTTTTTCCTGCCCTGAGTATATGGGAGTGGGATGAGGATGCTGGTAGACAATGGTTTCATCTGGAGAACTGTTTTTTTTATTTTAAAAAGCTGGCCATTGACAGAATTGAAGTGCACAGTGGTTCTGAGTGTTCCACAAAGACTTCAAGCCAGGGAACTTTTACAGGAGTTAAATACAGAATTGTCGGTATCAACAGCTGATTTGAAATGATGTTATAGTAAGAGTATCTTCTTTCTTCTAGTTACGGCAGCTATGAAGAACCAGACCCAAAATCCAACACAAGAGATACTAGTTTCAGCAGTATTGGAGGATATGAGATCTCAGAAGAGGAGGAAGAGGAAGAACAGCAACGCTGTGGGCCAAGTGTATTAAGTCAGGTCCATCTGTCTGAGGATGAGGAAGACAGTGAGGACTTCCATTCCATTGCAGGAGACAGTGACCTGGACTCAGATGAATAAATTCCCTTTCTTGAGATGATGGTCATCCTGGGCTACTCTTGGCTCCTGAATTTCTCTTGTCCCAGTTTGGTATAAGGAACAGTGTAGTGTAGATTGTGTTAACAAGAAGTAGATTTTTTTTTTTTATGTAATATTTTAATCGGTTATAAAACATGTTATGTGACTAAGTAAATGGTGAAAAATAAGCTGTAGACAAGCATGCCCTGCTGAAGTTTTGGGTTGTAGCCTGTACTAGTTCCAGAATCCAAATGAAGGTTTGTATCGTTTGTTCTTTGGTCTTTATAGACATAAAATAATTTCTCATAAATACTGGCCTGTTGGATACATGCATGTCTGTCAGGAAAAAAATGCTTGCTCAAAATAAAATACCTGCTGTTGATAAACAACTTTCATATAAAACAATTTTCATTTCACGAAGGGAAGGTTTTTCTCTGGGACCACAGCATGAAGGCAGTGTCTGAAGTCTTACCCCAGACTGGTTTTGATAATTGCCTAACTACTTTGAATACTTAAGTAAACAGCTACCCTATTTTTTTTAAGTTGCAATTAGTCCTAGAAATTAGTAATTTGAGCCTTCAGGAAGGCTTATTTATCCACAGGAGATTCCTCATTTTCAGTCACCTGGAAAGGATGTGCAGACCCTGGGGATCTCTATGAAATTCTGCTGTGCCGCTGACTTGAGTTCCTGTAAATAAAACTCGAGAAGGTTTAAAGACGCGCTGCTTTTATTGCCGCTTGTCCGCGCCCCGCTGTGACTGCCCGGCGAGCGCAGGTGCCGTACGCCGGGCCCGCAGGTCCCCGCTCGCCCCCAGCCTTGCCTTCCCGGCAGGCTCCGCGCCGCCGGCACCTGGATGTACCGCGGCGCCATGCGCGGGGGGAGCCGCACGACGGAGGGCAGTTGCGCACGCGCAGTTCCGCTGCGTTTGTCGCAACGGCTTTGCGCGGAAGGATACGTGAGCTGACAAAGATAGATCTGCGCTCGGTCGTACGCCTGCCTGTCGGAGGGCGGGCTTGGCGGAAGGAGACGGAGGAAGTTCCGGTGGAGGTCCATCTGCCGCACAGGGGCGTCGTACGGTACCGCTGGCTGGCTCCGCCCGGACTACTTGCCGGAGGGAGCTAGTTCCGGCGGCAGCCATTCGGCAATTTGCTGCCTCCGCTACCGCCATTTCGGGAGCCGCCGCCTCAGCGCGCTGGGACCGTGGGCAGCTCGGCGCTGCGCCGCCCGCTTCAGCCGAGTGGGCCTCTCCGCACCCGCGGCCCTTCTGCTGCCTCCACCAGAACCTCACCGGTCCCCTTTCCTGATGGCGACCTCCGTGGGGAACGTGGCTGACAGCACAGGTACCGTTGCCTGCCGCGCGGGGACGGGTGCGCCGGGGGCCAGCAGCGCCGCAGCCTTGTGGAGGCCGGGCCCTGCCCTGCCCTCGGCCGGGGCCTCACGGCGGCCTGCGCCCCCCCTAGGGCCGCGCTTGGCTCGCCCCGAGCGCGGCGCTGCCTGCTCGCCGGGTCCGCTGCCGGCGGAACTTTCCAGAAGCGGCGGCCTGGGCGAGGCGGTGGCTCCCGGCGCGGCCCGCGGCGCGGCCCCGGTCGCCGCCCCCGTCGCCTTTGTGCTTGTCTCTCTTCGCCTCGGGGTGTCGACGGGCTGCCGGCGGCCCGGGCTCGTCCCTCGGCGGGCTCCTGTCGGCGGCGCTGCCCGGCCGCAGGCTGCGAGCCGCTCCTGGAGGATCACGGAGCGATTAGTTGTTAGGGTGCTGCTCTCTTATTGCTATGTTTATCCGACTATCAGGTGACTGCGTAGAAGATGAAGCAGCGTAAAAACTTGACCCAAAATGTATGTTGACTAGTCCATTATCTCTCGTTATTCTTAAGGAGGAGGCCTTCTGTGGCATAGCCGAGAAGTACAGTGCTTTTCTGGACAGTAAGATAGCGTACTTTAGCTAAGAAAGATCCTGTCCTACGTTTAGTTTACAGATTCAGGACTTGAGGGACGGGGGAGAGAAGAGGAGAAATCTCACTTTCCCTGTAGAGCAAGAAAAAGAAGTATTCTGCTTACTGAAAGGGTGAAAGGACAACACAGCTTTATCCCCTGGATTTTTGGGGGTTTCTGTAACCAGAGGGAAGGAAGAGTATGAAAAGCTGAAACGATGTCTGGGAAAAGTACAAAAAAAAAAATAGGATCTGTGGAGAAAGAGACAGGATAGTAACGCAGATATGGGGCTGTAAAGAGCAATGGTAGTGATGCAGAAGTGGAGATGGAGAGGCTAAGTACTGCAATACGGTATTTCATTGCTCCTCAGCTAGAACTGCATGTCTAGTCAGCGAGGCTGCAGCATCCTCTTGCAGCCTTGATCTGTGGAGGTGAAAAGAGCATGTGTACGATTTGGGAAAGTCCTGTGCTTCTCATCATCACCACCTCCCAGATGGAGGTGGCAACTGCTTCTGTCTGGGCCTAGATTTTATTTAAATGTAAAACTGAGCATGAGCGTATGGTAAGTGTTTAGGATGTTATTTCTGGGGGAAAAAAATAACCTTGGGTACATTTGTGATAGTTATGTGTGGGTTTTTATTTTGCTTGTATTCTGTAGAAGTTTCAGGAAAGGTCATTGTCATAGCATGTACTAGGCTTTTCCAAGGTCATAGTCAAAGCATGTAGCACAAGTTAGCCTAGGTACATAAATTCATGTATGCAAGACTTGATAAGGGATTCTTCTGGCTGTGACTCTTCATTGCAGTTACTTTCTTTAGAAATGGATTTAGTGAGCAGTCATTGATGGCTGTGTTATAGATTCTTTGGGTTGTAGAACTCTTCTTCCAGCCAACTTTCTGTTAAAAGTTTAGCTCGTTTTGAACTTTGTGATATAGCTGTCCGCTTCCTGCTTTCCAATGAAATTCTCAAGGATCACTGCTAAAATACTTGTTTGGAGGTAGATGACTGGCTATTTTACGCTGAGTGATTGGTTTGCTTTGTCTCTTCTGAGGGGGTTTGTTTTGTGAAGAGACTTGATAAATGAAGGAAAATTTTAGCGTTTCACTTATTTTGTTGCTTTTGTTAGCAATTCTTATTCCCAGGTGTTAAATACAGTATTTCTGCACCACTTTCTCTCTTGCCCTGGGAGCTGCAACTTCACTTTCACTTTTTGCTTAAGTAGGCAAAATGTAGCATTTAGATAACAGTTGGAACGTTCTTTCGAAGTGGTCATAAGAATGGAAGTCTAAACTTTTGGAGTTTTTTTGCTTTAGCTTTGAAATTTAGTAACACCATTGAAATTTATTTGAAGAAGAAATTATTCAGTTAAGTCCATGGGACATGCTCTTCCTCTATCCAGCTTCCCTATGTTTGTGCCATCAGCAGAACTTGAAAATACACCAACTGCCAGAGGGGCTAAACCTGTGTGGCTGTTAACGGCAGAAGGAGGGAGTGAGGAACAGTGTGTTGGTACTCCAGTATCATTATTACTGTCAGTGCCTTGAACTTTCGTAAATGGTGCTGTCATTCTCACGTTGAATAACAGTTGTGTCTGTCTATTGCCAGTAGGTTTAACCAGATACTGAAGTCTATTTTTCCCTTAGTCAGAGTTTGGAAAACTATTAAGCTAGGCTCCTAGAAAACAGGAATCTAATCTGGATGAAGATACTTGGTTAGTAATTTGTCAAGTATCTGAAAGTGAGTAGCTTTGCTAGTTCCAACTTACTGTGAAACAGTTAAAGTTTTTAGTACTGACAGAGACAATGTACTATCTGGAAAAACAACTTTAGTTACATCATGTAGTGTTTGCAATCTTCAAAACCTGCTAGTGCTAAAAAAGCAATTTTGAAAATAATTTATATCAATCCCAATTCTGTAAAATAAACACTAGATAGTAACTCTGTACCTAATCTCTTTGTGATGATTCTGCTATCTTTAAAGTTCTCACAAAAGAATTAAAGAGTCTCAGAGGATTTTTGTAGTACCTAACTGCAAAAATATGTGTACTCAGATACTGAGGTGCTTCCTTGTATTAGGAAGGATTTAACAGTTTCATTTAAGTTCCAAATTTATCTGTTTCATTTAAATTCAAAGTTTTAAAACTCTGTAGGTCTAGGTAGGAAGTGTTTCATGAATGGAATTCAGTGACTGCAGAGTACTGGAAGTGCTGGACGTCAGGAGGAAAAATAAGAGATACTTGCAGTAATCAAATCTTTTAATAGTAAGAGTCATTGGTATAAAGGCAGAATTCCAAGGCCAACACTTCTTCCTAGGATGAACGGTAGTGGTTTTTTCCAAGCTGCACTTGCCTGTATTTTAAAACAGAACTGTGCTTTGTAAGAAATTTTATTTACTTGTCACACTTACGGTTGTTTTGTCTAAAACAGGTGATGTTTATTTAAGTATTTTGCTCTCCACGATTGTATCTTAAATACTAAAACCATTTTGTCACTCCTATTCCAGCTAAGCCTACAGAAGCAATAACTCCTTTCCTGTACCCTGTTTAATAATTCCTTCTGTAGGCCACTTGCATAATCATTAAAGTGTGTGTTTGTCTCTCATCAGATATTGTTCCAAGGCCAATTTTTTTTTTCTATGAAGGAATTTTTATTTGTTATGAGAATGTAGGAGTATAGAGGATTCAAGGAATGTTACACATTGCCTTTTTTTTTTTTTTTTTCCTAAAAGGCTTTCACTACTGGCACAGCAAAACTTTCTTTTGTTCAAGCCCTTTGAAGTCTTTGTCTGCTGTCCTTCATTTCCCTATTAAGTTTTTAGAACTTGTTTTTGATACTACAAAGCATAAGATTTATAGTCTTGGGGGAGACTGAGCAGAGTCATTGTTCTGTTAGCAGCACTTCTACTGTTATGAACCAAAGTACAATATCATGTCAGGAATCCTTTTATATATATTTCAGGTTAATGGAAAATGATTCACTTACAAATATTCACAGTCATTACAGTCTACATGTTTCCTGTTATTAGCTGATGAAGTCATAGACTTGTACAGATAGTGTTAGAAATATCATAGTAATAGGTTGGGGCATAAAGATCTGAGAGTTCAAACTGCCACGTGCTTTAGTGTTTTATGTAATTTCAAACATTTTCATCCTTCAGTTGTGTACACTTTATTTCACGTTGTTTTGAGGTTTTTTTTTTGTTTTGTTTTGTTTTGTTCCCATTATCTAACTTTTTGTTTTCCCCCCTTAAATGTTTTGGTGATTCTCCAGAACCAACGAAACGTATGCTTTCCTTCCAAGGGTTAGCGGAGTTGGCTCATCGTGAGTATCAGGCAGGAGACTTTGAAGCAGCAGAGAGACACTGCATGCAGCTTTGGAGACAAGAGCCTGATAATACTGGTGTGCTTTTATTACTATCGTCCATTCACTTCCAGTGTCGCAGATTGGACAGGTAGGAGACTTGAGGTGTTCTGTCAAGCTTGCTTTATAGTTTGCACCTCTAACAGTACTGAGTATAGCTGACAAAAGTTCTGTTCTAACACTGATTTCTTTTCTATCACTGAATGCAAATACTGTCTTAACTTTATGGCAGCAGTAAGGACTGGTCAAAAATAATGTTCTTTTTTGAATTTTGTTAGGGTAAGAGAAATACAAATTGGAATTGCTAGCATTACAACAAACAACAGATCTTGCCATTATTCATGTTATTTTAATATTGTACACGTTAATATCAGAGCATCAGCCACACGTGTGTACTGGAGGTACCTGTGTAAACAAAAGCTTTTGTTTATTTATTCCACCTGCAGTGTGGGGGTTTGTGGTTTTGTTTTCTTTTAAGTTACAAGACTGATTGTTTGCTGTGGAAAGGCGTGATTAGTTAAGGATTTTTGTCATCTGGAAGTTGTCTCTATAGTCTTTCTGCTTCCCTGTTCCTGATCTTGCTTTCTGTGCCTCAAGCATTTTGAACTTTACTTGTTCTAGCTGTAAATCTGGCTGTGCTGGTGAAGGAAGTAAGAACTTTTGACTGAGATTTATTTTATATGGGCTTCTGAATGAAGTTGTAATACCAGTTGAGATATGGGAAAATAAAATGGGAGAGGATACAACAGAATTTTATATCTACATCTGTCAGCTATGTCCTGCTTCTTGAAAAGAGAATTGAGTGCAACATTGCTTAAAGCATGCAAATGTTGGAAGAGGCTTCACAGGATTTCTGTAGTGTTTTCTCCAAGTGCGTTGAGTTCAGGTTTGGTGAGGCGACTTGAACCTTACTGATTGTAAATGGGAGTTGTCTTTCTTCAGTATAATCTAAAATAGGAACAGGGGAGATGATAGTTTAAGCTAGAAGCAGCTAAACACAAGACAGCTCTGTAAGTCCAGATTTGTTGGCTCTATGTTTGGCTTACTTAAGCATGAATGTTCATTAAGTAACTAGGTAAACAGGCAAACACTGAAAGTCAAGGGTGGGGTGGTTTTTTTTTTTTTGCTAACTTGTGTAATTTTCTCCAGGTCTGCTCACTTCAGCACTTTGGCTATTAAACAGAATCCACTGTTGGCCGAAGCCTACTCAAATCTAGGCAATGTATACAAGGAACGTGGACAGCTACAAGAAGCAATTGAACATTATAGACATGCACTACGCCTCAAACCAGATTTCATTGATGGATATATTAATTTGGCTGCTGCGCTGGTAGCTGCAGGTGATATGGAAGGAGCAGTACAGGCGTATGTGTCTGCCCTTCAGTACAACCCTGTAAGTAACACTTTATTTTATAGAAGAACTCCAGACTTTACTACTGTCCCAGGACACACAAATAGCAGGTATCAAAGAACGAACAAGTGATAACCCTTCCCTCTAACCTGTACACCATAAACTTAATGATGTACTTAATACTTTTCTTAAGGATCTTTGAAAGACCTCTGTCACACAAAGTTTTAAATTGCAATACAGTAAGGGCTCCTGGTTGTGTACTGATCTGTATTGTTGAGATACCAGAAAGGCAAGGAGTTGGGGTTTGGTGGTGGCTTTTTTTTTTTTCCCCCTGAAGTCAGAAGTTTCAGTGAAGAACCTCCTATTTAGCTTTGTGTGCTTTAAGGCAGTGTTATTACAGTGAGAGAATCACTGCTCAGACCTGAATGTGAGATCTTGAAAAATCATCAGGTATTACTTTATCACAAAGTCAGAAATTTCATGGTGATGAGAGTTGCCTTGGTTAGATTTCCACTGGGGACTGGTTTACAGAAGCATCATTTTTATGTTTTATGGGCTGAAACTGAGTATCTGTCTGTAAGTGACTCCTATAAAATAGATGTGGCATTTGGATTTTTGGTTGTAACTGGTTTGAATTGACATTTTTAGTAAACAATGTATCAGACAGGTATCTTCTGTTTATTTTGCATCGTACTCAAATAATTTGTATAGTACTACTGAGCATGATGAAGGTATCGCTTGCTATTTGGTCATACGTTTTGTCAAAAAATCCTTCAAATGCAGCATTGGTCTGGTGAGCATATATCCTTTTTCTTTTGGAAAAGCAAATGCAAACCCAGTCCAACAAGAGCTCAGAATCTTGTTTCGCTGTGTTCTTCAGCCTAGGTGAGCTTGTCTGGCTTACTATGCTAAATGGTGCGACTAGTGGAGTTTATGCACTGGTTAGAAATACTGTAAGATGGTGTTTTCTTACAGGAGTTGAGTTTTCTTTGGGTTAGAAACTTCTTCAGTTAGCATTGACGAAAATGTCCCCATTCTCTGTGGTCTTTACTGCTAGGTAATGCAGTTGCAGCCTGTGCTGTGATTACAAATGAAAGAACAAGAACATGTGGCAAGGCTGTTGAAAGTGGATGGGTTAGTGGGAAAAACAGGGAGAAAAACTGCTTTGGGGATACAGGAAGCAAAATCACTGTGTATAATCTAGTTAAAAGCCATAACGGCAATCGTGTAACTTGAGAATACAGGTTTGCGTCATGCTTTAAAAAAAAAAAAAGGGACTTCAAATACTTACGCATGGCAAAAGAACTTAAGCTGCTTGTGAGGGGGGCATTTGTTTTCGGTTTTCTTTTGTATTTCTGTATAAAAATATGAAATACTACTTTCTTACTTTCTACTTCTTTACGGTTGTATTTTTACAGTACTAAAATCAGTAAAATTATGTGTTGGTTGTAATGTTACGTCAAGAAAAATAATTTACATTTGTGATGTATTTATTAAGAATTTAAAATAAGCTGTAGAGGACTGGCACGTTCCTTTGCAATTTCTCTGCGAAGACCTTTGTGTCTGAAGTCCTGAAGCTGATAGCATGACTTTGGTTTTTCAGGACTTGTACTGTGTTCGTAGTGACCTGGGGAACCTGCTCAAAGCCCTGGGTCGCTTGGAAGAAGCCAAGGTAGGTGTGGGGTAGAATACATGTAAACGTCAGTGTTTTGAAAACTTGAACTTTGCACCAAGTCTTCAAATCTGCGTTGATCTACAGACAGTCTGAGAAACTGCTGAAAACTGAAGGCACTGAAACACCCCAGAGTAGTTGCAGGGCAAGATATGGCATGTCCATGTTTAAAAGTTGGTTTAAGTCAAGAAATGGAACATTACCAAGCCTTTCTGCTGAACTAGACTATCTGATACCATTCTGCAGTATTGGGCAGGGGCTCCATCATGCTCTTATCTGGAGATAAGTAACAGTCCTTCAAATCTGAGGCTTGCCTGCTGGTGCCAAGCAGAGAGCCTGTGGTTAGCTCGAGATCCCTGTACGATGCAGGTGCTATTGAAAATGCTGCTCTTCTAAAGTCCTTTGTGGCTTGTAAGTGGAGAAGAAACTTATCCAAATGTTACCTTGTAATATTGGCTTTTAAAGATTTTTATTCTTTTAACTTTTCCCTTCCCTTGATAGTGGAAGAAAGGCTAGTAAACGATCAATAGCTGCAGTATGCGAACCCCCCCAAATATCTTTTCTTCATGTCTACCCTCTGCCCTCCCCCAAAATACAGAAATCAGAAGGACAAAGCTGGTTTGTTTGGGAAATGAACTGATCGAAAGAAAACTTGCTATAGTGGAAAGGTGGCTTCTAGCAGTCTTGTGTTTCCTAAACTGAGAATTTGAACACCAAGATGAGTTTAAAATTCTTGGCATGTTAAAACTTGGATTGCACAAAGAAATTGTCTTGTTACAAGCCACCTTACGCGTCCGCGCTGCAGGGGTGAGGAGTGTGGAGAACTCGGAAACACTCTGGACTCCACGTCTGTCACTCCAAGCCCCACGCGCATGCTAAAAAGTGGAGTGTATGAACAGCGTAGCTGTCTGTTTGGCTGCAGCACCATTTGGGGAGGGTTATGAACTTTACGGGGTAATGGGAGTGCAGGTTCAAAGTTCAGAATTTTTTTTTATTTCTCTTAACAACTTGGATGTGCGTACCATCCTAGGGCAGCCTAATTGATTTGGTCAGATCCAGGTTGAAAATACTTTGTAGCAGCATTTAGAGTTTGAACAGTCTTTGAGACACTTGGTTCTCAGCCCACCAAGCGGACAGCTAACATGAATTGCACTTCACTGCAGCTTTAGTGTGACTGGTATAGGCCAAGACACTGCGCCTGCCTTAGGTTGCTGACTTCTTTGTTTCAGAGCTCTGGAGACACCTAGTTTGAAAGTGTTATTCCGTTTTGTGAGAACTTAATAAACAAGGAAAAACATCTTGAGTAAATTGCAATGTGTTTCTTTGGTTATCAGTCCATTTGAAAGATCAAGCCAGCAGATTCCTTACGGTTTGAACTAAAATTTAATTTCTTTGTAGATATTTCAGAGCCTTTCTTCCAAAAAAAAAAAAAGTCCCTGCTGTATGCAATTGCCCTGATTAACCCTCTCCCTTCTGCATGTCTCCCTTGTTACAGACAGATTGTCCTCATTCCCATGTGTTAAGACATATCCAAAAAAATGCAATTGCTTTGTTGAACTCTTACTAATGATCTTGTTTTATTTTCTCTCTTGTTTTTGGTTTTTCACCACTGATATTGTATTTAGAAGGTTTCAGGTGGGTGAAACCTCCTATTCCATGCGTAAGGTGCCTCGCTGAAGGGAGCTCGAGGCCTGGATCTAGGGCAGACACACACCTCCTCCTCCTCTTCCAGCAAGGAACGCACCGAAAAGTCACATGATGAGAAATATGGTAACGGGTTTGTAACTGCCACAGCAAAACCATTTGCCTCCATGCCTGAATCTTCTGTCTTGTGGCTTCAGAAACAGCTTAAAATATTTAATTACAAGCAAGTAATGTAAGAATATTTTATACTAGTAGCCACAAATTCTTTCAAAGAAATAAAGTAAAAGTAAATTAAAATATTTTTTTAAAGAAATAATTGGAGATAGTTAATAGTAAAAGCTTCTAACTCTTCTGGTTGTTCATTTTTTTCCTTTTTTCTTCTTTGTTTGGATTGCAGCGTTCTGCTCTTCTGATGATGCGCTGTGATCCTGCAGTAGCGCAAAGGCTGCGCAGCGGTAACGCGCATTGCGTGCGATTAAGCCCTCGTGAACGGTTGACTAGATGATTAATCTCTGATTGGGTGACTGCCCAAGCTCCAGGCTGTAGCCTTTTGGATAAAATTGGGTTGTAACACATTTAGAGTCCAGACATCAAATTTAATATGCAAGTTTCTGTATGGGCCTGTCTGGTAGATTAATGATTCTGGTTGGCCGTTCACTGGACCTAGGGGCAATCAATATAGCAAAGCAGTTCGCAGCGATAGCGTGGCGCCGTGCTGTTTAGGATGCGCAGCGATTTCTTGCGCTTGCATTACAGGGACCTAAACCTTCATGCAATCCTGTCATTTGAGGTTTTGAAGCTGCAGATGATTGAATGTATTTGAAGAAACTGGGAAACAAGATACGGATTGGGTGTGTCATCTCACTTGACAAGGACAATTAAAACCGAAGACTGGCTTCATGTTTTCAGTAGTTTTTCTAATTTTTTAAAGTAATTTCTATCTGTTCTAGAATATTTCACAATTTAATATTCTGTTTCACAGTGAAGTTGTTTTTACATGGTAATTTTTTGTTTTTTATGCACTTAAGGGTGGCAGATATCTCCGCTGAATTATTTCTGAGATGATTTCTGTGGTGACCTGGTGTCTAAAGGCATGTTAATTTGTTGTCAGCATAACTGAAAAATGGTGGGCTTGCACCTGGGTTTTGGTTTGCGCTGGCGCAGGATCAACAACAGTTTGCAGCGCATTAGTTTTGGCGCAAGCTAGCCTATACTGCAGGGTCACTTTTGGCTGGTTAGAGAAGGCATACTAACAATTATTTTTTCTCATTTTTTTCTTTTTACAAATATTCCCCTTCCCTTGTATCTCTCTTCTTTAACTGTTCCAAGGCCTGTTACTTAAAAGCAATTGAGACTCAACCAAACTTTGCAGTGGCTTGGAGTAATCTTGGCTGTGTTTTCAATGCCCAAGGAGAAATTTGGCTTGCAATTCATCATTTTGAAAAGGTAACTACCTAAGCCAGTCAGCTTCACTGCTAGACTTTAATGTACATGCAGTTGTCTGCTTGTAGATGATAGAAATATTTTGATCAGCAGAGAACTTCTTGTGATTCTCTTAGTTGACATCCTATGTTAATCGGTGTTTTTACTTCTTGATGTTTCAGACTGCCTGTATGCCGCTAGAGAGATACGTTTAGAATTGCCCTAAGGACTTCACACACATGTCAAATACAAGAAAATTCATTAAGTTGTTTTACAGTCCTTTTTTTGAATAAATTTTTCAAAAATCTAATTTGATGGGAATAATGTTTTGCATGTTTCGTGTGTAAGAGGGAAAAACAACTTTCTGCTTAAAATCATTTTCCATTGTGATTTTGTTTCAGGTATTACTGTCCTTTGAGTAACTGAGAAGAACAGTTTTAAGTGACAGACTAATTCCTCTTCTCCAGGATTATTTTTCACCAGTATTGTTTCAGACTTCTCTAGATTGGTGTCACTAACTAGTTGTCTGATACCTTCTAGTTAGTATCTAGTTAGCATCTTATTTCAGTTTGTACTAATCTCTTAAGTTTCTAAAGTGACCTAAAACCGGATTTAAGATGTGGTAGACAGTTTCTTCCTGATATTTATGACTTAAGATCTACAAAAATAATTTTAACTGCTCATGATTTTTTTTGAATCTGTCTAGTTAGTGATAGATTATAAAATATTTTAATTTGGAAATAATAGTTCCCATGAGAAAGATTCTAAGAGTGTGGCCTGTCAAATACTCACATGTAGCTTATTACTGCTGCTTCTGTAACTTTATTGGTTCTTAAGTTTTTTGCATTTTATTAGTTTTGAAGGGAGTGGAAATGTTTTCTTTCAGTTAAATGGCTACTGAATTTTCCCTACACACATGATGTATTTGCTCTTTTCTCGCCCTTGTGAAACTGTCTCTATTTCCCTGGGCTGCTAAAGTTTTAAAATGCTGTCTTATTTTGCAGTAGATAAAGTTATGGATCAGGTTTTTTAGGGTTTTCTCCCATAAAAACAAATTAAAGGCAGCGTAGCATGGGTAGGCAGGAGTGTTAAGTATGATCAGCCTAACATGAAATATGTTTAACCCTTTATTCTGCAGTACTTGCAACTGACTAGGTAAGCAAATGAATAAATTTGAAAGTAGTGTATACTGTCATTTCTACAGATAAATGACTTTGCTCTGTGATTCATTTATGTAACTTAAGTTTTCCTTCCTTACTAGGTTATTGATAGTCTTAGATGCTTACAGATTGGGTTTGTCAAATTTAAAAAACACCCAACTAGGTTTCATAGAGAATGTTTGTGTGTTAATGCTCAAAACTGTTACTTCAAAAATATTTTCAGGCTGTAACGCTTGACCCAAATTTTTTGGATGCTTACATCAATCTGGGAAATGTCCTGAAGGAGGCAAGGATATTTGACAGGTAAGCAGATAAGTACTGTTGCTCTGTCAGTGGCCTGTCAGATGTATCAAGATACAAATTAGGTTCCTGATGTAAAATCTCTTTGGACAGTATAGCAAATACTTCTGCTGTAAGCTAAGCAAGCAAATGGCTTTGAAATGCATACAGAGCAGGTTACTGGAATAAAAAAAAAAAAAAATTCCTGTGGAATGTATTCCTTTATGTTACTTTCCTGTACTTAATAAAATGTTAAAAATGAGAGTTTCTGAAGGTATTGATGAAAATAGATTTGAAATTAAGGCAGCGGATGGGTAAAGATGAGATGTCCAAGAAAGGCATGAACACTTGAGTTCTCTGTTTTCGTTATGTGATTCAGGACATGATCTACAAGTGTGTGTCTTCTAAAACTTTCCTTCTGTGTAAGACAAGCTGAAATGCTGAAATTCAGCTAAGCATCTGGTGGAATATTCTGTATTTTGTTATGTGTTGGCATCATGTTTTTGCATGGGGTTGCAGTACTGTTGCTGTCTTAACTTGTTTTGAGACCTCTGATCTGATACATGAATCTTACTTTTGTTTCTGGAAGACGATCCAGGCTGCGTTGTTTATATGCAGTATATCATATTGCATCTGTTAATTGGATTATAGTTTGTGGTAGCTGCGGTTTGTGGCTTGAAACTTAATAAAAGCTTGCAGGGAACAGGTTAATTATTCTAACTAGTTGCATTGCACACAGTGTAAATCATTCAGTGATTTCTGTTTTAACTACGAATTAGTGGGCCAAACAGGGGCATGTTTCCTCATCATTTTAGAATTTACATCACCTTTTTGAGAATTTACTTACTATGTATACTGTTGTGATTTTTCTAGAAATTGGATTTGAATACATCAGTCTTTTATATAGTGCTATAGGAGCATATAATATCTCACTTTAGAACAAAGTGAAGTTTGAAGTATAAGTAAAGCATGATACATGTGTTAGGTTAGCGGAGAGAATAAAGACATGTAATAATGTGATACTGTTTATATTGTTACAATTGAATAATAAACTGGGAAAAAAAATGAAGCAAAGGTCTCATGCTTATCCTAGGGATGAAGAGTGTTTAAAAAAAGTAGATGAAAGCTTTACTTTTTTTCCAGCAGACTTGATTACTATACAGCATCAGGTGGGAGGAAGACATTCCTGTTCTACGAAGTATTTCTTCTAGTCTGCTAGTTGTTACAGAATTCAGCATAGCTTTAAAATAACATGAATAATGATAGTTCATCCCTTGATTGGGATGGCTTTTAATTCAGGCAGTACTCTTCTGTGTTTTCAGTAACATCTTAGAGGACAGATTTGTGTGTGTTAATAATACGTATCCCTTGAAGTTTGGTTTTTTTATGTAGGTCGTTTTTGTGACCAAGTAAATACAGTTGCTGCTCTGTGGATGATTGTTTACCTTCTTTTTCTTGTTACAGAGCTGTAGCAGCTTATCTACGAGCCTTGAGTTTGAGTCCAAATCACGCAGTTGTGCACGGCAACCTTGCCTGTGTGTATTATGAGCAAGGACTAATAGACTTAGCAATAGACACCTACAGGAGGGCTATTGAACTACAACCCCACTTCCCTGATGCCTATTGTAACTTGGCCAACGCCTTGAAGGAGAAAGGCAGCGTAAGGAGTACTTTTTTCTTTCTTAAACATTCACTGTACTTTTAAAAATTTTATTTTAGACACCAGGTGTCACCAACTGTATTAAGATGGGATGTTACCCTCAGTCGTAAGGAAGAATGATTCAGGAAATCTCCACCTTGAACCTGTTAAAAGTGATTGTATAATGGCTTCTCATAAACAGCGCAGTTACAATAAATATTACCGTATTAACAGTATCCCTTTTTTTGAAGGTGGTAGAAGCAGAAGAATGCTACAATACAGCTCTTCGACTTTGTCCCACTCATGCAGATTCTCTCAACAATCTAGCAAACATCAAACGGGAACAGGGGAATATCGAGGAAGCTGTCCGTCTTTATCGGAAGGCTCTTGAGGTACAGTTGAATGTGGTGAGGGAGAGATGGGGAATTAAAGTTGGGGATGTGTAATATGACATTAGGTTTTTTTCCCTCTTCGGTCCTAAGTGGAGGAATGTCTGCTCAGAGACCTGAGTCATATAAAAAGAAGAGTAAGAAATGCACAAGTATTTTTTTGATATGGTCTACTTGGGGCATTTGAGAGACAGATTCTACTACTTTTTCTTCCAGGTGTTTCCAGAGTTTGCTGCTGCGCATTCAAATTTAGCAAGTGTTCTGCAACAGCAAGGAAAGTTACAGGAAGCTCTGATGCATTACAAAGAGGCTATTAGGTAAATGGATGCTATCTGTTATAGTCCCAGCCTTTCATAACAGGAAAGTGCCATAGGTTTGTACAGAAAGTGACTCACAGTAGCATATTTTAATTTAGAGAGTTTGCAAACCAGAAAGTCTGGGTATGGGTATGGTTCCTCATTGGAGGAGGAACTTTTATTGTTCGTGACATATATTATCTTTATTTCTCAGAATCAGCCCCACGTTTGCAGATGCTTATTCTAATATGGGAAATACTTTGAAGGAGATGCAGGATGTTCAAGGAGCTCTACAGTGCTACACCCGTGCCATTCAGATAAACCCAGCTTTTGCTGATGCCCACAGCAATCTGGCCTCTATTCACAAGGTAGCACATGCGAATGATTCACTCTTAGAGTATGGTGGGGCACTGTGAGTACTTACCCTGAGTATATTTTTATCTACTGACTCATTTCTGTGTCTTTACAGGATTCAGGGAATATACCAGAAGCCATTGCCTCTTACCGCACTGCTCTGAAACTGAAACCTGATTTCCCAGATGCCTACTGCAACTTGGCCCACTGTTTGCAGGTGAGGAAGATGAGGCTTTGATTGTAATTCTTAAAATTCTTCTGCAGCAAATGCTAAGCTTGATCACCTCCACCAATCACTAATTTAAATGTAAAGAGTAGACTTAAGTCTTAAATCAGAAGATAAGATTATACAGTCATCAACAATAATTACTGAAGTTCTCACTTCCATTTTTGGAAGAAGCATTAGTCTCAACTTGTGAAATATCTGGTACAGATCAAAAGAAGCTGTTGTCCTAATATTATTTTAATTTTTCTTTTTTCTAGATTGTCTGTGACTGGACAGACTATGATGAAAGAATGAAGAAGCTGGTTAGCATTGTAGCTGATCAGCTGGAGAAAAACAGACTGCCTTCTGTCCACCCGCATCATAGCATGCTGTATCCCCTTTCTCACAGTTTTAGGAAGGCTATTGCTGAGAGACATGGAAATCTGTGTTTGGACAAGGTAGGAAGTTTTATACAGGCCAATTGTGATTGAAGTACTTTGTGGTTTTGCCTGAACTGAAAATCTAATACTCACATAGTTAGTATTAGCCTTTGTAAAGTTTCTGAGTCACTGACCTGTAGAGAGAGAGGACATAGTGTTACTCATCTAGTTTTGCAGAGTCCATGCGAGGGGCGTTTTGGAAAAGCAGAGTGAGTTATTCTTTCCTGACAGTAAAACAGATCCAGGCAGCTGTATGATAGTATTTCTGAAAATCTGGTCCTTTCCAGCATCCGTAGCACTTGGAGCCTGACCTTGCCTCTAGTGAATCCTTGCTGGAACATGCGAGCTTTGTGTTTGATTGGCTCTGGGATTTCCAAATGCACTTGTTTTAGTGGTGATGGCAGCAATGTTACAGGGGTGATGTATCATGGTAGGAAGTACTTCAGTATTTGTTGTGATTCTGTTTTGGAGTACTTTGTGTACAGTAGAATAGATTCTTCCAAAAACATATCTTCTGTTGCTGTAATTACTTAACTGTGTGCCATTTCCACGAGACTGCACAGCACCTCAAGCTGCCAAGAGTGCAGTTGGGAGTCGATGGCAAATTCTTCAACTAAAATTTCATGCAACTTCTTTTTCTCTTCAACCAGAGAGTCGTAGCTGTTGGCGCTTGTGAATGTTGAGGCGGACTACTTGAGCAGATTGCCAATTATAATTGAAAATACAGTCAGCCAGTGGAAGGGTCTGGTTAGCTAATGTAAAGATCTCAAACTTCAGAAGATAACACTTAGATTTCAAACTGGCTTGTCTTAATAGCCTGATAATTCTGTCAGTGATAGTGGCTACAAGCTGATGTCTGGGGAAGATGGTGAGCTGAAGAACAGAAAGCGTGCTGTGGTGCTTCACAAGAATAGTGTTCTGGTCACAAGTGGCTTGTAGTTTGAGAACTTCCTGGTCCTAGTGGTGTGGTATCAGTATATTTAATAATCAGGGGTGGAATACTTAAAAAATAAACTGGTAAAAAAGCAGAAATGTCAACTTGCAGTAGTGATGTCTGTCTTTATTTGGCTGAATGTAGGTACGTGGTATCTCATAACACAGTTTGTGGACATTACGCTTGGCTCCAATGCAATACATATAATGCAGGTTTGAAACAACAGATGGCCACAGACCACTTACTTGAGTGTGGGATAAGGCTAATTCTGCAAACTCATGGGTTTTTTTGTCCCTCTGTTTAGCATTTGGTTTTGGTTCCTGAGTTTATAAACAGTTGTGTGTGTTTTCTTGACAGATTAATGTTCTTCACAAGCCACCATATGAGCATCCCAAAGATTTGAAGGCCAGTGAAGGTCGACTTCGTATTGGCTATGTGAGCTCTGATTTTGGGAACCATCCAACCTCACACCTAATGCAGTCAATCCCAGGCATGCATAACCCAGACAAATTTGAGGTAAAAATATAAATGGCATGCTTAAAGCTTTAAATATGGCTGTAAGTGGCACTTTCTTTTTCTTGGTGCAGGCAGGCTTTTGTTTCTAGGGTTTTTTTTTGTTAGCGGGCTTTTTTTTTATGGCTAGAAGAGTTCTCCAGCCTGAGTCATCCTCCTTTACCAATATGAAGTGTTATTTAGAAGGTAGGCAAACTAGATACCTGTCCTTAGAATTACTGCAGGTAGGATTTGTGGCCCATGGAAAACTTTTTTTTAAGCTTCAGCTGCTGTTCTTTGAGTAGGTGTGTTTCAACATCAAGCTACTACTGCCTGATTACTTCTGATTTACAGATATGCATCTGTTTTTTGTTCACTCTCTGTTGCTGTTTTTTTTTTTTTAACCTGTATTTTTCTCTGGGATACCTGAATCACAAACATGAACTTCAGATTGGTCTGGCTACTGCTTTTTCAAAAGGAAATGATACACTACACTTACACCAGAAGGAGCATACACAATTTAGCAATGCTAAAGACAGTCACGTCTATATTTATTTGGGTGTCATGTTAAGGGATTGAGCCTGTAGATAGAACTAATTCTCAGTTACGTTGTTTGCCTCGTGGCTGTTTAAATTGCCTCGATTTTGAGCTCCTGTTTTCTAAGACATGTGAATTTGCTTATCTTTGTAAAGGGTTGTAAGTCTTTCGTTCTTGCAAAAGTGTTTTTTATTAATCTTTTTTTGTTTCGTTTTGTTTGTTTTGGTTTTGGGCTTTTTTTTCCCCTACCTTCTTGCTTTTTCCTAGTCATGAAGTCTTTGTAGTCTGAAATCCTTGTGGCAAAGCTGCATGCTTGAATTGTTATCCGAAGTGTAACTATGAAGCAAGTGTTTTCAAGAAACAGTTAAAATGGTGGTCTGAGTATGTGGGGTGTGGGGAGAATATGCCACTTAACCTTGAATCAGCTCAAGACAAAGGGCAGTCTTTCTTGTTCTGGATTTATAAAGCTCTACAGAGCTTAATTTAAATACTAAATAGATGTTATCTATTATTTTACTAAAACCATGCTTTTGTCCTGCAAGATAATAAATTCTGTGCATATTGGTTCTCTCTTTTGTATGTGGTAGGTTAGCTAAAGATGCCTATTTACATAACCTGTCAACCTTGAGTTTCTCAGATGCGTTTGCAGTTTCTTAATTGGAGGGAACTAGTCACTGTTTAAAGAATCTGTTAAAAAGCTTCCCCAAGGGTTAGCTTGTCTGTTCAACCTGAGTCATAATTATGATTCTCACCAATTACAAATTCAAAGGTGTCTCGTAAAAGGTGCTCTTAAAATTTAATGCTTATACAAATTCATTTGTTAAAATTACTTTACCTTGCGCTGATGAGAACATTGTATATATGTCTGTGCAAGATGCAGTGCCATACTTTGGCACCAGAACTGGGTAAAACTGGGGCCTGTTGCAAATGTGTCAAATGCCCAGTGGTCCGTCCCCCCCCCTTTTTTTTGACGACTTTTTCAACTGGTAAATGCCACACAAATAAATATAATATAATTTGTATGAAACTAGATGTAATTTTGCTAATGTAATTTAAAATTGCAATACCATATGTTTTATAGCGAAGTTATTTTGTTGGCAAGTTGTTGCAGATACTCAATTTTTGGTGCCTCATCTTCTAGGTATTCTGTTATGCCCTGAGTCCTGATGATGGTACAAACTTCCGTGTAAAAGTGATGGCTGAAGCAAATCATTTCATTGACTTATCTCAGGTGAGCCTTTTTGATGCATTGACCTTTTAGCAAACCTAAATGAAGAAAGAGCAGCCTGTAGTTTGAGATTTTTAGTTGCAGTCATTTATGGAATTACGCTGATGTTAGTCTTGAGAATTTTGGAGTTCGTAGATGTATTGGTGTTATTTCTCTGCATTACCTTAGTTTGGGAATCTACCACTTAGCCTACATGAGCTTTGATCATTAATTAGCCTTACAGGGGTGGTAGTGGTGGGGCTGTCCTGGTTTGTATAGCCTCAGTTTCTAGCCTTTGGTTTGTGTTTTACTGCTGCTGAACTAGAGACATCTATCAAATATTTTTTTAGCTACTTGTAGGTAATGACTAATTATATAGTTAATTCTTGGAGGGATTTAAAAGTGTTGAAAATTGTTTACCTTTCAGTATTAGACAGGAAGAGACACATTGTAATTTCCAAGGTATGGCTGTTCTTCATGGAAGTCATCGGTAATACCTGGTGTGAAGTTCTGCTCTTCTTTGTTTTTTGGTTTAGCCAAGAACTGAAGCAGTTTCAGTGTTGCTTGAAGTTTCTTCTGTGGTCCATTTGTGATATTTTTCTGCATGACTTGCCGAGCTTGGCAATGCTAGGTATCACTCCTCTGATTTGAATGTGCAGAGGCAATCTTCAAGTACCACAGTTACAATTTCTGTCAGCAACTGCTTCAACTGTGTCTAGCAAACTTAGGTTTTTCTTGGCTTCAACAGGGGGTTTTTTGACTGAGTTGAGGACTTATACCTCTGTAAAACCAGCAGTAACGAGATTTAAGTCTCACCTAAATTAAATTATGCAGTTGACATTTATACATTGGTACACTGATGACTAACCACATTTAGTACTGACAGACTGAAAACAAAAATAACTATTTACTTATGTATTTATTTATTCTTCAGATACCATGTAATGGAAAAGCAGCAGACCGCATCCATCAAGATGGGATACACATTCTCATTAATATGAATGGTTACACCAAAGGAGCGCGAAATGAATTATTTGCCCTGAGACCAGCACCTATTCAGGTAACTAAGTTAGAGGGCTCTATCTCTAAAAAAACGCTGTTAGTAGGAAGAGTTTCTCCTGGCAGAGTGGAAAAAACGTTGAAGGCTCACGTTGATCAGTAAAGCAAGAGAGACTTTTTAGGGCTTAGCATATGTGAGGCAAATAAGATCATTCTGTTAAAGCAGAGTAGTTTGGGTTTTTTATGTGCTTTATGGGCTGTTGACTATGTCCTGAAAGAGAACTCCTTAATTCTGTGAGGTTCCTGTACACCACTAGCTTTCTTGCATTAGTGTCGTGGTTTAACCCCAGCTGGCAACTAAGCCCCGTGCAGCTGCTCGCTCACTCCCCCATGTACGATAGGGGAGAGACTCGGAAGGGTAAAAGTGAGAAAACTCGTGGGTTGAGATAAAGACAGTTTAATAGGTAAAGGAAAAGCCGTGCACACAAGCAAAGCAAAAAAGAATTCATTCACCGCTTCCCATTGGCAGGCAGGTGTTCAGCCATCTCCAGGAAAGCAGGGCTCCATCATGCATAATGATTACTTGGGAAGACAAACGCCATCACTCTGAATGTCCCCCCCCCTTCCTTCTTCTTCCCCCAGCTTTATATGCTGAGCATGATGTCATATGGTATGGAATATCCCTTTGGTCAGTTGGGGTCAGCTGTGCCGGCTGCGTCCCCTCCCAGCTTCTTGTGCACCCTCAGCCTACTCTCTGGTGAGGTGGGGTGAGAAGCAGAAAACGCCTTGACTCTGTGTAAGCACTGCTCAGCAATAATGAAAACATCTCTGTATTATCAACACTGTTTCCAGCACAAATCCAAAACATAGCCCCATACCAGCTGCTACTTGTGGTTTAGGCCCAGCTGGCAACAAAGCACCACTCGGCCGCTCGCTCACTCTTCCCCCCCGGTGGGATGGGGAGGAGAAAATAGAATGAAAGGCTTGTGAGTTGAGACAAGGACAGGGAGGGATCGCTCACCAATGATGGTCACAGGCAAAAGAGACTTGACTTGGGGGAAAAAGAAATCAATTTAACTTGTTACCCATCAAATCAGAGTAGAATGATGAGAAATAGAACCATGTCTTAGAAACGCGCCTTCTCCCCGCCCCTCCCTTCTTCCCGGGCTCAGCTTTGCTCCCATTCCTCTACCTCCTCCCCCCCAGCAGCGCAGGGGGGCGGGAATGGGGGTTGCGGTCAGTTCATCACACATTGTCTCTGCTGCTCCTTCCACAGGGGGAGAGCTCCTCACACTCTTCCCCTTCTCCAGTGTGGGGTCCCTCTCACACGGGTCAGTCCTCTACCAGCTTCTCCAGCGCGAGTCCTTTCCGCGGGCTGCAGTCCTCCGTAAACTGCTCCAGCGTGGCCTTTCCCACAGAGTCGCAGCCTTTTCTGGGCCCAGCCACCTGCTCTGGCGTGAGGTCCTCCCCGGGCTGCAGGGGAATCTCTGCTCCACTGTTACGCCTCCATGGGCTACAGGGGGACAGCCTGCCATCTCACCACAGGCTGCAGGGGAATCTCTGCTCCAGCATACCTCCTCCCTCTCCTCCATCTTCACTGACCTCGGTGTCTGCATGGTTGTTTCTCTCACATCCCACTCCTCTCTTTGCTGTACCTCCTCCTTGTCTTCTACCTCAGCAGTCTTTTCCCCTTCTTAAAGAGCTATCACAGAGGTGCTACTACCGTCACTGATTGGCTTGGCCTTGGCCAGAGGCGGGTCTGGCTTGGAGCCCGGGAATCTTCTAGCAGCTTCTCACAGGAGCCAGTCCCTGTAGCCCCTCCCCTGCTGCTAAAAGCCTGCCACACAAACCCAACAAGTTACTATGAAGAAAATTAACTCTATCCCAGCCAAAACCAGCACAATTAGTGAGAACAAAGAAAGGGTATTTGAAGCAGTTGTGGAAATGAGTTGTTGTGTTTTAATCTCTTTAGGCTTAGTGAAATTCTAGTTAGAATAAGTCAGAGTCAATGTCAGAATTATTTTTCTGACTAAAGATTTTCTAAAACGCCTATGGAAAGAGAATGGGAGAAGCCTGAATCAGAGTCACTCTAGGCTACAGAAGTTGTCTCAGGTAAGAGAAGCTGTAATCATTGATGGTTAGTATTCTGGCTATAGCTGCACGTAGTTGGATACTTTGGCCTTTTGCTTGAGGGATCAATTTTAGGACATTTTTGAACTGTTCGCTGTCTTGATAGTGAAAGTTTCGGGTTAGTGATTTCTCTTTAGTTGATAAAGCACAAGAAGGAACTTCAATCTGTAGGTGGAAAATTTAACTTAAAATATGTTGGTTTTTAACTTCCTTTATTTTTGCAATGCACCTGGGACTGGAGCCTTGCTTTCTTGTTTTTTAGGCTATGTGGCTAGGGTATCCTGGAACCAGTGGGGCGTTGTTCATGGATTATATCATCACAGATAAAGAAACTTCCCCAGTTGAGGTGGCTGAGCAGTATTCAGAGAAATTAGCTTACATGCCAAATACTTTCTTTATTGGAGACCACGCCAACATGTTCCCCCATCTGAAGGTACGTAGGAAGATAGGGCAAGAAAAGTAGGTGTTTTCAATAGCTGTCTTTATAAAATGGCACTTAGTACTTGGTAAAGGATCTTGTAACTTTTTTAGAACTTTTTTTTTTTTTAAACAGAAAAAAGCAGTCATTGATTTCAAGTCCAATGGTCATATTTATGATAACAGAATTGTTTTGAATGGCATTGACTTGAAGGCTTTCCTTGACAGCCTCCCCGATGTCAAGATTGTTAAGGTGAGAGCTACTCCTTTGTGTGTTCAGTGTCAGGGACTGAAGCCAGTACTTGCTCTGAGGCTTATGTGATTTATCTTAGATGAAGTGTCCTGACAGTTGTGACAGTGCAGACGGCAATGCTGCCCTCAGTATGCCAGTTATTCCTATGAACACAATTGCAGAAGCTGTGATTGAGATGATTAATCGTGGGCAAATTCAGATAACTATCAATGGATTCAACATCAGTAATGGATTAGCAACTACTCAGGTAAGGCACTTCAAGGCGCTGTTCTCTTGAGTTTTGTGTTATACCTGTATGTTTTAGTATAACAAGGAAGAAAAACCTCCAAGCAAATGTGTCTCTCTCAGGTTGATTTGTTTAGTTCTCATACTGAAGGGAACTCACAAATGTGTTGTAAGCCACAGATGTACTGGAAGATTATCTTTCCCCCCAAAGATAGAGGGATTATATCAAGAGGTATCTAAAGTCCAAAGAAATTTAATCTTGTTGCATAAAGAAGACACTTGGTTGTTCAGAATTTGAAGGCAAGACTTGCTCATTGCCTGCAGCCTACAGGGCATTTGTGAGCTGTTACCCAGTTTCAGTTGTGTTTTTTCCTTTAGAGAAAAAAAAGGCTGGGTAATACAGGCAAAGTTATTCCACTGTATCCCAACAATGTTTATTCACCTCCTTACATCTTTCTGAACTATGCACTATACCACCACCTCTCAGTGCTTAACAGTTCATGGGATTTTAGTGATAGTGACAGTTACTGGTTTTGTTTAATACTTTCTTTGCAGAACAGTTCTTCCTTTTTAAAAATACCATGTTTTGATATTGGCATAACTCTTTTGACTTGTGAATTTTATTCAGTTTACAGTCCTTCAGGAGACTCTTTTACGTCGGTTTTATGAGACCTTTTATTATCACTGCTCTATCCATAATCTCATGCCTTGGTTTCTTTTTATGAGTTCTTTTGTTCACAACTAAGACTTTCCTTTAAGTTGGTAATAGGTTATGTCTTAGTTTGGTCAGTAAGCTTATTAGCATTTTATTCTGAAATTTGTTGTCCCCTGAGAATAATAGAGAATTCTTGTCTTAGCACTCCACCACCAAGATGAAACAATCTAAGCTCTGTTGGTGCACTTCTAAAACAGGATTTCTATCTTTTGATCACACTAATTATAACCTTTGTTTGTGCTTGTTCTAATTTGATATCATCTACTTTTGGGCATAGTTCGACGAGAACTGTGCATTGTGTTTCTGAGGTCTCTTCAGTGACCTGGATAAGTAGCACTTCTACCAACTTTTGTTGAACTAAATTATGTCATGCATCTTCTAAGGGAGTCAGTGATTGTGAGTCATTGTCATTCATGTCAAGTTTGTCAACAGTATGCTTATTTTGGCTGGCCGCACTGCCACTGAGCTAAATTTTAAATATATATGTATGTAAAATATATATATATATATAAAGGCTCTAAGTACCTGTTTCACCCTGTCTGTACTGATGTTTTTATCTGTCTTTTATCCCAGCATTGCCTGTCGTTATTAAAAAAAGAAAGGAAAAAAATTAAAAATCATATTTTACTAATCCTCAAGACTCTTGCATGGTATTCTGATTATCCCAACTTCATCCTCTGCTGGTTTTTATTAGCATATTCCTATTCTTTGTGAAGGCTGTAAGATCCGTTCTTTTTTGAAAGTCCATTAATAACTCTTCTAGTCTAATTTTCAGCATTTCCCATTATTTCCTTGTCAGCTAGTTCCTTACAGTCTGTCAGTTACATATTAGTCTGTATCTTCAGTCTTGACTATCTGTTCTGTGCCTGTTGTCTTTTATCTTAAAAAAACCAAAACAAACCAAACAAAAAAAAACCACCAAAAAACAAACCACAAAAAACCAAGCAAACCAAAAAACCCCTTTGCTTTTCTAAATACTTTTTTGTTCTTCCTTGAAGTCTTAATTTCATTTTTGGTCTCAAGGAAAAGAGGAGGGGAGGAGTCCCATGTGTAATGCTTCTTTGTATGATTCTTCTTTCCAATTATTCCAGTTACTTGGAATTTCAGGGAGATACAGCAAGGGCATGAAAATGCCCAGTGTTTTGTGCCTTGGTGGTTGCAACATTGTGGCATCCACAAGCGTGTACGCGTACCAGTTAAATTCTTGTTATAGGTAAGTAGACAATTTTGTTTCATATAATAAAACCAAAGATATGCTTACAGTAACTTATGATGCTAACAAATGTTGCAGTGTGTCTCAGGACAGTTCCACAGGGCATAGTCTTGTTTCCTGCAATTTCACTGTTCTAATAGCTATTTTTTTTTTCTTTAGATTAACAACAAAGCAGCAACTGGTGAAGAAGTTCCACGAACTATAATTGTTACTACTCGTTCTCAGTATGGCTTACCAGAGGATGCTGTTGTATACTGTAACTTTAATCAGCTCTATAAGATTGATCCTTCCACTTTACAGATGTGGGCTAATGTGAGTATCTGTATCTAATACAAAATCTAAGGTCAGACTTCTGGAACACAGCTGTTCTGTTCAAGTTAGCTGAAACTTCATGCGAGTTAAAACTGTAACTGTTCTGTGGAAAACACTGACCCTGAGCCGTTTGAATCCTTACAATGCTCATGTTGCAGGACTTAGTGTTAATAGAATATAGCATTTTTTAGATTGATTTCAAATCACATCTGTGCCACTGAAAAATTCAAGTCTTGGACAGCTTAAGTATGCTGGTACTCCATTGTGAAGTAAGTTTGGTCTTCCCTAGTCTGCACAATCAAGTCATAACTGGCCTTGGCAGTTGGTAGATCTGAGCACTGAGTGTCTGTATCAAGGTGAAGTTTATAGTGTATTGCTGAGAGCTACCTGAGGGGTGATTTTTTTTTTTTTTTTTCTATTCCATAGCATGGGCCTATAAATAAATGAGATCATAAATTTCAAGACTTGCTCTCTTAAGTACTGCTCTATGAACTATAGCTCAGAGTTGCTATCTCAGTGGGATTAGAAATGCAATCCTAGTTAATCCACTCGAAATGGTGATCTGTTTTTTTTCCTGCTCTATACCTCAGAAGATTAAAGTATTGAATGATTATGCCTTTTGCTTCATTTTGGTATGTGGTAATTGTTCGGAAAAGGAAATGTTTCTGACTGAACTTTCTGTATTTGCTTCTTTATTTTTGTTATAGATCCTAAAAAGAGTTCCGAACAGCGTACTGTGGCTGCTGCGTTTCCCAGCTGTAGGAGAACCCAATATTCAGCAATACGCACAAAACTTGGGTCTTTCCCAAAACCGAATCATCTTTTCTCCTGTTGCCCCCAAAGAAGAACATGTGAGGAGAGGGCAATTGGCTGATGTTTGTCTAGACACTCCTCTTTGCAATGGGCACACAACTGGGATGGATGTACTCTGGGCTGGGACTCCAATGGTCACCATGCCAGGTAACGCGGTGGGGAACCTACACAGAACAGATGGGTTTGAATATTATTAATTTTTTAATAACAAACAGCAAGCCAAACAAACTGCGTTGCTTCTTATAGAGGCAGAAGGAAACTCATACTCTGCAATATGTTACTTGATAAGCTTACTCCTGTTTTCAAGTTGTGGTTTTTCTGGTTTTTTTTTTGTTTTTGTTTTTTTTTACAGGCGAGACTCTTGCATCGCGAGTTGCTGCCTCCCAGCTTACTTGCCTGGGTTGTCTTGAGCTCATTGCAAAAAGTAGACAGGAATATGAGGATATTGCTGTGAAACTGGGAACTGATCTGGAATAGTAAGCAAACTTGTACTGTGTAATGTGGTAACATCAATAATGTAAAACGCTGTATTTGGGCACAGTGCTGAGACTTACCAGTAGTTTTAATCTTGCAGATAGTTTAATATTTAAAATAGCTAGGCAATCCTCTCTAGAGGTTTCTTGTCTTGCAGTTAACTCAGCTTCTGCTTTTACAGTAAACAGCGCTCCCAATTGAGTAACAATGCTACCTATTCTGAAGAAATTGTTTATGTGCAGGCTCTTACCTGGTAAAAAGTGCAATATAGTTCTTTAGTTCTTTTTAAATTGAAGATTAAGGAGTTAGTCACTTACTGCAAGTTAAAATTGCACTGTAAAAAGTTACCACAGTACAGATAATGCAAGAAGTTAATGCGTTAACGTCGCAGCTCTTCTGAGTTGAAGTGGTCATGCTGGTCTGTATCAGAAATGATGAGGGGATGAAACAGTGATAGGAATTTGGTGGAAGTGGAGGAGCAGATAATTTTGAAATAGTTCTACTGGTAGTTCTGGGTTAGCTGAAAATAGTAGATTTCAAAAGTAAACAGTATTATAAAGTGTTTGGAACCTCTTGTGACTGCTTTAACTCTTTTTGTAGCCTGAAAAAAATACGTGGTAAAGTCTGGAAGCAGAGAATATCCAGTCCTTTGTTCAACACGAAACAGTACACAATGGACCTGGAGCGGCTTTATCTTCAGATGTGGGATCACTATGCTGCTGGCAACAAACCGGACCACATGATTAAGCCAGTAGAGGCCAGTGAGTCTGCATGAAGAGAGACTGACTGTGTGCCCACCCAGAACTCTCCAGGAACTGAGCCTCTCAAACACTTCTGCAGAGATGATGAGCTAAAAACTGTGCATTTCTACTTAATCTGCCTAGTACTCTGTGGCTGAAGTAATACATGATGGTGATTAAAGCACAGCCAGACTTATTTCTTGCATGATAGGGAAAGACTCAATAGAGCCTGGGATCCTTTTATTCCATGAGGAATTTGAATGGGATTGAGCCTTGTACGTGTGAGCCTATGTGTATGAGTGGCATAGTGGTTGCTGGGGGACGTTTGAACTGCCCAACCAATTATGATTTCATGGATTGATTTAATCTTCCTATGAATCTCTTTTATGTGGATTGGGAATTGGAGCATTTTAACATTTGATTTTGGGTACTCCTGTTGGTATATGTGTGGTTCTCCCATGACAAGATTTCCAGCTAGCGAGTGTTGCTCCCTGCATTAATTTCTAAACTGTGTGGACTGAAAGGGCGTATTTGCTGATGTAGTCTTTTTTTATAGGTTTTATAAACCACTTGAGCCTATATCAGCCTTTTAATGTTTGACCTCTGTTTTGGAGCTCTCTGTAATGTGTTGGTTTAGATAAGGACTTCGGGTTTTTTGTCTTGTTTTTAAGCTTCTCCAATAACTCAGCTAATTGGCTTCGTGATGGCAGCTCCTATTCTGTTGAAAAACCAAATTTGATTTGAAATTAATCCTCCCCACAAGTGTTTGAGGTAAACACAAACTGGTGCCAAATACAGATCTTTCAGGAGTGATTGTTAATTATGTATAGAGGCGCAGTCCTAGGTACTGTAGCAAAGACTTTAAACAAAAAATAAAGCTTTGGTTTGCCAGTTTGACTGATTTGACCAGCGTTTCACGTTTTCTGCTGCCCTTGTTGTGCTGCTGTCAGAAGAGTATTCTGAACTGCTGGCCTTTTGTCTTCCTTTCTGTAATTTTGTTTTAAATAACGCTGTTTATTTCAGCAGAAATAATTCCAGGTAAGTGTAGATCTTGTATGTAGATGTTTCTGTTTCCTCTAGGTTAGACTAAACCCACCCAAACATGAAAGCTCTGCTGTGTGTGCGTGCTTAATTTGGAAGTGTTTTGGGGCCTCACAGCAGCTTGTTTCTTCTGGCCTTCACACTGCTGTCATCTCAGGTCACACTCTGTAGTACCTTGAAGGTCATGGCCTATGTGTAAATTAATATTGTTGTTTTGAATAAGCAACAATAGCATTCCCCAACTCCTAAATCTCTGTGGTGGGTCAAGGACTGCAATTTGAAATGAGAGTCAACCTTGCTAATGGTGCTAGGGCTGTTGCTGATGTGTAGCAGGTGAGTTTGTCGCCTTGTTGTGCTTAGCTTGAGACGGCAGTTTGTGCCAGGTGCTGCTGCTTGGTGCACCTAGGTCACCCGGTCCCTGCTGGTGCTGCGTGTACCCTGCCTGATGAGCACCCCCTTTCTTGGTGGGGTGCCATTGCTGCCCGCACGGCCCGGGCACGAAGCCTGGCAGTAGTTAGTCTCGCACCCTCTCCTGTTAGCAACAGCTGTCTGGTGTCACGAGGAGCGTTACCAACCCTTTTACGATCTACTTCTGTGTTTGCCGGTGGCTGAATCCGCCGTTGCCAAGAGCGGCGAACCCACGGCAGGCTCCGCGGGCGCTCTGCTGGCTCTCCGCGCTCCACTCGTGCGCAGGCGCGGTGCGGCGCGCATGCGGCCTGGCCCGGTAACCCGGAAGCGCTGTGGCGGGGCGCGGGCGGTTTGAATCGGGATGGAGCGGGCAGCGGTGCGTCGGCGGCCGCCAGCTTCTTCTCCCCCCACACCACCCCGTCCCGGGGCCCGACGGGCCGCTCACACTCTCTTTTGTTTGCAGCTCGAGGAGGGACGGGACGGGGCCCCGTCGCAGCAGAGGCGCCCGCAGGCCCCCTGGGGCGGGGAGGGCCGCGGGGAGCGCCCCGCCGCCCCCACACACGGTCAATGCCGGGGGCGGGCGGGGCGCGAGACCGGGGCGCGTCCCGGCGGCGGGCCCTCAGACTCGTGCGATGGCGTCTCTTACTGCGATTTGGCTTCAGGCGGACGCAGCCCAGGGAGAGCAGCCGCAGGGAGCCGGGACCGACGGGGCGGCAGGTGAGGTGGTGCTCGGTGGGGCAGCAGCCCCATCCCACGTGTCCTCTCGTCGTTCATTATTTTTACTGATCCTGTCTAAATATAATTTTAGATTACACCCTCAATTGCTTTATGATAATTGGTAGGTATTAGCATGTTTCAGAATTATAGTCTTTAAGGTTCGAGTAACTTTAATGTAATTAAAATAAGCAGTCTTCATATTTTTAAGCAACTGCATAGTGTATTTTTCAAGTTGTTAACGTTTATTTTTTGTCAGAAAATGAAACAAATAATTTGGTAAGAGTATTATGGCTTGCCTCTACGTTTGCATGAGAATTGCAGTCCAAGTGGTAATGCATCCATTCTGTGTCTTAAAATAGCTTTATGAAAACTATTTTGTTTGCTAAATATTCATGGCAACCATATTAAACTGCATTTTATACAAAAGCAGCTTGTTTCTCATTGTTGCGTGTTTTGAGGTTTCAGACTTAGTGCAATACAGCGTTCTCTACCTGATCACATACCATGTGTAAGATGAGAAACAAGCTTTCTGTCCCTTCTGATTTCCGGTATGCAATTTGAACTTAAACCAATGGTATGTCCTAAGCCTGTGTCTCCAAATGGTTCAGTCTTTCAAATTTTGACAGTAGTTGATTACCACTTGAATATTGAACATATATGGCTGTTATAAGTTTTAATATACAAGTTCTAATATTTCTATTTAAAATAATTTAAAACAGTTCAACCTATTTGAGATGTTCAGTGTTTTTTCAGTATATATTTGGTTCTCAGTGTTCACAGGTATTTCAGACCAGTGGAGATGCAAATCTACTTGCTGTTGACCTAATGTTCCTGCAATTCATTTTTTGCAGCCATACCCTGTACTTCTCTTCCAGCAGTGATGATGAATTTGAAATGTGTAAGTAATAGCACATGTTAGTTTGTTTTCTGAAGGAGTACAGAAAGGACACATTTCTATCCAGTTATAGTGAAGTAGTTTTTACGGATGATTTTTTTTTTTCATTGCTCTTGCTGCAAAGTACGTTTTCTCCTTGCAGTGCAGTGTTGGTAGCTATATGCCACAGTGAGTGTTCTTGAATCTCATGTCTCAATCTTGGATGTTTTTTGCCTTGCGTTATTTTTTTTTTTGTTGCCTCAGTTTTGTCTGTTCCCTGTCATTCACTTGCTCCATGGACTAAGAAGGAAGTGTCTTTGAATAAACATTTTCTCTAAGCAGTTACTGTTCCAAACACATGTCTAAACTACTTAGAATACCCTCTTATGTGTCATGGCTTTCGCTGCATGAGTCTTAACCAGTCAGAGGGATGTTTTTGGCTTTTCATAGTGGCTCAAGGTCTTGGTAAGATGGAATTGAATACTAAATTTTACATGGTGCCTTCTGCTGTGCATAACTTCCTATCTTTATGTTTAGCCTGTACATACGAAACCTGATATTCTTATTTTTCTTTTTGGTAATAGCCGTTATGTGCTAGGGTAGTTGAGTACACACTGGGTTTTCTCCTGTTGCCAGAGTTCTGTTTAGCTCATTCCTTAGATGGACTAATCATGGCTCTACCACATCTCAAGTGGGTTTCAGACTGGTAAGTAATTTAAAGGTTTGTAAATCTTGCAATATGTTCCTCATTGCGTATTCCACGTTTGAACAGAGATGGTAGAAATGGTAAGGCAACAAGTCGTATCTTTATTTTGCCTATCACTCTTGTGTTAGTCCAGCTGCTTTTAAAGCAGATTTCTCATTACTTTAGAGTTCATGCTGTGCTCCAGCTCAGTGCCATGTGAATGATCTTAAGCATTGTCAAGCCTTACTACTTACATCCAGTTGAATTAAAATGTACTGCATATAGTTCCTGTACTACCTCTGGGCTTTTAAATCTGATAAATATTTTGATACTGTCCATTAGGTCATTGTTCACTTTCCTGTAGTTTTTAAACTTAAATATTTGACCGTCTCCTCTTTTTTATTTTCTACTCTTCTTTTGCCTCCTCCATCCAGGAGGCTATTGAGGCCAAAGTCATGTGTCAACTCTGGCATGGAAGGTAGCTGAGAGTAACTAGTTGGGGCTTGGAGCAGAATATTTGCAAAGCTATTCTATTGCTATGCTATCACTGCAGTGACAGTTGTAGGAAAGAGTGAAATGAAAATGTGTGCCAAGAGACAAGAAACTAAAGAGAATTGATTTATTAAGTAGCAAGCCATATTTTTCTGTAAGCTTTCGGTTTCCTGTGACCAGCTTATTAGTCTTATTAGTTTGGTGCTACTTCATGGTCTAGGAACACTGTAGTTATGATCATCTAGGAAAGCTGCTGGCCATTTGTGCTTCAATGAGCCACCTTGATGTGGTGGCTTGGAAGGCAGCAGATGCTGTGTTTACTTCTTTTGTAATGAAGGTAGTGGTGAAGACTACTGGGTGCTAAAACTGAAAATAACTTACTGCTCCAAATACTTTTTGAGCTTCAAGGTCTTGAATTTTTTTTTTTCTGCCCTCTTGTGCTCTTCTTTAGAGGATAACACTCAGTCCCATCCTATGCTTTTTAACTTACAGTGTGCTTTCAGCATTTGGGTGTAGCTCAGCTGCTCTTCCTGGTACCAGAATCTACCGATCAGCCATAAAAGCTTTATCAAGCAAACCTATCTTCTGGTTTTGGGCTTATGGCATAGTGCAAAAGTTTATAATCCCATTGAAGTCATGCATGCAGCTTCAGATTGTGAGAACACACACTCCTTACCTGCTATTTTGGCCCATTATGTTCTGAAAAAGGGACAGTTGTTTCTCTTTTCCCCAGCCTGATTTATACTTTAATGAAATTTGTTCCCCTTCAACTTTCCTGAATCTCTCATAATGATGAAGGTGTGTGAAATTTTGATGGCGTTTCTGATAATCTCTCAAGAGTCGCTACTTCAAGCATGTGCGGTACTGCTGCCTGAACCATGTTTTCACGTTTAGCAGTCACCACAATATTCCTGGAGCGAATAAAACGCATTTATTTCTGAGAAGTAGTATTGAATTGCTGTTCTGCAGTGGGGTATTATCGTTACCATTTTGTTTGAACGTTTTTTGGAGTCACTTAGTGGAATAAGCATATGGACACCTTTTTGCAGTAGGAAAACTACCTGCAGTCATTGAAATGTTTGGAGAAAATACTGATAAAACCATTCAATTCCACCCCCAATGATCCACATATATGAGGAGGCTATACTAGATACTGCAAGATACATAACAGCACTTCTTATCTGGCTTTGTGCTGGGCAAGGATTGAATAATGAAGGAAATGCTAGAAAGCTGCTGTCAGCTTTGAGGAATTGGGAGTTGGAATTATATGTAAAGGATTCTTATGTTTGTTTTTTTTTTTTAAAGATACTAGACCGAATTTTTACTAGTTGCAAACTTTTCTATTAAAAAATGCATAACAAAAGAAATAGAACCTTGTTCTTAATTAATCTTTTATTGTTTCAGTTTTAGCTAGAATGAAAACTCCCAAATCTGTTTCTAAAAAGGCGGATGCAAGGTGGGTGCTGTAATTAATGACTTTTCAATGTTTATATATTAGTTTTCTGTATCACATCTACTATTCAGAATACAGAAAAATGATCAAAAGTTTTAGTGATTCATAGGCAGATATGTGTATAGAAGTGAGTGCAGACAGAAGAACTGTTATGTGTTCAATCTGTATGTTCAGGTCAAATGTAAAATGGGATGTTTGGAGGCGTACATGCTCTATTGCCATTCCTATTAATGGATGTATTGGTAACATTTGCCTTGAGCAACTGATAATGTTATATTGGGTGGCTTTTTTTGGTTTGCTTTTTTAGTAAGGCAAACTTACTCTTCTGTTTTCCTGCTTATGCCTACCTTTTTCACATTATTTGCTTGTTGTACAGTTTGAAGGACGTATTTGATGACTCGGATGATTTCTTTTTGGGCTTTAAAGTGAGAAAGAGCACAACAAAGGATGGTAAGTAATTGTCCAACAGCAAATATGAAGCAGGCATTTTAATGGGTGGAAAGATAGCATTCATTGCTGAACTCATAAATTTCTGAGAGAGCTTGTTAAACATAAGATCACTTGGTCTCTTCCTTGAGGGTAACAGAGGGAATCATGGTCATACTGTTCTGACAGGTGTACATTTTGAAGCATTGTTGTAGGTCTGCAGATGCTGTGGACTATCTGCTAGTATTTGGGTCTGTGAAGAGTAGCAACTCATGGTTGATTAGACTGAGCTGTAAATATGGGATGATCACTGTGGAGAGAGGATGTAGCGTTCCTATGGCTGTACCACCACATTCTGTGGCCAAAAGACACTGAGTAAAGAAAGAAGGTAACTGTTGTTAAGCTAGATACCTTTAATTGGATGCAGATGTTGGCAATCAGGCCAGTCTTGCCTATGGGTGTTGCAGAGCTGCAGATAGGGTCCTTTAATTTGGAGCTTCTTTAGCCAAGGTCCTATGTGTAATCCTGTTAACATTGGCTACAAGATGCTCTGGCAAACCATGACTTGAGGGGTTTCAGTGCTTGTCTGAGTAGAGGATCCCTGTTTTCCCTCACGGGATGGAAAGTGCCTTGGTTTACTAACATTCAGAGCCTAACTACAGCTGTCTGGTGCACTTCTCATTGATATGAGCAAACTGGACTTTCCTAAAAGGAGTGAACAGGGCTCTCAAATTCTTTACGCAGCCACTAGGCCAGTGATCAGGTGACAGAATTCTGGTAGATGAGGGATGATAACAGTGATCTCATGTGAACCTGGAGAAGCTCTGACCCCTGGTCAAGAAGGGTGGGATCTCTTGCAGCTGGTGTGAATGTCAACCCTGCAACATGTATGCCAGCTGCAAACTAAAAAGCTAATGGAATGCTTTCTGGAGGGGAAATGGGGGAAGCAAAGTGGACCAGAAGCATCATTAAAAAAAAGTGTCACCAATAGATCTCACATGATCCCTTGATCTTGATAGGTCAAATCTGAGATGTCAGAAGCCTTGTTTGTTGGCAAGTGTGTGCTTTATGCTGTAGTCTATGGTCCAATCAGCTAAGGCTGAGCATTTTTTAAGTCACCCTTCACTTAGTGGTTTTATAAAACTTTAATATGAAATGTTCAGCCTTACTCTTACATGCACGTAGCTTTTGTTACTGGGAATGAAGATTATGCTAGCTACCTATTTGGGATTGTTAGGCCTGATGGCTGATGTATACATACATGGGGTTTAAGCTGCTTTTTTTTAAATACATCTTTCAGTGACTTTCCATTTAGTATGATGGTAAATGAGCAGGGTGTAATAAAGAAAATGCAAAGATATCTTTCTATTCTTTGTGTTTTCCTATCTTTCAAGGGATTTTTTGTGTTAAGACAAAGGCAGGTCTCCTAAATGAAATTATCAAAATTTAAGCTGTTTCTTTTGAATTGCAGCACAGAAGGATCTTCAGACCCTGAAGAAGTTGATGACTTCTGGAAAGAAAAACACTTGCTGCCGAGAAGTGCAGTATCCAGAGGCTTCAAGTGATGCTGAAGATTCTGTCTTTGTAGGAAGTTCATGGCATGACTACAAAAAAGGGGGAGCGAAAGACTTGGAAGAGAGTCGGAGGTATATAAAACTCCTACCTCCACAAAATCTGAAAGAGTCAATTTCCAGAGGCAGTCCAGACTTGCTTGTTAGAAGGAAAGAAAGCAGCTGTGAAAAGAGTACAGAAAATAAAGTGCCAGCTGTGGCACTACGACGAAGTACGGAGGTAGAATCAGATAGCTCAGATGACGAATTTGAATCATTAATAGAACGGATAAGGAAACGAAGTATACCCCGAAAACCAATCTTAAGCACAAGTAAAACTGTCTACCAGCCAAGCACAATAGGTAAGCAATTGTTCTTAGCTAACTTGCAAGCTACCTGTTGGCAGCAATGGTAGTGCTAACTTACTAATTGTTTTCATTTGTGTGGCATATGCTTTGGAAGTGCAACCCAGCATCTTGCAATTGAATTTGATGCAATCAGAAATTATTCCTCTGAGCATTCTGAAAAGTGATTCCACTAGTCTTGTGGTATCAAGATTTAAGTTTTTCACTATTGCTTGTTTTTATAATTCCTATAATTGTAGGCATTTTTAGTTTTTACAGTTGTTCTGAAAACAAATCTAACTGGTGGTTTTGAATGATGTTAACTAATTTTTTTTATGTATGATAGCAGTTAATGTGAAGCTGTCATTTTGGTAAGACTGAAATTTTGAGCCATTTAGATGCTGTTAATTTAGTATTTGGATTTCTAATTTACTTTATAAACTATATTTTAAATAAAATAATGAGAATTTCCTAAATCAGTAGCTCCTTCTCTCCTTTGACTAACCGAAGTCAGCTCCAGCTGAAAGATTGCAAAGGGGGGAAAAGGGCTATTGCTGAGTAAGAGCAGATGAAAACAAATCTCTTTCTAGAGAAGTAAACACAGGGTGCCTTCCTCACTAACAAGGAGGGCAAGGAGACCTATGGAAGAGGATGGCTGACAGCATAGAAATATGCCCTGGGAAAGAGCAAAATTTTTTTTTTTTTATTGGACTATGTCAATGTGGTCTATAAAACATATTCTAGAAATGAGCTGGCAGCTGCATTGGCTTCTCTGTATATAGTTGAATAGTGAAAGGAGACAAGTGGCCCAAATGGGGGAACAGTAATAGAAAAGCCAGCAGAGAGAGTGTCTACTGAAACTGCAAACCTTGAAGTGGTCCTTGATTTCTGGTGTAAGGGTCAGTCATTTTAGCAATCTGTCCAGAGGTGGACTGGGGAAATAGGCAGCTATCTGATCAGAACTTGCCTGTGAAACAAATGACGTGACTTATGGTACACCACAGACAGTTAGAACGATTTTTTTGTTCAAATGGTGTCTCTGCATTACTGCTCCCAATGTGCTGGTGGTGTATTTTGAATTGGTGAAGTGTCACAGAAATGCCTGAGTGAGGTCACAAATGCTTTTCCTTCCACTTCCTCCTAGCTGAATCTTTGAAAGTTTGGAGTCTCCCACTCCTTCACTGAATGGTAATTTTTGTAGTATATAACAGCAGATTACCTTTCCATCAGTTGTAAAAGCCTTTGCATTCAAGTATGCACAGTAAGAGTGTGTATGCTGAGGTGGAATATTTTACTTTTTTCACTGTTGTTTGTTACCTGGTTGCTGATGTCTGTGCTCTTGATTCTTTGACAGTGTGTAATCCTGTGACTCTTTCTGTTGAACTAGAAAACATCAAGCCACCCTGTGAAGATGCCCAGCCCCTGAAAGGGGAGGGAGTCAAGACACCAAGGCCAAACTCCATATCACTTCAAGAAACACCTTCCAGGATAATGGCTTCTGCAAGAATTCCTAGGAACGAATTGGTCAGTTGTTCACAATCAGCAAAGACAGAGAAAAGGTAAGTGTTTCTCCATCTTTACTATGTTCTAGGACCATTATAGATGGACAAAGAGATGCTAAGCATTTTGCCTAGGATGACGTTCTGATTTTTCTGGTACCTAGAAACTTCTGCTACAACTGCTTCTAGCAGTTGTTAATGGTTAAGTAGCTGGAAATCAAAGCTTTCTGTCTCAGGTATGACAGGGAGAATATAAGCTAATCTCCGCTTAGAGGAATTGATGACAAATAAATCTGACAAATGTCAAATCTCCCTTGTAAATGTTAGCTCTCTTGCTATTCCTTGTCTTGGCACAGCATACTTCTAATGTGCGCTGGCCCTACAAATTATATCTATCCAGCTGCCTGCCTCTGAAAATATATCAAAACTGATTCTATTAGTAATTCATGCCTTTTAACAAGCTTGTCTTGATATTTTTGACCTGTATCCTTATAATTTTCAGAATTCATGTTTCTTTTTCTATATGTGGATGCAGCTTAAGCTTTTCAGAAGAATGTCTTTTTCATTTCTAATAGCTGCCTTTATTCTGCCTTTTAGCCATGTGCTGTTTCCTTTAGTCATTTTATAATTGTGTACACCAATACAAAACCTTTAAATGATGTCTTAAAAGCTGATGCTTTGTCAGAATGCTGCAGTATTGGAGTTTGTAATCCTGGTGGAATATTTACTTCCCTTGAATGAATTCCTGAGGATTCCCAGAACATCTTTGGCTGTGTTTCTGAAAATATACCTTTACTGTGGGTGATCACATTAGGGCTGTTCATATATTGATCAAGTTTTGGTATAATTGTGGCTCACTGTGTCACAAAGATCTGAGCCACCCTCTTTTCATACTTAGGAGTCCTCATAATCTAGTTTTGTGAATTAATGAAATAACTGCAGAACTACTGCAACAGCTCTGCCCCTTCATGCCCCTGAAGGGGGAAGACGACAGTATAAGCGTGTGTGCCCCACTGGCCTCGTGAGGGCAAGCTAGTGAAAAGAGTCAGGAGAGGTTTATGCCAGTGGCAGCATCCCAGAGGTCTTTATTGGCTATGAAGTGGCTGTTATTTTTCAATGTGATATCTCTACTTCAGTAAACTGCTTTATGGCTGTTCTTGCAGGCTGAGGGTGTGCTCAGTGCCTGGCTGTTTCTTGCAAGATCTCTCAAATCCAGCTTCCCACTATGTGAAGTATTTCAAGAAAAATAAAGAGGACCTGGCACAGAAGCTCTACTGTCTGTATAATAGTACCATCTTTGAGCAGAAGGTTGGCTTAAAAACTACAATTCTAAAATGCTGGTTAATATGTTGCTTCTCACTTTTTGATGTGATTGCTCTTTATCCTCTTCAGTCATGCTTAACTTTACTAAGTTAAGCTTTATAGCAATGGCTTATATTTGAATTAGTTCAAGCAATTTCTTTGAAAGGGGTTTTTATCACCACTGTGATGCAGTGGTTTTCAGCTTGGCTTGCTTTCCCAGCTGTAATGGTGTACCATCCGTAAGTGACCAGTCTGGATGGTGTCCAAGAGTCCTTGATGAGAGAAACTGCTACATGAGGGGCCTTGGATCAGTTTCATCTTTGAAGAGGTGACTGGTATTTATCTTCATGTATTTTCTAGTACCTGCATGGTCATCAGCTCAGTAGCCTGGGAGTGTTTCTGTTGCTGCCTCTGTGGTAGTAGACCTCAGCAAGGGCAGCTATGGCTTTCTGCTGCTGAAAGAAGCTCAAGGTTGCCTACCACTGTTGCTCATTCAGCTTTTACTGAAGTAACATGTACTAGTGAACTCTGCAGCATTACTGCAGCCTAATAGCTAGTTGTAGCACAACTTTCTTGCCTGCAGCTGACAAAAGGCCAGTGGCAGGAGTGTATGTTGGGGAGCAGGGAGCTGATGGATAAAAGCACTTCCCTTTGTTGTTAGGGCCTGTTGCCTCATGCTTAGTCATGCTACATGCAGTCTTCATTCACTCCTATTGCATGTTCATGTCTGCCGTTCTGGAACAGATTAAAAAGCTGCTTATCCTTTGAATAACAGTTTTGGGTGAACCTGAAGCTATACATTGTGTTTCAAATTGAAGGTTCAATTTCAGAGAACTGCTGTCTTGACCTGTATATCTTTTGGGATACTGGAGACCCTCCTCTGGTGAGAAACATCCTTGAAAGGAAGGATGCTGCCCTCAGTAATTCCAATAGAATTTCCTTCAGGAAGGAAAATGTTTCTGTGCAGCTGAGAAACTACTGTTGAGCTGACCGAGGACAGACTGAGGTCATGATTTCACATAAAGCTGAGCTGAACAGGCTCACTGTTGCTGAAAGCAAAATATCTTGCTTCCCAGTGCTTCAGCCCTGTACCTGTGCTGGCACTTACTACTGTTGGACCATTTGCTTAAGCTCATTAACTAATTTAGATGACAGAAAACTCTTAGTGAAAGAACAGAGCTAACCAAGATAGATATGATGAGGGCTTATAAAATCAGGAGCAGCACAGAGGATAAGCAAGGGGTGATTATTCACCCTCTCGCAGTGTGAAGGTGCATCAAATTAAAATGGCAAGCTGCAGGTTCAGACCAACCAAAGCAGATGGTACTCGACCTGTAAATTATTAAGCTGTAGAACTTCTGATCATAGACTATTGTGGATGCTAACAATGCATATGTATTCTTAAACATACATATGCACTCTCTCTCCTCAAAACACCAGAAAACAACTTTAATGGCTATTTAATGCAAAGGAACCATCTGTGGCTTAGTGAGGTGTTGTCTTGCAAATGACTAGCAGTTGGGAAGAGTACTTTTTTTGAGGAAGTTCTGTTTTATGCCTGACCTGTCCTTGTATTTCTTCTTAAGCAGCATGTGTTAGCCACTGTTGGAGGCAGAACAGAGGAACTAAGGGACTCTTTGTCTCATCCTGCATTGTGAAACTCCTGGTGTTGGTTACAGAAAAACTGATGATGGGAATAAGAAGCCACGGAGGGTGGGTTTGCATCGTAAGTGACAACGGTGTTAAGGGCACTAACAGAGACATCCTGTACTGGCTTTGCAGTAAATATAAGGGGAAGCCAGAGGGCCAGAAGAAAAGAGAGGTAGGAGAGGGCAGATTACATGTACTGTCTTGTTTTTCAGTTACCAGAGAAAATGGTAATAATCTGGAATAAGAAAATGAGAAAAACAGCAGGATATTGTGTAACTGGGCAGACAGAAGGTCCTGAAGCAAAGCGTTATGCTCGCATAGAACTCTCTGAGAAAGTCTGTGACTCTGCAGGTAGGTAAAAGAAAAGATATGTTGATTCTTCTTTGAGAAAGTGAGTTCTAGAGATAAAACCATGAATCTGAGGCCTAAGAGATCTGGAACTGGACCCTGCTTTGAAATTTCATATTACCTTGAATAAATAAATCCATTAATGGTAGTACTTGTCCTCACAACCCTTCTGAGAGGCTAGGCAAATTTACAAAATGTGAGAACAGAGATGTATTCATGCTAACTGCAGTATTTTGTTTATATTTCTTACTGATTTGAAGACCTATAGGTTACTGTTATCCTGTATGTACTATAATGGCAATCTAAAATCTTGACTACTTCTGTCGTAGCTAGCCACCTTGTTAGCGGTATTTAAAGCTGGAATAAAGACAGGTCAGTGCTAAATTAAGTTCTGTTATGTGGTGGGTACTGTAACTGTTGTTTTCCCCTCCTCCCCTCCCAATTTGGGGAAATGAATATTGCAGTTACCATAGGAGAACCAGTTCTGTAAATTAATAGAATATTTTGTAGTAAGCTTAATAAATTTGATTTGAGAGATACAACAGAGTACCCTGGGAATCTGCTTTTGAGGACTTCAGAGTCCCCGAGTGCTGGTCAGTTTTTAAGAAGCACCTTTTAGAAGCACAGGAGCAGGCAATCCCACTGTATTGTAAGTCAAGCAAGCAGGGCAGAAGGCTAGCTTGGCTGAACAGGGAGCTCCTCATGGAGCTCAAGAGGAAAAAGAAATTGTATGATCTCTGGAAGTGAGGTCAGGCTTTGCAGGAAGATTACAGAGCTGTGGTTTGTATATGCAGGGAGAAGACATGAAAGGCCAAAGCTCAATTAGAGTTGAAACTGGCCAGTGTTGTGTCAGATAACAAGAAAGACTTTAAGTATGTTAATAGCAAGAGGAGGTCTAAAGAAAACATTGGACTGATGCTTGTTGAAGATGGTTATCTGACTAATAGGGATGAAGAAAAAGCAGAAGCATTCAATGTTTTGTTTTTTTTTTTGCCTCAGTCTTTAATAAAACTGACAGACCTTGGGCTGCCCAGTCCCCTGAGTCAGAGGACCACAGGTGCGGGAACAGTGACTTTCCATTTGTTGATATGGAAATTGTCAGGGACCAGCTGTATCAGCTGAATGTTCACGAGTCGATGGGGCCTGATGGGATTCACCCCAGAGTACTGAAGGAGCTAGCGGATGTTATGGCAGGAGCCTTCTTGATCATCTACCAAAGGTCTTGGCAGTCTGGGGAGGTCCCTGCTGACTGGAAGCTAGCCAATGTTATTCCAATTTACAAGAAGGGCATGAGGGAAGACCCAGGAAACTACAGACCTGGTAGTCCAACCTCACTTCCTGGAAAAATTATGGAGAAGATCATACTGGCTACTATTGAAAGGCATTTAAAGAATAATGCAATCATCAGGCACAGTCAACATGGGTTCACAAAGGGAAAGTCCTGTTTAACTAATTTGATATCCTTCTATGATAAGGTCACCCACATAGTGGATGAAGGGAAGGCAGTGGATGTAGTTTTTCTGGATTTTAGTAAGGCTTTTGGTACTGTCCTTCACAGCATCCTTCTGGACAAGTTGTCCAACTGTGGGACGAGCAGGTTCATGGTGTGCTGGGTGAAGAACTGGCTGAAGGGCAGAGCTCAAAGGCTTGTCGTGAATGGGGCTATGTCTGGCTGGTGACCAGTCACCAGTGGTGTTCCTCAGGGTTCAATTCTAGGGCCAGTCCTGTTCAATATATTGATCAACGATCTGAATGCAGGAGTTGAATGCACCATTAGCAAGTTTGCTGATGATACCAAACTGGGAGGTGCTGTTGACTCTCTTGAGGGACAAGAGGCCTTGCAGAGGAATCTAGATAGATTGGAGCATTGGGCAGTGATTAATGGGATGAAATTTAACAAGTCCAAATGCCGGATTCTGCACCTGGGATGGAGTAATGCTGGGCAGAAGTCTAAATTGGGAGAGGAGTGGCTGGAGAGCAGCCCTGCAGAAAGGGATCTGGGGGTGCTGGTTGGCAGCAGGCTCAATATGAGTCAGCAGTGTGCCCTGGCAGCCAAGAGGGCAAACTGCATCCTGAGGTGCATCAAACACAGCATAACTAGCTGGTCAAAAGAGGTGTATCTCTTTTGAATCTGCTGTATTCAGCACTGGTGTGGCCTCACCTTGAGTACTGTGTGCAGTTCTGGGCCCCCCAATTTAAGAAGGATGTGAAGGTACTTGAATGCATCCAGAGGAGGGCAACAAAGCTGGTGAAAGGGCTGGAAGGAATGTCCTATGAGGAGCGGCTAAGGACTTTGGGTTTGTCTAGTTTGGAGAAAAGGAGGCTGAAGGGTGATCTCATTGCTCTCTATAGCTTCCTGAGGAGAAGTGGAGAGGGAGGTGCTGATCTCTTCTCCCTGATATCCCGTGATAGGATGCGTGGGAATGGTTCAAAGCTGCACCAGGGGAGATTTAGACTGGACATTAGGAAGCATTTCTTTACCGAGAGGGTGGTTAAACACTGGAACAGGCTTCCTAGAGAGGTGGTCGATGCCCCAAGCCTGTCAGTGTTTAAGAGGCATTTGGACAATGCCCTTAATAACATGCTTTAGCTTTTGGTCAGGCGGTTGGACTAGATGATCATTGTAGGTCCCTTCCAACTGAAATATTCTATTGTAATTGTGGAGAGAATTCAGTGCTCTGCTCTAGTTGTTTCTGGATGAAAAATATCAATGTTACAAAAGCAATCAATGAATCTTGGTCTAAATAAAGGTGTCTCAGGTCTCATTAAAAAAAAAAAACAAACCAACAACAAACAAAAAAAACCCCAAACAGATTAGGTGTGCAGGGAAGTAACTAGGATGCAGAATTAGGGCTAATCCCAAAACTGGAAATGGACGGAGTAAAAACTTGTTTTGGGGCATTTTATCTTACCAAAACATTGGTAATTCCAACCTCCAAAATAACTCTTGTATCTTAATAAAGAACGAGTGTCAAAGGTCTGAAGTAGTGACCAAGGATGAAAATCTGTACTTCTCCATACGTGACTGATCTTAATGTCTTTTGTTTGCCTTACCCCAAGATCGTCTTCGGGACACGCTAGTTCATGAGGCTTGCCATGCAGCCACCTGGCTGATCAATGGTGTTCGTGATGGACATGGACAATTCTGGAGATTCTATGCCAATAAATCAGCTGTGATTCATCCGGAACTGCCAGTAGTAACACGATGCCACAGCTATGAGATTAATTACAAATTTATCTATGAGTGTGTTCTGTGCAAAGCTACGTGAGTAATGTTTTGATCTTGCATATGACTATGTATTAACTTTGTCTCTAACTTGGCAGTCTGCTGTGGCTAGGAATCATGGGTCTCTTAAACTGTGAAGCAATTGGGATACTCTCTGAGTTGTCACTTTGCATTTCCTGAGCCCACAGAACCTCAACTATATGATTCCACGTGTTTGTTTCCAGGTAGTTTCAGTTCCAGTTCACAGGTCAGGACAGGCAGAAGTGTCTTCTGAGGACCATTGGTGATGATGGAAGGTCTTTGGGAAGCAGGAAGAGATCAGAATACATGCCTCAGCTTTGAAGGACATGGCAGGGAAAGGTCACACCACATGTGGCTGCTCACTTTTCAAACATTGCTCAAATGATGTAAATTTGGATTCACCTTCTACTGTAGTTAATATTGAGTGAACTTGTAAAAGTTTCTGACCACTTATCTCTGATTTCATGATCAACGCTGATCCTCTTATAGGCTTTTTGGTAGGGGGTGGTATTTCCACTCTTAACTAAGTACTACATCAGGAGTAATACTTGTGGGCCTGTACTGACAGAGCAATGACTGGATCTGGCACATCCCTGTAGAATGCACGTAAGCAAAGCCCTAGCATGTGTTGCAGAAATAAGGCATTCCAAGTTCTTTTGAAATCTATCCACATTTTACAAAGTAAGATCTTTGAATGTGCCATGACAACAAACTAGGTTTGATCTAAGGAAAAACAGTCCACAAGGGAGTGCTAGACTTGGCATGGTGGACTGAGTTACTTTTTATACGCTCATCCTTGTAAAGATACTGAGGACCATCTGATGCTGAAAGAAGTCAGTGGTAACTGGAATTTAAAAGCGGAACAAGTCCTCATGAAAACTGGGCACAAAATGTGTGACAGTAATTAGGTATTAGAACAAAGTATCAGAGGAAGCTTTCTGGGTTTTGTATCTTGATGACTTTGAATTAAGACTAAACATTTTGACTAATCTTGTATCTTTGTTATGGTAGTGCTAAGTAAAATGTAGAGACCAACAATATAATGATTTCTGTTGGTTTAAAACTCTATAAAAGCTATGGTCAGTTTTCTAGTTGATCTTTTACCGCATGGACTCTTTCAGCTTGTGTGTATATTAAAGGAAGAATAGATGTCTGCAGCCACACAGATGTGAGCAGCACTATGATGTGAAGGATTGAAGCTAGACATACATCTACTGATAGATTGCAATGTTGGTCATCAGATTTCTGTCTTGCTTACTGCATTTGTGAAATGAGAACTATGTATGTTGCTGAGATCAAGCAGAAGAAATAGTTGTTATAGTAATTTTACAGGTTTCTTACCTTTCATGGGTATGGAAGGTGTTGCCTTTTCTGGAAGATCGTAGCTGACCACAGGCTTCTGTATGTAATGACCTCAGTCTCAGTGAGAGAGCATGAAGTTTTGTGAATTCAGTTCTGCATAGCCCAGGAAAGTGGCTGACAATGGTGTGATTTTTTTTTTTTAAGTGTGTTAAAAAATTATTATTATTCTCTTCCCACCCCCGACTCCCCCTTTAGGGGCTAAATGCATGCTTAGAAAGCATGCATGGGATTTTTTTTCTCAGGATTGTATGTGCTACTTCCAGAAGCAGTGGGAGGAAACAGTATTTCATATATGAAAGAATCTTCCTGAAGTGTTTAATATGACTATGCAATGCATTAGTTGCTTAGATGCAACAGAGCATTGAGATTTGATGGTGATGGCTTTGAGGAGAAACTCCAAGGGGTAGTTGATACATGGGTTGTGGAGGTGTTTCAAAATGTTGTAGCACTTCATACTACTAGGCTGAGAGTAAAAGAGACAGAGGAAGGAACCAAACTGAAAAGACAGTGGAAAAAGTTCTAGGGTAGAGAAATGTGTAATACAGATTTGATTGTTCCACAGTGTGAAGTATGTAGTCTGTTTCCTGTTCTAAAATGCTAGCTTAGAAATCTGACCTAAGCAGCCTGGCAGAAGAGAAAGGAGCCCTTTCCCACAAGTACTGTCTACCACAAGTGTGAAGTCAAAGTACTTATTTTTCCATTTCAGGACTGGACGTCATTCCAAGTCTCTGGACACAGAGCACTTAGCATGTGCATTCTGCGGGGGGCAGCTGGTCCTGAGTCGGCCCAGTCGGAAGAATGGCACTCCTACTAGGACACATCTAATGCCCTTTGCAAAGTATGTGAAAGAAAACTATGGACTTACTAAAAGAGAGCAGCATGGGCTGAGTCATGCAGAAGTCATGCAGAAACTCAGTGCTGATTTTGCTTTAAAAACTAGGCTTCAAGATTCCTTGTAGTATCTCAATACGCTTCCTTTCTTGATGCCATTTAAATTTTGTATGTAGTAGTAAATGAGTCTAACGTTGAGTCTAAGTGTTTTGGAGGATTCCAGATAATTTTAATATTTTAGCATTAAATACTTTAATAAAGGAGATCTTAAGGCCTTTTCTAAAATGGGCAAGAGTGAGCAAGAAGTAATGATGATACAAAGTCCATGGTAATGCACAAGTCAGTCAGGGTATCCTTCAGACTTCAGATAAACACCACCTGTGCCTGGGAACATGCAGTTCTAGGCCCTTCATGGGACTGACTTGCTATGTTTGTCTGGAATTTTCTGAATGATATTTACACATAGTGCTTCATAGCATGTCTTCAGTGACTCCAGTGAGCAATGGATTTACTCTTTCACATATGGCTAGCTGACATGCTATAGACTCTCTATACGTGCTGAAGAACTGCTAGGTGTACATCTGTCTGGGATTGCCAGATGCAAGAAAAATCCAGACCCACGAGCCAAAGTCCTCTGATTCTGTCTGGATGACTTCCAGGCAGGAAAAGGGGCAGACCTGAGGAAGGCTTCAACATGGGTTCAGGCATTCTCCCAAGGAGAGTTTCTTGAGTGATCCTTGGCTGTTTTTGTTAAAAGTGGTAGGTAGATGATGCCTCAAATCTGTTAGTTTCTGCAAAGCCCTCTGGCCCTTAGTGAGATCAAAGCTCTTTCTGATTAAATTTTGATTGCAGTTGTGCCTCTATCACTGAGACTTCATAGAAGCTAAAATAGATGCAAAAGATCAGGTTGGGGAAAGTAAATTCAAACACTTTCCACAACAGAATGAGAAGGTCTAGTCAGATGACTTACGTCTTTCATGTAGAACATGACTGAATGTGTGTTATAGTGTTTGTGTCTGCTGTGAACAAATTGCTCAAGGGATTAGTAATTTTGAATAATCAATAAATGCCAATTTTACACCAACTGTGGCAATGAATCAGGCTGCTTTGTTTCAATTTAACCGCAGCTGTGTAGGTATAGTATGTGAAAGCTTCTGATTTCTCCTAGCTAGTTTTGAGTTTCACGTACAGCAGGTCACCCTGCTTGCTGTCAAGAATACTTCTCCCTGCTCCCCACCTCCTGCCCTGCCTTTATCAATCCTGTTACACTCCAACTGAAAAAGAAATATTAGCAGCATATGAAGAAGTTTGAGTCACTTCAGAAATAGTTGGTACTGAAGCACAGCTCCTTTTGGCATCTCGATTGCCTGTGCTGAGCTGGATGTTCAAAGGGAGGGTCCTCTCTATGCATCATGCAACTGATGCTACGTTGAGTAAGTGGGTTGCACTGATAACGCAATGGGCTCGAATGGGAAACCCCAACTGCCCAGGAATCTTGGAAGTGATCATGGACTGGCCAGAGGGCTGAAACTTTGGAGTGTCACCAGAGGAGGTGACTCATGCTGAAGAGGCCCCACTGTATAGTAAATTACCAGCAAATGAAAAGCAGTAAGCCCTGTCATATTGTGGGAAGACACTGGAGGTGGAAGGCTGCTGTGGGGGGGGTCCTACACAACAATTTGCTGAAACTGCTGAAGAAAAAGGTGAATCAATTCAGTTTGCAGAGCTGAAAGCTGTCTAGCTGGCTTTAGATACTGCTGAATGAGAAAAACCTCTACACTGACTCATGGATGGTGGCAAATGCTCGTGGGGGTCGCTACAGCAATGGAAGCAGAGCAACTGGCCGTGCAGAGGTAAACCCATCTGGGCTGCTGAATCATGGGAAGATACTGCTGCTTGGGTGGAGAACCTGGTGGTAAAAGTACATCATGTAGGTGCTCACATACCCAAGAGTCATGCCACTGAAAAACATCGAAACAATGAGCTGGTGGACCAGGCTGCTAGAATTGAAGTGGACTGGGAACATAAGGGTGAGCTATTTATAGCTCGATGGGCCCATGACACATCAGGATGTCTAGGAAGGGATTCAACATACAAATGGGCTCGTGATTGAGGGGTGGACTTGACCATTGATGCCATTGCACAGGTTAGCCATGAATGTAAGACGTGCGCCGTAATCAAACAAGCCTGGCAGACTGATTATATCACACCACCGTGAACCTGCAAGCACCATGTGCTTACAATGGTGGAAGTGACTAGTGGATGGTTGGAAACATACCGTGACCCATGCCACTGCTCAGAATACTACCTTGGGCCTTGAAAAGCAAGTTTTATGGCAACACAGCACCCCTGAAAGAATTGAATCAGACATTTCCAAAATAACCTCCTAAACACCTGGGCTAAGGAGCCATGGCATTGACTGGGTGTATCACATCCCCTATCATGCACAAGCCTGTGGGAAAACTGAACGATACAATGGACTGTTAAAAACTATGCTGAGAGCAATGGGTGCTGGGACATTCAAGCATCGGGATACAAATTTAGCAGAAGTCACTTGGCTAGTTAACACTAGAGGATCTGCAAGTTGACCTGGCCCTGCCCAATCAAAACTCCTGCGCACTGTGCAAGGAGATAAGGTCCCTGTCATACATCTAAGGAACTGGTTGGGAAAAACCATCTGGGTTACTCCTTCCTCAGGAAAGGGGAAACCCATTTGTGGGATTGTTTTTGCTCGAGGACCTGGGTGCACTTGGTGGGTAATGCAGAAAGACAGGGAAGTCCAATGTGTACCTCAAGGTGATTTAATGCTGGGTGAGAATAACCTGTGATTTGAGTTGTATGATGGCAGTGTTACATGATGCTATATGTCACTACTGCTGTGGCTGTCATATGTCAAAGGTACTATAGCAGGAACCCCTTACTGCTAGCCAGACTAGGGGCAAGGGGAGGAGTTCATTGCAATGTTAAACCCTATAACCTGGCCCAAAGGGACCGGGAGTGGAGACTGTAATTGATATATATTTAAATTGTTATAACCCATTATTTGAGTTGCATGTTATAGGAAGTACTACAGCAGAAACTACCTGAACCAATGAAGGACGAGCCTCACAAGAAGCAGTGCAAATGCAGCAGTGACCCCACTTGAGCTGGTTTTGGTGCCCAGTGACTCCACACAACACAACACCTCTCGTGTCCTTAGTGAACACCATCACAGATGGAGCCCAAAGTCATAGACTAAGTGAACGCAATGAACATTTTTATGGACATTCATGGACATTTTACAGAGGTGTGGTCAACAGACTAAGGGAATGATATCTGTGTATCTATACATATACTGAAGGATGGGAAGGGAGGTGGTGGTGGTGCATGAGCATGTATTGTGATAGTGTGGGACCTGAGCATGATGTAAATGGTATGGAATAAGGGATGGGGAATGTACTGGTTTTGGCTGGGACAGAGTTAAATTTCTTCATAGTAGCTTGTATGGGGCTATGTTTTGGATTTGTGCTGAAAACAGTGTTGATAACACACTGATGTTTTAGTTACTGCTGAACAGTGCTTAGACAGCGTCAAGGCCTTTTCTGCTCCTCACACCACTCTGTCAGCAAGTAGGTTGGAGGTGCACAGGAAGTTGGGAGGGGACACAGCTAGGACAGCTGACTTCAACTGCCCAAAGGGATATTCCAGACCATATGATGACATGCTCAGCAATAAACCTGGGGGGTGGAGGTTAGCAGGGGGGCCGCTGCTTGGGGACTGGCTGGGCATCAGTCGGTTGATGGTGAGCAATTATTTTCATTTGCATTGCTTGTTTTTCTTAGGTTTTATTTTCCTCTTCCTTTGTTGTTTTTTTCCTTAAAAATTTTTTAAAAATTTCTTTTTAATTATTAAACTATCTATATCTCGACCCACAAATTTCTTTCTCACTTTTACCTTTCTGATTCTTCCCCCCCAGTCCCGCTGTGGGGAGAGTGAGTGAGTGGCTGTTAGTTGCTGGCTGGGGTTAAACCATGACAAGGGTGAACTCATTTTTCAACCTGTGGCAGCCAGAGCTCCTGAAGAATGCCACAAGCAAGCAGGACATGCTGAAGTGGCTGGTAGCCCATGCGCCCAGCAAGCAGTGGGTGGAGGCAGCAGCGGGGGCAGTCCTGCAAGTGCCAGAGGATGAGCCAAGGGCCTTGGCTGAGGAGGGTGAGTGGGAAAATGACAGTGACAAAGAGATGTCACAAGGGGAAGACATCATCATCTACAACATCTGCATCAACCCCTTGGTCCCAGAGCTCATCCAGGACCCCCATGCTGGCCCCCAGGAGGTGCCCAGCTGGCCCAGCAGCATGGGCACAGGACAAGGGCCTGTGACTGACCAATAAGCCCCTACAATAGTGGCCTTTGTTTTAAATAAACAGCTGTCAACACTTGAATGGATCAGATGGTGGTGTAAATGTTTCTCCATGAGTTTATTACCAGAGTGTGAATGTCTCCCAGAGTTAGCCAGACCAGCATGGTGTCCTCTGCAGGAGCTGCAGTGGAACTCCTGCTCCAGTGCCTGAAGCAATGGAGCTGAGCTGTCCTCAAGATGATCTTAGCGTCCATGATTAATTAAACCCCACAAAAGCTAAGACACAAACTGGGATTAGTTACCCTACTATGCCTAGTCCTAAATCTTGATACTTACCCTACCGAAGTATCTGTCCAAGAAGTATGAGCACAAACACTTAATCCTCTAAGGACTTGGTGGTACCCCAAACCCACCTAGAGGAGACTGTTTGTAATCAATAACCCACAATACATCCAACCGCTCCTTGCCAGGACAGCCTACATACTGCTGTCACCAGCTCACCTCTCCTGAGAGTATAACAGTATACTAACCCTAACCCTGCTAACAAGACAGGTCAAGGTATAGCTCATGGGACGAAAGAAACGGGCTACGTTTTCTAAAATAGAAAACTTCACGGAAGGGGATGCGAAATCATCCCTAGAAGGCAGATTTAGCAGTAAAGCGGGACAATGGAGCCTCCTTTAAGTCAGCACTGGGCATGTACATACTGCCTGTCACCCTCCTCACAAGCTATAAGCCCTCATAGCTAATGCACACATCAGCTGAAGATGAGGTAAGTCATAACAAGGTAAGTGTACTGGAAGGTGCACTTAGCATAACAAGCCTTAGCTATAACCTGAAAGCATTTAGCTTACACGTGAAAGATGTCTGCCACCCACCAGATCATCTGAAGCCCAACTCTAGCCCAGCCACACCATAACTAGAAATAATCAAGAAGAGGTGTAATCTTCACTCTTTGGTTTACAAGACCAATGTTTTTTTATTAAACTGAGTATTTTTAGTAGTTGAGTATTTTATTTTCTAGGGCTCCAGTAATGGGAAAGAGCATTAGGAGGATGGTGAAGTAGGTAAGGGAAGCTAGCTGGCCGATAATGATGAATGGGTATTCTACTGGTTGGCTACCCAGTCACGTTAGGATGAAGAGGTTGGCAACTGTCGTGGTTTAAGCCCAGCTGGCAACAAAGCACCACGCAGCCGCTTGCTCACTCCTTAGCCCCCCCCCGCCCCCGGCAGGATGGGGAGGAGAAAATGCAGCAAAAAAGCTCGTGAGTCGAGACAAGGACAGGGAGGGATCACTCACCACTTATGGTCACAGGCAAAACAGACTCGATTTGGGGGGAAAAACAAACCAATTTAATTTGTTAACAACCAAATCAGAGTAGAATGATGAGAAATAGAACCATGTCTTAGAAACACACCTTCCCCCCGCCCCTCCCTTCTTCCTGGCCTCAGCTTTGCTCCCATTCCTCTACCTCCTCCCCTCCAGCAGCACAGGGGGGCGGGAATGGGGGTTGCGGTCAGTTCATCACACATTGTCTCTGCTGCTCCTTCCACAGGGGGAGAGCTCCTCACACTCCTCCCCTGCTCCAGCGCGGGGTCCCTCTCGTGGGGGTCAGCCCTCCACGAGTTTCTCCAACTCAAGTCCTTTTCCACACACTGCAGTCCTCCGTAAACTGCTCCAGCGTGGGCTCTCCCATGGAGTCGCGGCCTTTTCCGGGCCCAGCCACCTGCTCCACCGTGGGGTCCTCCCGGGCTGCAGGGGAATCTCTGCTCTGCCGTTAACCTCCATGGGCTGCAGGGGGACAGCCTGCCATCTCACCACAGGCTGCAGGGGATCTCTGCTCCGGCGCACCTCCTCCCTCTCCTCCATCTTCACTGACCTCGGTGTCTGCATGGTTGTTTCTCTCACGTCCCACTCCTTACTGGAGCTCCTCTTCTGCCATCTTCTTCTTCCTCTCCTGCTCTCTTTACTGTAGCAGCTGCCACTGCTGCTGCTCTTCCTCTTACTCCTCCTCTTCTTCTTCTTCTCCGCCTTCTTCCTCCTCCTCCATCTTACTTGCACACCCCGGCAGGAGTTTTTCTTCCCCTTCTTAAATATGCTATCACAGAGGCGCTACCACCGTTGCTGATGGGCTCGGCCTTGGCCAGAGGCGGGTGGGGGTTGGAGCCAGGGAAGCTTCTAGCAGCTTCTCACAGGAGCCACCCCTGTAGCCCCTCCCTCACTACACAAACCCAACACAGTAACTAATATTCAGAATAGTTGCTGAGAGAGGAGGCAGAAAGCTATTGTGCGTTGTTTGCATTTGTGGAGGAGTGGTCTTAGGAATAGGACTAATACTGAGGCAGCTAGGGCTAGTACTCCTAGTTTGTTGGGGATTGAGTGTAGGATGGCGTATGTGAATAGCAAGTATCATTCTGGCTTGATATGAGGGGGTGTGACTAGTGAGTTTGCTGGGGTGAATTTCTCTGGGTCTCCTAGTAAGCTAGGTGAGAATAAGGCTAGGGTTATTATTGGGAGGAGTATGAACCCTAGAACGTCTCTTAGGGAGAAGGAAGGGTGGAATGGAATTTTGTCGCAGTTTGATATGTTGCCTAGGGGGTTGTTTTAACCCGATTCATGGAGGAAGGTGAGGTAGGGAGGTGAAGAAGGAAAGGGTTAATTTATTAATGTAATTCCAGTATTGATGACATATGAAAAAAGCGTGAATAAAATGTGTGTTGATAACATGGTGAATATTTAGACTTCCCAGGTTCCCTGGTGCTAATGGAGAAGCAGGGGAGGACTTGTGCAATGACTCATCAAGCTCCTACCTTGAGGGGCTGTAGGTCTACAGGAGATAGCCAGACCCCTTCATCTGCTGGCAGTAAAGGGCTCAGATGCTCTTCTGATGGGAAGGAACTTTTCCTGAAGCATCTGCTCAGGAGCTGAGGTACTGCTGCTAATTCTCCTGCCCAAAGATAGCTGCTGCTCCAGAAAAGGAGGATCTGAAGGAGACAGCAGCTCCCATCCCTCCATCCCTTGCTGTCCCATGTCTCTGGGATGCAGCCAGTGTCCTGTAACTTGCTGCAGGGCTGAGAGTGGCCCCACTGTTTCCCTTGCAGTTGACAAGGATCTTGGGGAGGCTCCACATGCTGGAGGAGCAGTGCAACGCCTGGCATCAGAAGGATGCCCTGGTCTACTTCATCATGATCTCCGCCTGCCTCATGAACACATGGCTCTGGCTGAGGACATGATTTCCTGTGCCCTGACTTCCTCTGCCCACCCTGGCAGGGTGGGTGAAGGCAGGGAGAGGAACCTTGCTCATGTACTTGCAAACATTAAAACTGCATGTTTCTTTTTAACTTGACCTGCTTTTTTTACACTGTAGGCCCTTGAGGATCTGTGTCCTTTGGGCTCTGAAGGTGCCATCCCTCTCCCATGCTCTAGCATCAGAGATGGAAACGATGAAGCTGGACCTCCTACCACAGCAGCTGGAGACGGGTGTCAGGGAGCCGTGGGGTACAAGGATTATGGCCCAAAAGGCATAGTCCCAGGCTCTGTGTACACTAGCAACCACCTTGTATGTTAGATGGGGTCAGTTCTTGTGTGGGAAACTGAAATTGGTGGCTGACACAGGAGGTGTCTGTCCTGCACAAAGCAACGGGAGACCCTCTGGCCCTTGGGCTGTCTGCCAGAGGAGATGCAAACCCACAGTGTTGGGTGTTTGTGGACATCGGGTCCTGTTACGGTCTTAGCCTGTGGTGGGCTGAGTTCCCTGAGCATGTACCAGCTTGGACAACTCAATTCTGACCCCATAAAAGTTCTCAGCCAACTGCTGTGATCTGTTCCTCATCTTCCACCCCAAAAGCTTATGGAGACTGATTGAGTGTTTTTAACTACTGTAGGTTTTCTTTTCTTGCTTGTGCAACTGCTCTTTGGTGGAGGTAGTACTGCCAGTTCTCCCGTGCCAGAATAGCCCCTTCTCTAGGAGGGATGCAGCCAGAGGAGCCGGGAGCTCGCATCCCTGCAGCTGCTGCTGTGCCACCATCTCCTTAGCTCCCATCCTGCTCAAGGCAGTTCAGCAGCAGGTTTGCAAATGTTCAGATCTAAAGTGATTGTAAGAGCATTGCTGTGGTCTGGGTTTATCCAGGAGCTTGGCTCTTTCCCAGAGAGATTTACATGGGAAACCTCCCCATGGTGACTCTCTGGCTTATAAGACCTTGGACCAACAGTGACAGCACCAGATAGGTCATGGAAAATTGCCCATTTGGGCAGCAGTAGATATTTGTTAGGTTGCCAATGCCAGAGGGCAAGATCACTCCCAGGTCTGCTGCCAAGCTGTAACTTCAGTGATGGTGAAAGAACACAGGTGAGGGGAATTCTTGGCCCAGAGGCTCTTTAGCTAAAAAACAAGTCCAGTTCAACAGCTTTGCTGTTTCTTTCCTTCCTTGGAGTTTAGAAACACTTGGATCTGACGTGACTTTGATATGCTTTTGGTGGTTCATCCAGCACATCTGCTGGAGTTGTGCCTGCAGCCTCAGGGGCAGGTCTTGGCAAGGCTTAACAGGACCTCTCTGTTCCACTTATAAATAATTGTAGCTGGATCTGCACGTCATCCAGATGTCCCAAGAGCTTATTTACAGATATGGACGATTGGTTGTTTTCTGTCTGCAACTGCATCAAGCACCTGTGACTGTAAATCTGGCAGCTGGACATTGACTAATAACTAACTGTCCCACAAGTAATTACAGGTCTGAACCTGTGCCTGATAGCTGAGCTGAGAGCACTGAAATTTATTGCAGATGAGAGCCACGATGTTGTGGCAGGCTGTGCATAAGGGACAGGAGCTGGTGCAGAGGTGGTTCCCGTGGCTTGTGGCTCAGGGATGTGGTCAGGGTTGCCAGGGGACGTTACAGAAGGTGTCTGTATAAGGGGGCTGTCCCTGTGTGACTTGTGCCAGAAAAGCAGGTAAATCATTTGGCTGGTTTCTCTTCTCTGAGAGGTGCAAACATGTTTGGAGGAAGCTCGTGGTTTTTTTTGTTTTAAGCTAGATTTTAGGGTGAGAAGGGCTGACCCTTTGGGGGGGCACATAGAAGGAGGAGAGGTGATCAAACTGTATGTGTTCTCACAGGCTAATTATTGCCAAGTTGTAGAGGATATGGCTTTTACATAAGGCATCAATCCTGGTGTAAATCTGGAAACACTGACCCAGAAAAATGCATATTTTAATAAATTCGATGTGTGCTGAATCTGTCTCTTCTACCAAGCATGGTGTCTGATCCTGGCATCCCAGTGGTTGGGGCTAGGTAAGGTTTATTTCCTTGGCAGCATGACTCTGCCCTGGTGCTGGATGTCTTCTTAGCCATGCATGCTTATTTAATCGGACGTTGGATTTCTGATCTCTCTAGAGCCACGGGCCATTTGGCCTACTGGTGTAAAACACGAATGTCAGCCACCCTGGCCGGGGTGTGGAGATCTGGAGGAGGAGAGTTTCTGGTTAATGCCCACTTCTGCCTGGCAGAGGGCAGCTGCCTGCTCAGAGGGCTGGGAACCTCCTGTCAGGCCCGGGCTGCCCTGATGCTGCACCAGTCCTGCAGAACCTTGTGCTGCCCTCTTTCCACCAGGATGCATCACCAGGGCATGCTGTCTAACGGCAGGAGGCAGAGCCTCTTCCACTGCCTCCTGAGAAAACTGGTTCTCGGGAGTGGCATTCACTGGCTACATCTATAAAGAAGGTACAAGCAACACCCAAATCCAGTAGTGTGCTGATATGCTATAAGGAGGGAAACTGAGGCACAGGTGTGGCTGAAGAGACCGTGGGACCTGGCCTTGGGGCAAAGGCTGCTGGGCCCTGTATGTGTGCAAAGAGGATTAAGGAGGAGAGTAAGAGCTGAGATCATGGGAGCGTTTCTCTCAGCGACCCCTCCTGCTCCAGCATCCTGACTCAGTGCTGTGTCCCTGTTGGGGTGCAATACTTCCATTTCCTTTCTCTCTGCCCTGCCTCCTCCTCCCAGCTCTGCTATGTCCTATGGTGGGCACATGTGGCAGGGCTGGGTGTCCCATAGGGTTGCTGCCACAAAGACGGGCACAGAAAATAAAGTGTCTCGTGCAATACAGTGCTAGTGAGAGCTGCGAAGGAGCAGCTCCTGGGGTTCCCATCTTGTTTTTGAAGGCAACTGCAGGCAGGGAGCAAAAGGAGAGGTGGAAGGGGTACACATGCAGCTGCCAGTGCTCCTGGTCTGTGATCTGTCCCCAGTGGCATGGGAACAACAGCAGGGTGACATGTCCCTTGCTGCTGGGTGCTCACCTAGGAAGTACCCAATGCTGCCAGCAGCCCTGGCCAAGGCTGCAAAGGTTCCCTGTTTCTTCCTTTGGGCTCCCTGCTGTCCAGGTTTTCAGTGAGATCAGAACAAGTGGAGTTTAAGGTGTTGAAGAAAAAAAAGGTAAACCTTTGGTAGTGAAGAAACTCTGGGTGCTGGTGTAATGCGTAAGCTGTCACACGTAAAGTAATCTTATCTTGTATGTATATAGAGGATTACAAAAGGACGGCTGATCACTTCAGGATGTTGCGGAGGCCGATATATCTGGTGCATCTTGAAGGAAAATGCAAACAGACAGTAGTTATCAACTTTACTTAGGTAACTTTGAAACAGACTCAGCAGTATTGTGGAGTTAAGTTACCCTTTAACGAACTGTCTCATTAGAATACTTAGAATCACACCCACAATCCTAGAAGCCCCTTACTCACAGAAGCCCCTTCCTCTCTGAGCATGCATGGTAGAAAAAGGAAACTCTGTACCTTTAAATGAAACCGAGGACTACCAGGACCAATAAGAATCTTGAAGGATTACATGTAAACAGTATTTTCATGATAACGAATGGTCAAATAGTATAAAATGTCCACTGTGTGTTAACCGGGTGTGCTAGCTTTGTGGAATTACCACCTAGCACCCATTTTTGTACAAACATGAAATAAATATCTCGGCTCTGTGTGTGAGATTGGATTATTGCACACCGGATAAAAGATGCCCGATTTTGGGACAACACTGGTGCTTTCAGATCAGCCCTGCACACAGTGCAAGACTTCATTCACATGGCAGGTCTGATCCAGCCTCAGCTACTGCAAATGGTTGGATGCTAGAGGAAGAGGGTAAAAATTAAACTCTTCCTTTTAGCTTTGGGGGTGCAAATTTTTTTCTAACCGGTTATTAGAATGGCTTTGTGAACAAAATAAGAGGGCAGAAATTGGTGAAAGATGCATTTTATGATCGTCCTCCAACTCTGCAGCTCTCTCCGGAACAGTACACTTGGTTTCCTGCTCCCTGAGCTTACGAAGAGGTAACTGGACGATAGTGTTAAAATGTGGCCACTTCTGTAAATTCTCCATCGCAGCAGTAGCTGTGGCACAGCGTGAGAAGCAGGGGAATAATCGCCAGCTTTGTCTTTCCCTAGGGCAGAGGGCTGGGAGTGCAGCAGAGGGAGGCAGCTCCGGAGACAATCCTGGCGCATCCCCTTGTGCAGCGGGACCTGAGCAACTGGCTGGGTGTCTGTTGGCTGTGCCTGTCCTCGGAGTGGGCAGTGACTCTTCCCTGAGGTTTGCTGGGGACTCAGGAGCCCCTGGACCCAGAGCTGCTCGGAACAGCTGTGATCTCCAGCTGGGCTCTACCCTGGGAGATGCCTTGGGTCCTCCAGCCACTGAGGAGACAGACAGGTGGTAGCAGGGAGAAGGGAGGGGACATGCAGGTAGGAAAATGAACCGGCCCTGAGCAGCATGTTTCCCTCCTCCCCTTTCATCCCCCAGACACAAAGCCAGCTGCTATTAACTCCTCTGAAGTGCACCACTGCTCAGGGCATCGAGGATGCTCAAGGGATCGTTGTGTGTAGTGATGAGAGACAGGCACACACGTGTGTGCACCCTCCCCAGGGCTAGCAGGGGTGGCTGGGGAGCGTCCTTCCGCCGGCAGCCTCCCAGGCTGTATCCGGAGCACTCGGGCTTTTAATACATGTGTTGAGCTGGAAAGTAAAGCCAGCACAAGCAGAGCTGCCTGTGCCTCTGCCCTTTTCCCCTGCCCAAGCAGAGAAGCAGGCGCAGTGGCCAGGCAGCACCCCGGTTAAAGTCTATTGTGCCTTGTATGATGATGATTGGGATGGGGATATCTGGAAACAAGCAGACCTGTATACCCTCCCCTCAGGGCAAGGTGATGATGACGAGGGTTCCCTGCCCCCTGCTCTCTTGGCACCAGTAATCAAGACTGAACAACAAAGCGCGCCCTCGGGGGCACAAAACCCGCCTCCCTCCACAACAACTACTTGAGGGTTTACTACCCTGGAGTTAAGAGAGCTGGAGGAGAGATACGGAGCTAACCCAGGGGAAACACCTGTGGACTGGCTAGCACGGATCTGGACAGCCAGATCCAACCAGCTCCACCTTACCCCAGCTGAAGCTCGACCGTTGACATTAGGTCTCGGAATATTGTTAGATACCGTGGGGCCAAATATTACCAGTCCCTTATGGACTTGCGCTTTGCGCTGGGGACGTACTATGCATCCCACTGACCTGGCACGGAAAGTGTGTGGCCCTGCAACTTGACAGACAGTCTGCAAGCGGCCCTGCTGAAAACTGTGATTTTAGCTGAATTAGGACCAGCACCTGTTGCCCTGGGTGCCAGACAACCCCCTCCCACAGAACCAAATCCCTGGGAGGTGATTTGTGAGCCTGTACACTTCCAACCTATAATAAAGGGAGCTGAGGGAGTGTTGAAATCTTTAGCTTTGGCCATTAAGACACGCTTGAACGGTATTACTTTACAAGAGATCCTTCAACGTATGCTAGCAGATTTACCACTCTGTGCCCCACAGGATAAGAACCAGGGGAGAACCTCAGCTAAAATAAATGTAACAGAAAAGAGACAGCCTGTCTCCATGCAAAAGACAAAAGCAAAAAGAGGAAATTGGGAAACGCCCTGTTACTACTGATCATAAGACATTATGGAAAATGTGTTTGGATAAGGGGCTCTCTCCCTAAACTAATACTGTTTAATGGACAGACAGTCTGCCTGACCTTACTTTTGGGTTCCCGTAATATATTAGGTATGGATGTATTGAAGGGTCAGTCATGGGTGGACTTGTGGGGAGAATGGGAAATAGGGACACTGATACCATAACTAAACTGTATTTAGTAATTAAGTGTTGTCTGCCAAATACTAGGCTACCAAATAAGACATACATTGTCCTATTCAGTAGATAAGAGGAAGGATGTCCTTGTGCTTAGAAACTATGTAGGCTTCAGCAAGTAACAATATGTGATAAAATGGCAAGATGTTCCTCAATATCGGTATTGTACCCCTGACTCTGCTGACTAAATTACAAAATGAGCCAAAACCTGGAGAAGTCCTTCATAACTAGGGGAAAGGTAAAAGCGGCAGGGGGAAGCACGAACACCGACTCAATTCAAGACTGAACGAACTCGCCCCCGACACCCATAAGCAGCATGCGTGCTAATCTACATCGCAAGTGGAGTTAATTTAAATATGACTGACCAGTAATGAGTGAAATGTTTATCACTAGCCAATAAGTATAAACTTAGGTGTGTTTTTACTAATTGTTGCTAATTAGATAACTGGATATAAACTCTGTAGTTTTTGTATGTGGCATGCACGTTAGATGGAGCAATCCCCCGTGCATCCAGCGCTGTAATAAAGAATGCCTGCCTTCTAAAACTTCAAACTAAGTCTTAGAGGGTTGTTCTTTTGCGACCGAATTTACGGTAACAACACCACCCTCTTTGCCCCACAGTTTACCTCCTACAAATGCATCCCTGACTGTTAATCTGTTGCAAACAGCTGCTCTTTTACCCCATAGCAAGCTAGTTAATATTCCACAATACAAATTGCCTGCTGATGCTATTCGTCCTGTGTGGCAGGTGCACCTGCCCCGATAAAGACCAAAACTTCTCGATCACTGAAAGGAAAGAGTTAAAACTAGAAGCCGCCGTTTAGGGGTCAAGCTGACCAGCCTCGTGGTGCCTCTGGTCATGTATACACCTCAGTGGAGGGATAGGAAAGGCAAGGCCCTTCAGTCGACAGACAAGGCCCTCAGCCAATGAAACACCTCGGTCAAGAGACGTTTCTAGACTGCTGACCATATATGACCACAGATCAGATTCGACTAGGGTATAAATGGAGTCCCGCCAGAGGGCAAATTGAGTCAGTCCTCCTTGGGTCTGCAGTTGGGGACTCTCCCCTTAGGTTGGGATGCCGCCTAAGGAAACTCCCTGAGGTTGAGAGCCCTTGCCTTAGTGGGTGAGTGATTGCGCATTTTGGGTCATCATCCCTATAATTTAGGCTTAAGTCAACTGTGTAGTATTAGTTCCGTTTGACAGACATCTGAACCTGTAGTTTACTAATGTTTGTCGGAGTGCTAAACAATTTTGATTAGCATAAATCTCATTTCGAGTACCTGCCTCATCTATTTTTGAGAGACTCTGTGACATCCTATTACTGAATTGATAAAGGAGCTGGAAGAATGGGGAATCATTGTCAAGTCTCATTTCCCCTACAATTTTCCTGTATGGCCAGTAAAGAAACCTAATGGCAAGTGGTGACTAACAGTAGATTACAGAGCCTTGAATACTGCCACTGAACAGCTCACTGCAGCTGTTCCCAGTATAAGTGATATAGTCAATTTTCTTAATGAACAAGCCTTTCCATGGATGACAACAGTGGATGTGAAGGATATGTTTTTCATGATCCCAATATCAGAGACAGATAGGGAGAGATTTGCTTTTACCTGGTAGGAACTCCAATATACATTTACTCACCACAGAGTTTAAACATAGCCCTACCATTGCTCATGCTACACTGGCTAAAGAGCTAGAAACATTAAAATTACCACAAGAGGTTACTGTGGTGCAGTATATAGGTGATGTCTTCGTAGGTGGACACTCAGCAGAACCTGTGAAACAGGCTATGGACATCATTATAACACACAGTCAATTGGGATAGAGGTACCAGTGGAAAAGAAACAAGGACCCAGCCAGGAAGTAACCTTTTTGGCAGTCAGATGGATAGGTGGGAGGCAAACAGTTCCTGCTGAGGTCCTACAAGAAATCCAACAGTTAGCCATCCATGAGGATAAAAAGGAGTTGCGTGCTGTGCTAGGGACTTCAGGATTTTGGAGGGCACATATTCCAGGTTTTACTATAGGAGCATGACCACTCTATAACTTGCTAAAGAAAAATGCAGTCTGGGAATGGAGCCCACAACATGAAGAGGCCCTGGAGATTCTAAAGGAAAATGTGAATGTGTATCAATCATTGGGACCTATCCACCCTATGTGGCCCCTCTCACTACGTATCCAGGTTGGAGAGAACGGATATTGGTGGGGACTATGGCAACAAGAGCCTACCAGTTGCAAGGAACTCCCTATTACTTTTGGCTCCAAATCATGGCAGAATGCTCAGCACAATTACATGACTTTTGAAAAGGTGCTAGTAGCAGCTTATGAAGGGCTAGTAGCAACTGAACCTTTGACTCAGGGAAGAAGAGTAAAATTACATGTGCTTATACCTATTCTTAAACCTATTCTTGGTGGTAAACCACTGCCTTTAGGTGTAGCACATAAGATACTGTACAAAGGTGGGCATTGTATAGCCACCATCGTGTAACTGCAGATGGCCTGACTAAGGAGAATAAAGTTACTGAAGTAGTGGAATGTATAGGAATGCCTACTGAATACATGGAGCCTCTGTGCTCTCCTATCCAGGATGCTCCTGAATTCAATCCCCACCAACCAGATGGTGTCTGATTTACTGATGGGAGTGCTTGTAAAATACAGGGTAAATGGCAAGGAATGGCTGCTGCTGTATCTGTAGCCAATGAACTTGCAGTTACTGAACGAGTAGAAGATTCTACTCAATTAGCAGAGCTCTGTGCCATAGTACTAGCTCTTAGAAATGGCGCACAGACTATATACACTGATTCCTATGCTGTACGGGCTGGTGCTATACAATGGCTAGGAAATTGGGCAAAACACAATTGGCAGATAGGGAATCAAGATGTATGGGGAAGAAGATATTTGGAACAAATATAACAGATCGCCAACTCCTGTCCTGTTGCTATAGGGCATGTAGCCGCACATCAGAAAAATACTACTCAGGTGGCCAAATGGAACAATATGGCCAACTGCCTAGCCAGTATAAATGTAGCAGGATTTTTCTCTACCCTGAGTATTCAATGGTTAGGTAAATGGCTGCATGAATGGTTGGGTCACACTGGTGCATATGACGTGTATCAGCGTGCAGCAAGACAAGGCTGGCCAATTTCTAAACAACAAGTAGTTCAACTAGTGACCACTTGTGGATTTTGTAATGCTATGAGGGATTATCTTGTCAAAAGTCAACAACAAGCAAATGTTAGGGAAGGGAAAGCCCTTTGGGGTACTTGGCAAGTTGACTATATTGGACCCATGACATGTACCTCTGAAGGATGGAAATTTATTATGACTGGAGTTGAAACAATAAGTGGTCTGAGTAGTGTTTACCCTACACGCACTGCATCTGGATTGGCAACTGTAGCAGGATTAAACTGATGGTTTGCTTTGCACCCAGTGCCACAAGAGATACAGTTAGATCATGGTTCATCTTTTAAAAATAAAATAGTACAGGAATGGTGTCTTAAGCATGGAGTTCAGTGTCCACTTACCGTATTGACCTCAGAGTAATGATATAGTAGAAAGATGGAATGGGTTGCTTAAACAACTGTTGTGGTTTAACCCCAGCAGCAACTAAGCACCACGCAGCCGCTCATCCCTCCCCGCTCCCAGTGGGATGGGGAGGAGGATCAGGAAAAAAAAGTAAAACTCGTGGGTTGAGATAAGGACAGTTTAATAACTAAAATAAAATATAATAATAATAATAATAATAATATAATTTTAATGAAAAGGAATATAACAAAAAAAAGAGAGAAATAAACCCCAAGAAAATACAAGTGATGCACAATGCAATTGGTCACCACCCGCTGACCGATGCCCGAGCAGTGATCTGCCCCTCCCAGCCAACTCCCCCCAGTTTATATACTGAGCATGACGTTCTATGGTGTGGAATAGCCCTTTGGCTAGTTCAGGTCAGCTGTCCTGGCTAGGCTCCCTCCCAGCTTCTTGCACACCTGCTTGCTGGCAGAGCATGGGAAACTGAAAAGTCCCTAACTTAGGATAAGCGCTACTTAGCAACAACTGAAACATCAGTGTGTTATCAACATTATTCTCACACTAAATCCAAGACAAAGCACTGTACCAGCTACTAGGAAGAAAATTAATTCTATACCAGCCGAAACCAGGACAACAGCAGCTTAAATGTCAAAATGGTAATGCTAATTGGGGAAGGAACTTATGGAAAGCCATACGAGCATTGAACTCACAGCAGACTCCTAATGGCAGTCCACTATATAGAGGTTATGAACAATCCCCTGTGCTGAACCAACACCAGCAGGATGCTTTGAATACCTTTGTGTGGCATCCAGGAGACTGGGTGAAAATTCAACACCCATCACTCGGAAAACACTGGGTCACTTTGCAGCACTTTTGAGGGAAAGGAATATGGGAAACTGTGGATGCTGTTGGAGTGAAATTAATGATTTCTGAGGCTTGGATATGATCCAAGACCTAAGTCTTCTTTCTCTCTCCCTAGGAACTGTTGAACTCCTGGATAAATAAGTGAAGAGCTGTCGTTCAACCTGCATACTACGGAAAGTATCCAAATAAAAGTTCACTAAGTATTCCCTGGAACTTTGTTAATACTCTCTATGGTAAAGTACTATCACTGGAAAGAATGTTAATATCAAAAGGACAGGAAACGTCATGTATTGGACATTTCTAATCCTTATGTTGGGGAATCTGGAATTCTATCACATAAATATATATGCACAATGCAATAATCAAGCAAACCAACAGAAGCTGGTAAACTCTGGGGATAGGTGCTCTGTGCCCCTCGTGGCAGCCGGGCACCACTGCTCTCACTGTGCTGTGAGGCAGCTGCAGCGGAAAGCCTTGCGCAGAGGTCCTGGTCCCCAGGACCTCCGGCCAGGCAAAAAGCTGCTGGCTCTACGTCTGAGTCTGCCGATGGGGCAGGAGATGCGCACTGAGGGTGGTCATCTGCCCCTCTTATGGTGTCTCTGGCCATGCTGCCGGGTGAGCTGGGCACCTTCTGGGGGGGGCCTGCGTGCGGCTGCTGGCTGAGTCTCAGCAGACTGGGGCTGGCCCAGATGGTATGGATGGAGGTGTCTTCCTCCGGTTGACTCTGTCCTGACAGGTCTTCAGATGTTTTGTCTTCATCCTCTTCCTCCAGCTGCTCCAGGTGCTCAGTCTTGATTTGCATGACCACAAGACACTTCAGGGCATTGACAGGCCGTGTGTGCAGCGGCTTGCCATGGACAAGTTGCAAGGGTGGCAGACGATGGGCCTGCCTTGCCACTGGCCGTGCCCAGTGCCCTTTGCCCATGCACCTTGCTGGGGAAACTGGTGCACGGAGCTCGCCAGCAGCCCTGGTGCGCCCTGGAGCATGGGGATGAGGCCCTGGCTGAGCTGCAGGGCCTTGCAACCCTTGGCAGCCTGCACCTGGGCTGTTCTCGTAGGTATTGCCAGACCAGTGGTGTGTGCAAGGTGCCCTTGTGCCACCAGCTGCTGGCCGGGTCCCCGGCTTGCGGCTACAATGCGACTCAGGACCCCTGACACCAGTGACTGGACTGTGGACTCCAGAGCCACATCATGGGTTGTGTGGCCGTGTGGGGCAGGCCCCCATCTCTCAGCCCTCACTGCCATGCCCCGGTCACTGAGGATGCCCCAAGCAGGTAGGACAAGCTCTCGGTGGCCGCTGGCTGCGGGGCCCATGGCATGTGCTCTGCCTCTCAGAGAAGATCCGGAGGTTGCTGCTGCTGGCAGAGTGGGCAGCTTGGTGACATTTGCAGATCCTGCTGTTGGAGCTGCAAGTGCGTACCGGGGTGCAGCTGCCTGCATCTCTTCAAGCCTTGGGAGAGGCGGCAAGGCTGGCGTGGGCACTCTTTCTCCCCATGTGTGAGAGACTGAAAGAGTTAACGTATGTTGATGTCTCAAACATTGTGGCAAACTAAGGTATGGTCAGCACAGCAACAATGGACCGCAGACCAGATGGTGGCTGGTACTGGACGCGCGGGGCGTGCCGGATGGTGCGCAGTCCCGTGTTCTGACAGACCCGGCATGGTAACACACCATGTATGGCCAGAGGTCACACAGAGTTTATTTGAGGAAGGGGCTTACAACTACCCGAAAGACCCCTCACAAGCACCCCCCACAATGGCGCATGCGGAAAAGATGCAGAGTTATGTAAGTCCTCAAGGGGCGTGACTGGTGCAATCGAGAGGTGGAGACTAGACTATGGCACAATCAAGAGGTGGGGACTAGACTATAAAAGGCACAATCCCATGGAGCCGCGTGTGCACCCACCATCCGAAGGAACCGGACGAGCGACGTCACTGGAACCCAGGGTGGTGATTCGGATCTTCCCTTTACCTCTATCTCTCTGCCTTTCTTTCTTTCTCTCTTTCATGTACATTCTTCTTTATAAGGTTGAAGGTTCAAATAGTTCTGTCATAGAGGTTCAAATACCTCCTGCCATAAATAAACTTTTAAATCGATCGTTTGGTGGCATATCACCTTAATTTAGCCCGAGGGTATTCCAAACATCGGCCATCCCAGAGAGGGTTGTCCAGGATGGTCCTTTCTGGGACCCGACACTGTGTGACCCTGCTGCAGGGCAGTGCCTCCCAGCCCTCCAGCCTGTCCATCTGCAAGTGAAGATGTGGAGAAAGGCCGTGTGACTGTGGTCCTTTCACCCCTGCATCCCAGCAGGAAACCCCCTGCGGCCGGCCGGCCTGCCAGCTCTGAGGGCAGTGCTCAGCCCCACAGGCAGCTGCTGCCCTGCTCCCAGAGCCGACTGGGGAGAGGGCTGGTCCCTGCATGGCCTGCCACCGGGTCTCAGGAGCAGCCCTGGCATGCCCAGGCAGCCTGCTGGCCATGGCACGGGGCTCTCGGCTTGCTGGGGGGCTGGTCGCACCTGTTCCCTCCGGCACCTCCCGCCTTCCCATCAGCACCTCCCAGGGTTGGCCAGGCGTTAGGCCCTGTCCCCCTCAAGGTCCCTACCTGTGTGCAATAGCTGCAAGTGCTCTGTGAGCTCGCTGGGCAGGAGTCTGAGCACCTTTAGGCACTTACGCAGGGACAGTCACACTGTGTCGCCATTCATGGGGAGCTCCAGGAGAGTTCTGGGTAGCTGCAGCCTTGCTAGCACAGCCCGGGTACACTGCCCACTCCTGCCCACCTTGGCCTCCAGAGCCTTTCCTGCAGCCACTGCTGCCATCCAGCCACTACACCCAGGCCCCACCTCCTGCGGGGCACAATCCCATTCCCAGGGTGGTCCTTGATGCTTGCCTTTGCTGGAGTCCCCAGCAGCCCATTCCTGTGCCCTGACCAAGTCCCTCCCAAGAGCTCCCTGGCCTGCAGTACCGCCACTGCCACCCCACAGCCTTGGTGCATCCCCTGTCCTGGCTGAGCGTGCGCTCCCTCCCACACTCCCCCTCCAGAGGAAAGGCCCTGAATAAGAGTAGCCCGTGAGGGACCTCCCCAGTAAGCAGTCGCCAGCCAGGCTTGGGACACTGAGCGCCGCCACCACCCTCAGAGCCCAACCAGCCGGCCAGTGTACCACCCACTCCTGGTGATGGTCACAGAGCCACAAGGGAGAAGCCACCCCACCCCATGGGACCCAGACAACTAACTCCCAGCAGAGAGAGAGAGAGAGCGCGAGAGTGCGCTGGGGAGAGCTGTTTGCATACAGACTATGCAAAATGTGCTTCAAACACCTGCTTCAGAAACTGAAAATGCACAAACCAGCTGCACTAATAAAATACACAGAAATCCGCTGAAAGAAAAAAACCGCCTGAATGTGCCAAAACCTGCTGCATAAAACCTGCTCTACGAACTGAATCTGCAGAATCCTGCTGCACAAACAAACCGTGCACAAACCTACTTCAAATCAGTAGATGCACAAACCTGCTGCACAAACCTGGTATGCTAACTGGATATGCACAAAACTTCTGCACAAACTGAATAAGGACTGTCACAGGTGAATTATGAAGAGAAGTCATCATTGCAGGGTTAATGAAAAGATTTTTATTGATGATTAAATGATGATGAAATGATGATTGAATGAAAATTAAATGATGGGAATGAAGCCTCCCCCAGCTCCCTGGGAAGGCCAGCCAGGTGGTGTCTCTGTGAAAACTCCCTTCGGCAGCCTCTTCAAAGCCCCAGCAACATTGGTGGTCTGAGCTTTTTTACCCAGAATATCATTCATTTCCCTCTCTCACTCTAGCCAGAGCCCAGCTCTGAAATTCAAAATATCCAGCAAGGGCTCCCACACAGAAGGTGCCAGGACTGAAAGCTCTTACTGGCCAACACCTTCCCATTTCAGCCTCTTCAAATCCCCACCAACACTGGGACTCTGCATTTCTCTTCCACATAATGATACCCTCAATCTCTCACTCTAGCCAGAGTTCAGTTGCAAAATCGAAAACATACAGCGACGGCTCCCACAGAGAAGATGCCCTTCCTTTGCATCACAGACTCTACAAAGCCCCACGAACACAGGGACTCTGCGCTTTCTCTGCCATCTAATGATCCGCTCACTCTATCACTCTACTTAGAACCCAGCTCCAAAATTGAAAACATCCAGTGAGGGCTCCCACACAGAAGGTGCCAGGACTGAAAGCTGTTGCTGGCGTTTGCCTTCCCTTGGAAACCTCTTCAAAGCCCCACCAATACTGGGCCTCTATGCTTTTTTACCCTGTTGACTAATCCCTCTCTCTCTCTAGCCAGAGTTCAGCTTTAAAATTGAAAATGTCCAGCAAGGACTCCCAGTTGGAAGCTGCCAGGACTGAAATCGGTTGCTAGACCTCACCTTCCCTTGGCAGGTTCTTCAATGTGCCACCACTACTGGTGCTCTGCTATTTCTTACCCAGCAAATGGTCCCCACATCTTTCACTCTAGGAAGATCCCAGCTCCAAAACTGAAAACGTCCAGTAAGGGCTCCCACATAGAAGTTGCCAGGACGGAAACTTCTTGATGACCCTCACCTTGCCTTGGCAGCCTCTGCAAAGCCCCACCAACACTGGGGCTCTATGCTTTCTCTGCCACCTAACAATCCCCTCACTCTCTCACTCTAGCCAGAGCCCAGCTCCAAAAGGGAAAAAGTGTCAAGCAAGGGCTCCCACACTGAAGTTGCCAGCACTGAAATCTCTTGATGGCCCTCACCTTTCTTTGGCACCCTCTTCAAAGTGACAACAACACTAGGGCTCTGAGCTTTCTTACTCTGAACAGCATTCCCTTCCCTCTCACACTCTAGCCAGAGCCAAGCTTCAAAATTGAAAACATCTAGCGAGATCTCTTAGTTCAGAATGTGCCAGCACTGAAAGGTGTTGCTGGCCCTCACCTTCTCTTTACCACCCTCTTCAATGCACCACTAACACTACGGCTCTGCGCTTTTTTACCATGCTAACTGTTCCCTCACTCTCTCACTCTTGTCAGAGGCCAGCTCCAAAATAGAAAACATCCAGTGAGGGCTCCAAAAAACAAGGTGCCAGCACTGAAAGGTATTGCTGGCCCTCACCTTCATTTGACACCCTCTTCAAAGCACCACCACCACTGGGGCTCTGGGCTTCCTCTGCCATTGAAGATCCCGCACATGCTCTCTCTAGCCACAGCTCAGCTCCAAAACTGAAAACATCCAGCGAGGGCTGACGCACAGAAGGTGCCAGGACTAAAAGCTATTGCTGGCCCTCGACTTCCCTTCGCAGGCTCTTCAATGCATGATGAATACTGGTGCTCTGTGATTTTTTACTCAACAAACAGTCCCCACATCTATCACTCTGGGAAGATCCCAGCTCCAAAATGGAAAATGTCCAGCAAGGGCTCCCACACAGAAGGTGCCAGGACGGAAACTTCTTGATGACCCTCACCTTCCTTTGGCACCCTCTTCCAAGCACCAGCAACACTGGGGCTCTGCGCTTTCTCCGCCACCTTCCCTTGACAGCCTCTGCAAAGCCCCATGAACACTGGGGCTCTATGCTTTTGTGTTGGGTTTGTGTGGCAGGGTTTTGGTAGTGGGGGAGGGGCTACAGGGACGGCTCCTGTGAGAAGCTGCTAGAAGCTTCCCTGGCTCCAAGCCAGACCCGCCTCTGGCCAAGGCCAAGCCAATCAGCGAGGGTAGTAGCGCCTCCGTGATCACAGATTTAAGGAGGGGAAAAAGACTGCTGAAAAACCGGCAGCGGAGAGAGGAGTGCGATGCACTATGCAGACACCGAGGTCAATGAAGAAGGAGAGGGAGGAGGTGCGCCGGAGCAGAGATTCCCCTGCAGCCCGTGGTGAGACGGCAGGCTGTCCCCCTGCAGCTCATGGAGGGTTAATGGCAGAGCAGAGATTCCCCTGCAGCCCGGGGAGGACCCCACGCTGGAGCAGGTGGCTGGGCTGGAAGAACGCCGTGACTCTATGGGAAAGCCTTTCGTTATATTTTCTCCTCCCCATCCCACCAGAGGGGGAAGGAGTGAGCGAGCGGCCGTGTGGTGCTTTGTTGCTTCCTGGACCTAAACCACGACACCCTTATATTCCCTTGACAACCCTTTCACAGCCCCACCAATACTGGGGCTCTGCTCTTGCTCTACTGCCTAGCTTTCACCCTCGTAACAGCCCTGCCCCTAAATGCAGAAGCACCACCAAGGGATTTCACACAGAAGGTGCCAGGAAGGAAAGCTGTTGCTGGCCAAAATCTTTCCACAGCAGCCCCTTAAGAGCCCCACCAACACTGGGCCCTGCTCTTCCTTGACGATGTAACCATCACAGTCAGCTACCTGCTCACCCTGAACCGGACAGTAGTTCCAAAAGAGACAGCCACTAGCTACTTCTCCCGCAGAGATCTGGCCAGGACTGAAACTAATGCTGGCCCTCTCTATTGGGTTGGTGTGGCAGGGTTTTGGTAGTGCGGGAGGGAGTACAGCAGTGGCTCCTGTCAGAAGCTACTGGAATCTCCCCTGGCTCCAAGTCAAACCCACCTCTGGCCAAGGCTGAGCCAATCAGCAATGGTGGGAGTGCCTCTGTGATAACATATTTAAGAAGGGGAAACAAGACTGCTGATAAAAGGACCTGCAGTGGAGAGAGGAGTGGGATGTGGGAGAAACAACTATGCAGACACCGAGGTCAGTGAAGGAGAGGGAGGAGGTATGCAGGAGCAGAGATTCTCCTGCAGCCTGTGGTGAGATGGCAGGCTGTCTCCCTGCAGTCTGGGGAGACACTGGGGCTCAGCGCTTGCTCTACCGCCTAACAGTCACCCTCACTAGACTCAGCAAAAAAATGTAAAATCACCAGGTAGGACTCTGACGCAGAAGTAGCCTGGACTGAAAGCTGTTCCTAGCCCTCACCTTCCCTCAGCAGCCCTTTAACAGCCCCAGCAACACTGAGGCTCTGCGCTTGCTCTACCACCTAACACTCACCCTTGCCAGACCCAGCAACAACATGTAAACACTCACCACCTAGGAGTTCCACACAGAAGTGGCCTGGGCTGAAACCTGTTGCTAGCCTTCTCCTTCCCTTGGTATTCTCTTCAATGTCCCACCAACACCGGGGCTCTGTGCTTGCTCTGTGTCCTAACACATTTGTCAGACCCTGCAACAAAATGTAAAGTCACTGCCTATTCTTCGACACAGAAGTCGCCTAGACTGAAAGCAGATGCTAGCCTTTTCCTTGTCTTGGCATTCTATTTAATGCCCCACCAACACCGTGGCTCTGATCTTCTTTCACCATTTAACGGTCCCCTTACTCTCTCTCACTCTAGCCAGAGCCCAGCTCTGAAATTGAAAATGTTCAGTGACTTCTCACACACAGAAGGTGCCAAGACTGAATGCTGTTGTTGTCCCTCAACTTCCCTTGGCAACCCTTTCACAATCCCACCACCACTGGGCCTCTGCGCTTCTCTAGCCACCTAACGTGATGGTCACTATCTCTCAGTCTAGGTAGAGCTCAGCTCTGAAATTGAATATGTCCAGCGATTGCTCACACACGGAAGGTGCTCACACACGCACTGAAAGCTGTTGCTCCACCACACCATCCCTTGGCAACTCTTTCACAGCCCTACCAACACTGGGGCTCTGCGCTTCTCTCACCATCTAACAGTCACATTCTCCAGACCTTGCAACGAAATGTAAACTCACACCGTAGGACTTTGACACGGAAGTGGTCTGGATTGAAAGCTATTGCTCGCCCTCACCTCCCTAGGAAGCCCTTTCACAGCCCCGCCAACACTTAGGCTCTACACTTGCTCTACCACCTAATGCTCACATTCGCTAGACCCTGCAACAAAATGTAAAGGCACACCCTAGGACTTTGACACAGAAGTGGCCTGGATTGAAAGCTGTTGCTCGCCCTCACCTTCCCTTGGAAGCACTTTCAAAGCCCCACCAACACTGAGGCTCTGTGCTTCTCTAGCCATCTAAAGTAATGCTCGATATCTCTCTGTCTAGGTAGAACTCAGCTCTGAAATTGAAAACGTCCAGCGATTCCTCACACACGAAAAGTGCCAGGACTGAATGCTGCTGCTGGACCTCACCGTGCCTTGGCTACCCTTTCAGAGCACCACCAACCCTGGGGTCTGTGCTTGCTTAGCCACCTAACGATCCTTTCATTCTCTCTCCATCTAGGTAGAGCTCAGCTCTGAAATTGAAAATGTCTAGAGACTGCTCCCACACGGAAGGTGCCAGAACTGGAAGATGTTGCTGGCCTCACCTTCACTTTGCAGCCCCTTCACAGCCTTACCAACACTGGGGTCTGCGCTTGCTTAGCCACCTAACTACACTCACTGTCGCAGTATTGCCACAGCCCAGGTTCAAAACTGAAAATGTCCAGCGACTGCTCCCACAGGGAAGGTGCCAGAACTGAAAGCTGTTGGTGACCCTCCTCTTCCCTTGACAGCCCCACCAACACTGGGGCTCTGTGCTTCTCTAGCCAGCTAATGTAATGGTCAGTGTCTCTCAGTGTAGGTAGAGCTCAGCTCTGAAATTGAATACATCCAGTGATTGCTCACACACGGAAGGTGCCAGGACTGAATGCTGCTGCTGGACATCACCATCCCTTGGCATAGTTGTTTCTCCCACATCCCACTCCTCTCTCCGATGCAGGTCTTTTTATCAGCAGTCTTGTTTCCCCTTCTTAAGTATGTTACCACAGAAGCGCTACCCCCATCGCTGATTGGCTCAGCCTTGGCCAGAGGTGGGTTTGACTTGGAGTTAAGGAAGTTTCTAGCAGCTTCTGACAGGATTCACCCCTGTAGTCCCTCCCCCGCTACTAAAATCCTGCCACACCAACCCAATAGAGAGGGCCAGCATTAGTTTCAGTCCTGGCCAGATCTCTGCAGGAGAAGTAGCTGGCAGCAGTCTCTTTTGGAACTACTGTCTGGTTCAGGGTGAGTAGGTAGCCGAGTGTGATGGTTAGTTCGTAGGGGAAGAGCAGGGCCCAGTGTTGGTGGGGCTCTTAAGGGGCTGCTAGGGAAAGATTATGGCCAGCAACAGCTTTCAGTCCTGGCAAATTCTGTGTGAAATCCCTTGGCGGTGCTTCTGTGTTTAGGAACAGGGCTGTTACTCACAACCTAAGGCTTTGACACAGAACTGGCCTGGGCTGAAAGCTGTTGCTAGCTTTCTCCTTCCATTGACATTCTATTCAATGTCCCACCAACACTGGGGCTCTGCGCTTCCTCTACCACCTAACACTCACACTCGCCAGACCCTGCAATAAAATGTAAAGTCACTACGTAGACTCGACACAGAAGTGGCCTGGGCTGAAACCTGTTGTTAGACTTCTGCTTCCCTTGGCATTCTATTCAATGTCCCACCAACACTAGGGCTCTGTGCTTGCCTAGCCACCTAATGTTATGCTCTCTCTCTCTTAGTCTAGGTAGAGCTCAGCTCCAAAATTGAAAACGTTCAGAGACTGCTCCCACATGGAAGGTGCCAGCACTGAAAGCTGTTGCTAGCCCTGACCTACCCTTGGCAGACCATTCACGGCGCCAACAAAACTTAGGCTCTGCGCTTGCTCTACCATCTAACATTCACCCACTTCTATGTCGAAATCTTAGGTGGTGACTTTACATGTGGTTGCTGGGACTGGTGAGGGTGAGTGTCAGGTGGTAGAGCAAGTGCAGAGCCCCAGTGTTGGTGGGACATTGAATAGAATGCCAAGGGAAGGAGAACACTAATAAGAGATTTCAACCCAGGCCACTTCTGTGTGGAACTCGACCGTGGTGAGTGTTCTTCTTTGTTGCTGGCTCTGGCGAGGGAGAATGATAGAAGGTAGAGCAAGCGCAGACCTAAGTGTTATTGGGGCTGTGAAAGAACTGCTGAGGGAAGGTGAGGGCTAGCAAAAGCTTTCAATGCTGGCACCTTCCATGTGGGAGCAGTGGCTGGACGTTTTCAATTTGGGAGCTGAGCTCTACGAGAGTGAGAGAGAGTGACCATAACGTTAAGTGGTTAGAAAAGCACAGAGCGCCAGTGTTGTTGGGGCTGTGAAAGCGCTTTGAAGGAAAGGTGCTGCCTAGCAAGAGCTTTCAGTGCTGGCAAGTTTGCTGTGGGAGCAGTGGCTGGACGTTTTCAATTTGGGAACTGAGCGCTACGGGACAGAGAGAGAGTGACCATTGCGTTAGGTGGATAGAAAACCTCAGGGTGCCAGTGTTGTTGGTGCTGTGAAAGTGCTTTGGCAGAAAGGTCCTGGCTAGCAAGAGGTTTCACTGCTGGCACATTCGATGTGGGAGCAATGGCTAGACATTTTCAATTTGGGAGCTGAGCTCTGCCTCGACTGCGAGACAGAAAGAGCGTAAGATTAGGTGGGTAGGCAAGCGCAGAGGCCTATGGTAGGTCTGGCTCTGAAAGCATTGCATAGGAATGGTGAAATCAAACAGTAGCGTTCAGTGTTAGCAGCTTCCATGTGGGAGCAGTGGCTGGACATTTTCAATTTGGGAGCTGAGCTCTATGAGAGTGAAAGAGAGTTACCGTTACGTTAAGTGGTTAGAAAAGCGCAGAGCGCGAGTGTTTTTGTGGCTGTGAAAGCGCTTTGAAGGAAAGGTGCTGGCTAGCAACAACTTTCAGTGCTGGCACCTTCCGTGTGGGAGCAGTGGCTGGACGTTTTCAATTTGGGAGCTGAGCTCTATGAGAGTGCGAGAGAGTGACCATTGCGTTAGGTGGTTAGAAAAGCGCAGAGCGCCAGTGTTGTTGGGGCTGTGAAAGCGCTTGGAAAGAAAGGTGCTGCTCTAGCAAGAGCTTTCATTGCTGGCACGTTCGATGTGGGAGTAGTGGATGGATGTTTTCAATTTGGGAGCTGAGCTCTGCCTCGACTGCGAGACAGAAAGAGCGTATGTTTATGTGTATAGACACGCGCAGAGCCCTACGGTTGGTGTTGCTGTGAAAGCGTAGTCTAGGGATGGTGAAATCAAACAGTAGTTTTCAGTGCTAGGAAATTCAGTGTGGGAGCAGTGGCTGGACATTTTCAATTTGGGAGCTGAGCTCTACGAGAGTGAGAGAGAGTGACCGTTAAGTTAAGTGGTTAGAAAAGCGCAGAGCCCCTGTGTTGTTGGGGCTATGAAAACGCTTTGAAGGAAAGTTGCTGGCTAGCAACAGCTTTCATTGCTGGCACGTTCGATATGGGAGCAGTGGCTGGACGTTTTCAATTTGGGAGCTGATCTCTGCCTCTACTGCGAGACAGAAAGAGCGTAAGATTAGGTGGGTAGGCAAGCGCAGAGAACTACGGTTGGTGTGCCTCTGAATGCATAGCGTAGGGATGGTGAGAGAAAGCAGTAATTTTCAGTGGTAGCAGCTTCCATGTGGGAGCAGTGGCTGGACGTTTTTAATTTGGGAGCTGAGCTCTACTAGAGTGAGAGATAGTGACCATTACGTTAGGTGGATAGAAAAGCACAGAGCGCGAGTGTTTTTGTGGCTGTGAAAGCGCTTTGAAGGAAAGGTGCTGGCTAGCAACAGCTTTCAGTGCTGCCACCTTCTGTGTGGGAGCAGTGGCTGGATGTTTTCAATTTGGGAGCTGAGCTCTACGAGAGTGAGAGATAGCGACCATTGCCTTGAGTGGTTAGAAAAACATAGAGCCCCAGTGTTTTTGTGGGTCTGAAAGCGCGTTGAAGGAAAGGTGCTGGCTAGCAACAGCTTTCAGTGCTGGCACCTTCCATGAAGGTGCACCGGCTGGACGTTTTCAATTTGGGAGCTGAGCTCTACGAGAGTTAGAGAGAGTGACCATTGCGTTAGGTGGTTAGAAAAGCGCAGAGCACCAGTGTTGTTGGGGCTGTGAATGCGTTTGAATGAAAGGTGCTGCCTAGCAGCATCTGTCAGTGCTGGCACCTTTGATGTGGGAGCAGTGGCTGGACGTTTTCAAATTGGGAGCTGAGCTCTGCCTCGACTGTGAGACAGAATGAGCATAAGATTAGGCGGGTAGGCAAGCAGAGCGCCTTATGGCTGGGGTGGCTGTTGAAAGCATAGCATAGGGATGGTTAGATGAAGCAGTAGTTTTCCGTGATAGCACATTTGATGTGGGAGCAGTGGCTGGACGTTTTCAATTTGGGAGCTGAGCTTTAGGAGAGTGAGAGAGAGCGACAATTGCGTTAGGTGGTTTGAAAAGCGGACATCACCAGTGTTGTTGGGGCTGTGAAAGCGTTTGAATGAAAGGTGCTGGCTAGCAACAGCTTTCATGCTGGCACGTTCGATGTGGGAGCAGTGGCTGGACGTTTTCAAATTCGGAGCTGAGCTCTGCCTCGACTGCGAGAAAGAAAGTTCCTAAGATTAGTTGAGTAGGCAAGCGCAGAGCCCTACGGTTGGTGTGGCTGTTGAAAGCACAGCGTAGGGATGGTGAAATCAAAGAGTAGTTTTCCGTGCTAGCACATTCGATGTGGGAGCAGTGGCTGGACGTTTTCAATTTGGGAGCTGAGCTCTACTAGAGTGAGAGAGAGTGACCATTTCATTACGTGGTTTGAAAAGCGGACATCACCAGTGTTGTTGGGGCTGTGAAAGCGTTTGAATGAAAGGTGCTGCCTAGCAACAGCTTTCAGTGCTGGCACGTTTGATGTGGGAGCAGTGGCTGGACGTTTTCAATTTGGGAGCTGAGCTCTGCCTCGACTGTGAGACAGAATGAGTGTAAGATTAGGCAGGCAGGCAAGCGCAGAGCCCTACGGTTGGTGTGGCTGTTCAAAGCATAGCGTAGGGATGGTGAAATCAAAGAGTAGTTTTCAGTGGTAGCAGCTTCCATGTGGGAGCACTGGCTGGACGTTTTCAATTTGGGAGCTGAGCTGTACGAGAGTGAGACAGAGTGAGCGTTACGTTAAGTGGTTAGAAAAGCGCGGAGCGCCAGTGTTGTTGGTGCTGTGAAAGCGCTTTGAAGGAAAGGTTCTGGCTAGCAAGAGCTTTCAGTGCTGCCACGTTCGATGTGGGAGCAGTGGCTGCGTTTTCAATTTGGGAGCTGAGAAACTGAAAACATCCAGCAATTCCTCACACCTGAAAAGTGCCAGCACTGACTGCTACTGCTTGATCTAAGCATGCCTTGGCTAGCCTTTCAGAGCCACACACAGGCTGGGTCTCTGTGCTTCTCTAGCCACCTAATCTTCACCTCATCCTCTCTCGCAGTAGAAGGAGAGCACAGGTGAGACATTGAAAACTTCCAGCAATTCCTCACACCTGAAAAGTGTTAGCACTGAATGCTACCGCTAGCCAGCACGGTTCCTTGGAAGCGCTTTCACAGGCGCAGCAGCACTGGGGCTCTGCGCTTCTCTAGCCACCTAACGTCAGAGTCACAATCTCTCCGTCTCGTAGACATGAGCTGAGAAATTGAAAACGTCCACCAATTCCTCACACCTGAAAAGTGCCAGCACTGACTGCTACTGCTTGATCTAAGCATGCCTTGGCTAGCCTTTCAGATCCCCACAAAGGCTGGGGCTCCGTGCTTCTCTAGCCACCTAATCTTCGCCTCATCCTCTCTCGCAGTCGAAGGAGAGCACAGGTGAGACATTGAAAACATTCAGCAATTCCTCACACCTGAAAAATGCCAGCACTGAATGATACCGCTAGCCAGCACCGTTCCTTGGAAGGGCATTCACAGGCGCAGCAGCACTGGGGCTCTGCGCTTCTCTAGCCACCTGACGTCACGGTCACTATCTCTACGTCTCGTAGATCCAAGCTGAGACATTGAAAACGTCCTGCAATTCCTCACACCTGAAAAGCGCCAGCACTGACTGCTACCGCTAGCCAGCACCGTTCCTTGGAAGCGCTTTCACAGGCGCAGCAGCACTGGGTCTCTGTGCTTCTCTAGCCACCTAACGTCACGGTCACTATCTCTCCGTCTCGTAGACACGAGCTGAGAAATTGAAAACGTCCACCAATTCCTCACACCTGAAAAGTGCCAGCACTGACTGCTACTGCTTGATCTAAGCATGCTTGGCTAGCCTTTCAGAGCACCACAAAGGCTGGGTTTCTGAGCTTCTCTAGCCACCTAATCTTCGCCTCATTTTCTCTCGCAGCCGAAGGAGAGCACAGGTGAGACATTGAAAACGTCCAGCAATTCCTCACACAAGAAAAGTGCCAGCACTGAATGCTACCGCTAGCCAGCACCGTTCCTTGGAAGCGCTTTCACAGGCGCAGCAGCACTGGGGCTCTGCGCTTCTCTAGCCACCTAACGTCACGGTCACTATCTCTCCGTCTCATAGACACGAGCTGAGAAATTGAAAACGTCCACCAATTCCTCACACCTGAAAGTGCCAGCACTGACTGCTACTGCTTGATCTAAGCATGCCTTGGCTAGACTTTCAGGGCCCCACAAAGGCTGGGGCTCTGTGCTTCTCTAGCCACCTAATCTTCGCCTCATCCTCTCTCGCACTCAAAGGAGAGCACAGGTGAGACATTGAAAACGTCCAGCAATTCCTCACACCTGAAAAGTGCCAGCACTGACTGCTACCGCTAGCCGGCACGGTTCCTTGGAAGCGCTTTCACAGGCGCAGCAGCACTGGGGGCTCTGCGCTTCTCTAACCACCTAACGTCACGGTCACTATCTCTCCGTCTCGTAGATACAAGCTGAGAAATTGAAAACGTCCTGCAATTCCTCACACCTGAAAAGTGCCAGCACTGACTGCTACTGCTTGATCTAAGCATGCCTTGGCTAACCTTTCAGAGCCACACAAAAGGCTGGGGCTCTGTGCTTCTCTAGCCACCTAATCTTCGGATCCTCCTCTCTCGCAGTCGAATGAGAGCACAGGTGAGACATTGAAAACTCCAGCAATTCCTCACACCTGAAAAGCGCCAGCACTGACTGCTACTGCTAGCCAGCACGGTTCCTTGGAAGCGCTTTCACAGGCGCAGCAGCACTGGGGCTCTGCGCTTCTCTAGCCACCTAACGTCACGGTCACTATCTCTCCGTCTCGTAGATACAAGCTGAGAAATTGAAAACGTCCTGCAATTCCTCACACCTGAAAAGTGCCAGCACTGACTGCTACTGCTTGATCTAAGCATGCCTTGGCTAGCCTTTCAGAGCACCACAAAGGCTGGGGCTCCGTGCTTCTCTAGCCACCTAATCTTCGCCTCATCCTCTCTCGCAGTCGAAGGAGAGCACAGGTGAGACATTGAAAACATTCAGCAATTCCTCACACCTGAAAAATGCCAGCACTGAATGATACCGCTAGCCAGCACCGTTCCTTGGAAGGGCATTCACAGGCGCAGCAGCACTGGGGCTCTGCGCTTCTCTAGCCACCTGACGTCACGGTCACTATCTCTACGTCTCGTAGATCCAAGCTGAGACATTGAAAACGTCCTGCAATTCCTCACACCTGAAAAGCGCCAGCACTGACTGCTACCGCTAGCCAGCACCGTTCCTTGGAAGCGCTTTCACAGGCGCAGCAGCACTGGGTCTCTGTGCTTCTCTAGCCACCTAACGTCACGGTCACTATCTCTCCGTCTCGTAGACACGAGCTGAGAATTGAAAACGTCCACCAATTCCTCACACCTGAAAAGTGCCAGCACTGACTGCTACTGCTTGATCTAAGCATGCCTTGGCTAGCCTTTCAGAGCACCACAAAGGCTGGGTTTCTGAGCTTCTCTAGCCACCTAATCTTCGCCTCATTTTCTCTCGCAGCCGAAGGAGAGCACAGGTGAGACATTGAAAACGTCCAGCAATTCCTCACACAAGAAAAGTGCCAGCACTGAATGCTACCGCTAGCCAGCACCGTTCCTTGGAAGCGCTTTCACAGGCGCAGCAGCACTGGGGCTCTGCGCTTCTCTAGCCACCTAACGTCACGGTCACTATCTCTCCGTCTCATAGACACGAGCTGAGAAATTGAAAACGTCCACCAATTCCTCACACCTGAAAAGTGCCAGCACTGACTGCTACTGCTTGATCTAAGCATGCCTTGGCTAGACTTTCAGGGCCCACAAAGGCTGGGGCTCTGTGCTTCTCTAGCCACCTAATCTTCGCCTCATCCTCTCTCGCACTCAAAGGAGAGCACAGGTGAGACATTGAAAACGTCCAGCAATTCCTCACACCTGAAAAGTGCCAGCACTGACTGCTACCGCTAGCCGGCACGGTTCCTTGGAAGCGCTTTCACAGGCGCAGCAGCACTGGGGCTCTGCGCTTCTCTAACCACCTAACGTCACGGTCACTATCTCTCCGTCTCGTAGATACAAGCTGAGAAATTGAAAACGTCCTGCAATTCTCACACCTGAAAAGTGCCAGCACTGACTGCTACTGCTTGATCTAAGCATGCCTTGGCTAACCTTTCAGAGCCACACAAAGGCTGGGCTCTGTGCTTCTCTAGCCACCTAATCTTCGGATCCTCCTCTCTCGCAGTCGAATGAGAGCACAGGTGAGACATTGAAAACTCCAGCAATTCCTCACACCTGAAAAGCGCCAGCACTGACTGCTACTGCTAGCCAGCACGGTTCCTTGGAAGCGCTTTCACAGGCGCAGCAGCACTGGGGCTCTGCGCTTCTCTAGCCACCTAACGTCACGGTCACTATCTCTCCGTCTCGTAGATACAAGCTGAGAAATTGAAAACGTCCTGCAATTCCTCACACCTGAAAAGTGCCAGCACTGACTGCTACTGCTTGATCTAAGCATGCCTTGGCTAGCCTTTCAGAGCACCACAAAGGCTGGGGCTCCGTGCTTCTCTAGCCACCTAATCTTCGCCTCATTTTCTCCCGCAGCCGAAGGAGAGCACAGGTGAGACATTGAAAACGTCCACCAATTCCTCACACCTGAAAAGTGCCAGCACTGAATGCTACCGCTAGCCAGCACCGTTCCTTGGAAGCGCTTTCACAGGCGCAGCAGCACTGGGCTCTGCGCTTCTCTAGCCACCTAACGTCAGAGTCACAATCTCTCCGTCTCGTAGACATGAGCTGAGAAATTGAAAACGTCCACCAATTCCTCACACCTGAAAAGTGCCAGCACTGACTGCTACTGCTTGATCTAAGCATGCCTTGGCTAGCCTTTCAGATCCCCACAAAGGCTGGGGCTCCGTGCTTCTCTAGCCACCTAATCTTTGGCTCATCCTCTCTCGCAGTCGAAGGAGAGCACAGGTGAGACATTGAAAACATTCAGCAATTCCTCACACCTGAAAAATGCCAGCACTGAATGATACCGCTAGCCAGCACCGTTCCTTGGAAGGGCATTCACAGGCGCAGCAGCACTGGGGCTCTGCGCTTCTCTAGCCACCTGACGTCACGGTCACTATCTCTACGTCTCGTAGATCCAAGCTGAGACATTGAAAACGTCCAGCAATTCCTCACACCTGAAAAGCGCCAGCACTGACTGCTACCGCTAGCCAGCACCGTTCCTTGGAAGCGCTTTCACAGGCGCAGCAGCACTGGGTCTCTGTGCTTCTCTAGCCACCTAACGTCACGGTCACTATCTCTCCGTCTCGTAGACACGAGCTGAGAAATTGAAAACGTCCACCAATTCTCACACCTGAAAAGTGCCAGCACTGACTGCTACTGCTTGATCTAAGCATGCCTTGGCTAGCCTTTCAGAGCACCACAAAGGCTGGGTTTCTGAGCTTCTCTAGCCACCTAATCTTCGCCTCATTTCTCTCGCAAGCCGAAGGAGAGCACAGGTGAGACATTGAAAACGTCCAGCAATTCCTCACACCTGAAAAGTGCCAGCACTGAATGCTACCGCTAGCCAGCACCGTTCCTTGGAAGCGCTTTCACAGGCGCAACACCACTGGGGCTCTTCACTTCTCTAGCCACCTAACGTCACGGTCACTATCTCTCCGTCTCGTAGACACGAGCTGAGAAATTGAAAACGTCCAGGAATTCCTGACACCTGAAAAGTGCCAGCACTGACTGCTACTGCTTGATCTAAGCATGCCTTGGCTAACCTTTTCAGAGCCCCACAAAGGCTGGGGCTCTGTGCTTCTCTAGCCACCTAATCTTCGGATCCTCCTCTCTCGCAGTCGAAAGGAGAGAGCACAGGTGAGACATTGAAAACGTTCCAGCAATTCCTCACACCTGAAAAGTTGCCAGCACTGACTGCTACTGCTAGCCAGCACGGTTCCTTGGAAGCGCTTTTCACAGGCGCAGCAGCACTGGGGCTCTGCGCTTCTCTAGCACCTAACGTCACGGTCGCTATCTCTCCGTCTCGTAGACACGAGCTGAGAAATTGAAAACGTCCAGCAATTCCTCACACCTGAAAAGTGCCAGCACTGACTGCTACTGCTTGATCTAAGCATGCTTGGCTACCTTTCAGGCCAGAAAAAGGCTGGGGCTCTGTGCCTCTCTAGCCACCTAATCTTCGCCATCCTCCTCCTCGCAGTCGAAGGAGAGCACAGGTGAGACATTGAAAAACATCCAGCAATTCCTCACACCTGAAAAGTGCCAGCACTGAATGCTACCGCTAGCCAGCACGGTTCCTTGGAAGAGCTTTCACAGGCGCAGCACACTGGGGCTCTGCGCTTCTCTAGCCACCTAACGTCACGGTCACTATCTCTCCGTCTCGTAGACACGAGTGAGAAATTGAAACG